>NC_050453.1:46181193-46917026 GCF_903995425.1 Onychomys torridus | reverse complement strand
CATTCGTGGGTGGATCTCAAGGCCTGCAGAAATGAGCTGGGGATGAGAGACCAGAAAACCTCGTGCCTATTTTCGGGGATGCAGCTTATATACCCTGTGGGGGCGTTCTTGAGCCTCTCTAGGGGAGAAGCTATGTTTGGTGGACTTTGAAAAGGCAGGTTTGGGGAAAGAGATGAGGGAGGAAAGTTCAGGTAGATCTTTCACCAGAACAATGATATCATGAAAAAAAAAATATATAAATGTTGTATGTAAAATTGTAAAAATTAAAGTACAACTAAACACAGTGTGACATAAGGTATTGAATTTCATAGAAACAAAATGATTTGCTCAAAATGGATTATTCATTTTTAAAACAAAAAAAACCAAAATTCTTGCAAAACTAAATATCATGATTAAGAATGCATAGAGTCAAACCATAAATCAACCAAAAATCAATGAATTTATTTAACTCTGATGGTTTCAATGACAGTATAAATGAGAGATGAACATCAATAGTATTAGATAATAATAGCTATTTCAATATATTTTAATTGAATTAGAATTCTGTAATTTTTAACCCTTCTCTTTCCTATCTCTATCCTCTTCCAAACCATTCCCAGACCCCAATTCCAATTGCAAGCTCTTGTCTTTTTGTTTTACTATTTTTCTTTGAATGTTACATACATAAACATCCATGTCTATGTGTGCACAAATCTGTGAATACCATCTGCTGAATTTGTTGTTGTTGCTGCTTATGTGCATATAGTTTCAAGAGTGGCCACTCTGCGTTGGTCAACTAATAATGTAGAACATTCCTGGAAGAGCCTAATTCTCCTTCTCCCAGAAATGATTAGTTGCCCATAGTTTTTTATCTAGGCATAGAACCCTGCAATGCTTACTCCTTTACAAATTAATATGCCCATTGATATTGTCATCATGTGGTCTTTTTTAATGCAGCCATTTTTAGGTGAGATTTCCACCATAGCCTTCTTGGTATTCTGATACTTAGAATCTTTCTAACCCATTTTCTTCAATGTTTCCTGAGCCATAGATTCAGAAGCGATGCTAAAGATGTATCTGTTGAGGCTGGGCTCCCCATGATCAGTCAATTCCTGCATTGTATCCAGTTGTGGTATTCTCCATTTGCTGTAAAGAGTGGCTTTTTTCATGAGATGTGGCAGATACACTTGTCTGAGTATACATCAGTACGATTTAGAATGTAGGAAGGAAGTGCGCTGGCCTAGCAGAGTGGAAGTAGGAGATCCTTTTCTATTGCTCATGATCCCACTGGCCCCAGGAGACTGGCCACATTTCAGTGTCAGGCATGATTTGCCTTCTGTGCTGGTAAGATTATAGAGAAAGAGTAATATTCATTCACTGTTTGTTGGTGGGAATGCAAATTACTTTAGCTACTATAGAAAATGGTATGGAGATTCCTCAAAAACCTGAAAATAAATATACCATATAACCCAGCTATACCACCTCTTGGAAAATGCCCAAATAACTCCAGATCTTGCTCCATAGATAATTTCTCAGCAGTGTTAATTTCCAACCTATTCACAATATGCAGTAAATGGAAAGGACCAGACTGTCCTTCAACAGATGAATAAATAAAAACAATGGAAGACTATTCAGCTGTAAAGGAAGATGACATCATGAAATTCCCAAGTAAGTAGATGGACCCCTAAAAATTATATTGAGTTAGGTGGCCCAGACATGGAAAGACAAACACCACATGTTCTCTCTCACCTATGCACCCTAGATCCAAATAATCAGATGTGTAAAGAGATGCACAAATACCATAAAGTAGGAATAGGGTAAAAATAATACCAAGGCTAATTTAAGGTTTCAATGAATCATATTATTTTGTATTTATCTAAAATTATACAATAGTGTGTGTGTGTGTGTGTGTGTGTGTGTGTGTGTGTGTGTGTGTACTGGGATGATATCCCAGTCCTACTCTAGGAGCCTTGACTGGTTACAGAAAATAGTCAGTTCAGGCTCTGCATCCCCTATTACTAGGAGACTTCGCTAGGGTCACTTTCATAGATTTCAGGGAATTTCCACGGCATTAGGTTTCTACATTGCCCCCCCCCCCACCAATTCTGGTCATCTCCCCAGTATTCTCTGCCTCAGTCCTTCTCACCTCCCTTCTGATCCCTCCTGTTCCCATCCCCACTTTTTCCCAGGAATCTCAAAAGCCTGAGAAACACTTAAAGAAATTTTCAGCATCCTTAGCCACTAGGAAACTATAAATGAAAACATTTTGGGATTCCATCTTACACTTTTCAGAAGGGCTAAGATCAAAAACACATGTGAGAATTCATGCTGGTGAGGATGTGAAGTAAGGAGAACACTCCTCCATTGCTGGTGGGACTGAAAACTTGTACAGCTACTGCACAAGTCAGTGTGGCCGTTTCTCAGAAAAATGGGGATATAGTTACCTCAAAACACAACTATACAATACTTGGACATATATCCAAAGGATGCTCAATCATATCACAGGTATACTAGTTCACCATGTTCATTCCAGCTTTATCCATAATATTCAGAAACTGGAAACAACCTAGATGTCCCTCAACCAAAGAACAGATAAAGGAAATGTGGTACATTTATACAATGGAGTATTACTTAGCTGTTAAAAACAATGCCATCATGAAATTGATGGGACTAGAAAAGATTACCCTGAGAGAGGCCACCCAGATCCAGGAAGACAAAAATGACATGTACTCATTTATAAGTGGACATTAGCTATTAAATAAAAGATAATCATGCCATAGACCAAGGGAGGTTAAATAACAAGAAAGACTCAAGAGTCCCAGGATGCATGGATCTCCTTGGGAAAGTGGAAATAGAACAGGTAATGTGAGTTTAAAAAAAAAGTGATAACTTTAACAAAAACAGAAAGAGAAGATAAAGAATGAGGTCTGGAATGTAGCTCAGTAATACATCACTTGCCTAACATCTGTGAGGATTTCAGCTCAATGTCCAGTATTGTAAGGAAGAAAACATGGGCACATGAAGATTGCAAAGGAAAGAAAACCTACAGGAAGAGACAAAGAGGGAAATGATACAGAAAACAAGGAAGTTCTTAGATTAAAAGCACAAACATTGCATGAGGAAATAAAGAAAACTGGTTCCACATTCAAACTGCTCAGAATCAAATGTCAGACCACAGAAAAGCAAAGAAAGCAATTTCAATGGTGGCAAGAGGGGGAAATTCACCAGATACCTTGGAATAACAATTAGATTAGCAACAAATTTCTTCTAAGCACAAACATAATTTAGGAGAGTATTGTATTTCCTAAGCAAATAGTACTTTCTCTATAGATTTCTATTGACACACTAAAATGAAAATAAATTTATATCTGAATGTAAGACTGATACAGTATTGTCTCTAGAGATTATAACTAAATATTTATTAAATATATTCAATAAGACAAACAGAAGTCTTTGGGAACAATACAGGATTAAACAGTGGATATAAAATAATGAATCAGTTCATGACAATAAGAATAAATGAGCAGGAAATAAAATGAAGAAAAGTCAATAGCAATAGGGGAGGGGAAATTGAATTAAACAAAGAACAAAATTAATGATGGACATATCATTGAGCCTTCTGTGCTTTTCTGCTCCTTATTCTCACTCACATAAAGAACTGAAATGGGACATTATGTTATGGTTGAGTAGCTTACTACTATCACTGTGAGTGTGATATCAATACAGGTTTTTTGTTGTTGTTGTTGTTGTTGTTGTTTTTTGTGGAGCTGAGGATCGAACCCAGGGCCTTGCACTTGCTAGGCAAGCGCTCTACCACTGAGCTAAATCCCCAACCTTCAATACAGTTTTAATAAATTATCCTGGATATAATTCAATCATTGGACAAAACAGCGTGGTTTTGTGCTAATGAAACTTAAATCATTTCAAAAGGAATTCTCTTCTGAGGAAGCAGAATATCAATACAACTTCATTTTCTGGATTTTGTTTGTATGTTTTGTTTTAATAGTCCCCCCCCCGCCCGAGGAGTCCATATATGAGTACTGTATCTCCACTACTCTACCAGAATTTTAATTTTTTATCATATTTATTAATTTGTCTGGGTGTAGCTGTAGGTAGGGTGGAGGTAGGACCGGTCCAGCTGGTCTCTCCTTGGGGCTGAGCAGGATGGTGAGTGTAGATGGCCCAGCCCCCCCTCTCCGCACTGCCCCAGTCCACTGGAGCCTTGTCAAAGCAGGAACCCGCTTTATTGCATCAGGAGTGGACTTAAATAGGTTGGGGTAATGGGGAGAATGGGGTGAGGATGGTGGGCCAATGAGATGATGTCATCTCAGCAGTTACTAGGCAGATGCTGTCAGGTAGTGCTGAGTCACTCATATTCAGAAGTCATGTCCAAGGACAGGTTGCCAAACTCGAGCTGGGCTTGGGAAGTTACACTGGGCCTCATGCCAGGGCCTTATGGGGCCCAACATGTGTGTATGGGTGTGCACAATGCACATAATATAAATTGACAGAGTCAGTTCTTTCCTGTTACCATGTGGGTTTTGGGACTGACCACATGTGGTCAGACCCATGTCAGCTTTACCAACTGAACTATCTTGCTGGCCTCAACTTTATTTGTTGTACCAAGCTGTTTTATTCTTTTTGAGAGGTTTCAAAAACTTAAGACCAATTCTTGCTTCATGCTAGGTAAGGATACTACCACTAACCTACCCTTCTAGCTCCTATACTATTCACTGGCCTTATTATGTCCCAAAGACTATTTAATTAGAGTGTAAGGATACTACCACTAACCTACCCTTCTAGCTCCTATACTATTCACTGGCCTTATTATGTCCCAAAGACTATTTAATTAGAGTGTAAGGATACTACCACTAACCTACCCTCCTAGTTCCTATACTATTCACTGGCCTTATTGTGTCCCAAAGACTATTTAATTAGAGCATACATTATCAAGATTATAATAAGGAAGTTTGAAAAAGCAAAATATTTTGTGGATAATATTACATAGGATAAATTATAATCTCTACACTTATGGGGTGCAATAAGATTTCTTTATTATATATGCTCAAACTGTGGCCTGAGTATTTAAAGGAATGTCACTTATTCTTTAATCTAGTTAGCTATCATTGTTTGAGTAAAGAGACTTTAATTGTTTAATCCCTTAGCTCTTTTGAAACACACAATTATTATCTATTATTATCAGCTTAAATCACTAGACTGATTTATCAGCATTCTATAAGACTAGTGAAATGTTTAATAATCTTTACTGTCCCAATATTTAATTTATCTAGGAATTAAATTCCCTTCCTGTAAAATTGTGATAAAATACTACAATCCCTCAAAGTAGAAGATATTATTTGTATTCACTTATAGTATCAACACACAAATGTCCAGTTATTATTTAGACATGGTCGCATTTCTCCTTACTTTGAAAAAAAAAAAGTGTCCCTCTTCAGGTAAACAAAACTAGTCACTTCACATTTGAACACTCAAAAATCAAGAATTGTGTCCTCGGTCTTTATCCATTATGCATTAAGAAATCCCAAAGAAATGTGGCACTTATTCTAAGCTATTTCACTTAGATATGCAAGTACTTTATCATGAGTGAACCCATAAGGACCTGGAGAGGAGGGGCAGTAGAGTGTAAAAGAAACAGGGTTCATCACTCAGAGCTGCAGCTTTTGACCCAATTTCAGCTATTATCTTTCTCCACACTGGAACTCTCCTATATTAAAAAGTAATGCTGGTGAAGATAGATCCACTTAAAGTAATGCTGATTCATAAACACTTCAGTGATCCAAGTATAATTTAATAGCAGGAGAAGTAGAGCTTTGAATGGGGAAAGGAGAAAATTGTCTTATTAAAAATGCTGCCAAGAAGGTGAACATGTCTAATTGACTCCCATTTCTTGGGACATTTGCTGAGGTATCTCATATTTCTAAAAATCAGGTCAAGTTTGTTATTGTATTAATGCACTTATGTGATTGATTTTAGTAATGAAGAATATCCATTTCCTCAAATCATATGTAAAAACATTACTTTTGGGGAGAAAAGATATGTGCAAGGTCATTGGGCTTTTAAGCAATGTAGAGAGGATGCATTGTTATTTTTTTATGAAAGAAAACTGAATTGTGACACAAATGAAAAAAAATTTTGAAAGAAAACTGAATTGCAATACAAATGTGGAAAACAAGAAAGATTTCTTTCAACCCATGTAGTTTTATAATTAAACAGAAAAATAATAGAAATGCAGTTCCAGTCAGGAGCATTTTTTTTTTCAATCATATCATTAACAAAATTTAGCAACATAAAACTTCTCTCTACAAATTTGAATTACTTATTTTAAATCCTCACAATATCATAAGTCATAAAAACTAGTTCTATAGGCTAGAATATTTCAGCCTGATTTGTTAAGGACAGATGCAATTGTTTATCACTTTGACAATAACTCATTTTAAATTTAATGACTTTGTATTTTATATGATTTTGGCATATTTGAAGAAAATTCAAACCGCACAAATTTCAAGATGGTGTTTTAGGATTTTGAAAATGTGGAAGAGATTGCTTGTAATAAGAATTCAGGACAGACTACTGAACAAAACAGGTTAAAAGCAACAAAAAGTGTGTGATGGGGAGTGGAGGAGAAAGAGCGCTCAGTAGTTGAGTACCGGCTGCTCTTTCTTCCAAAAGATGTGGGTTCAATTCTCAGCACCCTCATGGATGCTCATAACCATTATAACTCCAGTTCTTTGGGATTGGAGGCCCCATTCAAGTGTCATTAAGCACCAGGCACCCATGTGGTATACATACATACATTTAGGCAAAATATAGATACACATAAAATAAAATAAATATTTAAAAACAATTGTTGGATTTCACAAGCCTGTAATCTCAGTTCCTGGTAGACAGCGGTCAAGAGGACTCCTGGAGCTCATTAGCCAGCCAATCTAGCGAATCAGAGGTTTCCAAGTTCAGTGAGCAATACTGTCTCAAATACCTAAATTAGAAAATGATCTAGAAAGATAACCAGCATTCAACTCTGGCCTCCACAGGCACACACATGCATGTGTACCTGCACATACACATGAACATTTACATGTATATCCCCACCTATGTACACTTACACACAAGAGTTTTTGCTTCCAGTTTTTACCTTCATAGATGCCATAATGTTTTTTTTCAGAATTTATCTAGTATTTCTGAATGACGAATATACATACTGAACACAAATTCTGAGCAGAAAATGTGTCTGTATATCTATGTACACAGATCATGACATAGAGACAGTAAGTTTACATAGATACCCAAGAATCTGGAATCCCCTCCATTTTCTTCACTATGAGTCTGCAGGAACCTTTGATAAAGTATGCTTGAAATTGTATCTTTGTTACAGCTATGAAAACCTATTCTTCACATGGTACAAGATGACTGTGAAATGCCTTTTCTAAAATGCAAGTCTGTCATAAAAAAACAACACTATGGAATATACCTTTACAATTGCACATAAACAGCAAAGAAAAAACTTGAACAATTAATTTGGTTAAAAAGTAACAGCATTTTTCTTCCAATCTTTTCACCAATCTATTTGTTACATTAAAAAAGTATTGAAATACTTTATAACACATGGGTTCCTTTACCAATAAATATTAATAGGCAGTATCATATTTCACAGGGTGATCCATAAAAGAGCCACTGTGTTATCACCCAATATAAATATATCCTATAGAGCGGTAATAGTTTGTAAACTATAAAAAACATATTTAATTAAAACTCATATTATTTGTACAGGGACTAACAGAAAATGTTTATGCAACAATGATTCTTGAATTTTTACTGAACCTTATGGAACCTTCCCCAAATAACCTAATTTCAGTTTTAAGCCTATACAGTGAAGAATGTAGAACAGGAAATAGCCTGAGAGAGGGTAAGCAGCTTGTCTAAGGTCCAAGTATTGAAGAAGCAGCAATAAATCCAGAATTAGGTATTTTGTATAAGGTCACTGCTTTCTTCACACTAATACTATAATGGACCTTGTCTAAACACAGAAGATGCATCCAATAGTAACATATCCTTTATGAAAAAATGTATTTTATTCAATGAAAATAATTTTATTCTAACAAATGAAACTGTGAAACAAAAACAAATAATCAATAAAAATTTAATGTTTAATTTATATTTTATCATATTATAGATAATATGCACATATACTATCTTATTTTTTAAAGAAAAATATTGTGGTGTTATACATATGCATATACATATACATAGTTGGTGGTGTTTTTTTCCCCAAGACAGGGTTTTCTGTGTGGCTGATTCCCTTGGAACCCATTCCATAAACCAGGCTGGCCTTGAACTTAGAGGTCCACCTGCCTCTGCCCCAGGAGTGCTGGGATCAAGTGCATGCACCACAACTCCTGGCTAAGGCTTTATTATATTTCATGATGGCTTTGAAGACTAAAGCTGCTGCGATCCACAAGAAAATCATTTTCAACTTCTTCTGGATGACCTTACTAGTGAAAGATCCTTCCCCTTAACTGTACTTGTTATAAGGTCTGAATACTGAAATTTAAGTACATTCTGGGAAGTAACGAACTCACTGTCCTCTGTTCTTTTTGTGGTAAATTTGTCCTTAATTCAAGGACATGCTAATATCCCAAGAATTTGCATTCAGGATCTCTCTTCAGTGTCATAGTTACTTATTTCTATCCCTTATCTTACTCTGTTACTCTAGACAGGCAATATTTCTGTTGCTATGAGTTCCTCAAGCCTTGTCAAGCTCCAGTGAGGTCTAGAGTGGTTTTAGCCACAGCTCATCCTCTACTGTTTGTTTACAACAAATATTTAGTGCTCACATCATCTAATAGTAGATGGGATTTGTGTAGCTTATACTGAATGTTACTAACAATATTAATCATGACAATACTTTTCCATGCTTGTCAAATCATCTCTTATTGTTTTGGCTTACAATTTTGTTTGTAATTTTTATTCATGATAAGATATTTAAGTGTTGTGTTGTTTTAGAAACACTTCTGCTATAGATCAATAGATCACTGAATTACAATACTAATAATTTCACATTTTTTTCACTCACATTTGCTTTATTTTTCTTTTTTTCAATTTTTTAACTAGTCAATTTTTGAAATAATGTTAATACTACAACCCAAATATTAAAACTTAAAAGTGGTACTTCCCTAAATATTTCATGACATTTCCTAGGGTGACATGAGCGGACATCTCATCACCTAAAAACAACACAAGTGACAGATCAAAGAAACAATTCAGCATAAGTTAATCTTAAGAAGTCAGTGAGTTCACTGGGGTTACTTATGGAGCATGTGTGAGGGGCTTCCTTATAAGATTACAGAATGCTCAAGGGATGCTATACCACTAGAATGCCCAGCCTATTATATTAGTCGGTGTTCTTTGAAGAAAAAGAACTACTAGAATTCATATAGAATAAATATTGTCTGGGTGGAGGCAGAGAACTGTAAACAGTCTGATGTCTAATATCACTCACCATAGGTTGGTCAGTGTTGACAGTCATCTTGACAGTACCTAGAATCACTTAGGAGACAATGTACCCCCAGGTACATTTTCGCAGGTTATTATTTTAGACCAGGCTCTGGGAATGTCTTTAAAGGGAGTATCTTGGTTAGCTTAATTAAGGTGGTCATGTTACCAGGGAAACTTGGGGGCCTTTTTGTCAGCCACATGTTTCCATGGAAATCAGAGTTATTGTTGTTTTTTTTGGGGGGGTTCTTAGTCACATTAATAAAAGAATTTATAAATAGAACCAAAGATTCCCTTTCCAGAAGAAAACTCTAGAACAATTTTATAGAATGTCAACAGAGCAGGCATGCTGTAAGTCTCAGGAGCTGCGCAGAAAAAAGGGATGGAGAAGTGGAAAAGAGAAAGACTGATTTTTAAAGTCGGGATCCTCGAAAGTTGGTGAGTTCAGATACAGGTTCAGTGAAAGAGGTCAGAATTCAGCAGCATATTGACAGGGGCTGGGAGACTTCAGAGAGTAAGAAAGTCAGAAGGTCAGAAAAAGCATGCTCAGGATTCAGTCAATATTCCAAAGGAGAAGAAATAGAAAGAAGAAAAAGGAAGAGGTACGCTTTTCTGAGTTAAGGCTCAGGAAATACAATCAGCTGTCACAGTGCTATCTGACAGAAAGGGGTGCATCTAGAAAGACCCTCTGTCAAGGACATGAGAGGAACACATGTATACCATGAAAATGAAGGTGGGACACTGCAAGGCAGTTGCTGGTTCCTAGAAGACATTTAAAAAAAATTCAGGAAGACCCAGACTCAAGTACCTAAACAGGACCAACAGCGGGAAAGCAAGGGTGCTAGGAATCTATAAAATACACAAGCCAGAGTCCATGGAGAGCACTTCCAGCCTTAGGCATTTCCCATACTGAAAAGATGCAAAAACTGTTACTTTCCCTTTCTCTGTGGTTCAGTCTGTCTTTGCTGGATGTTCAGTTCTTTGTTCCTGCCAGGGAAGGAACTTGACAACCCCTTGACAACTACCAGCATCATTGTAGTATACAGCATGCGTTCCATGGAGTATAAGTGTATTACCTCATAAGGGGATAAATAACTCCCTCTCCTTAGCATGTCTACAGGTGAATCAGCTTGCCTTGGGTGGGGCTGGGGAAATTAGAACAGTGATTGAGTAGCCTAGTTGAATTAATGCTTAAAAGGTGGAGACTATTGTGTCTAATATTTAGAGTAGCTTGGAATGGTAATTTTTCACCCAGGGTTAGATGTACAACCATAAATACCATTCTTTTTTGAGCAGGTGAAGTAGCTTTGTGTTAATAGGCTTCCATAAAGTCCATGTAATTCCACATTTTCAGGGATATATCATAGCTATTTAAATTCTAAAGGGACATTTCCCGTTCTAATGTTACCAGAGAAACAGCATAGAAGGGAAGGTCTATCTTTAATGACATCTGAGCCTAAAAATATCTCACTAGCTACCTCATAGGAAAACTCACCCTAAACATGGAAAGAGAAATGACATGGGCTGAGGTACTATGACACATGAAAAGGTTAAATCTTTATAGGAATAAACATTCATTCTTCTTCATGACTACAAGCACAGTGTGACCAACTCATGGAAGCTCTGTATGTTTTGATTTCTCCGCCAAGACGGACTAGACCCTTGAACTAAGAGCTACTGGCATGCATTCTTCCTTTAAGATCCTTTGATCTAAGTACTTTATCTCAGAGAAAGACAATTTAGCTAGTAAATATCTGTAATTATTTCACTACCCCTGTAGACAAGGACCTCTGTGTTTTGTTGTTGTGTTTCTGTGTGTATAGGGGAATTAGCAGAGACTGGAAAGTTAGGTGTTAATTTAAAAAAAGCCATTATCCTGGACTATAGCTAGTTTTCCTTTTGCTTGCTAACTTGGAAATGAAAAAGAAAATGGAAAAGGGGAGTTGATGTATTATGAAACTATAAATAAAGTAATTCTGTGAACGAGCAGTGAGCCTGTTAGGTATGAGCATTGAAAAAGTAGTTCCAGGAATGCAGACATAATGGTTGCTGGCAGAATGGAGTTTTGGAATAACAATTCTTTGTCTTTCTATATTTAATGCCTTCTTTAATGAGCTTTTATTATTTAGTGGGACTGAATAACATGCCATGCAATGCATAAAAGCCATTCATAAAAGAAAATCTCAAAGCAGAACATAATGATGGACTCTCAGTAAACAAGAACAGGTTAAAGAGACTGAATGAAAACTAAATGCCAAATCCCATATGCACTCAGAAGAGAGCAGATAAATCTTCTGTCTTCAAACATCCAACTCTTGTGCTTTTAAAATTCTAAACTATTATGAAAAACATGTTGGGACTGGAAGGCACTTGTTATCTACAAAATAATAGCCTCAGGAAAGCTACATTTACATTCTTGCTGTATTTTCAAAATTGGTACTACACAGGAGCATCTCTAGTGGGTTTCCCTTCCCGTATCTCATATTAATAGAAGATTCTCGACTGTGAGGTGCTTTAAAATGCTTAGTCTACATAAAAGTATGTAAAAAATGATTTCATTCTTGAAACATTATAGATTAGAGAATGAGTATTCTAAATTCAACAAATTAAACAAATAATGCCTGGGTGTCTTCTTTTGTAATGACTCTGAAATTTATAAAAATTATATACATTATGGGATTCTAAATTATTTTACCCCAGTAGTTAGTTCTTTATACTTGCATTTTAAATTATACTAGCAATCTACATTTTTAAAAGGACTATACTTTGGAACTAGAAAATATTGTTGATTGTTTCAGGTCAAAGGTTGCCTTTATTATTTTCTTCTTTCTAACTCACTCTAACCACAAAACATTTTAGTCAGAATACTGGATTCATGTGTGAAAGGGTGACATTATCTTTTACTAATTATATATTTTCATGGACATGATATGTGAAATATTTTAATAGATGAAAATGGAATGAGAAAATGCAGCATCTTTTTCTTATCCATTTTGCATGAAAATTCTTTACTTGTTTGCAAGTAAACTGGAATGTACAACTTTATAATAAAATGTAACATTAAATTATTATGTATGATTTTAATATTTTTCCATTTCACAGTTGTAGCTAGTTGTGTTAAAAGCATATCTCATTTCACAAACATTTGCTGGAGCTTATGTTCAAAGACACTGAGTCTAACACATGAACCGTTCACCTTCCTTCCTAAAATGTCATTAAAATGGTAATAAAAAGGAGAAAATAAATCTATACTAACAGAGTAGAGGCAAGCCTGCAGTGGAAAATGGATTTCCAGATTTTGGAAAGATAAAGGTAGCACAATTTATTGCTAGAGGAAATGTAACTTAAATTAGTGGTAGAGAAGTCTGCCAGCAATAGAAACATCTAGAACATGAAGCCCACAAAATGGGGAGAGAGGAAGGGTAAAGGGCAGTAGCTGAGACCAGAAAAGTCTGTTTTTGAGACTTCATTGTATAATGTCAATGGCCCCAACCCATGCTTCTGTGGTCAACATGGGTTGCATAATGTCCACCTATGCTTGAACAAATAAGGGCTATAGGGTTCTAAGAAGCATTACAGTTAGGGTTAAGCAAATTGTCATCTTTGGACTTTCACAAACATGGCTGCTTCCTCTTCCATGAAGTAACAAACAAGAAAAAAATCTCCAAATCCCTTTGCTTGCATACTCTCTTCAGGGTTTCAGTTCACTGAAATATTGGGAACTTGTATGGAGTAACATTACATAAGTTGTTTGCTGTTGTTGGTTTGTACACCATGACAATTAGGAGTGGAGCGTCTCATGACTAAAATGGTTGGATTATTTAAGAACATTTGATTTTTAAACTTACTTCTCAGAATAGTATTTCTGAAACATTCTTTTAAGGTAACAAAACAATAAAGAATAGCAACAACAAGAAAAAAAACAAAATAAATACAGTCTTACTTTTGAAAGTTTAAATAAGAAAACAAGAGAGGCAGATATCTTGAAAAGGGTTACATGTCTGGAAAAGTGTGTAGAACTGGTGTGATTATGTCTTGTGACAGGCTTTGGTGGTATGCTTTCATTTCAAAGTATTCTTTTTTTTTTCCTTACAGTTGTTTATATTAATGTGCATATGTATCTATGTGTGTATATGCCACATGTTTGTATAGCTCACATAGGCCATCTGGTTCTTTGGAACTAGAGTTACAAGCAGTTGTCAGCTGCCAAGAAATGGGTTCTGCAAACCAAATTTTACTTCTCGAGGCCTGGAAAGGACTCTGAACTGCTTCGCCGTTACCAGCTCATGTATCTTTCTGCTATAAATATCTCTCCCATGCAACTTTTGATATCCTTGTGTTAAAACAAAGTAGTGTACACACACACACACACACACACACACACACACACACACACCCTCTGTAACGCTCAGAATATTGATGCATTTGGTTTTATTCCATAACAAATTTTGAGATACATATCGTGTACTTCCACACTTTCAGGAAAGGAATGTGTAAGTGTCAATAATCCCACACCGGTTCTCACCCCTTCTACCTCCCAAGTGCTGGTGAGTGTCCACAACACAGGAAGAGTCAAGTGAAATGATGTTTCTGTTTACTACTCACAGCTGAGAAGAATTTTCAGAACAGCTCACTTTAGCAAACTACAAATAGAGTGCAGACATGAGAACAATCTTGCCAGATTTTTCGGAAGCTGTGAAAAATGGCAGGCATCTTGCTCCTGAGCAAGTCAGATCCATTGTACTTTAAGCCCCATTCAAATCTTTGTTTGTCCCCTCTACAAAGGCAATGTGGCAGATTGGTGATGTGAGGAAGTCATGTAATTCATTGTTCTCCTGTTCATACGGCTACACAGACAAATGAAAAAGATCAAAGCTTTCTTATAGAGTAATGGAGTTGGGTTAATATTTATAGATAAATCAACTCAAAGCATCCTTTACGGTGTCTGTGGTGGATAGTTTTGTAATGTTGACTCAACTAAAGTCATTGGAGACGAGGGCACCTGAATAATGAAAATGCCTCCAAATTACTGAGCTGTAGGTAAGACTGTAGGCATTTGCTTAATTAAAAAATGATAGGACAGGGCCCAGCCCATTGTGAGTGGTGCTGTACCTGAGGTTGTGATTCTGGATTCTATAAGAAATCAGTCTGAACAAGCTATGAGGAGCAAGCTAGTAAGGAGTAGCCCGCCATGGCCTCTGCATCAATTCATGTTTTATCCCCAACTTGGTTTTGGTCAAGTTGTTTTATCACAGCAATAGTAGCCCTGACTAACACAGTGTCAAAAGCTATTTTTCTTTCTGCTGTAGTAAAGCCTCTCCTGCCAGAACAGCATGTTTCATGTCTGTTACTGTCTTAGTCTGTGTTCTATTAATGTGAAGAGACATGACCAGGACATCTCTTATTAAGGAAAACGTTTAATTGGAGTTGACCTACAGTTTCAAAGGTTTAATATATTGTGATCACAGGGGGAAAGAAACATGTCAGCATGCAGGAAGATGTGGTGCTGGATAAGTATGTGAAAGTTCTACATCCAGATCCACAAACAGCAGGAAAAGAAAGTCGCTTGGCTTGGTTTAGGCTTTTGAGATCTGAAAGCCTATCCTCAGTAACACATTCCTCCAACAAGGCCACACGTCCTAGTCCTCCCCAAGTAGTGCAACTCCTTGATGCCTAAGTATTCAAATATATGAGTCTGTGGTGGAGATTCTTATTCAAACCACCAGACACCAGACACTATGGTCTTCAAATTTAGCTGTGTTACTACATATATTATCAACCCACTGTTTTTACCATTTACTAAATTATATTCTATTATCAGGCTCTATTTTTAGCTTATATATCCATTCATAATTTGATGGGCACGTGATTCATTTCCAGTTTTCAGTCTTACAAATATAGCTAAATATATTATATCAGATCATATAGTTAGGGGTTATTATTCTTCCTGTGTGAATGCTTAGTAGCACTGATGTTACAACCTTAAAAATACTAACAGAACAAGACATGTTCATTTTAGCTATTAAAGCATGTTCTAAATATATATATAAATTTAGAACCTGGTAAGATTGAAGGTATATCTTCTAGAGAAAAAATGTTTACCAGAAATATGTTAAGAATGACCTTTCACTGTCTCCAATTTTGTTCCAGGGAATCAGCATGACTATTTTATTGGGAGGGAAAAGACCTTTCAGTACTGGAGAAGACATACAGAAGTGGCCAAGCTCATTTGTGTGTACCTCTTTGAACAGAAGTCGTAGTTAGCAATTGGAACACAATTCTCCAGATTCTTGGAAGGTAAGGTCCTTAATGCCTTCTGAGGTTTCTCCAAGGTGTGTGCAAGGAATTCCAGGATCACATGTGGAGCTGCCTGTTACAGGTCTGGGATTGAGGTGTTAAAAGTTTGGAGTATAAGTGTTGAAGGTGATTTAAATGAGCTGCCATTTAGTGGGATCTTTCCATGCATTGTCACCTGCCTTCAGTAGAAACCTATATTCCAGAATAGTTTCATGGAACTGACTCTTCTATGCAAATGTTAGGTGAGAGAACAGATACTTACCTCTTTTTACTTCTCCTGCTTCCCAGAATTCTCTCTCTAAAACATTTTGAATACTTATGCTTCCCATTTTTGGTTTACCCTTGTATAACTGCTGCATAGTGTGGTGGTGAATATCTATAATCTCAGCATGAAGAGAATGGAACAAGAGAATCATAAGTTCCATGAAAATATGCAATATAGAGCAGCACCCTATACCCAAGATTTATGTATGCGTACAGGGATGCTGTTATATCTCAGAGGCAGTTTTGCCTAGCATGCAGGAGGCCATTGGCTTTATAATATTTGTGTGTGTGTATGTGTGTGTGTTATATTTATGTGTGTGTAGTATGCTTAAATGTGTATATATATATATATATATATATATATATATATATATATATATACATTAAATGTATTTATATGTGTGGATGTATAGCAGGGTCCTTGCTGTTGTTACCTTTGTGGGTGGGGGCCAAGTAGGCACAGAGTCAACAGCACACAGACTCTGGAAGAATGTCAAAACAACAAGCTCAGTTTATTCAGTTAGAGGCAAGCCTTATATACCTTCCATCCCTCCCAGGGGGGGAGGTCTGATAAATATGCATCAGCTGGTGTGACATAGCTGTCCCTCATTGGTCCAGGTCATCTCCAGATCATGTTTCAGCTGCTGTTGCTAAGACACTTAGGCAGACCCAGGCTGATTCTCAGGAAGTATCTGTTTATATGGCTGGGCCTCAAACTGGCTAGGGATGAGTTATCCCACATGGATGTATATTACTTGTGTAAATGTGTGTGTGTGTGTGTGTGTGTGTAATTGTGTGTAAATGTAAAATTAATCCTTAAAGTCATCAACTGAGATAAATCAACAATAATAGTAAATTTCACACTTTGGACAGAGTCATTAATACCTCTTAAGTATCTCCCAACTTGATGGTATATATTATTAACAATTAAAGGAAATTTGAGAAAACCATGGAGACCATAGTGGTTTCTATGTAGGAGCACTTTCAAATCTCTGTATTTCAAAATGTGAATGTACCCTATTGATTACAATCGCTTTAGAGATGCTCCACAGATATCTGTGTAAATACTGCAAAGAATGGTGCATGGATTATGTTAAAAATAAGAACCTGCCCTCAGCCCTGAACACAGCTCCCATGAGAAAGAAGTTTGATGTCTGCCTTGGCTATGAAACATTTCAGGCTGCTTGACAGTGGGACATCTGCCAGTGTCCTTGGTTGGGCACAGCCTAAGGACAAACAAAGCTGTTCAGAGATGCCTGACTGACATTTTTTTTCCTATTGTCCCTGAACTGGAGAATCTTCTGCATGTGTTTATGATAAGCTCTGAATTAAGGACTGGCAGACAAAGCATTAATTTTGGTCAGCAAACTTCATTTCTCAGACAAGAGCCCATACACAGGACACACACACACACACACACACACACACACACACACACACACACACATATAACTGGGTTATAGAGACTTGGAAAAAAAACAGCTATTCTGATATGCCATGTGAGATCTATGGAGACAAAGAACAAGACTGTAGTAATTAATTATGTATTAACTTGTGGACACAACTAGATATCACTTAAAATGAATTTGATTTTCATTAATCTGGGGTATGGATGTGATGAAAATTAGAAAATTTGATTTATTAAGTATCTTGTTGTTCTCATTACATCAAAGAAAAGTAGAGGCTAGTATGATGCCATGGGAATAGCATAAGTTAACCAGTGAAACTTAAAAAAATCCAAAACACAAAAAACAAAACAACAAAAACAAGAGTGAGATCATTTGAATTTATTTCATATAGCAATCCCTCCTGTGGAATGCTGTCAACAAACTCTTTAGTCAAGTTAAAAGTTTCAGATTAATTGGAAGTAAAGCATCATGACCATCTTAATTTTATTGAGACTTAAGTCTGTGATCAAAGCAGTAAGCCCTGAACATACTCTGAATACAAACAGCTTCACTTATAAAAATAATAGATAATCACAAATGGAGACCATTTATCACTGACACTTTGTGATGAACATTAGATTTGTACCATATCATGCCACTGAATCTCTTACCATCCTCATCCTCATTAGCCCTCCATCTGTTCTGCTCCCTTTCAGCTCATCATTACTGCAGATAACTCCATCAGCTCCCACAAATATTGGGATCTATTTAACTGTGTGTGTGTGTGTGTGTGTGTGTGTGTGTGTGTGTGTGTGTGAGAGAGAGAGAGAGAGAGAGAGAGAGAGAGAGAGAGAGAGAGAGAAGACTTATTTATTCATTAGTGTGCTGATACTTTAACAAATTTCAGACAAACAAAAGACATATTTCACCTGAGTGTATCTCTCCTTGTTCAACCACTGAAGCTTGTGTTCCTGAGACAGAGGAAGTAACACGGCGGTCATTGGTATCTGAGTGACAGTCCTTCCTTAGATTTCACAGAGGTACAGTTTGGCCATACAAAGGAAGGTTTTGAGAATTCTGATTCACCTATGGCTGGTAAATCTTAGTTCGGGAGGTAGTTATAAATATTTGAACCATATGAAGACAGATGAGCCATCTCACAATGCATCTTTCTCAGTTCCTGGCTCATCTGGCTTTGCCTTTTATTATGGAAGAGAAGTACCACAATGCAATGAGCAGGCAGCAAGATTCACAGTCATAATTACCATCTGTCAAATTCCATATTTTGCTTGTCTGTCTCTGAATCATTCAAAAAGTAGCAACCTTTAATACAAGACTAATAAGACTTTTGTGAGGACACTTCAAAATTTCCCAACGTCTTTTTAACTCTTGATTTCAAGTTAGTTCCTAGAAAGGCAACCCCTATGAAATATTTTATTTGAATTACTAACAAAATATTAATGGTAATATATCTGGGTAATATCAAACACATAATAATTCACATGATTCTAAACTTAATCCCGTAGCAATGTAATTGATAGTATTTCCTGTAACCTGCACATCTCCCACGTCTTGCACGCCTTCCACATATCTTCCGCTTCCCTCCTTCCTGCCCCCTTCCCTCCTTCCTGCCCCCCTCCTATGCTATATAAGCCTTGCAGAGAGAAATAAAAATTGCAGCTTGATCAGAATCTTGTCTTGCTATCAGTCTCTCATGTCCCCTGTCTCTTTCATTCACTCCCACTGTTGGGTAGCCCCCATATAAACCCCGCTGGCCAGGACAGCTTTCTTTTTTCCATTGTACATTTTTGGCTTCTTTGTCAAAAATTATATGTTCATAGGTGTGCCGGTTAATGTCAGGGTCTTCAATTCGATTCCATTGATCCACATGTTGGTTTTTATGTCAGTACCAAGCTGTTTTTATTACAGTAGCTCTATAGTAGAGCTTGAGGTCAGGGAACGTGATGCCTCCAGAGGTTGTTTTATTGTACAGGATTCTTTTGGCTATCCTGGGTTTTTCGTTTTTCCATATGAAGTTGAGTATTATTCTTTCCAGATCTGTGAAGAATTGTGTTGGTAATTTGATGGGGATTGTGTTGAATCTGTAGATAGCTTTTGTTAAGATCGCCATTTTACCTATGTTAATCCTGCCTATCCATGAGCATGGGAGATCTTTCCATTTTCTGACATCTTCTTCAATTTCTTTTTTCAGGGACATAAAGTTCTTGTCATATAGGTCCTTCATGTGCTTACTTAGAGTAACCCCAAGGTATTTTATATCATTTGTGGCTATTGTAAAGGGTGATGTATCTATGATTTCCTTCTCAGCTGGTTTGTCTATTGTATATAGGAGTTTTTTTTTGAGTTGATCTTTTATCCTGCTATGTTGCTGAAGGTTTTTATTAGCTGTATCAGTTCCTTGGTTGAATTTTTGGGGTCACACATGTATGCTATCATGTCATCTGCAAATAGGGAAAGCTTGACTTCTTCCATTCCAATTTGTATCCCTTTAATCTCTTTATGTTGTCTTATAGCTCTGGCTAGAACTTCGAGTACTATATTGAATAAGTATGGGTAGAGGGGACAGCCTTGCCTTGTTCCTGCTTTTAGTGGAATTGCTTTGAGTTTCTCACCATTTAATTTGATGTTGGCTGTTGGCTTGCTGTAGATTGCCTTTATTATGTTTAGGTATGTTCCCTGTATTCCTGATCACTCCAAGAACTTTATCATGAAGGGGTATTAGATTTTGTCAAATGCGTTTTCTGCATCTAGTGAGATGATCATGTGGGTTTTTTTTTTTTGAGTTTGTTTATATGGTGTATTACATTGACAGACTTTCATATGTTGAACCGCCATTGTATCCCTGGGATGAAGCCTACTTGATCATGGTGAATAATTGTTTGATGTGTTCTTGGAGTCTGTTTGCCAGTATTTTATTGAGTATTTTTGCATCAATGTTCATGAGGGAGATCAGTCGGTAGTTCTCTTTTTTGTTGCATCTTTGTTTAGTTTAGGAATCAGGGTAATTGTAGCCACATAGAAGGAGTTTGGTAATATTTCTTCTGCTTCTATTGTGTGGAACAATTTAAAGAGTATTGGTATTAAGTCTTCTTTGAAGATCTGGTAGAATTCTGTTGTGAAACCATCTGGTCCTGGGATGTTTTTCTTTGGGAGACTTTTAATGACTGATTCTATTTCCTTAGGGGTTCGACTATTAAAATGGTTTATCTCATCTTGATTTAACTTAGGTATATGGTACCTATCCAGAAAATTATCTATTTCTTTTAGATTTTCCAGTTTTGTGGAGTAGATGTTTTTGAAGTATGACCTGATGATTCTGTGGATTTCTTCATTGTCTGTTGTTACGTTCCCCTTTTCATTTCTGATTTTGTTAATTTGGATGCTCTCTCTCAGTCTTTTGGTTAGTTTGGATAAGGGCTTGTCTATCTTGTTGATCTTCTCAGAGAACCAACTCTTTGTTTCATTAATCCTTTGTATTGTTCTCTTTATTTCTATTTTATTGATTTCAACTCTCAATTTGACAATTTCCTGGCATCTATTCCTCCTGGGGGACTTTGCTTCTTCCTGTTCAAAGGATTTCAGGTGTGCTGTCAAGTCACTAGTGTGAGATTTCTCCAGCTTCTTTATGTGGGCATTCAGTGCTATGAATTTCCCTCTTAGCACTGCTTTCATAGTATCCCATAAGTTTGGGTATGTGGTATATTCATTTTCATTGATCTCTAGGAAGTCTTTAATTTCTTTCTTTTTTTCTTCCTTAACCCACTGGTGATTCAATTGAGCATTATTCAGTTTCCATGAGATTGTAGGATTTCTGTATTTTTTTATGTTGTTGAAATCTAACTTTAAAGAATGGTGGTCTGATAGAACACAGGAGCTTATTCCAATTGTCTTGTATCTGTTGAGATTTGCTTTGTGGCCAAGTATGTGGTCAATTTTAGATAAGGTTCCATGGGGTGCTGAGAAGAAGGTATATTCTTTTTTTGTTTGTGTGGAATGTTCTGTATATATCGATTAAGTCCATTTGTGTCATAACATCAGTTAAGACCATTATGTCTCTGTTAAGGTTCAATTTGGCTGATCTGTCAGGAGGTAATAGTGGTGTTTTGAAATGTCCCACTATTAGTGTGTGGTGTTTTATATGTGATTTAAACTTTAGTAATGTTTCTTTTACATATGTGGGTGCCCTTGTGTTTAGGGCATAAATGTTCAGAGTTGAGACTTCACCTTGGTGGATCTTTCCTTCAGTGAGTATGTAATGTCCTTCATCATCTCTTTTGATTGATTTTAGTTTGAAGTCTATTTTGCTTCATATTAAGATGGCTACACCAGCTTGCTTCTTAAGACCATTTGATCGGAAAGTCTTTTCCCAGCCTTTTATTCTTAGGAGGTGTCTGTCTTTGAGTTTGAGGTGTGTTTCTTGTATGCAGCAGAAAGATGGGTCCTGTTTTTGTATCCATTCTGTTAGTCTGTGTCTTTTTATAGGTGAATTAAGTCCATTGATATTAAGGGATATTAATGACCAGTGATTGTTAGTTCCTGTTGTTATTTTTATTTTTTGGTGGTATTATGTGTGTACTTCTCTTCTTTGTGGTTTACTGCTGTGGTATTATCTATTGCCTGTGTTTTCATGGGTGTATCTGCCTTCCTTAGGTTTGAATTTTCCTTCTAGTGCTTTTTGTCGGGCTGGGCTTATGGATAAGTATTGTTTAAATCTGGTTTCGTCTTGGAAGGTATGGTTCACTCCATCTATCATGATTGAAAGTATTGCTGGGTATATTTGTCTAGGCTGGAATCCATGGTCTCTTAGTGTCTGCATTATATCTGTCCAGGTCCTTCTGGCTTTCAAAGTCTCCATTGAGAAATCGAGTGTTATTCTGATGGGTTTGCCTTTATAAATCACTTGGCCATTTTCCTTTGGTGCCTTTAATAGTCTTTCTTTATTCTGTACATTTAGTTGTTTAATTATTATGTGGCAAGGGGCCTTTTTTGGGGGGTCTAGTCTGTTTGGTGTTCTATAGGCTTCTTGTATCTTCATAGGCATTTCCTTCTTTAAGTTGGGAAAGTTTTCTTCAACCCCACATCTGACAGAGGGCTGATATCCAGAACATGTAAAGAACCCAAGAAATTAGATATCAAAATGCCCAACAGTCCAATTAAAAAATGGGCTACAGAACTAAACAGAGAATTATCAACACAGGAAGTTCAAATGGCTGAAAGACATTTAAGGAATTGCTCAGCATCCCTAATTATACAGGAAATGCAAGTCAAAACGACTCTGAGATACCACCTTACCACTGTCAGAGTGGCTAAGATCAAAAACACAGAAGACAGCTTATGCTGGATAGGATGTGGAGCAAGGGGAACTCTCCTCCACTGCTGGTGGGAATGCAAGCTTGTACAGCCACTTTGGAAATCAATATGTCACTTCCATAGAAAATTGGGAATCCATCTCCCCCAGGACCCAGCTGTAGCACTCTTGGGCATATACCCAAGGTATGCTCAATCGTACCACCAGGGTATTTGCTCAGCTATGTTCATATCAGCATTGTTTGTAATCGCCAGAACCTGGAAACAACCTAGATGCCCTTCAACTGAAGAATGGATAAAGAAAATATGGTACATATACACAATGGAGTACTACTCAGCAGAGAAAAACAATGACATCATGAGGTTTGCAGGCAAATGGACGGATCTAGAAGAAATCATCCTGAGTGAGGTAACCCAGACTCAGAAGGACAAACATGGTATGTACTCACTCATAGTAGGATACTAGATGTAAAACAAAGATGACTAGACTGCTACACAACTCCAGGGAGGATACCTAGAATACGGGACCCTAGGAAAGACACAGGGATCACCCAATGACAGAGAAATGGATGAGATCTACATGAACAGCTTGGACAGCAGTGGGAGTAATGAAGGGCAAGGTTTGAGGGAAACAAAGCTTAGAGGAGAAGGAGATCTCATCTGGATCAAGAATTGAAAGGGAGAACAAGGAATAACAGACCATGATAAATGAAGACCACATGAGAACAGGAATAGGCAGAGTGCTGGAGAGGTCCCCTGTAATCCACAATGATACATCCTCTGTAGACTGCTGGCAATGGTCGAGAGAAAGTCTGATCTGACCTAGCCTGGTTATCAGATGGTCAAACACCCTAACAGTTGAGCTGGAACTCTCATCCAATAACTGATGGAAGTGGATGCAGAGATCCTCAGCCAGGCCCCAGGTGGAGCTCCAGGTGTCCAATTGTTGAGAAAGAGGAGGGACTCTAAGAGCGTGAATTGTTGAGACCAAGATTGGAAGAAGCACAGGGACAAATAGCCAAACAAATGGCAGCACATGAATTATGAACCAAAGGCTGTGGAGGCCCAGCTGGATCAGGCCCTCTGGACCTCTGGATAAGTGAGACAATTGAATAGCTTGAACTGTTTGTGAGTCTTCCAGTCTGTGTGACCCGGGGCCTGTCCTTAGTGCATGAGCTGGCTGTTTGGAAGCTTCGGCTTACACAGGGACACTTTGCTCAGCCTGGAAGGAGGGGACTGGACCTGCCTGTACTGTATCCACCAGGTTTAAAAGAATCCCCAGGGGAGTCTTGGTCCTGGAGGACATGGGAATGGAGGGGAGGGGCTGAGGGGAAAGTGGTAGTGGGGGCAGGAGGGGGAAGGACAGGGCAACCCATGACTGATGTGGAAAATTAAATAAACATTTTAGTAGCATATTCTAACAGAATATTTTGTTTTTTTGTTATGATATAACAAAATATTTTGATTTTATGCCACCAAAGACCTATATGATTAAACTACAGTCCTCAGCATTAATGGGACATGTAAAATGCTGTCTTCACTATCTGAACAGTTAAGCTATGCAACTGTCACAGAATTAGAAATACATACCTGTTTATTCCATAGACAATTTTGAGACCAGTGTGTGTCAGACACTATTCTGTGTGAATGTACACATGCTTCTTGTTTAAAAAAAAACCCTTCTAATTTAACAAAGGAGAAAGTAAAAACAGGTAAAAGCATAATACAACAGCCATGCATTATGAGTCACACTATCATGAAAAAATAAGAGATAGTACAAGAGGAACTCCTAGATCATAGATGATCAGAGAAAGACATTCCATGGTTGAATTTGTGAGATCAGAACAATGTATCATAATCATAGGGAGTAAAAGGAAGGGGTAAGCAGAAGGACCGTGGACAATTCTCCTACAGCTTCATCAAATTCAGGTCAAATGACTTGGAAGTATCCAGAAGCAGAAGCTACTGTAGCAATAAATAGACCACATATGATCATTTCTTCTCTGTAGGGAAGGTTTGTTATCGTACCTTTGCTATAGAAGGGATCAAGAACACTTAAGAAGGAAGCAGCCACTTCAGAGACCATAATACAAAAGAAAGGAAGTCAGACTTCATGCACATCTACAGTAGAAGCTCTTTCCCTCTCTACAGTGTCAAACCCTGTACAAAATCCTTTGCAATGTATGATAAAAAGTACATAGAGAACTTTAATAGTAATCCCATTTTACAAAATAAGAAATGCATAGATTCTAAACAGAGCGAGTGCTTGGACCAATAATGGACCCTTATAACATGTTTTAATCCCTCTTTTATTTCTCAGGGCATTATTCATTTTAATTATCACCGTCTAATGAAGACTTTCCCTTTTCTTGCAATATGCAATTATTTATTCTCTAAGTTGTCAATTTATTCTTTTCACGGGAACAATAACAGAAGCTGGGGAAAAAAACCTTTAATTTCAGGAATGTTTTTGGCTCTCATGCATGAAATTCAGGACATGGAACTTTCATACTGGGTAAGGTCATTTTATTTTATTTATTTATTGTTCTGATGCAGTCATGAGCATTGGAAGAGTGATAAGAATCTCTTAACGAAGGAAAACATTAAGTAAAGAACACATTAGAAAAATATTGGCATTAAGTTGTTTGATTTTTCTGTTATTTTATCTTATTTCTTTTAAATTACTATTTATTTATTTAGTTATTTATTCATTTAGTTAGTTAGTTAGTGTGTGTATGTATGTGTGTATGTATGTATGTGTTTGAGAGAGACAGGTTTATAAGCATTAATGTGCCTTGGCATGCTTATGGGGAAGTCAGCAAAAAATTATACAGTTGGTCTTTACCTTCTACATTCTGTGAGTTTCAGGGTCAAACAATGTACTAAGCCTGTGCAGAAAATGCCTGGTCTAGATGAGGCATCTAGCCAGTTCCCAACTTCAAGGTTTTCTCTTGTGGCTATCTTCTTTGTCATTTGCTCATTATCATCAGACCAAAGCATTTGGCAATACAATCAATTTATACATATTTTTATTTGAAGAAAAAACAATAAGTAAAACTTTTAAATCATTTCACATATATTCTAGTAAAGGACAATTAACATGAATGTGTATGTCAATATAAAATGGAGTTCTTCAAGCTTCAACATGAATGCTTACTAACAAGTCCTGATTTGTCTCACCTAATACAAGCCCTGGTCTTTCTTTGATATACTGAATAAATAAAAAAGGAGCTGTATAATATCCATAATATGCATCTATATACATTCATATATGCATTGAATGTATATATGTGGTGTTCTGATCTTCAATGTCTCTGCTTATTTTATTAGTGAAGAATGACAAAATTGTGTAAGAAACATTAAATCTATCTCCTTCACCTGAAATATGGAAGCATGACTTGGTTAGTCTCACAAAACTATTCAATAACTGGGACTAGAAAAACAAATATGACTGAAAGGATCATCTTTTTGTTAACAAAAGAGTTCTCCTTTTGGGCCAATTTTGCCCTTTAAGTGCATTGGTCTTATCTGAAAGCACTTTGGTTGCCTTCAAGGAGACATGTTAGTGATAACCATTGCCAATGTTGCAGAGCATGTAGCAAGGTCAATACCAAACAGCACTATTGTAGAGCTAAAGGACTGCTTTGCTATTTTGTACTAAAATTCCTGCATTACCAGTTATTAATTTTAAAATATTCTGTCCCATTAAAAACATGAATATCATCTAGCTACTTTCATTGTATTTCTCTTGACATTGATGCAGGGTGTTTGCATGTAGCTCATACTGGTCTCAGGTTTCTGCTCCTCTAGGTTCAGCTTCCAGAGAGCTGGGTTTACAGGGTGAACCACCATGCTAATTTCATTGCATTAAGTACTTTTCTTACTGTCTATAACACTTTCAAATGGTGTACAGTTAAAAGCTGAAAGTACTCCACAAAATATATCAATTCTATATTAAATATAATAGGCTGAAATGATAAATTAGAAGTTAGTGTTGCATATTTAAAGTAAATTTACAGGTTTGAAATACATTGATTTTCACAGCAGTAGTTTGTTAATGTTATATTCTTTTTTTCCATTTTTCTTAATTAAGAAATATTCTACTCACTTCAGTGCTATCCACAGACTGCCCCCCTCCTCCCTCCTACCACCCCCAGCCCTCTTTCCCAAACCAACCGCATTTCCATATCCCCCAAATCAAGGTCTCCCATGGGGAGTCAGCAGAGCCCAGTACACTGAGCCTAGGCAGGTCCAAGCCCGTTCCCACTGCATCAAGGCTGTGCAAAGTGTCACACCACAGGAACCAGATTCCAGAAGCCTGCACATAGACTAGGGACAGATCCCGATCCCCCTGCCTGGGTGCTCCCCAAACAATTCGAACCAAACAACCATCTCCCATATCCAGAGGGCCTAGTCCAGTGCCATGGGGGTTCCACAGCCACCAGTCCACAGTTCACGGGCTTCCACTAGTGTGGCCAGTCATCTCTGCATGTCCTCCCATTATGATCTTGACGTCCCTCGCCTGAAGTATCTCTCCTCTCTTTCACCAATAGGAATCCTGGAGCTCAGCCTGGTGTCTGACCATGGATCTCTGTATCTCCCTCCATCTGTCATTGGACAAAGGCTCTTTAATGACAGCTAGGTTATTTGCTAGGCTGGTCACCAGAGTAGACTGGTCCAGGCACCCTCTGGAGCACTGCCAGCAGACCAAGGTGGAGTCAACCTTGTGGATTCCTGAGAGCCTCCCCAGCACCCTGCCTCTTTCTATTCCCATGATGTCCCCATCTATCATGGTATCTCCCTCCCTGCCCTGCCACTCTGTCCCTGTTCCAGTTTGACCCTCCCATTTCCCTATGTACTCACCCCGACTCTTCAACCTCTGCCACCCCTCCCACACCCAGTCCACTCATGTAGATCTCATCTACTTCTCCTTCACAGGGTCATCCATGTGTCCCTCCAAGGGTCTTTTCCTGTTAGCTAGCCTCTCTGGAGTTGTGGGTTGCAGTCTGGCCATCCCTTCCCTCCCATTTAGTATTCACTTATAAGTGAGTGCATACCATGCTAGTCCTTCTGAGTCGGGGTTACCTCACTCAAGATGATATTTTCTAGATGCATCCATTTGCCCACAAATTTCATGATATTGTTTTTTACTGCTGAGTAGTACTCCATTGTGTATATGTGCCACATTTTCTTTATCCGTTCTTCAGTTGAGGGGCATCTAGGTTGTTTCCAGGTTCTTGCTATTATGAATAATGCTGATATGAACATAGTTGAGCATGTGTCCTAGTGGGAAGATTGAGCGTTCCTTGGGTATATGCCCAAGAGTGGTATAAATGGGTCTTGAGGAAGACTTAGTCCCAATTTTCTGAGAAACCACCGTACTGATTTCCAGAGTGGCTGTACAAGTTTGCATTCCCATCAAGAGTGGAGGAGTATTCCCTGTGCTCCACATCCTCTCCAACATAAGCTGTCTTCAGTGTTTTTGATCTTAGCCATTTTTACAGGTGTAAGGTGGTATCTCAGAGTTGTTGCAGGTGAGGTATGTCAAGATCATGATGGGAGAATGTGCAGAGATGACCGACCACACTAGTGGAAGCCCATGAACTGTGGACTGGTGGCTATGGAACCCCTATGGCACTGGACTAGGCCCTCTGGATATGGAAGATGGTTGTTTGGCTTGAACTGTTTGGGGGGCACCCAGGCAGGGGAATCAGGATCTGCCCCTGGTCTATGTGCAGGCTTCTGGAATCTGGTGCCTGTGGTGTGACACCTTGCACAGCCTTGATGAAGTGGGAACGGGCTTGGACCTGCCTATGCTCAGTGTACTAGGTTCTGCTGACTCCCCATGGGAGACCTTGATTTGGGGGATGTGGGGATGCAGTTGGCTTGGGAAAGAGGGCTGGGGATGGGCAGAGGTAGGAGGGGGGTCTGTGGATAGCATATGGCGTGAGTAGAAAAGTTCTTAAAAAAAGAAAAATAAAAAAAAGAACAGATATAAAAAAAAAGGAACTGATAAGTTACAATTTTAAGACAGTTCTGGATGAAGATAAAATAAGAAAGGGAAAATTACTTTGTCAAAGATAGGAAACAGTAAATGCAGCCAATTTCTAAGAAGAAAAACATGATAGGCTATGGCCACCTGTGAAAGTATAGAGTTTCATAGTAGGCAGGATAGTGTCGCCATTGTAGGACAGAAGTTGAGTGATGATGATTGCTAAGTTTTTATTTTTAATAACAGGAAAATAACAGAGTCTTATTTGCTACAATAAATATTCTATATGAGCTGAATCTTGTAGAACAGGAGTACTGATTTAAAGAAACATGATCTGTAAAAGAAAGGTAAAATTGATATATAAAAAGTGGTATATGATATAGGGAGAAAATTTAAGTAGAATATTTATATTAAATTTGTTTTCCATTATGTGGAATTAATATAAGTGAACACATATGTTAACAAATCAGATTGTAGAGTTTACATAATGTGATACTTAGTTGCTATTGTACTTGAGAAATCAATGACTGCATTCATCTATGGCACAAAATTTGCCAGGTTCATCTGATGAGTGGTCCAACCATAATAATTTCAAGAAATAAAAGTACAAGAAAACACAGTGTCCTCTGTTATTATAGTATTTGTTCCCTGCAAAATAGCTGCATTTCTTACACAAGGTGATTCTTTTTTCAGCTTAATTTTGAGTAAGGGTAACACCTGATCTAATTCACACTCATTAGTTCCCAGAGTTTAACCCTCATCCCATTCATATTTTGCATAATAATTTGAAGCATACCTAAGAACTCCGCATTGCCAGTGAGTATTGCTCACATGTAGTGTAGATAATCAGGTACAAATCTTATTAAAGAAGATATGAAGCATTAGATGCATCAACAGAGAGAACTAAATTGAGAGGCAATGAGTTCTGTCCTGGTGAATTTCTGTTCCTGCACCCCATATGGCTTTTTAAAGCAAATAAAAATCTTAATCAAACTTGCTATTAGGCAAGTATGAATTAACTCACCGTAATGTAGATGAATGTTGCTGAGAAGCACTAAAATGATATAATATTGTGTTATTAAAATAAGAGAGGGGAATATTGCATAGAATTTTCCTGATTCTTACTTCTCTTGTCCTGACTTGCTACTTTGTTATATAGTCATATTTTGAACATTTGAAAAGATATGTGAAGTTTACAGTTTTGAGGAGAAGGTAGATGCCTTTCATACATGAATATTAAATTATGTCTCATCCTTAGATGCTGTGAAATATGATAAGAACATAAGTGAAATGAGGTAAACTTTAAATATGCTCATAACATATAGGCTTTAAAAATATAACAAATTAAAGCTGTTTGAGGGTTTGTTATTTTTCTTGTTGTTAAAATGCTCTTGTTTTCAACATCGTCCTGTAATGTGCTAATAACTACTTACCAGTTATAGTGGTAAGAAAGAACTAAGGGATTAAGAAACTGAGTGGGTCATTGAAAGAACATGTCCTCTCAAAACAAGTGAATAGGAAAGATCACACCTTTTGCTAGTATATGAAATTATTTTTAAATGTACAGGGATTAGAGCAGAGAAAAGGCCCTCTGCTCATAATTAGGTGATCTGCGAAACAAATTGGTTATGTGTTAACCCTAAGGCAAAATTCATGTTTAGTTATCCATTTAAATAATTATGGTCAAAAAGATTCACACATAAAAGTACTCCATTTTATCCTTTTCCCTCAAGGCAATATCATTCCTAGCCATTAAAACAATATAATTTTCACAATAAACAATCTACTTTATTGGAATAAAGGGGTATGCTATGTATATTTTATAACAAAGGTATACAGCATCACTAATGAATATTCAAATCTATTAATTTCTATCTGAATAGATTTAATTTGATGCCTTACATATGTATACATTGTTTGTATGTGTTTCTCTCTGTCTCTGTCTGTGTATGTGTGTGTAAAATATTACTTTGAAGATAATCAGAACATAAAATGTTATATTCATAATGAAAAATGCAAATTTATCATGCAGGTACAATTCTTTGAGAAAATAAATTGAAGTAAAACATACAAACAAATTTACTTCCTGTCTATTTCCTCTCAAGCAGAGTAGTACAGTGTTATAAATGTACAGGTGAGATTCAAGGTTTGACATGGTTTTGTGCCACCATAATTTCCATGTTTTCAGTTAGTACAAATCCCATATGAATATTTTGAATTCAATTGTAGTTGAATATTATTTATCAGAAAATACTCTTTCCTGTACATTATATGAGAGTTTTACTTTATGATCAGCTAATTATGAAAACCAGTAAGATGATTTTTTTAAAGCAGCCAGAAGGATCAGAAAGTTTATCAGAGTAAAGTGTCAGGCAGAAAAAAACTAATAATAATTCATTAATAATTGATGTTTTTCACAAGTGCTTTTAAATCTTTCAAAATATTATAAATGTGTCTTTCAGACAGTCAAGTTGGCAAAAATGTGAGTTATTTGGTTCAACGTGTCATTTAAAAAGTTCAAATAAGCACCTATTAATAAAATAAAAATTGGTTGCATGCTCCAAAAGAATATAAAATTATATTAGCCAGAAACTGCAATGGAATCTCCTAGGAAATAAACTCAATAAAAACATTCATACTTTATCTTCAGTATAATATTCAGCTATAATTATTTTGTATCCTTGACTATTCATTGTTTGGCATGAGGCCTAAATAATGTTTGGTGGTTTTATTCATCATAAATTTCTAGATAAATATGCATAGAAAAAGAGAAAATGCAATATCTGTAGTCTGCCTCCCAATAAGAACCACAGTCACTTAAAATGTATTTTTCTTATTATTTCTCAATTTAAAAATCTCTACAGGTCATTGATGCTGATTAAAAACATGAGTTGATAAAAATATAATAATCTCTAAAAAAATTTAATGTCATTCAGATTCTAAGTGTTGGTGTAAAATTTTTCAGATTTGGGCCTTATTTGTAAAACACATACATTTTAATAAATACCAGCTCTGCTATTATGCTATGCATTACCTTTTAAAAAACCCAGTGTAGAAGCCACTATTATCTTAGGAATACTGCATTGGCCTCCAAAAGTGCCCAATGTATTTGTCAATTAAGATTTTTTTTTTTGGAGGCCATCATTTGCTTTTTTGAGTAATAAAAATATTCACAGGATTTGGTACAATAAAGAAAATAATTATATTTGCTTTAATGAAGTCTTATTCTTTATATTTATTTCAAGTGTTTTGAAAAAAAATGAATCACAGGGTTCCTGGATACCATAAAAGTGGACATAGCCCTAAACAAAGAATATTGAAACTGATGCTTTCAACGAACTAGGGCATGACAGAGAACTCAAGTTTTATAGAGATACTTAATGGAAATAATACTTTCGGAGCAAGTATGATGACCTGAGTTCAGATCCCCAGAAACCATGTGAAGCTCAACTATGTAGAACACACTTCTGCAATCCTAGTATGCCCCTACTTCTCTATTGCTATGCAGAAGGCAAAACAAGGCCAGTTACCAAGGCTTTTAAAATGCAGCAGTGAATAAGGATACCCTGGCTCAAAAAAGTGGCAGACAAGGACTGATACCAGAGTGTTTTTTTTTTTTACCTTATCTCTACATGTGTTGTGTAGTAGGGTCAGCCTGTACTCACTCACACATACACTCAAATGTGCACACATATACACACACACTAAAAGAATGTACTGAGTTCATAATTTAATATCTTTTAATTTTATTCATAAGTTAATAATATGTCTATCTTTTATGTGTAAAATGCTGGTGGCTGTGTAAGAACCGCAACACCTGGCACTTGAATTCAGGAGTTTGGTCCACTAGAATGCAAGGAACTGATGGGTAAATCTCTGATAAGCAAGGCCCAAAGGGCGTTGGCTCCAAAATGTCTCTTGCTGCTGCTGTGCCTTTACATGTTTACCACTGCCCTTTTTCTCTGGTATCTGGCATTGTGTGAATGGCTATGGGGAGTATCCTCAATGCCTTTAATGTAGTGTGATTATATCATGGAAATATTCTAGTGTGTAGTCTGAAATTTTTCTGTGTCCTGCCTAGTCCCTCAGCTGCTTGATCCCAAATAAACACATAGAGGCTTATATTATTTACAAACTGTATGGCCTATGGGTCAGGCTTCTTGCTCTTATAACTTAACTCAATCCATTTCTATAAATCTATATGTTTCCATGTGGCCATGGTGTTACTGGTATGCTGGCATCTTTTTGTTCTTTTGGTGGTAGGCTGGTGACTCCTTGGCTCAACCCTTCTTCCTCTTATCTTCAGTTTGAAAGTACTGCCTAACTTTATCCTGTCCTGTCATAGTCCAATGCAGCATTATTTATTATCTATTTACATGTGGAGCAAGGGGAACTCTCCTCCACTGCTGGTGGGAATGCAAGCTTGTACAGCCACTTTGGAAATCAATATGGCACTTCCTTAGATAATTGGGAATCCATCTCCCCCAAGACCCAGCTATAGCACTCTTGGGCATATACCCAAGGAATGCTCAATCATACCAGAAGGGCATTTGCTCAGCTATGTTCATATCAACATTGTTTGTAATAGCCAGGAGCTGGAAACAACCTAGATACCCTTCAACTGAAGAATGGATAAAGAAAATATGGTACATATACACAATGGAGTACTACTCAGCAGAGAAAAACTATGACATCATGAGGTTTGCAGGCAAATGGATGGATCTAGAAAAAATCATCCTGAGTGAGGTAACCCAGACTCAGAAGGACAAACATGGTATGTACTCCCTCATAGTAGGATACTAGATGTAAAACAAAGATGACTAGACTGCTACACAAATCCAGGGAGGCTACCTAAAAAACAGGGCCCTAAGAAAGACACAGGGATCACCCAATGACAGAGAAATGGATGAGATCTACATAAACAACCTGGGTGATAGTGGGAGTAATGAAGGGCAAGGTTTGAGGGAAAGAGAGCTTAGGGGAGCAGGAGATCCCAGCTGGTTCTTTTTTTATTTTAACTTTCTTTTAAATTTATTCTTTGTGTCTTTCACATCACGCATCCTGATCCCACCCATCTCCAGTCCCCTCGCATCTTTCCTCTGCTTCTGCAACCTCCCCTGTCTAAATAAAACAAAAGAAAATTTAAGATAAAAAAGGTGGAAAATGGGGAAAGGGAAAATCTTGTCATGGAAGCTGCAGTGTGACACAGTGAGTCACACGGTAAATCCCTTTAGCCATACATCTTTACATGCAGGCATTCATCACATAGAATCATTGGTTTGGATAAAAGCCCATAGCCTCTGCTACAGGATTCTGGGTCCTTGTTGAGACTCTGCCTGTGTCTACCTCACATAGAATCATTCCAGATGACTGGCTTCAGTTAATTTCAGCTGTTCTAGAATATAGCCAGCAGTTACAGTGGAAAAGTAGGTTGAGAGAAGAGGCAAGAAATTTAGAACAACAAGGTAAACTCAGAAGTTTTGAGATCTCCCAAGATCAAATACTTGGTGAGGGATGTTTCCCTGACAGGAACGTACAAGCCATTTATGATGAGCATACAATATCCTTATGCCATACAGCAGCTCTAAATGCTTGGGAAAAAATTCCAGAACCTGGAAAAGCAACTGAGGTATACCCAAAGTTATTTCAGGGACTGCACGAACCCTTTGCTGATTTTTTTACAAAGGCTGAACACAGCTATACAAAAGCTGTGTCAGATAAAGAATTTAGAAAAGTATAAACTGAGTCCTTGGCATTCAACATTGCTAATGCAAAATGCAAAAGAATACTTACACCATTAAAGATCAGATCAGCTCCTTTGAAAGAATGGATTCAGTATACTAATGGTGTTGATTCTCTTAACTACAGTAATGAGGCTTGGATAGGAGAGACAAATCCCAGAGGTGAAAGAAGGCCCCATGGTACCATGTTAGGGACCAAGATGTCAAGAACAAAACATGAACCATGGAAAGTACTAGCTAGACCAAAGAACAACTCATAAGCCCCTTCCCAGAGCAGTAACCAGAGGCCTCCAAAGATAAGAGATCATCCCACAGTCAGGTGCCATGACAACCGAAGGTAAAGAGCATTCCAGAGTCAGGTAGCCTAGCAACAGAATAAACTGCCCCTGACCAGTGACCTTGGCTGACATCTCGCAGTTGCACTATCTGCCTCACACGTCTTGCACACCTTCCATGTTCTACACACCCCTTTTCCCTTTCCCTCCTTCCTGCCCCTTCCCCACTTATGTTATATAAGCCATGTGGAGAGAAATAACGTTTGGTGGCTTGATCAGAATACTGTTTTGCTGCTGTTTCTTGTGTCGCCCTGTCCTTTCATTCTCTCCCACAGGTGGGTTGCCCTCGTTGAAACCCCGCTGGCTGGGGCAGTACCAAATGTTTTAAATGTGGTACACCAGGTCATATAAGTAAAAACTGCACATGGGGTAATCCTAGAAGTAATACTCCTTCTAGGAATAGCCTAAACAGGAGACCCCAACCACCTCCTGGATTATGTAGAAGATGTGGCAAAGGCCGACATTGGACCAGTGAGTGCAGATCAAAAATAGATATACGAGGCAACCCTGTACTGGCGGGAAATGCCTCAGGGGGCCTCTTGCAGGCCCCCAAATCAAATGTGGTAAGAACATTCCCAGCCACTGTGGAAGACATTCCTCTCCAGGACAACAGAATAAACCAATGCCTAATGTAAAAACTGATACTGCAATGGATGATAAAACAGCTCTGATAGATGAATCATACTTTACAAAAAACATAATAAAACAAATATTTTGGCAGACTTCCATAAATGAACAAAGACCAAAGTTTAGAATTCTAATTAATGGCTTAGTTCTGGAGGGCCTGGTAGACACAGGTGTGGATTTGGCTATAATTACACCCAAATCATGGCATCTGAATTGGCCACTTCAAGAGGTAGATGTCCAACTTTTAGGAATTGGCACCCTATCTCAGATAAAACAGAGTTCGAGATGGGTTGAATGCATAGGGCCAGAAGGACAGAGAGGAAGGCTGAAACCATATGTAGCAAATGTAGCAGTAAATCGATGGGGCTGAGATCTGTTACAACAGTGGAATACCCAGATTAAAATTCCTACACTCTCAGAAAAGGAATACAGGCCAATGCATGTTTCTAGGAATAATATCATAACATGCTATAAAAAACAGTCACCAACCATTCAGGCTGTAAATAAACAGAGCATAACTGCTGTTGAACTCTAAGAAGTACCAACTGCCTTAAATTTAAAATGGCTAACTAATAAACCTGTCTGGGTTGGACAGTGGCCTTTGACAAAAGAGAAGCTACAAGCTTTAGAACAGCTGGTTCAAGAGCAGTTAAATGCTCAACACACTGAAGAATCTACCAGCCCTTGGAATTCTCCTGTATTTGTTATTTTTTTTTTTAAAGTCTAGTAATTGGAGAATGCTGACAGATCTGAAAGCTATTAATAAAGTAATTCAGCTGATGGGCTCCCTACAGACTGGGATGCCCTTTCCTTCTCTGCTACCCCAAAAATGGCCTATAATAATTATTGACTTAAAAGACTGTTTCTTTACCATACCCTCACAAGAAAATTATACAGAAAAATTTGCGTTCACAGTTCCTAATTATAACAATTCTCAGCCAGTCAAGAGATATCAATGGAAGGTCCTCCCACAGGGAATGTTAAACAGCCCTACATTATGCCAATACTTTGTGCAAAAACCATTGGACATAATTCATGTAAAATTTCCACAATCCATAATTTATCACTATATGGCTGATATCCTCATTAGCTGGTTCAAAGTTAGACACATTAGAAAGCATGTTTGAAGAAGTAAAAAAAGTTTTGCCTCACTGGGGACTGCAAATTACTCCTGAAAAAATACAAAGAGGAGATTCTATTAATTAGTTAGAATATAAGATAGAGCTACAAAAAATTAAACCCCAAAAGGTACAACTGAGGAGAGATTGATTGAAGACTCTTAATGATTTTCAAAAGTTGTTAGGAAGCATTTCCAACTTATTGGGTATCATGGGAATACCCAAAGATGGACTACAAAATTTGGCTAATACTGTAGAAGGGGACAAAGAATTAAATAGTCCAAGAGAATTATCATCCCAAGCTGAGAAGGCATTGGCTCTAGTAGAAAAGACAATACGAGAAGCACATGTGGATTGTGTGTATCCAGAATGTAAATGCATTCTTGTCATATTCCCCTCCAGACATTCCCCCACAGGTATTTTGATACAGAGGGAAGATATTATATTGGAATGATATTCCTACCACGTAAACCAAATAAGAAATTAAAGACTTATATAGAAAATATCTCTGATTTGATACTAAAAGGTAAATTAAGACTTCGCCAGTTGACAGGAATGGACACAGCTGAAATTGTAGTACCTTTAACTAATGAAGAAATTTCATCACTATGGAAAGATAATGAATACTGGCAGAGAGCCTGCAGTAACTTTTTGGGAGAGATTAACAACCATTTTCCCAAAAGCAAGAGGATAGAATTCATAAAGAAGACTGAATTGGTCCTTCCTCACATTGTACGACACAAGCCAATTTCTGGAGTCCTCACATTCTATACTGATGCAAATAAATCAGGGAAAGCAGGATGCAAATTAGGAGACTTAAGTAAAGTGGTACAAAGTCCATACAGCTCTGTACAAAAGGCAGAACTCTATGCCGTTCTTATGGTACTGATGGACTTCACAGAACCCTTCAATATAGTCACTGATTCTCAATATGCAGTGAGAGTTGTTTTACATATTGAAACTGCTGAATTTATTCCTGATAATACAGAAGTAACTTCATTATTCATACAATTGCAGGAAATCATCATAAAAAGGGAACATCCTATATATATATAACACATATCAGATCCCATACAGATCTGCCAGGACCTCTAGCACAAGGTAATGATGAGATTGATCAGTTACTAATAGGTAATGTGCTAGAAGCCTCAGAATTTCATAAGAAACACCATGTAAATAACAAAGATTTGAAGAAGGATTTCTCCATTACTTGGCAAAAAGCTAAGGATATTGTGAAAAATGTCCTACTTGTTCCTTCTATAACCAAACTCCATTACCTGCAGGGAGCAATCCAAAAGGTATACAACGAAATGAAATTTGGCAGATGGATGTGTTTCATTTTGTAGAATTTGGAAGATTAAAGTATGTCTACCATACCATTGACACCTATTCAGGATTTCAGTGGGCAACTCCTATGAGTTCTGAAAAGGCTGATTCTATGATTACACATCTATTAGAAGTTACGGCCATCTTGGGAATACCTGTACAAATTAAGACAGACAATGCCCCAGCATATGTCTCCAATAAAATGAGACAGTTTTTTGCTTATTATAATATGAAGCATTTTACAGGTATACCACATAATCCCACAGGCCAAGCAGTCATAGAAAGATCCAATTGAACTTTAAAGGATATGCTAAATAAACAGCAACAGGTAACAATGACTCCTAGAAATATATTGCATAGTGCTTTATTAACTTTGAATTTTCTCATTGCTGATGAGAAAGAAACAACAGCTGCGGAGAGACATTGGATGGCAGACAAAACTCCTGAGCTAAACCAACTGGTTTATTTCAAAGATGTGTTGACCTCAGAATGGAAACCTGGATATGTACTACATTGGGGAAGGCGTTTTGCTTTTGTTTCCACAGGAAAAGAAAAGCTATGGATACCAACAAAATTAATAAAAATTCGATTCAAACAGGAGAAACCCCTTGATGAGGAGAAGTAAAAGATCGTCCACCAATGTGACATCTCTTCAGGTTGTAAGAAAAATTTAACAATCAAAGGTTGGGGTAGGGTTCTGTTTTTGTCTTTCCAGGATAATGAAAATACCCATCTTCCAGAAATCATAAGGCCTTGGATATCCAGATGTTTACAGCAGAAAGAAAGAATCTATTGGTACCAATCTATACAGTGTAACATATCACTGTCTAACATCTATATCTCTATCAATCTAGAATAGTTGTGGTTCCAATTCAATTATAAACCAATCTGGCTTTGGAGATGGAATTGGCTCACTCCTTCTCTAAACCCAAGCATATTGATTAAAAAAAAAAGTTTGAGAGATTCTTCAGTCCCATATCAGGAAAGCTCTCTGATGTGAGACAGAAGGAAACCAATTATAAAGGACCATTGTCTTTAAGATTCTAATTCTCTCCATGCATACTCTTGATTTCTTGGAATCCTTTCTTATATGTCATGTCATCTTTAAATCCAAACCTTCCATTCTGATAAAAAATAAGTTTTTTCCAATAGCAATCTCTGAAGTCTCCAGAAGGAAGATGGGGCCCCAACAACAACAACTCTACCCAGTCCAGAATGATGCCATGGTAATCATCATCATACTACACTTCTTGCCAGAATTTCAGATAATCTTACCCATTACTCTGAGAGTTGCTGCAGAATCTACAGTTAGTATAACTGAGATTTAACTATCTGAGCTTTCTCACAATACCCAACAGAGATGCCATCGCCCCCTAAACAGCAGGAAGCAGTCCTAAGAAAACGACGCCCCTTATCCCTAAGGTTTCATATTTCTCAGGGTTATGGATGATGGTTCTAGGGTTGGGGGTAGAAGAAACTGTTAAACTCAGTACTCTCCTTAAGGAAAGAAAATATGTCTCAAAAAAAAAGGGAAAAGAAGAAATGGAATGGATAGGTATAAGATATTATGGTAGACTATCTTATACATTAGTAAACAAATTTAGTAAAATACCAGCCTTAGATAATTTGCACTGTTATGAATTCTTATATGTTGATACAAATATAAACTTTTTATATTTCTATTTAAGATCATTTGTATATTGATACAAATACAGAACTATGTTTCTTATAATGTACACATATTTTTACTCTTATTTGAAATATTTGTATATTGATACAAATGTAAATTTATATCTGTCATACTGTATGTATGTTCTACTTCTGTTTAAGATATTATGTATACTGATATATATTTAGGATTGTTATCATGTTGCATATTGCACTATACATTCCTACCTCTGTTAAAGATATTTTGTGTATTGTCACAATTTTAAAATCGTTGTTCTTTTACTGTACATTTGCTTACAAAGTGTTTGCCTTGTTTACATAGAGCCTTAGTCCTTAGGTTGTTTAAGTAGATAAGACTTATAGATTTATTGTCACCTATGCTTGTCCTCTCTATAATTATGTTAGTTAGGTTATCCAAATTTATAAATACATAGGTCGGATGGACAGGTAATCTTCAAACACTTCATGGACCTAGAGAATATGGCATTTAAATAACTTAGAATTCTGTTGACATGAGACACAATTGCTCCTGGCAGCACCAATTTGATCCAGAGAGAATGTTGGGCTTCTAAGACATTTCCATTTGTAAGTTTGTCTTCTTGGCACAAAATGGCCTGCTGGGCAAAGAACTGCCCTTGCCTTAACTGCTGACAGTATGAATGCTGTCCTTTCTGGACAAGCAGGACACAAGGAAAGCGACCACTGTACTTTGCCAAGACAGGGTAAGATAGTCTTTCAGAATTCCTGCTTCTGAAAATGGTCTGTCAGATACTCTAGGCCTGTAGCCAATTTGAATGCACCAGCGATGCTGAGAAACATTAGGTGACTGTCCAGGCTGCCAGCTGTCTCTATCTACTCTTGCAAGATTCCCATTTCTCAGGTGTTATTATTATATTCCTTCTCAGGTCTTTGATGAGGTTGAAGACCAGCAGTTATAGTTACAACTATGTGTGTGTGTGTGTGTGTGTGTGTGTGTGTGTGTGTGTGTGTGTGTGTGCATTATCTTAGATAGAATATATTAAGTATTAGACTCAGGTTCTTTAGGATAGGACACCTTTTGGAATGATCTTTATAACATGCCACCTACCCACACTCTAGACTTCTCTGGATTTTAGTATGTGTTTTTTGCTTGATATTGTTTGCATTTATTGTAATTCCAACTTATCTAGGTCATTTTCCCTCATTACTCCTGGACAATATTTGATAACCATTTCTTTGTATATAGTCTTGTGTTAGGTTAGAACCTTCTTATTTAGACAAAAGGGGGTGACATAGTGGGTAGTCATCCCAGCCTTGGTCTGGAAGTTCCAACCCCCACTGAGGCTTTGGTAATGGTCACGCCCACAAGGTGGGGCTAGGGGAGGAAGCATAAGACCCAGGATAGAGAGGAGAGTCTTCTCTTGGTTCTGGCACTATTTACCGAGAGAGTTCTCCAGAGAACACTGCCAGACTGCACCATACCTTTGCCAGAACCTACAACCTATCCCTTCATTTGTAAGTTACCCCACAAAATAAAACTCCCTTTTAACTATGTGGAGTGGCCTTAATAATTTCACCAATAGCTGCCCTATATCCAGAGCCATAATCCTGACACTATATGGAGTACAACAAATTCCTCTGTCGTGATATTTTATTTGTGCTTTAATAAATAAAGTTTGCCTGGAGATCAAAGGAAATAGCAAGCCATTTAAAGTAAACAAAGAAGTCGGGCAGCAGTAGCACAGGCTCTTAATCCTATCACTTGGGAGGCAGGATCTCAGGGTGTTCAAGGCCGCACTAGGGAACAGAGCCAAGCATGGTGATACATGCCTTTAATCCTAGTACCAACTGTAGAGGCCTGGAGGTCCTTATAGACATACAGAAAGTGACAGAGCTGTGTAGGAAGAGGAAGTGAGGTATCTGGGCTAAGAAAGCCAATGAAAGAGCAGAATAGCAAGGCAATAAAGGCATGGGTAGACAGGAAGTAACTCACATTTGGAAGCTGTAGAGTTGGTGAGGTAAGGTTAGCTGTGCCTTTCCCTGTTTCCCTGATCTTTCTCTAAGGCTTTCACTCCTATATTTGGCTCCACGTTTTTTATTTAATAAGACCATTTTAGAAATTCATCTACACTTGTCTTTCTTAAAGTTCTTTATGATTTCCTTTATTTGATATGAACAAACATTTTACTATTTGTATAGAAAGAAAAATGAATAAATGAAACACTTATGCTACAATTTTAGGGACAATCTATAAGCATTTTGTTTGCTTTTGTTTGTTTTAAGATTACACACACACAAATAAACTGTTTGAAAAATTATATTTTTATTAGAAATAATTAAGCAAAAGTTATCTCTGTACAGTTACCTAATAGTATATTCTAAGTGTTGCCAAGTTACCTAATTTTTAAAAATATGCTTAATATATGAAAGGGAATTGAAACCCCTCTGGATTCTGTAGTCTCCTTCTGGGAGAAAAGCCTAGCTTTCAGAGTTACACACCTAGAGAATTACAGACTGACTTCCTTTTTGACTCCCTAATTGCTTTAATCTAAAAAGATACTAAACTTTGTGTCTAGTATCAAGAAGAGTGTCAATATTTCCCTTTACTAATGGTCTGGACACTGGAAAGAATGCATGTAGGGCTGCTCTCTAAGCATTTACAAGATGAAATGAGTGACGCTCCCAAAATGAATACTGAGCTTTTAAAGATTGGAAGGCAAGGCAGAGACTGGCTGACAACTGCAGATTTTATTTACAAACCAAAGGTCTGGAGTTAAGACTCTAGGCTCCTAGCAGATTCATTTAAGAAGAGGCAGTAGCAACTTTATTGTGTTATATAACTAGTGAAAACTTCTACATCCTTAAATGGTAGCATGCACAATTGCCATAGCAAGAAGTACAATTTCCCTTTACTAACTATCTCAGAGCTAAACTGAGGACCATGTGAGCATGATGAATTGTTGTATACTCCTGCAAGGAATTAAATCTATTTGATCCAGATAGTTCATTTAATTTATGATGAATTAATAAGGATTAGTACTAACCACTGGACTGTGTTGCTATTGGTGCTGAAATTATTTCATAATATTATTTTCTAAATAGATTATTTTTGAATTATTGGTCTTGTAAGAAAAAAATTGGGTTTAGCAGGTTAGATATTTGATTCATTATCACAAGATCATTTTCAATTTTAGTATAACTAAGCTTGAAATTGCCCTCTGTTAAAGATAAAATGTGCCACTGAAAGCTGATATTTTCTTCATTTTGTCTGTTTACATGATTATCTTTGTATACGCTTTTACTCTTTGCCATAGCATAGCACCAAATATTATATGCAGATTTATTAAATATAATGCTCAAACTGGAACTTGAGAATAGTTTTATTAGATTAAAAACAGGAAAAAAGGAAGAAATAAAGAAAGAAAAGAGAAAAATTAAACAAAAACAATGGCAAGCAAGTTCTAAATTTCTGTAGCTGCCAGGAAAGAAAAGACAAAATAAAAGCCATGAAGTTAGAGGTCAGCTTGTATGGAGGTCATCTTGAAAGCAGGCACAATCACATGGCTAGGAGTGGAACTTCACAGAAAGAATGAAAAAGCCCAATGTACTAGGCAAGCACTAAGGATACTTAAGTATTTCTGGCTGTGTCTAAAAGAAAAAGAGAGGAGAAAAGGAGATGTTATGCCTTCTTAAGCAGGTGAGCTAAACCAGCAGGGAATTCTAACTAGGAAATGTTCAATATTTCATTAAAGGTTTAATATTTTCTTCTACCAGTTTATCATAGCTTAGAATAAGTCCAAATTCTTGAGGTGTGATCTCTTGGCACCATGTAGATTATCTAAGGGAGGAGGGAATGAAATGTCTGCACCCAGAGATAGAATCAATTCTTGAGTAGAAGGAAACAGTTTCCCCTTAAGGATCATTGGACACCACTATAACATATAACAATATAACAAAGCAGACTTGGTAGACGTGATCACCTACAATGGACTTGGGGAGGACTCAGGGCAGTGCCCTGGAGGAGGACAATGAAGAAGATGAGGAGGACAGGAAACTTCCCCTATGATTGAGAGTCAGGGTGTGTGGAAATTACTGATCTCTTAGAGTAAGAGGACTTGGCCTGAGTGGAAAGATCCATTTCAGCACTGCACTGATCCACGTTTTCAGTACCTACTCCAATGAGGACTATGACAAATGCAATGAGGATGTGGATCCCATAGTAGCCACTGCAAAATATGAGTTAGAGAAGCATGTGGAGAGGTAGGAGCTGTTTCCTATGGAGCTATAGAAGGACTCTGAGGGTCTGGACATCAAGCATCATTGAAATGGGTGCTAGAGCCAACATGAGCTTGAAGAAGCTGGGCATCTTTGTCAAGATCATGACCAAGGTGGCATAGCCCATCAGAATGGCAGGATCCAAGTAAATGATCTAATCGTGGAGGTGGATGGAACAAACCTGGTAGGAGTGACCCAGAGCTTCACAGCCTCTGTCCTCAGGAACACCAAGGGCTGAGTGTGGTTCATGATTGGCCAGGAGTGGCCTGGAAAACAGAGTGAAGTAGCCCAAGTAATTCAGCAGGCCTTGGAGCAGGAAAGATGGCAGCAGGAGATGATGGAGCAGAAATATGTCCAGTGTGGAGAGGATAAGGAGGAGAGAGGAAACTATGCTGCCGATGAAGAAGAACTGAGACCCACGTTGGGTGCCAGATTTTGCTGGAACCTAACGGCTCCCATGGGAGAAAAGGGTGAGAAGGCGTGGCATCAATGACACAGACACATAGTTGATGCCACACCTTCTCACCCCCTCCCCCAGGAGGGCCTTTAGGATCTAGCAATAGATACCAATACATTAAATACTTACAGATCAGATATCATGAAACATTGATTAAATACAAGATACACAATTGTTCCTGCAAATAGGGGTGGAAGGACTTATTCTAGGGTTCTGGTGAAGGAACACAAACATGCACACAAACATCTCTGGGTGCTCAAATTCCTCACATAAAATCCTGGATCATGGTAGCTGGAGAGATGGAATAGTGGTTCCGAGCACTTGTTCTTGTAGATGACCAAGATTTGATTCCCACCATGCACAGTGTCTCACAGTCATTATAACTCCAGTTTTAGGTGTTCTGATGCCCTCTTTTGACCACTATGGACACTAGGCATACTCATGGTATGCATACATGCAGACAAAGCACTCACACATACATAATATACATGAATAATTCCAAAAATATAATAATGGATCATATGAAAGTAGCCTACGGAGATTCTGTTAGATGAGTCAACAAAGGAACAGCCACCTGCCCTTAGTTCAAAACCCAGCACCTTTCTTTCTATGGGTAATTGGGAAGGAGGCTCTTTCCAGGAAGAGGGCAGAAAAATAAGGCCAACTTAACACAGTATGGCAAACAAGCCATTAAGTGTAAATCTGCTCTGGATGAGTCGGAGGTAAAGCTGTAATTACCATTCCATAAGTAAAACTGTGGATGAGCAGCCCTTCCATGCACAGGTTCTTCAATGTCATTTAACAGCCTAGCTGACAATGATGGTAGAATCCAGTTCATTCCCACCCTTTAAGGGCTGTCCTCCTTCTGATTACATCACATAAAGAACAAAAGAAAAAAAAATCCCTCTGGGGATCGTGAGTCACACATCTGCATAGTCCTGCTACCATACCAATTCTCTGAAGTATATTTTACATTTTTATTCACTTTGAATTGTCCTGTACTTTCACCACCACTATTCTATGTCTTGTTCCTTCAGTGTTCTGGGCACGAATGCCTTGCAGTAACACTTCCATACGGTTTAAATAATCTTTAGGCTACTTATATCTAATATCATCAATTGCTAAGTAAATAGTAGTTTTGCCATATAATTCGGGAAATAAAGACAAGAAAATTGTCTGTAGATATTCAGAATGGAGAAAATCTTTTAGCAAGTATTGTTCATCCACAGTACATAGACAAATTAGCCATTGAGTCCAGGAATAATGGCTATGTTACCTGGAAACACATGCTAAAAATCAATATTTTAGTTGTGGTTTAGAGAGCATGTGAACTACAATAAAAAAATAGGATGATTTTTATGATTAAATTTGAGGATTATATATTTTTAGAAATTGTGAGTCTAAATTTTGCCAATGTCCCTAAAATGTAAGAAATGTGCTAATTTATTAGTTTTTCTTCCTTTGTATTTGCAAAATATTTCCAATAAACCATAGTGTTAATGTTAAATTCTAGCTGTAGTTAGAGTTTTCCTTCCTGGCCCATAGTCAGGACAAATCTCTCTCACCCGCCAGTCGCACAGTTGCTCAGACCCAACCAAGAAAGCACACAGAGACTTATATTACTTACAAACTGTATGGCCGTGGCAGGCTGCTTGTTATCTACCTTTTCTATCTTAAATTAACCCATTTCTGTTAGTCTATACTTTGCCACATGGCTTGTGGCTTACCAGTGTCTTTACATGTTGCTTTTCATGGCAGCGGCTGGCCGTGTCTCTCTCCAGTCTTCTACTTCCCAGAATTCTCTACTCTCTTGTCCCGCCTATACTTCCTGCTTGGCCACTGGCCAATCAGAACTTTATTTACACAGAGTGATATCCACAGCATCTAGCAGTTATGATCCTATATTTTTTTTAGAATGAACCATGTCAAAATTATGTCTATGCAAACATATTTTGTAAAGTTTTCACCAATTCATAGGTTTGTGGAGTATATGTATTATAAGAAAATTTAAAAAAAATGACTTGTTTGAATATTTATAAACTTGTTTTCCTTTTTACTGCACTGTAAAAAGCACTATAAAACTTAATGAAACATTAGCAACATGGCTCATGATGACTCTCTCCCTCCCTCTTAAACAGGTAAGAACAAAATTAAATTGAGTCATGCTGAGAACACTGATGTTCATTTGAAATTACTGGGGACAGGGGCAAAGAGATACAAGACACATAGAAGATTTCTTTAAGGAAATTTTCTTCCAGGAGAGACTGAAATGGCAGGCAAACTGTCAGACAAAATGCCTGAGAGAGGAGAGAGTGAGCAGATATTATGTTGTAACAGTCAGAGGAAAGTTACTTGGTCTTCACCTCAAATGCCATCTGTGAGGTCCTATCTATGTTAACTGGTAAGTTTTGTGGCACCTGTTGTTTGGGTTGACTTTGGACATTTGGGTGAAGGTTCAGAGTCATTGAGATAACGATTAGAGTCAGTAAATATTTCTCAGAGGTATCAGCCATCACTAAGACCTGACGACTAAAGAGTGGGGGCCCTTGTTTGTGCTACTATCCTTTGTTTTGCGGCCATTTAAACTTTGCAAATCCATTGACTTTGTAAAGAATTTTCAAATTAAAATTGATGTAATGAGACTCAAGGAACATAAACAATATAAGTGGGTGATAAATATCCAGGAAAGAGGACACTGAAAAGTTCTTACTCTCCTATTCACAGAAGATGTTTTGGCTAAGGCAACATCTTATTGGTTTTCTTGGCTCATAAAGATACACATGCTTCATAAAATCAGTAAAGGAGTTGTTTGTTTGTTTGTTTGTTTTGCCTTGTCCTTAATTGTTAAAATTAGAATGAGGTTTTGTAAAATCATATGAAGTTCCTTGATTTCTCTCTGTTTCTGTGTTTTTGTATTGGTTGTCCTATAATGATTGTTTAAAACATTTTCAAAGTTTATTTATTACAATGTTTCTTTTTTATCAGTTTTAAGAGTTTATGGTTTTCAGAATTTTCTTCAGAATTATGTTTGTACCATTTATAGTTTTGTTTTTTATTTATTTATTTGTTTGTTTGTTTGTTTACTTTTAATGTACTTTGCTGGTCTAGAAGGTGCTTTGTAGGCCACAGTGCCACAGTGGCCTCAAACTCAGTAGTGCTGGTAACTTAACTCTGGTCCTCTCAGAAGAGCAGTAATTTCTCTTAATTACTGAGATACCACAGATGGTTTAACTTCAATACCTAGTGAAAATGATAAAAGCACTGTTTTCATTGGAGAAGCATGTCCTGTTTTATTTCATATGGCCAAAATAGATGATGTAAAAATCATTTAAAACATATCTATCTTTTCAATAATGTTGATTCTTTTTATGCTGAAAACTTATAAAATCCTTCATTCTAGCCTTTAGATATCAGCTAGTGCTGATCTCTTCTACAGGGTTATTGCTTGTTAGGACTATATTTCCATCTTCCTATGGCTTAATGCATATTTACCAAACTTTACCTTTCATCTCACCACCCCTACTTTCCTCTGTATCCAGTAACCAGATCCTACTCTCAACTTCTACCAGATCAAATTAATTAGATTACAAATATATACTATTATTTGTCTATAATGGATATTGTTAATTATATATCTAATTTATATCACAATTTATGTGCATTTTTAAAATTCTGTGCCTGGCACATCTCAGTTCACACAGTGATCTAAGATTCCAAGCTGGTAGCCATGAATGACTAAATTATGTACTTTCTCTGACTGAACTATATTTCATTGAATTTATATACTACATTTCTTTATTCATTCATTAGTCAGTGGACATAGTTTCTTTCCTATTTGTTAGCTGCTGTGATTAATGCTTCAATGAACATGATCAGATGTCCCCTAGTCATATTGTATCTTATTTTCTTTGTATATATGCTGTGTTTTACATGTTAACTTTTTGAGGAACTGCCATATAGGGATTTTTTTTATTGGCCCTGATAAATTATATCATCATCAAAGTATGCAAGAATTCCTTCCTTCCTTTACTTAAAACATATTTTTGTTTATTCAGTTATGTTTATGTATGCTTTTGTCTGAGTGTATACACACATGTGTGTGGATGCACATATTTATGTGTACTCACAAAGATCAGAAGAGAATTAGATGTTCTCCTTTGTTATTTAGCAAAGTCTCACTCTGAACCCAATATTCCAAGTTTTGCTGGTCCCACACATAACACACATAAATTGTTACAACTGAATTCAGGAAACCCCAGAGGTCGCATCTCTCTGCCCACTTCTAACCTGAGGTTACCTGCATCAGTGGGATGCCTAACTTGTTACATGGGTGATGGGATTCAAACATGTCTTCATGGCTATGTAGCAAGTGCTCTTCAACACTGATCCATCTCTCTACACAAGTGGTCTTTTTCTTAATTTTATTCCCAAATATTACTTGTAGTATTTTTGATAACCAACATTCTTACTGGGTGAAGTAATAGCTCATTATTATTTTGATATTCATTTTTCCAATGATTAATAATATCAACTGTTTAAGTTTTTTACTTTTAAATTATTTGTACATTTGTGTATGAATGAATCTACATTGGATTCATACATACCCACCAGCAGATGAGTGCTGGTGTTCAGAAATGTCCGGGGGGTTGTATCCCCCTGAGCTTGAGTTATAGGTTGTTTTTAGTAATCCAACACCAAACTCTAGTCCTCTGTAAGAACAGTACTCAATTTAACATCTCTCCATCACCAGTATTGAATATTTTCATGTTCGTTTGATTATTTATTCACATTCTTTTCATAAATATCTATAGAGATCTATTTTTTATGTTTAAATCAGTTCATTCACTATCTTTTTCAAAATTCAGTTCTGGGAATTAATTTGAAAACTTTAAACATAAACCCATTGTTAGATGTATAGTTTGAAAATATTCTCTAGATTATCTTCTCACTCCATTTTTTTTTTTTCCGTATGGAGAAGATATTTAGTTTGATGTAGTCTCTTATCTGTATTTGAATGTTTTCCTTTTCTCTGTTTTGTTTTACATTCTCTGTGAGTTTTCACATACTTATTCTGACAGGGTCAATATCTCCTACCATTTTTTAATATTTATAAAGGATTCCCTGTAATTTCTTGATGTTTGTTGGCATAATAAATCTGCTAGGCTTTGAAAGATCATGTATTTATTCCAATATTCCTAATTTGGCTTTGTTTGTGTCTGTCATTCCAGAAGCATTAAGCAGGCTGCTTATGTTCTCAGACGTCTCTACTCATTTACACCATGTCAGCTTTGGATGATACCCAAGTCCAGATTTGCTATGAGTCTGTTTTTGGTTTGTTACTACTATTTGAGTACTAGAGAACAAGCCAAGCCTGGGTTTATTCCAAATGCAAACCCAGGGGGTATTGTTCAATAATAAATGGGAGTGTCTAAAAGGCATGAACTGCCCCAACAAACCAGGGTATTTTCAAGTGCCTTGTCCAACGATGCCACCCATTGATTAGTCACTAGAGAACATATTTAGTTAATTCGTAAGGGACAACATCCCCATTACTGGATGAATTCCAAATTCTACATTACATCACACATGTTCATTTCAGTGTCTCTACTTGGTTCTGGAGTTGGTTTGGAGTCTCATTTTTAGCTATTTTGAAGAAATTAAAATTAAATGAATATTGTTATAGTTTAAATTTCCATGTAGTAGCTTTAAAGAAAATTATAAACTATAGGTTTGTATAAGAATTATAAATTTCACATTTTCTAAGAATGAAATATTATGTTCATACTTACTGTTGCTTATGAAATAACATTTTCACCATTCTGCAAAATAAATGTAATATACAGAAAATATAAAAAATAATAGAGAAAATTATTCTTGTAGAATTATATAAGGACTCTTAATTTTAATTTTGTATTTGCAAATACATTTTAGACAACAAATGAACATGTCAATCAGTCATGATGTTAATATATGTTGAACAGTCTATACTAAAAAGAATGGGGTAATCAACCAATATAGTATTATTGGATATAAACTCTCTAAACAGTTCCCAACATCTACACTCCCTAGTCAATTAGAGGTAGTTTTGCTCTTCTATGGTTTCATAATTTCCATTGACTTTTATAATTTGCTATGAGAAATATACTCCAAGGTAAATATATTAATGCATAGTCTTTTCTTTCTAGGAGCCTTTTTTTTGTACTGAATCAATAAAAATGATTCTTTTGTGACTAAATTAACTTCCAACAGCACTAGGCTAATAATAAAGAAATATGAAATTAAAAACTGATTATATAAATCAAAGCTCCCATAAAAGCCACAAATGTGTTAAAGGCTGAAGGACTGATTAGAATATCCTAACTGTGGAGTCAGATGCTGAGCACCCAGAACCAGATAGTCTTGACATATTAATTATTTTATTAGCCACCCATTCACATCTGTAGAGACAAGTCTGACACAACATGCTTTAAACTGTCAGGTAAAAGCTTTAAAATTTCTTCTTAGCAGACTACTAATTCATATAAATCCAAAAACTGTGAGTGCCAGTAGATAGTAAATGAGATGTACCACTGAGGTTTATATACTTTACTAAAAACCCCTTACTTAAAATCCTTACCAATATATTTGATGGAGCTGTGGTTTTAAATTTCAATTGTCCTATAACTAATAAATTTTATGTAAGTGCTTCCATGTTGAAACATGTTATCTGAGACTAAAAACCTTTCTTTAAAACAGAAATTAGACAAAACAACAATCATTGGAAGTACATCAACTACCCTTAGACTCGGACTCAGAAGACTGACACATGACGATCCTGAGTCCAAATATATTCACGACTAATTACTGACATTTCAAGCCAGGATGGATAACATACAACATTTCAAGGGAATTTATGAAAAAATAAAACCAGGAACAAAAGTCCAACACCCTTTCCCAGACACCCTGACTTGAAAAGTATGATCACATACTGCCTGAGAGAGCTAAATACAAATGGACCACTTAGATGTTGGCCATCCCATTCTATACATTACAGCAGAAACATTTCTCTCACTAAATGAAAGCACAAAAGAAGATGAACAAAAGCCACAAAAGGAATATAAGGACCACAAAATAAACTTCCACTAATTGGATACTTCATAATAAAACTTGATATGCTATGGATATGTATATATTACTAAAAGTTCTATGCATCTTTATATCCTCATCAGTTATCCATTTTGCACTTCATCTTGAAGTATTGTCTTCTAAGGAAATTATCCAGAGATGCCAGATAATGTAATAGCAGTGAGATTTACTTTAAAAATTTTCTGTTGTGTGTGCATTTGTGTGTGTGTGTGTGTGTGTGTGTGTGTGTGTGTGTGTGTGTGTGTGTGTAATATGACTATGAGTTTTTAGTCCATGACAGAAATATGGAGAATAGAACACAACTTCTTGGGGTCTACTTTTGTCCACCTTCATATGATAATCAAGATGAGGTTATAGCCTTGCGCAAAACAGACATTTATAACAGGGCTGTCTCATTGATGCTCAAATAAGATTAATTGAAACATTAGTTAAGAGATAGTTGTGGCAACTTGGAACTCTAATTCCTTTGCTGGTCCTAGCATATGCCTGATTAACCTGTCCTAGAGTTCAATTTCTTGTGTTTCAGCCTTGGTTTGAAATTTACTATATTATTATTTTTCTTTAAACCACAGTAGTTATATCACATATTCTATTATTATTTGGCAACTTACTTTTTTTATCTCAGTGCTACACAAACCCCATATTGTAAGTGAATGAGGTGGCCTACACAGATAGGACAATGGCTATTATCATTGTTGCGATGAAAACTTGAAATTTCAAAGAATGTTATCTTTTTAAAAAATATTAGGTCTACAGGGAAATCTAACTGTATTCAGCAGAGCAATAAGGTACATCCTACCACAAATAAAGCTGAAAAGCAGAATTGTAGCTTCCCTATATGCTTTTTCAAACAATGACCACGTCTTTAATTTTATGTTATCTATTTTCTTACATGTGTATCTCTGATAAAGTGATAAAATGAATAAAAAATTCTTTATAAAGAAAAAAGCATTTATTATAATACTAAACCAATGTCTACCATTTATTGATTGCATTTCTTGATCTATTCATAAATCATCTAAATATAAAGTATATAATTTATTCATTTATTCATATCCAATGGAATTCTTAAAATGCATTGCAGAAAGGAAATATGTTTTACTTTTCATGCATATAGTGAGATGTTGAATGATGTAAAGGCATTTTCAATTAGATTATGATTTTTATGAAAAATATTGTTCACTCTTAAAAATAAAACTTATGAATTTTCTTATATTAAATAGATTATAACTCTCCTTTTAATGCTATCTCTGAGTAATTAAATATAGGTCATTGTGATATTATGAGGAAAAGTAGCAAATAAGTTGATCAGCTAGAATGGTTTGCTTTATTCGAGTACTTAGGAGTCCAGAGTTTTAAATCGTCAGCTTCACTTTTTACCAAAGAACCTTGTCCAAATATAATTACTTTGAATTTGAAATTACATTAAGCAGAAGTAGAAAGAGGAATTAGTGAAATCTAGTTCAAAACATGGCTACACTTCACTAATTCTCTGTTGATATCTAATTATTTTGTGCTAGTGGAACAAGGGCAGATTAAATTCCATCATGCTTGTATACTCAGCTTGTAGAATGCACTATATAGATGAGCCTTGCATAGCACCAAAATCCAGGTCTCGTATTTAAATATGAAAAGATGAAGTTTTAGTGATTTGGATGTACTATAATAAAATATAAAGGCAAAGTCATTTCAGTCAGCTTTTAGTCTTGTGTGCTAAAATAAATTTCAATTATAAACTTACAGAAAAGGAACAGTTTTATTTTTAATGCACTTCCCTCAGACTTACAAACAAAAATTTTAACTTACTGTTTTATTTTTCTCATAGCTTTCTTGAAATATATTTTGCATCAATGGTAGAACTGAATGTTTACTTTTCCTTGAACCCACCTACCTTCAAGCGTTCTCTCTCTGTGTTCACTTGTGCCCCCAGCTCTCTCTCTCTTCCTCTTTCTCTGTCTCCATCTCTCTCTTGTCTCAGTAGTCTTTCTCCTCTGTTTGTTTAATGTCTTAGAACTTTTTAAAACATTAGTAAATTTGAAAATATTATTTTTCTATTTCCAGTATCATCTATATTTTAGTTAAGGCAATTTTGGACTGCAGAGGTATGGACTATATCAAGAACGAAAGCCTGGTGAGTTGTCAAGCATGCATAAACAAGAGCTAAAGAAATTCATGAAGTTTTTGTTTTTCAATAAATCAGTATAGAAAATGATTTCAAATGCAGGAAATATTTTTTCAGATTTAAAATGGAGAGAAACTGATATTTGTTTTAAATAAAGTGTTGTCTATCTCCTTTCTGGGTTCAAATTCTGTAGTGCAGTGGTGATATGTAATTGCAGAACACCATACAATTTTAACCAGATCCCACAATAGCAGAAGGTTAGAGTCTACTCTTCTTGGATTTTGCTTATAAAAAAAAAGTATACATCTTTCCAAGAAACTTTTATTCTGTAAGGCTTATAACCATCGTGGATCTTCTGAAACAAGATTTACAGAACACCTTAAAGCTAAGTGTTGTATTGTAAAAAGAATACTAGGACATGAAGAAAGGGTAGAATAATTGGATTACCCAGTCTAAGGAAAAGTTGTGAAAACAAAACAAAAAACAAAAACATACAAACAAAACAGAAAAAAAAAAAACTTCAATTAAAATATTCAGGAACTCTGGGACAATATTTAAATTATCAAACCTATTAATAATAAGTATAGGATAATGCACACTAAAGGCACAGAAAATACTTTTAAGGAAACCACCGCAGAAAAATCTGGTAATTTGAGGAAAGTGACATATGTGTTTGATATATTGTGCACCCCAATAAACTTATCTGGGAGTCAGAGAACAGAACAGCCACTATATTAAGGCAGTGGGAGCTCATGCCTTTAATCTTAGCATTCAGGAGGCACAGATGTGTCTGGATCTCTGTGAGTTCAAGGCCACACTGTAAACAGCTAGGCATGATGACACACATCATTAACCCCTGGAAGTAATGGCAGGAAGCAGAAAGGTATATAAAGCGTAAGGACCAGGAACTAGAGCCTAGTTAAGCTTTTTAGGCTTTTAGCAGCAGTACAATTGAGATCCATTTGGCTGAGGACACAGCGGCTTCCAGTTTGAGGAAACAAGATCAGCTGAGGAATTGGTGAAGTGAGGAAGCTGTGGCTTGTTCTGCTTCTCTGATCTCTAAGCATTCACCGGAGTTGTTGTTGTTTTTTTTAATAAGACCATTTAAAATTTATGCTACAGACATACAGAATGCAAAGTAGACAGGACCAGAACAGAAATGTCCTACATCATATAGCAGTCAGTAAAATGCAATAATCGTCAATAAAATACATATAATAGTCAATAACATGCAATAAACAAAGAAAGGATATTGAAAGTGAATGGAGAAAGATCAAATCACATACACAGGCAGACGCATTAGAAAAGTAGTAGTTTTTTTTTTCAGGAAAGACCATGAATGCAGAAGGTAGTGGACCAATGTTTTCCAAGTTAGGAAAGATCGTAGATGCCAGTGCAAACTACCAGATGCAGTATAACTCTTTATTTTTATCAAAAGAGAAAGAAGAACTTACCATGATAAAAACAGATTCAAGGAATTTATGACCACTAAGCCAGATCTACAGAGAATACTAGAAGGTTAAACATAGCCCAAGAAGGCACATGAAACAAATAAAAAGAATTCCAGAATACTGAATCAAAATAGAAGTAATGAAATTCCATAAAAATAACAAAATGAAAGAAAGTAAGTTGAATTTTTCCATAACTCTTATTATCAACGTCCATACTCCCAAATAAAGAGACATACTAATAGATTTATAAACAGGATCTTTTGGCTGCCTCCAAGAAACACACCCACCAGCAAAGATAGACTGCACTTTAGGATAAAAGAATGTCAAAAGGTATTTCAAGCAAGTAAAACTAATAAATGGGCAGGTTTATATATTGTAATATCAAGCAAAATGTAATTCAAACTAAAACTATTCAAAAAGAAAAAAAATCTGGAAACTTAATGTTTATTAAAAAAATCTGCCAACAGAATATTAGAATCTTAAACATGTATACATTAGATTTAACACCCAAGTTTATAAAAGCAACACTACTACAGCTAAAAATCATATAAGCACCTCAGTACAATAATACTGGGTGATTTCAACTCCCTCACTCATATCAATAGTCAGGTCATCTGGAAATGAATTAAACAGGACAATGTTGGAATTAAATGATATCATAAATCCAAGGGACCTAACAAATATCTACAAAACACTACCTAATCTGTAAAGAAATATTTCCTTGCAATTCTATTAAATTAAGCACATGTTAGGATTTACAAAACAAATCTCAATAAAAACAGGAAAATCCAAATTACATTCTGAATTCTGACACAATAGAATAAAGCTGGACAGCAATAGCAATATAAAATAGAGAAAATATGTAGTCATGGAAACTAAACAACACACTATTGAGAGATACATATCTTAAATGATATGACTGTGTTTTAATTTTTATCATTTCACATTATTTCTAGAATATGTATTTTACTAATTGTTTGAGAATTTCACACAACGTATTTTGATGTTATTCACTTCCACTCTACTACAAATGCCTCCCAGAATCAACCTCCTACTTCCCTAACCCCTCCAAAATTGCTGTCCTTTTTAAAAATTTTATTTTTATTTTTAAAGTTCACCAAGTCCATCAATGCTGCCTATGAACTCTACTGAAGAGCGATTGATAGGTTATGGCTGGTGGAGGATAGAGAATGTTTTTCTTTCTGAATGTTTTCAACATCTATTCTTTTGAATTTCATAACTGTGAACAATGAGATATCATCATATTTCCTAATCAATTCCTCCTGGATCCCTGCAATATGTCACCATTCCAATTGTATGTACCTCTCTTCATCATGTTTGCATATGTTGTTTTGTTTCTGTTCTTTGTTAATAGCCCACTGAGTCCAATAACTGCTTCCCTCCCTAGCATCTCCCCCATCCATGCTGGAATTTTGTGTAGATAACTATTGCTGCTGTGAGTTTCTGCATAAGGGGGTCCTGTCATGCCCAAATTGCAGTATTTCACAGCTCTTCTCTTTCAATATTTTCAAATATATTAAGTCAAGTCTGTGTCTGCAAATGTAACTATGTTTATGAAAGTATATGTTAACAATATGAAAATATTTAATTGGATGATTTGATGAATATCCACATATATTTATACATATTAATTATTATCAGGATAGATATTAAGTAAAAAAGTAACAACTACTTAATATACCTCGACTTGATACCTGACAAACAAATCAGTGGATGACATAATATATTTTAAAAGTGTTTAAACTCTAGCATTTTTCTCACATATCTTTTCATTTTAGTTCTTTAGAATGCTGTGTGTATGCATATGTGTGTGTGAGAGAGAGACAGAGAGAAATATTAGGGGCTAGTAATAATTTTAAGTATGTCCAGCATTGGCAAAGTAACTATCAAATCAAATAAAAATATATTGAATCTATTCTCTTCTATATTTTACTTTCTTAGTCGAAGTATTGATACCAAGTTACAAAGTGGATTCTTGTATCTGATATGATACTTGTCTTTATGTAGAATAAACTTCCAATCTAAGCTCTGCAGTCAGAATTATGGGTTCCAGAGCACTGCTTTAGCTAAATAAAAATATAGTAGCCAATGAATGTTATCAAATTTAATAATAATTCATACTATGTATTTTGTAAATGAGAAGAACAACTTTTTGGTTTCTTTCTGTCTTTTTTATTTTCTTCTTATTTTTTTCTTCTTAATTCATAGTTCTCTTAGAATTTCCTACAATGTATTTTTGTCATAAGTACACCTGCCTCAACTCCTTCAGAATCCACTCTCCGTTCCCACTGACCCATCTTTCTCTTCTTTCTTCTCTTTGGTGTGGTGATACTTTATTTGTAAAATGTGATTTTATTTGTATGTTAATAAAGTTGCCTTGGGGTCAGAGCAAGCCATAGCAGAAGCTGGGCAGTGGTGGTGCACGCCTTTAATCCCAGCACTTAGGAGGCAGAGCTAGACAGATCTCTGTGTGTTCAAGGATACAGCCAGCATGGCAGACACACGCCTTTAATCTCAATACCAACCATAGAAGACTGGGAGGTCTGTACAGACAGGCAGTGATGAGGAGGTCATGTGGCTGGGTTTACAACCAATGAGAAAGCAGAACAGGAAAGTCTATAAAAAGAAAACACACACAGACGTAGGTCTCTTGTGAAGAGGAACGAGCAGAAGCAGTGAAGGGTAAGGTTTTCAGCTCTTTTAATTTTTTTTCATGAAAAAAAACTTTTTTAATAAAGTAAAATATTTTAAAAAGAAGCCATATTGTCCAATCCTTTAAGCATATTAGTATTTTCACAGATATTTTACATAGTTACCAGTATTTTTACATGATTATATTTGAATCAGACATACTTTTGATGCATTGTAAGATAATAGTTCCATATGTATCCCAACTTTTCTTAGGTATCTTGTGAGCAAAAAAATTCTGGCTGAATTATTTTCTAAATTATAATCTTAAGAATGTCTATTTTTTTAAATTTTTTCTTTATTATTATGTGTTTTAACTGACCTCGTGGCTTTTAACTCTGCAATTGGATCTGTGTTTCTTATTTAACAAGCCGGTTACATCTACACTTTGGAACTAAAATTCTCATCAAAAACACTCAAATATTAAACAGTCCATTTTAAAATGTTAAAATTTCACACCATTTTCCCTTAAATAGTCCAAATAACAGATACCTTTTCTTTAAATATTCTAAATGACATTTCTCTGTAATAACTTTAGCCAATTCAGTAACATTAACATTTTCCCATGAAAATAATGAAAACAAAGGAAAGTAGAAACCCTGCCAAGTTCCAACTGTCTTTACACTAAGGACTCAGAATGAAATATCTTTCTGGGTGCAGATTACATTTCAATGCATCAGTGAATCTGGATACAAGTTTTTTTATTTTTTTTTATTTTTATTTTTTATTTTTTTTATTCTGCCAATCCTCTGTACAATGTCCATTTCTCAATTTCATTAATAACACTAGAAACACATATTCACCTATAAAAACATAATGGAGATAATCCTTAATATTCTCATAACAACACAGATTCTAGAATTGATAGTAGCATTTTAAAAATCGCAAATGCTAGAAGCAAATATTGAGTGATTCTGTCCTTTTATTGTTAATAGTCCAATTTTTCCCTATTTTATAATGACCCCTGGCATATGGCTGAATGCATACATTACCAGGCTATAAGGGTCATTCACTGTGGGAAATTGAGCAAGTTCTGTGACCTATGTGTTTGTATCTGATGTTTCAGAAAGCAAAATATCGAATGATTTCCTGAGTTTATTGTGTAAGAACCAGTTCATGTAACACTGGGAAAATGCTATTTGGCAAATAACTAAAATAATAACTATTATTATTCATTAATAAAGATTTCTATTCTCCCCTGTACAGTTTAAAATGGCTTAATTTCACAATAATTTTTTTCTAAAATAAATAAACCATTTTGCACATGATTTTGGTGCTCTATAGGTTTGATGGCCAAAAATTGAACTGGGAATAAATGCACTTCAGAATTCAACTATAGTAATATATATTGGTGAATGGTTAAGGAGAATGTTAAGTATCTGAAGAAGTTAGAATAAAGAAGTTAGAATTAAGAATTTCCAAACTCCTTCCTATAACATTTATTCAATAATAATAATAATAATATTATTTAGATCAATATACAAGCAATAAATGTGGAATTGACTAAAATCCATTTAAATATTGGACCATCAATAAAATTCAATAAATATAAATTGTTTGCAAAGTTTATGTTTAAAAAAAATTCTCCATATTTTCAGAGGTAGTTAAAATTAAACCAGTAGACTATGCAAAAATGCTATTAATTTTTAAAAGTATTGTTTTTCCTACTTTTCTGTTATTGAACCACATGTGTACATTATCAACAGAGGCCAGAGGCACATGATGGATCCTCTGGGACCAGAGTACAAATGGCTGTGTGCCACCATATAGGTACTGAGAATTGAACAGGGGTCTTCTGAAAGAACACCCAGTGCACTTAATATCTGAGTCATCTCTCCAGGTACCATAGAGAAAAATTCCCAGTGTTTCCAAGTTCCAAAGCATATTTTGTAAAATTGTATGTCTTGATGTACAGATTTATGTATATTTGTGCTGCATTTATAAGATTATTACCCTCTTGTAGTTCTTGTAATAAATTGTTATTTACCCCATGACTAATATTCATTGTAAAGCACATTTTACATTTTTTGTTGTAAATTTACCTAATTTAATACATATTTATCATAAAAATTGCAGATTTCAAACAAACTGTTTTTGAAATGTTGTATCAAAAGTTGTATTTAAATAATGAGCAAAAATCATTTAAAATTCTAAGTTACATGACAATGGACTAAAATTTAATAAAAAATAATGCAAAACATATAAATATTCACAATTTTGGTATTGGAGCTCTCATCATTGAAGAATTGGAATACATTGTAAACTTTAGTTTGGGAATTCAGTAACAGATACTAGACAAATGATTCGTAAATATGGAGAAACAGCATCTTCATGTGTGTAATTGCTTGTGTTAAGATCAGTAGGAAAAGTACAAGGAATAGATATGATATATTTACATATTCACTATTTTTCATTGTCTATATTTTTCTTTGGAATTAGAAGTGCTGAATAGTTTTTATTTGTTTTAGGAGAAAAGTATTAGCAGAGAAATGCACAAAAATAACATAGTTTATAATAAAAAGAGTTAATATTGCAATACAATAATACTTTGGGTATATCTGTATGGCCCATATAATTTAAAGCTGCTAAATTGTGCATAGCATTAAATTCCACAGATAGATCTGTTACCCACATTCCCTTTTCTTAGAATCTAAATACAATGTTCTTAAATTTTCTACCTCATTCCCTGTGAGTCAGACCTTTTTATTTTACAAATTAAGAGAATCTATCTTGTCTGCTTGTTAAATTTATCTTATTTATTTTTGCTAATTGTTTTATAGTCATTTTTTCCCTTTAGTTGAGAACTAATTTTTTTGTTGCTCTTTCTTTACAAAGAAAAAATGTCATATAGATTTCTTCATATTGATTTTATGGAAAATATTGATCTTTAAAAGATTCTATTTTAATTAAGTGTGGTTAGAGATATTATGAATGAATGCAGCAAGGAAAGAGATCAAGTAGCCTCAGGAGAAAAACACAAGAGATTCATTTTGACTCCATGGATAGAAGACAAAAGTACCAGTTATGCTCTGCTCTCCAAAATGCAATTCAAATACCTTTGTCAGGAAGGAGACAGTATGAAAATTGCTAACCCTTTAAAATAATTGTGCAATTAATCACTGCTGAAATTTCTGGTTAAATCCCAAAGAACTAGTTATGACATGCATATTAATACTAAATGAGCTCATCATGATTAATATTGTGACAATAAATACCCGAGGAAATTCATAGTGATCAGTTATTATTTTAAAGCCCAGATCCGTAACTCAAATATTTTACCTGAAATATAAGCATTTTTAAGACAAATATTGTCTACTGTTTTTTTCCTGTGTTTTAATTCACCTTAGTTAATTACAGTGCTGGTAGTATCCTCTACTTGTAAACAATCATTATTGGAAAATATAATTTCTACTTATGTTTACTAAGAAGATAATGCATTTGACAATACAAAACAACATGAATTCATTTAGTTTTCACTTTCTACAAATTAAATTATCCTAAATTATGAATCCTTAGTACAAGCATAGACCTTTGTCATTTTTTTTTCCCTACAATGAGAAATGGACCTCATGCGACTTATACATTAAAAAGTGCATAGCAGAACAATATGCTTAAGTAAATCACTGTCCCAAGGGAAAGAGTCTCAGTATGTTTTATCAGGATATTAATAATATAAATTGAAATCTGTAATATATGGGGCACGCTCAATAGTTCAAGATTTCTGCTAAGCAAACTATTTTTACAGGTCATTCTCAATTTTAAATTATTGTCATTTTGCCAGCTCTAGTCACCATTTCTACAGAAGAACATTCAGGAAAATTAATATTTAATCTCTCCCCTGAAGTCTCTTGATCTTCATAATGCTCCACTATTGGTAGTCTCCTGCTGCTTTTATGTATTTTGAAATGTCTTTCTATTGCTTTATGGGAGTTTTCTGTATGACTTTTTCTCATTATAAATAATTTTATATTTTACTCAAATTTTGTTTACTCAATTTACATATTTTTAAAAATTCTTTCCATTTGTTTTGTATCACATAAATACATATTGAAGATTCTTCAGTCCAATACAGCACAAAGACAGGCACTGCCGGGCCTGCCCTGGAACTACATATTTTTAAAAATTCTTTTTATTGTTTTGTATCACATAAATACATATTGAAGATTCTTCAGTCCAATACAGCACAAAGACAGGCACTGCCGGGCCTGCCCTGGATCTATATGTGCACTATGAGCATCACTCTCACGATTTTATAGCCCATACGCAGGATGTTTATTCTACTCACTATCCACGAAGGACAAAATCTCATCCTCCCGTCCTTTTTTAGCTATGTCATTAGCTTTGGGTCTTACTGGAGAGCAACACGCAAGCTTCTGATTCCTAACATGAACTGAACAACAAGTGAGGATAAGTCACCTGGATTAGATCTGTATAAAGACCACTTCAAAGTATTTTACAGCAAGGTAACCCTCCGAATCTCAGATTCTGTGCTTGAGACCAGTTTATAATGCCATATTATACATTTTCTAGAGCAAGTGTCTTATAATTGAGTCTATGTTATTTTTAGTCTAGAAACAATTGTAGTTTAATCTGCCAAACTGCTATCTTTTTTTGTTAATACTCTAGTTCAGTTTTCTTAGGCTACATGCCAATGAAGGGACACAGAGTCCTGAAAATATAAGGAATGGTAACCATGAATCTATATGTAGTTTCAGTTTGATCTCAGTTCAATAATTTGAAGCCTTAAGAGAAAATAAATATTCATGGTTTATATTTCACTATTAAACATCCTAACATAAATAAGAATCAAAATATCTTTGTATAAGAACACTATAAGGTGCATTTCCCATAAAACATCAATCCCTAAATGAACAAGGGTCATTCCTCAGTGCATATAATGTATTGTTTAGTGAGCTGAGTCAGTTATTGGAAAATAATTATGACAAAGTAAGGACAACATCCAAATTTTGTGCTCGGTCTCTGAATTTTGCTTCATGTACATCTTTTTAAAAAGGGTTGCATCATTTTTTAGAGTATGGTGTATCAGTCTTATGTTTGTGAAATCCAGAAGCAGAGAACTGACATCTACAAGTTTTCTTCCTCCTAACTCATTTGGCTTTACCAAGTACAAGCTCCTGAATGCTCATGAAAGCTACCAAATGCATACTAAATAAGGAAGTTTGAAAAGCTATATAGAACTGAAAAAGTAACATCTAACTTGGATTTAGATTCAGTATGTAGTACTACCTTAAAATAAAATACCATAGAAATTGAAAAACAGGATTGTGGAAATTAGTACTTGAACCTAATTCTTTCTAAGAAAGCACCAATATATAACAATTTTATGCTATTGTAAATCTTAACTGACTGCCAAATCCATATGAATGTTATTTCTACACAGTTCTGCTCCCTTAGTAGAGCAATTTTCGGGAAACAAAATGTCAATGAGTAATTTTTTTTCTCAGTGTAAAGTTTTTCGTTAGAAATAATTTTCTCATCTTCAAATAATTTTCGTTGTGTGAAAATAGAACGTTGATTGCTCTCTGATTCGATTTGAGTCTTGCTCAAATGGCAGGGATTCTCATCCTGATACTGCAAATTCATGAACAACAGAACAACATACTCCTTGGAGGGCATTAGCCTTTAAGGAAAACTATTGCTGATGTTTAGCTAAACTGACATGGCATCAATCCCTCTTCTAAATTTTTGTGCTTACATCTGTACATAAATGCTTTTTGTCTTATTCACAAAATCTTCAGTTTGAAATGAACAATTGTCAATCCAAAGACTGCAGCTGCAGACGATACCGACAATAAATGATATTGAATGCTCACCCTTCGGCCAGAAATTTCTATCCCCTCTTTTAATACTCAGGGCATATAACCAAAAATACCTGGAAGATAGTGTAAGAGCTTCCAAACAGAGCTTCTGAGAAGGACACTAAAATCCCACAGCACCTGTAACTCCCAGCAATATGCCTGCACAACACATTTCTTGTCCACAGCCAGTCATGGATGGGGAGAACATCATGGATGTCTAGGCCTCTTTGCTGAAACTAGTGATTACTGTGATTGAGGATTTCACAATGAAGTCAGTTGTATATCCACTGATGAGCCAACCAGATCCAAATGGATATGGTTTTTTTTTTTTCATTATGAAATTCTTTATTCATCTTACATATCAATCACAGATCCCACTCTTCCCTCCTCCCACTCATCCCCAGTCCCCCTCAATCTGGGTGCATGCCCTCCTCCAAAAGGGTAAGGCCTTCCATGGGGAGTCAGCAAAATTGGTGCATTCAGCTGGGGCAGGACCAAGGCCCTCCCCACTTCATCCCACCATAGGTAATGGGCATCAAAAGCTAGCTCATGCACCAGGGATAGATCTTGATCCCACTGCCAGGGGCCCCTCAATCAGACCAAGCTACACAATGGTCTCCCACATGCAGAGGGCCTATTCTGGGCCCATGCAGTCTATACAGCTGTTAGTCTAAAGTTTGTGAGTTCCTATATTGAATGCTCAACCTTCAGCCAGAAATCTCTGTAGATTTCCTCATCGTGATCTTAAACCCCCTTGTTCATATAATCTCTCTCCCTTCTCTTCAACTGGACTGCTGGAGCTCAGCCTGGTGCTTGGCTGTGGATCTCCACATCTACTTCCATCAGTTACTGGATGAAGGCTCTATGAAGACAGAATATTCACCAATCTGATTACTGGGGTAGGCCCAGTTCAGGCACCCTCTCCACTATTGCTAGTAGTTTAATCTGAGGTCATCCTTGTGGATTCCTGGGAATTTCTCCCTAACCCCATAATGTCTTTATCAAGATACTCTTTTATTGCTTTCCTATGGATAGCTTCAAAACCTGCCTATATAGACTCTTGGTTAAACTCATGGGTCACAAATTAATCTGAAAGACACAAATGTGGGGAAATGACTATGGGAGGGAGCATTAATGGCTTTTCGAGTCAGGGTTTCTCGAGTCAGGGTTTCTCTGTGTAGCTTTGTGACTTTCTGGGAACTCGCTTTGGAGAACAGGCTGGCCTCAAACTCACAGAGATCCACCTGCCTCTGCCTTCCCAAGTGCTGGAATTAAAGTTGTGCACCACCACCGCCTGGCAATTATTTACCTTTTCATACTATCCTTTCCATATGCCCTCTTCGCTTTTTTTCAGAAAGAAGTCCTTGCATCCAACATCTGTTACTTAGGTTCCTCCCTTACTAGGACTAGTAGCAATTTTTACTCAGCTACCCATATGATGACAAATATCTATTATTTTCCGAAAGATATCTTTGAATAAAACATCCCTGGCTTAGGTTCCTCCCTTACCATGACCAGCAGCCCATCTCCTCATATGATGACACACATTTATAACCTACCAAATGACTAAAAACTACCCATTTCACCCCTTGGGAATGTGGGTGACATGTTCTTTAGACTTCTTTCTGTTGTCTGTGGGCAATGACATCTTTAGGGGCACCTGAGAAAATTGGGATAATGTCCTGGTACAACTAACTGAATAATTTTTTGTTTAGTCTTTGTGTGATGGTAAATATATAGCTCATCTGAAGTCCTGGACTGAGTAGTCCTTGAGGCTGGACCATCTCAGCTAGCAGCTTTGAAGTTGGTTTGGACATTGAATTTTAAGGAAATGACAACATTGACATCCTGAGAGGCTGGATTGCCTGGGCTCCTTGTCTTTTTTGGTGCCTGGTCCTTTTTTTTTTTTTTTTTCTGAAAAGATAGACACTTTTAATGGCAATATCCTATATCTGTATTATCCAAAGAATAGAATCTGTGGTGTACACAAATCTCTAAAGATGATTTTTCTGATCTATGTTTGAGCAGGTAAAAGGCATCTGTCAATTTTATAAATCATTTTGAACTGTATAACAAAACTGTCATGAGTACTCTGTAGCCAATAAGTTTTATGATGTCTCTACCAGTCTCTAAGCTGTGTTCCCAAGTTGAGGGATCAGCATATATGTTACTTGTCCTGTAGTCTTTTCTGGCTTTCCCCCTCATGTCTGTAGTCAAGATCCTCAGGAGTTCTCCCCTCTCCCCACATACCCCTGTCAAATCTGATCTCTACTAACTTTGAAGGGATACAGCACTTTTTGTTTACTATGGAAGCAAAGGCATATCATCTCCCCCAAGGTAACACATATCCTGGTTTCCATTCTGGTAAAACATTCCTAAAGTATATAAGGTTGGTTTAATTCAGCAGCTTCTTCTATAATCTACTGTCTCTCAGCAGTTGACATTCTCTGTTCATTAACATTCAAAAAATTCAAGATTGACAAAGCATCATATAAGATGCAAACTCCCTGAATTATAATAGTTCCAATCCTTATGTGTGGCTTTTTAAAATTATTACTTATTCTCTTTAAAAACTTTATAATTTTTAAATGTTTTTCCCCCCCTGTGGCTGTGGTTATCCATTTTTCTTTCTTCAGTACCTCAGTGCCTTTCTAAAGCATACTGTACCTTTCCAGAGGTTCAGCTTATCTTGTGGCCCACTGGTGGCTGGCTTTGTCCCCAAGGGTCCAGGCAGTACCAAGAACCATGCCTCAGCCTAGCTGTTTTGTCCATACACAGAAGGCAATTCTACCTAGTCTTCTGCTCCAGTGGCAAGCAAGCTGTTCAAGTTCTTGGCTGCAATGAAGGGGATAAGCCTCAGTACACTGTAAGCATCAGACTTATTTGAGAGATTAATGTCACCTGGATGCCTACTCTGACTCTGATTTTGGAAATAAAAAGTTAAGGTTTCTGGGGACCATTATATGGATTTACATGGCCTCATATCGGGTCTATATGTAACAAGTCTTTTCCTGTCCAAATAGCCACAAAAAATGACATGGAGACTTATTATTAATTACCAAAGAATCTCCTAAGCTTAGGTTTGTTTCTAACTAGCTATTATAACTTAAATTAACCCATTTTATGCCATTACATACCACCCATCCTGCTTCTTCCATGTCTCCTCATCTCTCTCTCTCTCTCTCTCTCTCTCTCTCTCTCTCTCTCTCTCTCTCTCCTCAATTAACTACTTCCCTTTTCTGTCCTGAAGTCCTGCCTAAACCTCTTGTCTAGCTATTGTCCATTCAGCTCCTTATTAAAACCAATTCCTGCAATATAACTTTATACATTGTACAAATATCACAGAACAATTGGTTTGACAATTTTACCATTATTTTCTTTAGTGGATATTTATTTATTTGATTTTCTAAATATTGTTAAACACTGGGGCAGTTACAATTATTTTCCATTTATTATATTGGTTTTTTATTTAGTGGATAAAAGCATTCACCTAGAGTATGCCTTTGAATTTATAAAGTGTCTTTTTTGCTGTTGTTAAACAGGGTCTGTCACATGAGTACATGCACACAGTAAAAGAACCTAGGATGGAAAGCTTGTTAACATCATCTCCTTGTAGGTTGCATTAGCATTGTCATTGAGTGGTAACAAGGTCAGAAAACAACCTAGGCAAAGAACTTTCTCTTCAGATGTTGGAGGCCTGGCTAGTGATGTTACAGAGGAAATTTTAATTACTCTATAGGGCCATTTACAATTTTCCAAGCTAGGTATGATTGCAATGATTTTATTTATTTGTTTCTCCTGGAAAATGAATTTCAGGTACCAACAACTTCTTTTTAAATAATATATCCTGCATATGTTGAAATGTCACTAGGATTATCTTCTAAGTGATGAAAATGTTGTATACTTTGTATTTAAATTTCAAAGAGCATATTGAATTAAGTTGTTCTATTTTGAGATAAATTTAACTTGTATAAGTAATAATAATATGGAGATCACTGTGTATGATGTACATTATTAAAATCACTTAATTGTAATGTAAATTTAATATTTTGTATAATTCTATGATCATTATAATAATTATATATTTCTGCTTAACAAAATATCTCTTAGCCTTAGCTCTTAAAATAACAAAATTGATTAAAGTATCTGTAGGTCAATATTCTTCACAAAAAGTTTTTGAGTTCCAAAACTTCCATGTGCTAAAAAATTATTTTTAATAAGGCTGGAGCTTGTTAAAAGATTTAACTGAGAAATGATCTATTTCTAAAACTGATAAGTTAAATCATTATTGACAGGAGGCAGTTAATTAATTTTGGTGAGATTGCAGGCTCTGGTTTTACAGTCTCTTGTCCACTAATTGTTGCTATTCCATTGTTATTATAACCTGTTTCCTGGACAATTCAAACTTTTTTTTTTTTAAATCAGAGAATGCATCAAGAAGAGCCACAGACAGATTAGGAATAAGTCCCAGATGTTTAAAGTATTCTGGTCATTAGATGGATGTTTATAACTGAGGGTTATACTTATTAGAATATATTATATGTAAACCCAAAACCCAGGAAGTAGCTCATTGGGGCCTGTGTTAGGTAGAAGCCTGTGGCAATGGCGATTCTTGAGAAAAAACATAAAAATAAAGAAAGAAAAAAGGAAAAAAAATGAAACAAAGCAATCTTGTTATTAAATTTAAACATCTGTTAAATTTTTAATAAATTTACCTATGTATTATAGAAATTGTTCATGTTATTTTAACTTATAGCTTGGGGATATTTTTATCAAATTTTATGTTTCTTTTCTACTATGTAGCTGTTACTCATTGACCTTTGCAGAAGCATGCTGGCAAATATTTAGTATGGGCTTCTGAAAAGAGGACAAATTTAACATAAGTTTTCCTGATATAAAGGATATTAGGACACAGTTTATAAATATCAATACAAATACAGTAACCTATTGTAAGTCCATATAAGGAATTGATTATTTTTTATTTTTGTTTTTGTTTTTTGAAACAGGGTTTCCCTGTGTAGCTTTGCGCCTTTCCTGGAACTCACTTGGCAGCCCAGGGTGGCCTTGAACTCATAGAGATCCGCTTGGCTCTGCCTCCTAAATGCTGGGATTACAGCCGTGCGCCAACACCACCTGGTAGGAATTGATTTTTTACAGAATGTATTTATTGATTTTTGCCTAACTCATATCTTTAACAAGCTTAGGTTTATAGTTTTATCATCATTTTCTAAAATCAGGCTACAAATAATTGCTTGATCACAATCCAATTCAGCAAACACAGTCTTATTCACATAATTGATGAATGAGTGTTCTTTGAACATTAATGTTGGCTCACAATTCTAACTATTTATAAAAAAATATAATGAAAGAAAGGTTGTTTGCAATTTTCATCCTTCATCAATGACATAGAAGAGTTCTTTGATGAATCAGGTGACAGTGTTAATTACAAGGGAACATAGTTTTGCATATATTTTTAGGGTATGCATACCTCTCCTAATGACTACAGACATGTCATATTTTTAGAGGTTGGAATGCATTATTAATATTCCCCCATGTATTAATTACTCTGAGTCCTGAGCAAACAATGATCAAGTCTCAGATTTTATACTTTTACTAATTCCTTGCTACACGATGACCTACCTTAACTATATTGGGTCATCCAAGAGAACATAGGCTAATACATTTTCTGAAAAATATTGCCAGCATTATACTATTATTTAGCTTGACAAGTACATAGAATAATTTTATGAACATGACTCAGAGATAACATAGCAAATATATGTGCTGGTTAAGTATAAATATTATATTTTGACTTAATAATATGTCACATTTTTATATAGATTAAACTTTAATAATAGTTGTACTTAAAACAGACTCGTAAAATGCCTGAAAATTTCACAGTGGGCTTCTATCATCTAGTATATGACAATCCAACACACAGTGGATGATTTTTACCACTTCAAAACATGAATTCCAAGAATACTGCTTTGTCTTTTGCTCAGAGCACCTTTATGATAATTAGTAGTAACTTAATAGTATTTTTTTAAAAAATGATTTATAATTTTTGTGTGTGTGTTATATTATTTCAACAAAACAGTTAAATCAAATGTAGATAGACAACATCAATTTTCAAGTAAACTGTTATGGCACAAAGAATGTGGGGAATGGGCAAATTTAATAACTGTACCTATGCTCTCAAATCTTCACATTCCCCATGTGTGAAATAGAGAAAAAGTATGTACTTCTGGTTAATTGGAAGCATTAAATCAATTAATATTAGCAAGTATTCATAGTGAAATGTAGATCAGGACAAAGAAAGCATAAGATATGTCAAGTGATCTGATCTGAAGAGGATGTGAGCAACTCCTTAAATTTTGTGCAATAATCTGATCAATGTGACATTTTCCCTCCACTCTACATGTACATAGTTCGATGACAAAGCTCAGGGTAAATCTGATGTAACAGTGTCCCTATCATTTCCATTTTGTCTGTATAGCAAAATAGGCTCAATAAATGTTTGTAAAATTTAATATCTGTTCCCTAAAGCAAGACACTTCTACCATTCTAAGATAAACAATCTCTGGTTTGAGATTGTACCAGTAATACATATTGACATTATGAAACATATCACTTTTATAATTTACAGGCATAGCAAAAGAACTATAATTTTGTCTTTATTAGAATTAAACTTCAATATGTGACTATTTTAAAGGTCCAATGATCTCCCCTGTAGAAGACGATTCCTCTAGCTCTCAGCATACTGGAGTTGCCTGTACTCAGTGTGGCGTTGAGGCCTCATGGCTTTCCCTGTCCAAGTCTATTGCTGTTCTTGCTCAGCTCGTGTTTAGGCAATCATTTTATTGAGACTTCATGGGTGTGATTTCTGACTTTCTTGGGAGGGTTTCAAGAGAGGAAAGGAAAGGGAGAATTGATGTAATTATAGTCTCAAGTAATAAAATTAATAATTTAATAAATGTTCAGTAGCTTTAAACTGATATAATTATATATATATATATATATATATATATATATATCAGATATGTAAATAATGTAAAATTCTTCAAAGTTAACATGATATCATTTTCTATGTAATGAAGTAAAATATTATTTTAAGTACTTAATATTTTTATTCAGAAAGGCCAGAAGAGTTACAATAAAACTATACATTGGAGCCTTTGGAGCCTTGTCTTTACATGTGTAAAGAATGGGCTTGCAATCAATTGTGTGTGTGTGTGTGTGTGTGTGTGTGTGTGTGATTTTTTTTTTACAGTTTTAACCTGTGTTCGTCTATATCATTATGCATTATTTTGTTGTGAATTTAATTTACTAAACACAAGACAAAATGACTTCTGATTAACAACAATAAGCTAACAAGGCATTAAATTCCTGGTCTCAGGCTGTACAATCTGTCATGAAAAGTCAGAATCTTAAAAGTCAGCCAAAAATCCAGATACAAAAATCCACAGCCAGACACCAGGCTGAGCTCAGGGAATCCAAATGATGAGAGAGAGGAGAGATCCTCCAGGCGAGGGACATGGAGATCATGATGGAAGGACAGGCAGAGATGACCCGCCACACTAGTGGAAGCCCATGAATGGTGGACTGGTGGCTGTGGAGCCCCCATGCAACTGGACTAGGCCCTCTGGATACAGATGGTTTTTTTGGCTCGAACTGTCTGAGGGGCACAGTTCCTCCAGACAGGAGGATCGGGTTCTGTCCCTGGTCTATGGGCAGGCTTCTGGAACCCAGTGCCTGTGGTGTGACACTTTGCACAGCCTTGGTGCGGTGGGAAGGGCCTTGGAACTGCCTAGGCTCAGTGTGCTGGGCTCTGCTGACTCCCCCTGGGAGACTTCGATTTGGGGGATGTGGGGATGCAGGGTGACTTGGGAAAGAGGGCTGAGGGGTGAGAGGAGGGAGGAGTGGATCTGAGGATAGTAAGTGTTTTCCTACAGTTAGCAAAGCATGTTATGTCACAGATACAGGGGAAAAGAAGTCAGTGGAACCTGAAGTGAATTTACCACTCCCAGGATGCAAGTACATAGTGTCAACCTCTGCAGAGTCATGGAACACACACTGTGGAGAAATTTTAGGGCAGAGATTATCAGGGTTTAGGTGTCAGCTTTCTTAATTCATGGGCTTTTGATAAGTATGTAGCTCCCTATACTTTCTTTTCATCAGCTTTAATGACGAGTTAGTGATAGGATTTAAGGTTTTTGTGATGCTTCAATGAATTAATGCAGGTAAAGTACATTAGAAAAGTGCCTGGCATTACCAAAAAGAGCAAAGATTTCTTACTTATACCATTGTCTGGTATTTAAAACAATCATTTTATTCACTTACTCTGTATCATGTAACTGAAGATATAAAATAAAACAAGGCCTTTCTACTTTAAAGTTTGAATCCCATCTGTATGCAGCATCAGGATTTGACATTGGTTTAAAAACAAAGAAATTATCTTTATTTTACATTTGTAATATATCTGTCCACTGAAATAAATATTAAATGAACAACTTATAATAAAATAAATGATAAAAATAAAATAAACAATACATTTTACTTGATGGGAAAATAATTTTAAAATAGAAAAATTATATAGATAAGCAGGATATAGTAATGAAAAGGTTTTGCTTTGCATATGTATGAAAAATGATGAAAGCATGGAATTCTTAAAATTAAATTGCTTAGCAGTCTTCTCTATAGTAATAATTTTAAGTTGTTGATCCATTTTTTAAAATTATAAAATGTTTGTATTGAGAACCTATAATAAAATTCATATAACACCAAATTTCACTTAAATTATTTGTTAGTCTTACAAGTATATTTTACAGAAAGAAATAAGGAAAAATTTTTATCAGCATGTGAGAATTTATTAAAGTAAAATTTTAAAAGACATATTCAAATGTCTATCGATATCAGAATTAGAAACTGAATGCTTTCTCAAATTCTCTTTCAGAAAGGCTCTAGATCAAAACAATTAATGTAGTGTGATTAATACTTTTCAAGACTTTCAAAAGTAAGCATACATTGAATAGTTTATTCCACTTGAGGCATTTATTCTTCAGGGATAGAATCTCCTATGCTATTAGAATCATTGATGAGAAGTTTTCATAGTGGACATGGAATTCAGATAATTAGTAATTTATTAGACAATATTTGATATGAAAACTTTGACCTAAATAGCTCAAGAACATATCCATATATCAATATTATAGAACATGAAAGAACTCATGAGTACATGTAAAAAAACTAATATTGGACAAAAAGTTAGGTATTTTAATAGAAAAATAATCTATTTTATTGTGAAATTATCTACCTAGGATATAAATTTGGAAAAATAAGATTAAAAAGGATACAAATCAGCACAAACAATAGATATATACATACAAACATGGTAATATAATTACTTGTAAATTCCTAAGGGAACTAAACATTTTACAAACAGTGGTTGTTGGGTGTGGTGATATTTTACTTGTGCTGAAATGTGATGTTTTTATTTGTATGTTAATAAATAAAGTTGCCTGGAAGTCAGAGGTCAAAGCAAGCAATAAACAGAAGTCAGGTGGTGGCAGCTCATGCCCTTAATCTGATCACATGACAGGTAGAGTCTCTGTGTGGTCAAGGACACAGCCAAGCATGGAGACATGAGACTATAATCCCAGTATCAACCCTAGAGACCTAGAGGTCTGTATAGACTGGCAGTGATGAAGAAGTGAGTGGCTGGGCTTAGAGCCAAAGAGAAGGCAGAACAGTAAGGCAGTAAAAACAGAGGGCAGACAGGAAGAAGCTCTCCCTCTCTGTGGAAGCTACATGGTGGTAAATTAAGGCTAGTCATGGCTCTTGCTCTGATCTCTTTGGCTATTTCCTCTGTATTTGGCTCTGTGTTTCTTATTAATAAGATTGTTTAGAAATTTGTCTACATTTGTACCACAATCATATTGGGAAGCTGAGGTGGGCAGAAAATACAGCAGTTCAAAGCAATAAATTCAGAATAAGACAGATTCAGATGGGATGGGATAAACCTCTAAATGGTTTACAATGTGACTAAAAATGTACATAGGCTTGAAAGAGAGAAAAAAGTAACACACACAGTTATATAAAGAAATAAATAGTTTCAAAAAATAAAGTCTGTAAAGAGAAAGTAAAAGTAATATAAAATAAGCCATATAAAGATGGATATCACTCACAGAATCTAGATTATGTTGTCTTTGGGATTTTTAACTGCACAAAGACATTTGATTGTAAAGGCTGCTGAGTTAAAACAATATGTATATTTTAAATATACCTTGACTTCAAAATTTGGATCTAAGTATATGTTGCTGTGGAAAGGAAGATGGGCATCGAAGACACTCTATATGGAGTTTATCATCTTCTTGGCTAAAACAGCCATTTGGGCAAGAAACTGTTTTTGCCAGGACTGCTTGACAAAATAATGTATTGACTGGATGTGCAGGACCCATAAAACAGTGACCACTGAACTTTGCTTGGCAAAATGGTCCTTCAGGTTCCTGCTTCACAGAAGAAACTGCCAGACATTTTACAGGATACAGAGAAAAGTGACTGAGAGACTATAGACCTGTGGGCTGAAGAAAAATGCCCCAACTTTACAGAGGAAATTTGGATGACTGTCCAGGTTGCCAACTGTCTCTGTCTACTCTTGCAAGACTCATGGAAGTTTCTTGCTCCTTCTCCTGTCTCTCAAGTAATATTATATCCTTCTGATGTCTTTGATGTAGTTGAAGACTAGATCATTATAATTTCTTTAGTTATGATAAAAGATAAGTTAGATATGAAACCTTAGACTCACAAATATAGGACAGATAGGATATCTTTTTTAATTTTACCAAATACAAATAGACAAGATATTATAACTGTAATTCTCAATTGATAATTGTTTTGTTTCATATAATTTTACTATGTTAAAATTAAAACCTTTCTTTTTGAAAAAAAAAGAAAAGAGGAAGTGCTGTGGATATCGCTCTGCGTGCTATGAATGTGTTGCTCTGATTGGTTAATAAATAAAGTGCTGATTGGCTAGTAGCTAGGCAGGAAGTATAGGCAGGACAAAGAGAGAGGGAATTCTGGGATCAGGAGGCTGAGTCAGGAGACACTGCCAGACACAGAGGAAACAAGATGCAAAGATACCAGTAAGCCATGAGTCACATGACAAGGTATAGATTTATAATAATGGGTTAATTTAAGATGTAAGATATAGCTTCTAAGAAGCCTGAGCCATTAGGCCATACTGTTTTAATTAATATTATCCTCTGTGTGTTTCTTTTGCATCTGAGTGGTTGCAGGGTCTGCAGGGCTGGACAGAACCAGAAAAAAAAAATTGAGCTACAGTTGAGTAGAAGGGAAATCAAAAATAAAATGAGAGATGATTGTTTACAGTATGATTGACCTATATTCTTTAAAATACACAATAAAATACATGTCATGTGCACAAAAGCACTTACATGTAAAACTACCCTGTGTCATTATATTTGTTTCAAATTTTAATGATTAAATATTTATTGAAGAATTCTGTCCAATGGAAACAGGAAAAAACATGCACACCTTAGAAAAATAGTTACATTAAAATATTTTATTAAACATTCATAAAATTTGTGAGACAAGGAGAATTTAAATGAGATACAACAATTGGTTCTTTACTTTTTTCTGTCTGAGATTGGGTTAGTATTTCATTTATTTATTTACATATAAATAAGTGTGTGTGTGTGTGTGTGTGTGTGTGTGTGTGTGTACTCAAGTCACTGTGTATGTATGGAGGTCAGAGGATAACTTTAGGGAATAGATTCTCTTCTTCTAGCATGTAGACTCCAAGGATCAAAATTAGATTATCAAAATTGGTAACAATACTCCAACCTGCTGAACCACCTCCCATTCCCTTGAGATGATTTTAATATCTGATACCCTTCCAGGCAAGGTTGTTATGATTTCTAAATTATATTGTAGGTCCTTTCCCAGGACTTAATTTTGATTTTATGAAACAATTATTTGAATTTAATCACTTAATCACTATCCTAATGACACTAAATCTTTTCCCACAATTGTATGACAAAATATGCAAAATAGGTATCAAAATACATAGAACACATCTAGACTTTTCAGTTTTATATGTCACCATGTATCTTGTAAATACTTATTTATAAATGGGAAAAATTTCAAAACATCCACTAGTTATTTTTTCTTTAGTTTACTTTTAATGTAACATCTTATTTCTTCTGTAAATATACTTTATTGATGGTCTAAAGTATCTGTTTTGGTAGCTTGTTGCTTTAGCTGAAAGGACACAAGACATCAAAAGTAATTATGGGGAGCTGTGGAGGAATGCACATTTTGTAGAGAGGTATTTAGAGGAGAGAAGGGACAGAAAAGTTTGGTGTATGAAATATTACAAAGATTCCAACACTAGAGATTTGATCATTAATATAGGCATGATTAAGGTACAGGACTGCAGATGCAATTTGGATCACTAGGGCTCTCACACCTTAACATAGTGTTAGGATGTGGGCTAGAGATGAAAGAGGTGGATCATTGGATCTTTGGATTATACAGCTTGTCCCTGAATCTCTTCTGTTTGCCATTCCCATTTGTCTGCTGTCAGCTCACCCTCATCACTTCACTGAACACTCCTTGCTATGAGGTTCTACCTCATTAAAGTCCCCATACAATGGTGCTAACTGAAAATATACTGAAACTATCTTAGACTGTGGAAAAGTAAGTTTTTCTTATTTTGAATTATTTTCATATGATGTTTGAACACAGGCTTGGACAACTGACTTACACATCCCCTGTTTCACAAAGAAAATTAAAAGCTCACTTACACTCTTACTCTTACAAAGAAAGCAGTCATAAATCTTTATACTCAGGGACATTTTCACTAATAGGTGAGAAAATATTTTAGTAAAATTATGTAGAAATATATGCTGGAATATGATAAATGATATAATCATACAGTTGCACAAATATGTAATAGTCAGATTTTGAGCAGCATTTTTTAACATTTCAAGTCATAAAATGATATAATATGCTGCTTTGTGGGAAACTCACTATTAAAACAGAACAAGGCAATGGCAATAAAAACCTGAAGTGTATTTCAAATAACACAAATGATTCAGCTTATGTACAATCAAGAAAAAAAGGAAAATTGGTGATGTGTGATAACTTAAAAATAGGCCAATGCAATCTATATTTAAAATAGAGAACTCAAAGAGAGAATCTTAGAAAGAAACCTGTTAGAGTTATTGCAAAACATACACTGGAAAGTAATTAACAGAGCTGAAAAATAATGAATGTCTTAGAGGAAACAAAGATAAATATTAAGGTTTGAAATTGTTATGTTCACAGAAATAGTACAATTGAGTAAATAATAGATAAAAATGGATTAGAGGATTGTATTTAGGAATCAAGAGTTGGAAGTTTCTGTTAAACAAACTTGTTAATAGGTAAAATATTGATGAATTTGTGTCATTTACCTTCTCTTTTAGCATTGTAATATGATTTAAGTTTAAACCCATAATGTCATATTTAAAGATAATCAATATGTACTCACAGAGTTCTTAGTAATAAAGCCATCATGATAGAAAACCTTGGTTTTGTTATCTCATTTCTTTTATATTAATTTGATATTTTTAGTGTTCTAAATTTTTATTTAAATTTCTTCCAACTTTTTATATATTTTTTGAGTGTATCATGCTGTATATTTTACATAGGACCTTGATATGCCAACTAAGCTCTTTAATACTAGATAATTTTCAAGCAAAACGTATTAGCTTTTCATTCAATAAAGTTTAATATCCTCATGAATGACTTCATTTTTTTTGAAGTGAAGTTTTTGTATTCTTTAATAAATAATGTATGTCTCTCATTTCTTTCAATTAATAAACACTTTTTCAAATTTTAAGATAATGTATAAGAAAAAAATTGCTTGACTAATTTTGAATTCATTCTCATTTTTTAATTATTTGGTGTTACATTTATTTTTAACAACAAAATATAATAAAACAAAATATGATAATATAAAATAGAAAGCATCACAAGGACTCTGGACAAGAAAAATGAACCAAAGGAAAGGAATCCTAAAGAAGGTAGAAGAATCAGAGGTCCACTCATTATGCACCCAGAAGCCCCATAAAGGTACTAAACTGAAAGCTATACTATACATGCAGAGGACATGCTGCTGACCATTGTTGTCCCTGTGCATGCTGCTTCAGTCTCTGTGAGTTCATATCAAGTTTTTCAGTTGATTGAGAGGGCCTTGTTCTCCTGGTGTCCTCGAGCCCTGTGTGTTCCAGTCTCTCTCTCTGCAAAATAACTGGCCATGGGTCTCTGTGTTTACTCCCATCTGCTGTTGGAGGAGGCTTCTCTGATGATGGCTAAAAAAGGCACTGATCTATGAGTATAGCAGAATTTTATGAGAAGTCATGTATTGTTAGTTTTACCCTAGGTCTCTGGGCTATCTACTCTCAGGTTGTTGGTGACACAATCAGAGCTAAGTATGGATTCTATCATGTGGAGAGAGGAGTGGGCCTTATGTAAAAATCATGTGTTGGTTGGTTATCCCCATAAGCTTTGTGCCACCAGAGCCCTACCATATTTTGCATTCAGGGAAGATTGTAGATCAAAGGTTTTGTGCCAGGGTTGGTGTATATTTCTTCTTTTGGTATCCTGCAGAGTACTTTCCCATAAAAAGCCACTAGTACTTAAGGGTGAATATTCTATGTAGGCACCATCTCAACATCTCCATGTTCAATGAGTGTGGATATTGTCTTTAGCAATGGGGTCTTGCTATCAGTTTGTGGTAAGCAGCCTTTTGTCTTGGCAAAAGCATGATCTGTTTAGAGCTTTCCATGAGACCTTTTGGACCAACAACTCAATTGGATGTAACCCATTCCCAGCACTGTGAGCTTCATTTGATGACAAAAGTTGGCCAGTTGGAATCCCATCTTCCCCATTATTTGGAGATCTTGTTATGATTCCCTTGGTTATAGCTTAGGAAGTCTTCACTGCACTTAGTTTCCACACCATCCTTCAAATGTTCTTCTCTTCTAGCTATCTTCACATTCCCTCCTGAAACCTCATTTCCCAACTACCTCCTGACATGTTCCTCTCTTTCTTGTAGCACCACACCCCAAATCTACCTACAAAATTTATTCTCTTTCCTCCTCCCAGGGAGATTCTTGCGTCACCCTAGTCTCTTCCTCTGAGTCTATACATTACAATATGGTTATCATTTATTTAACAGCTAATATCCACATATATACAAATACATACCATATTTATCTTTCTGGGTTTGGGTTACCTCACTTAAGATTTTTTTTTTTTTCTAGTTTCATCCATTTGCCTGCAAATTTTAGTTTTGTTTTGTTTTTGTTTTTGTTGTTTTTTTTCCTGAGACAGGGTTTCTCTGTGTAGTTTTAGTGCCTGTCTTGGATTTCACTTTGTAGACCAGGCTGGCCTTGAACTCACAGAGACCCACCTGGCTCAGCCTCTCCAGTGCTGGGATTAAAGACATGAGCCACCAATGCCCAGCATTTTATGCCATTGTTAATAGCTGAGGAATATTCCATTTTGTAAATGCACCACATTTTCTCTATTCATTCTTCTATTGATGAAAAGCTATGTTTTTCCATTTTCTGGCTATTTATTATAATAAAGCAGCAATAAACATGGTTGCACAAGTGTCCTTATGGTAGGATGAAGTATCCTTTGGGTATATGTCCAAGATTGATATAGCTGGATCTTGAGATAGATCAATTCATATCAATTCTTTTTGAGGAACCAGTGATTTCTATAGAGGCTATACAATTTTGTACTCCCACCAGCGATAGGTGAATATTCTCCTTATTCCACATGTCAGCATGAGCTACTCTGTAGTGTATTGGACTTAGCTATTCTGAAAGCTGTAAGATGGAATCCCAAAGTAGTTTTGATTTGAATTTCCCTTATGGCTAAGTATGTCGAACTTTTCTTTGTGTTTCTCAGATACTTGAGTTTGTTCTAATGAGAATTTTGTTTAAGCCTGCACCCTATTTTAAATTCAATTATTTGGGTTTTGATTTCTAGTTTCTTGAGTTCTTTATATATTTTGGGTATTAGTCCTCTATTGGATGTGCAGTTGGTAAAACTCTCTTCTCATCTGTAGTCTGCCACTTAGTCTGATTGATGATGTCCTTTGCCTTAGAACTTTCATGAGGTACCATCTATTCATTGTTGATCTTAGTGCCTGTGCTATTGGTGTTCTGTTCAGAAAGTTGTATCCTGTGTCAGTTTGCTCAAGGCTATTTACCAACTTGTTATCTATCGGGTTTAAAATGTCTGAATTTATGTTGAAGTCTTTGATCCATCTGGAGTTGAGTTCTATGCAGACACTCAGTTTGACTAGCATGATTTGTTGAAGGCCCTGTTTTTCTGCACTGCGTATTTCTGGCTTCTTTATTGAAACCCAGGTGTTCATATGTTTGTGACTTATATCCTGGTCTTTAGTTTGATTCAGGTGTTCAACATGTCTGTTTTTATGTCAATGCCACACTGTTTTTCTTACTATAGCTTTTTAATAAAACTTGAACTCATGTAGCTTAAGACCTCCAACAATTTGATTAATTTCTACAATCATTTTAGCTACCCCAGGATTATTGTTTTTCTAGATGAAGTTGAGAATTAGTCTTTTAAGGTATGTGAAGAATTGTATTGAAATTTTGAATGGAATTGCATTGAATCTGTACATTGCTCTTGGTAGGATGGTTATTCTTACTATGTAAATCTTTTTTTTTGTTATTTATCAAATTTGTGTTTTAATTTTACACATCAGCCATGGGTTCCCCTGTCCTCCCCACTCCCATCCCTGCACCCACCTTCCCCCCAGCCCCTCTCCTCCATTCCCATATCCTGCAGGGCCAAGACTCCCCTGTGGATTCATTTAAACATGATGGATTCAGTACAGGCAGGTCCAGTCACCTCATTTCCAGGCTGAGCAAAATCTTATAGATCCATGAGAATTAGAGGTCATTCCAACTTCAGTTAATTTCTTCAGTTTCTTTCTTCAAAGATGTGGAGTTTTATCATACAAATTTTCCACTTGCTTGTTTATTATTATTTCAGGATATTTTATATTATTTGCAGCTGTTGTAAAAGATATTATTTCCCTGATTTCTTTCTGTCAATTTTTCATTTGCATATAGGAGGACCAATATTTTTGTGACTTAATCTTGTTTCCAGGTACCTTTCTGAAACTATTTACCATTCAAGGGATATCCTGGTGGAATTTCAGGGTCAATTATGCATACTATCATATCAACTGCAAATAAATTCTTTGACTTCTTCATTTGCAATTTGTATACCATTGATTTCATTCTGTCATCCTATTGCTGTACCCAGCACTTCAAGTGGTATATTGAAAAGATATGGAGAGACTGGACAACCTTGTCTTGCTTCTGATTTTTGTAGAATTGTTGCAAATTTTTCCTCATTTAATTTGATGTTGGCTGTTTTTGATATTGTCTCAAAGAATACGTTTATTTCATTGATTCTTTGCATTGTTATCTTTGTTTCTATATTGTTGATTTCATATTGTCTACTCACTTTGATAAAGTTTCTTCTTTTGTTATAGAACTTTCAGGTATGCTGTTAAATTGCTAGTATGAAATATCTGCAGTGGTTTTTGTTTGTTGTTGCTTTTTTCTTTCCTTTTTATACTTTGTGTAGTGAACCTGCCTCTTAGAACTGCTTTCCATGTGTCCCATAGGTTTGGGTATGTTGTGTATTCATTTTCATTCAATTATAGAAAGTCTAAAAAGTCTAATTTCTTTCTTTATTTTTGTCTTGATCAATTCTTCATTCAGTAAAGAGTTGGTCTGTTTCCATGAGTTTGTAAGCTTTCTGTTATTTCTGTTGTTTATATCTAACTTTAATCTATGTGGTCTGATAGGATGCAGAGTTATTTAATTTTCTTGTATCTGTTGAGTCCCTTTTTGTGCCAAAGTATGTGGCAACTTTTTGAGAAAATTCCATGTGGTACAGAGAACAAGGTATATTCTTCTGTTTGGATGATTTATTCTTTACATATCTGTTAGGTGCCTTTTCTTTGTAAAATATGTTAGTTCTATCATTTCTCTGTTTAGTTTTTTTCAATGGCCCATATGTTGCTGAGAGTGAAGTATTAAATAAAGTCTCCCACTATGAATGTGTGAGAGCCAATATGTAATTTGAAACACTACCCCAGCACTTACGTTGGTAGCATTATAGCTAGAATGTTTCTCAGTCCCACCTGTCAATCCCAAAGACTTAAAAACAATCACACCAAGGCTTATATTAATTACAAATTTATGGCCTATGGCTTTAGTTTCTTGCTAGCCAGATCTTTCTTCTTATTATTTAACCAGCTTCTTATTAACCCATTCCTGTTAATCTATATGTTACCACATGGCCGTGACATTACTGGTCTGCTGGCATCTTGTTGCTCCTTGGACAGCTGCTAGCGTCTCTCTGCACGCCACCCTTCTTCAGCTGATCTTCAGTTTGAATGTACCACCTAACCTTATCCTGCTCTGCCATCGGCCAATATAGCTTTGTTTATTAGCAAATGGTAATCACATATATTCACAGCATACAGAAAAATATTCCACAGCAGTAGCATAGATGTTAAGAATTAAAATGTCATCTTGGTGAACTTTTTCCTTTGATGAGGATGCAATGTCCTTCCATGTGTCTTTTGATTTGTTTTGGTTTGAAGTCTATTATGAAAAAATATTCAAATGGCTGTACCAGCTTGCTTCTTAGATCCATTGGCTTGACATATTTTTCCTTGGTTTCTGTTTCCTTTCTGGATTTTAGGTGAGTATGATAGATGGTCGTGAATTACCTGGTAGACAATATTCTTTGGGCTTGATAGGTACGACCAATGTATATACCAGATAAAATGTGTTTCTGGATTGTGGGAATTGACCCTCAGAAATGGGATAGGCTAGGGTCTGGAGGTATTCACAGAAGGAGAGGGAAGAAAGTTCTACCAAGATCTGTTTAGTTTGAGATTTTTTTTTCTATTATCAGCTTGATACAGTACAAATTCTTATCCTAATAGTGAAAATTTTCACTGAAGCTTGCCCAGTGATTGAGTAAAACCAAAACTTATAAGCCGCAGTCATCCTAGGGTTCCCCCTGCTATGTAGCCTCCCTGGTTCTGTGGGTTGCAGTATGAATGTTCTTTGCTTTATATCTAGAATCCACTTATGAGTGAGTACATACCATGTCTGTCATTTTGGGTTTTGGTTACCTCACTCAGAATGATATTTTCTAGTTCCATCCATTTTTCTGCAAATTTCATGCTGACGTTTTTCTCTGCTGAGTAGTACTCCATTGTGCATATGTACCACATTTTTTAAATCATTCTTCAGTTCTTCAACAAGTAGAAGATTGCAAATAGATTCATATCTGTCACTGTGCACAAAACTTAAGTCCAAGATGATCAAAGACTTCAACATAAATCCACTTACACTGAACTTGATAGAAGAGAAAGTAGGAAGTACTCTTGAAAGCAATGGCATAGGAGATCACTTCCTAAATATAACACTAGTAGTACAGACACTGAGAACAACAATTAATAAATGGGACCTCTTGAAACTGAGAAGCTTTTTTAGGGCAAAAGACATGGCCAATAAGACAAAACAATAGCCTACAGACTGTCATCTGACAGATGACTGATCTCCAAAGTATATAAAGAACTCAAGAAAATAGACATCAAAATATTGAACAATCCAATTAAAAAATGGGCTAAAGAGCTAAACAGAGAATTCTCAAAAGAAGAATCTCAAATGGCTAAAAGATATTTAAGGAAATGCTCAACTACCTTAAACATTAGAGCAATGTAAATCAAAATGACTCTGAGATACCACCTTATACCTGTCAGAATGGCAATGATCAAAAACACTAATGACAGTCTATGTTAGAGAGGATGTGGAGTAAGGGGAACACTCCTCCACTGTTGGTGGGAGTGCAAACTTGTACACCACTGTAGAAATCAGTATGGCAGTTTGTCAGAAAATTGGGAATCGATCTACCTCAAGACCCAGCCATACAGCTCTTGGGCATATACCCAAGGAATGTTCAATCATACCATAGATACATGCTCAACTATGTTCATAGCAGCATTATTGATAATAGCCAGAACCTAGAAATAACCTGGATCTGATTATTTAATCTCCTTATAATGAGGGTATATAATGAATAGAAGTCACCCCAGGAGGACTCCTTTAGATTAATTAATGAGCCTGGGTGATTAAATCCTGTAGGAATTGAAAGAGAAGGGAAGAGCTAAAGTCAGCCTATCTCTGTGGCAGGATTGTCCTGTGGGTGAGCAGAGGTGGCTACTAAATTTAGGGACAGGAATAAAGCCAACATTGCAGGGAGGGAGGTTAGGAGAGTAAGACCTGTGGAAACCACAGGAGCTATGGACAGAGGTGGGTGAGAAGGAAGTCTGTAGTAAATGTTCTGTTACAGACAAGGGATGAAACTTGGGAATTGAATTTGGAGGAGAGGAGAGTATGGTCAAAATTTTCAGTTAGCTTATTTCTTTCCCTTGAGGAATATTTAGTCTTCTAATATCTGATAGATTATCTATGTTAATATTGATTTGACAACATTAAAGTAGTGATCCTGTTCCAGCTCATATCGTATCACATTACAAAGGAATAAGAGAGGAAACAGACACAAATGTCTTTTCAATATAGTTGTACAAATTGGCATAATAAGTTGAACAGAAACACTAATATCAAATACAGTCTTTCATTCTATAACTGATAACATGTCTGTAGCTGTTATTTGTAACTACTTTATAACTATTGTATAACTTTACCATAAACAAGTACCTCAGCAGGTCTTTGCTTTTTACATTGGAGGTATGACCTTACCTTCATGTTTAAATTGACAGGGCCATTCATCATCCTGCTTAAATTGCATTGTTGTAGTTTTAGCATTATCTCATTCAGAAGACATGGTAACACTAACAGTTGTCCTAAAGGACCCCCTGGGTAACACACATATTCATTGTGGAGTTCACGTTTTTTCCAGCCATGTGGACCACAGTTGTAACTCCTAACACTGTAACTGCTCTTTGTTCATTGACTTAAGTATAAGAGCTGATCAAAGTGACCAGGGAAAGATATTAGCTTCTACTTTAGTGGGATATTTATTGTTTCTCCTCGCAGAAATACCACCCACCCATTTTCTAGACCCACACTTTTCTGGCTAAAACAGCATAAAGTCAGAGGAGTGGGAAGCAAAAATTTTCTAGTGTATCTTTCATTTCAAACCTTTGGAACCATAGATTCTGGCTATGGCAGAAAGGGTATCATATATTGAATACTGATTCAAAGCATACAGAGCCTTTTCAAGAACACTGCCATGACCTCAAGGCTATCAGCACCTAGTTTGTACCATTGTTGCTTATTTAAAATGACAGTCAATAGTAAAAATAAAGACAAATGCTGTGTTTGTAGGAAGCATAATAAAACCAATAAATTCCATAAACATTGAGTTCACTGATGCACTATTACAACATAAAATAAATTCATTGTTTAATCACAATGCTGTATAGAGTACCATGATAATGAATAAAACATTACATAAGTCCATAAATAGAAGTTTTAGCAGAGTATTTGTTCAGGAAAATCAATTGTGTAGAAATACTATCTAGTCCAATAAGAACAAAGAGATATCTTTTTCATTATGCAAGTTGTACTATTTAGTCAACATACCACTAGAACACTGTCTTGTCACTCAGGAGACTGGTACTATCAGGTGTTTAGTGTTGGCATTTGTTGCTAGCAGATTTGGCAATCTATGGCAGCTGTAGCTAAGACAGTGTTAGTTAATGGAGATGCATGTTTCTGAGACCATGTATAACCTCCATCCCTGCCACCATGATCACTTTGTTGATTCATTGTGTAGACTGGAGAAACAGAATAATTATTATCAACCTACTGGGTGATTCTATCTATCTGATTATTGAAAATTTATTGTAATCTTTTGGTGAGCTCTTAGATAAGACACATTATCTTTATAACCTTTGCACATTTGGACTTATTTATGCACAAATACTCTCTCCAAATGTCTTTCCCACTAGTCTTCAAGTTGTGTTCCATTAAATTTCCAAATGTCCAGCTAAATCCTGGGCTATATCTCATGAATTAATATACAACCACACATATGGCCATCGTTCTCTTCCAAACTATATGTGTGTCTTTGATAATGCTCTGAAGTTCTGCCCACTGTGAACATATTCCTTCCACAACTCTCCTGAAGGTATTGCCAAGAAAGATGCTATGATCCTGTATCTGTCCACTTCTGAGTTGTGTCTGTTTAGCATTCAAAACTAAATGTCAACTGGTCCTCTAGGTTTTTCTTGTTGTTGTTGTTGTTATTTGTTCCTTGGTAAATTTTAGTTGATGGTCTTCTTCAGTCCGTCGACTACATGGTATTTTGGATAAGACTACAGGTGCATGCTTGGAAAGAAAGGCATTATAAAAGGAATAGGAATCACAGGCCTTTGGACAACTTCATGTAGCTTACTTGTGTCTTCACTGTTTGCTTGGTCCCGATCACATTTCTACACCTTTAATTTGAGATGAACATTTACTGTTCAAATCCATCTTGTTTACTTGGTAGTCTGGATAACACCCAGCTCATAATGGACATTTCAGGCCACATGGTAACTTACTGGCCCATTGTTGAGCAAAGTTTTTAATAAAGCCCCATAACAGATGAAGAGGTGTCATGCAACAGAAAAATACTTGTCTGCAGATTACAGCAGGTCCTTACCCCACAATTCTAAGACTTCAGCAGTGATTCAAGTACTGGAGCCTGTCAAAGGCAATTTTAAAAGGCACTGATACTTCAAGTACACTTAAAGCATCTGAATCTCATGCCAAAGTCTCAGAACAAACAATACATCCACTTGGACTTATTCTAGAACCCACTCTTGTTCTGTGTCCCACTCAAAAGTAGCAACTTTCCAAGTCATTTGCTATATGAACTAGAATAGTTCATGTAAATGAGAAATATGCTGCTTCTACACTAACCAGTCCTACTGAGCATTGTACCATTTTTGGTAGTAAGAAGGATTAGGGACAATAAGAGATCCTTTATTCCAGGAGTAATATCACTGCATGTTCTAGCTCACTGAACTCCTAGACATTTCACTAAAATAAAAAGTTTATGAATTTTCATTGGTTTATTTACTGTTCTGATATATATATATATATATCTACTCAGTAATATGTCATCAATGATACTTTTTGAAAGAGATTGCTAATCAATGAAAACTCAGTTATGAAAGAAGACTGCAGTTAAGGTATAGTAAAGGTTAAATGATATCCTTGGTATTTGAAAACTCATTTTTCATGGTGTGTCTCATAGACAGGTTGGAGAAATAGAAGCCTGAGTGAAGTCAGTAGCTTCCTACAAACTATTCAGAAAGTGGCTAATCTGCTCAAAGAATTTATACCTGTTATAGCAATTAAAATTGAAGTCACTGCTTGATTAGGTTTATTATAATCAAGTTAATTCTCCACAGTCCACCCATCTTTTGTATAGGTCAAATAGAATTAAAGAGAGATGTCATGCCAACCACAATATAGCATCTTTAAAGCTCCTGATAGTAGCACTAACTTCCAAAATCCCTCTAGAAACTTGGTTCACTATTTTCTCCAGTAGATACTTTGGAACTTGACATCCTACCTAAACTAATTTGTTCTTACATGTGCTCACCTCTGCTTTACAGTTGAAATGTATTAGTTTCTCACCTTTCCTTAAGTTAGAAAATGACAAGACTTGGCAGTCAACATCGCCCCTCTATAGCTAGGGAGCTTGAGAGCTCAGTTGCTTCTCGAGTCCATGAGGCTAGATGCCACAGTAGGCTTAGTTTGACAAAGGATTAGAAAATTCCTAGAAATTTGCTACACCCAAGTCCATGTCTGAAGTTTGAAAACACTGGAGTCTGATGTCAGAGAGGGATAGCAACACAAACAGGGACAAAATTACTCACCAACAAGAAGCAAATACAAGAAAGCACTGTTGTGTTTGTGCTTAGACACCTTTGCAGCTGGAATGTCACAGATGTCCGGTACACCCACCAAGAATCATGTCCCTGACATCTCTTCCATTTCTGCTTCCTAGGGAGATCAAAGTATTCCCCTTGAGCCTTCTTTGTTACCTAGTTTCTCTGAGTCCCTGGATTGTAACATGGTTATCCTTTACAACTAATATCCACTTATAAGTATATACCATGTTTGTCTTTCTGAGTCACCTCATTCCAGATGATTTTTTTCTAGTTCCAGCCATTTGCCTTCAAATTTCAGACCTCCAGGTCTCTATGGTTGCTATTGAAATTAAAGGCATGTATGTCCATGCTGGCTGTGTCCTTGAACACAGAGATTCTGCCTGTCATGTGATCAGGATTAAGGGCATGTGCTACCACTGCCAGACTTCTGCTAAATGGTTTGCTATTAGCTCTGACCCCCAGGCAACTTCATTTATTAACATACAAATAAAATCATATTTCAGCAAAAATAAAATATCACCATGCAGGAGTCTGCATGGGACTGACCTAGGCACTCTGTATATATGTGATAATTATGTAGCTTGATCTTGTGAGTCTCCTAACAGTGGGAGCAGAGGCTGTCTCTGACTCCTTTGTTGGCTTTTGGAACCATATTCCTCATGTTGGCTTACCTTGCCCAGTCTTAATACATGGGGAGGTACTTATTCTTACAACAACTTGATAGGCCATGTTTTGTCAATATCGATGGGAAGCCTGCCATTTTCTGAGTAAAAAGGAAGGAAGGCCCTGGGGGGAGGGGAGTTTGAGGGAAGGGACTAGGAAGAGAGGAGGGAGGGGAAACTGGGGTCTAAATATAAAATAAATAAACAACTTAAAAATAAAAAAAACAAATTAAAAAAAAATCATGTCCCATATGTTATGGCAGACACCATTGAAACTGAAAATCAGTACTAATAGTCACCAAAAATAAAATTATTGTGTTCTTCTTTGTAATGTGGAGCCCAGCATTTGAATCAGTTAGCTTAATATTGGAGTTCTATTGTCATAGGAATAGGAGAGTATGATCTAATCCATTAAAGGCCTGAGTAGAACAAAGAAAGCTCTGTGTATGAGATGGAGCATCCATATTTTCCTAATCTTGAATGTTTGAACTCCTGGTGATCAGATCTTTGGACATGGATTGAGACATTTCTGTCTTACTTCCTTTCTAGTTCCCATATGTTCTGTCTTAGACTAAATCATGTATTTGGTTTTCTTGATTGTATAGCTCATGAAAGACCCACTGTAAAATACCTTGCCTTCCCTCCTCATGTGATCCAAATCAACACATCTCCTATGTATTAGTATATATGTATGTATGTGTATATATGTTTGTGTATATATACATATATGTTTGTGTATTCTGATGTCTTGAAACCCTGAATAATAGCATAATCATATTTTAGTATATTTATATTATGCAAATGAGTGTTTATAATTATATTGGGACTGATATATTTTGCTAGTTAAACTACTAATAATATATAACAACAATACAAATTACTAAAAATTACAAAGTGTTTATTGTTAACAAGTAATTTAAACTCTGACAATTCACTCAATCTAATTTCAGACTTGTAATTTCAAATTTTTTTCTATGATCTAAGTTGTTACTATAAATTTTGAATCCTAAAATAAAATATATATTATCACTACATTATATAAATACCCAGTAGTTCAAAAAAATTAAGTACGTTAACATTTGATATATTTAAAGTGTAAGTGTAAATATGACTCCAAATGATATTAAAAACTCCAATAATGTTTACTTTTCTTTGTAGCATTGGTGTTTCAAGGCTCATTTAATATAAATTATTTATACCTGTTCTTGTTGCCCTAGGCTATTTCTTTTCTGGTGAAGTTTATATAGAATTCTTAACACACACAGAAAAAAAATGACCTGTAAAATATCATTAAGATACTAAGGGGTGTAACTTGATGGTAAACACATGAGTAACATGCAGGAAATGCTGGGTCTGAGGCCAACTGCAAATTAATTAATTTTAATACAATATAAGTAAGAAAATATTATTCTTTCTGTGAAATTCCAAGGAGATTTTCATTCAGGAATTTGAATTGATTTCCCCCAAATTCCTAACACAGAAGTTTTTCTGAAGTTTAAAAGAACTAGAAGTTTACAGGAGGCAGAATGAGACTTTTTAACACTCATGTTCTTAGAGGAATTCCAGTCTGAACTGCTGTCAACATGAGGAAGTCCTTTCACAAGAAGTAAAAAAATCACTTACCAGATTACAATATGTGATTTTAGCATAGCAAAAGGAAAATGATGCGGTGACAAGGTGGCAGAAACAACAAAGGTAAAGAGCTGGGGGTGCCTTCCTCCCTACCTATCACACAGTGGAAAGTTATGTCTCCTGTTTACAAGAGAGACAAGATGGATTAGGCCTTAAACTTCAACCAGACTAACCATAAAAAGTCCATCACTATGCAAGATCCAATGAATCCTGCCCTCCACAAAGCATGTAAATGATAAATCTTAATTTACACTAGCTTAGTGGCCAAAAGCTACTTCTGTCAATCTTCCCCCAGGCTGGGACATGGCAACATTAAAAAATACTGAGGTTTTCAGAGGACATTGCTTCCCTGTATTAATTCATTCATAGGTCTTGGCTATTACTGCCTTTCTACCTTCTCTTTCTTAATTATCCCTAAGCCTACAGGGAAGCTGTCTATATGAGCTTAGAATTGTTAAACTAGAAAGCACAAGCCCTGTGAATGCTCAAACCAGATCAGATCACAGCATGGAAAAGGAAGATGGGTAAAAAGCTCACCTCCAGCTGGGAAATGATTGGCTATCTATTGGTGCTGGGAGAGGGGTGGTCAGTTTTCTTTAAAGGTTACTCCTGGTATGTTGAACACGCTCCAAAGGAAGCTCACAAATCTGTGAATGTATTGGCAGCACAAATGATATGCAATTCTCAAAGAAAGAATTTTTTAAAAGAAAAAAATCTTAATAAAAAGAGAAGAAATCATATTGTGCATATTAGGAGAGATGAGAAAAAGACTTTTTCAATGACAGCAAAACTGGGAAGATGTTCTTAACTCCAGCTTCAAGCCCATGTCTACTAGAGCTTGCCTTTGAATGCACCCTGCTATCCATTGATGATCCCCTGTCCCAACAGGATGGATGTGCATCTCAGACAGCACTAATTATGTCTGACTCTAGAACACTCAGGTCACAAGTACTGTAAAACAGCAAGCAATAGCAGTGCGCATGTTTTACCTCAGTTTTAGACTACTTTGGTGGAATATCAGGTCTGGCTGTCAGTAACCATTGGATCATTAGTGGCTATAAGAACACCTCTAGAGATTCTCTCAAATACAGTAGAAAAGCTCAGAAAAAGTCAGGACAAGATCTTGCTCAGGAGTCAAGGAGAAATCCCTACTTGATAGTGTCTAGTGCCCTGTAAATTTTCTAATACCTGGCTGTCGGATAGTGACTGTTAATAAAATATTTTCCCCTATTCTGTTCCACACAAAGGCTTAAAGCCATGAAATATCCTTTTCAGCCACTCTTCCCATGCGCTGTGATTACTGCACCAGATGCAGATTTTCAAAAAGTTGAGCTCAGGATACTACTGCCTTCTAGAGTACATCAAATGTAGTCCTGTAGAAAACCAAGACTTAGAGCGAAGTCAATGGGGTTAGATATTTCTAAGGGGTGTGTGTGTGTGTGTGTGTGTGTGTGTGTGTGTGTGTGTGTGTATGTTGGCAGTATGTTAGGTAACCAAGAATATGTAACCAAACAAAGTATAAATAATGACATTATAATACTCACATCTACCCAAGACAAGACCTGTAATAAATGCCACTGGGGATAATATTGAAACTGAAAATAGAGCTGCTAAAATATAAGGAAGCACTGGGTCATATATAATACATTGGTAAAGTAATTAAATAATTTCAAAATGAAAACTTTTAAATTGTTCATAGAAACCATTAATATTTTACTATTAAGCAGAACAGTAATTAAAAGCAAATACAACTTGATTTATTTGTAAAAATTATGCGTAAGGTGAAGCTTTATAAAATGTAACAACAAAATGTCAAAGTATGCATGAGGAATGCCCATGCCCTATGAATACAAAGAATTTTATTTTACTATTTTACTATCTTTGTAATCAGAGATATAATATAAAATGGCTTGAAATAATCAAATGATTTTATCAAGCCTCATAAAATGTATAAAACCAAATGCTATAATATACCATAAAGAATTAAGGGCTCAACCACAGTACTGTGTTCAATCAATTAACCACACATGAGTACCGGAAAAGAGGGAGAAATAAAAGACTATTTAAAGAAGAAAGAACATTTTTTAAAAAGTAAGAAACTGAGAATAATAAACAACTACCTATAATAAGCATAGATTAAATTCTGTAATCAAAAGGCATAAATGAACATTATAAAATCATAAACCTTTTTATTAGATACTACTTATAAACAATTTTCTTTTATAGGGTTGAAATTTAGGGTGTAAAAGATAACACATGCTAATTGAGACCAGAAGAAAGCAAGAGTATTGATGCTGCTCTAATATAAAAAAACATTTAATTCAAAAGCATTAAAAAAGTCATATAAGATGATCATACAGTGATAAAGAGGTTTATTCAGCAAGTATTAATAGGAGCTGTAGATATATTTGTAGGCAGCAGTAGAACCCCTATGTATAAAAACAAAATATTTGCAGAGCAATAGGGAGACAGTCTTTGAAACAGTAAGATTATGGGACTTTAACCAATAATATCCCTCATAGATCACCATCCAGACAGAAAATCAACCAAAAGAATGGAAGAATTAGCTACACATGTGAACGAGTTAAACTAGGCAATGTCTAGTAAATGTTTCATGCAGGAGCAATTGAATATGCATCCTTTAATATGTAACATCCTCTGGGATATATTCCATGACGAGAAACAAAACATTCTCAACAAAGCAAAATAATGAATAAGCTGAAGCATGTGTCTGTCCTTTGACTACAATTTATAGATAAATACTAGCCAACAGCAGAGAAAACCACCAATTATCAAAACAAACTTTCAAGACCTAAACAAAAACTGAATTTCAAAAAAAAACTGTATAAAATTATAACACAAACAACATAGAAAGCTAACCAAGAGTGTTACTAACAGGTAAGTTTATACCATTCAATGTTCACATTAGAAATAGAAAGGTTGACTTATTACAACTCAAACCACCAGAAAAATCTAGATCAAGCCATGCACTCAAATTCTAAAGTAATAGAATGCAATAAATATTACAGAAAAGATAAATGAGGGTAACAGAGAATTCCCAAAACAGGAATCTCAAATGGCTGGGAGTCTAAATAGGAGATCTCCACTGGGTTTCTCACCTGGGAGCTCAGCAATCCCTTGGAAAAGAAGACAGAAAGATTGCAGGGGGGATAGAGGACACCAAAAGAACGTGTCCCACTGAGCCAACTAGGAAGGGCACATGTAGGTTCACAGGGACTGAAAAGGCAAGCCCGAGGTCTGCTCCAGGTCATGCGGGTGCAGGTTGTGGCTATTATCCTCGTGTTTTGGTTGGACTCCTAAACAGTGGGAATGGGTGTGTCTCTAACTCTTTTGCCTACTTCTGGAACTTTTTGCTTTCTTTTGGGATGCCTTGTCCAGCTTGAATATGAGGGCTTTTGTCTTGTCTCTTCATATTTTGTTTTGTTCTATTTGATTGTTTTCTCTTAAAAGTCTGCTTTTTTTTTTTTTCCTTAAGGGAGAGAGAAGGCATGTGGATGGAGGAGCTGTGAAGAGTGGAGTGAGGGGAAACTGTGGTCAGGATGTATTGGATGAGAGAACAACACATATTCAGTAGATAAATTGAGATGAAAATATAAAAATTCAATGGAATTGATTAGAATTTGTCAACACAGCATTTAATAAATAATTAGCTTGAGTAAGTGCAAAAATAAAGATTTTAAAATAAACCAAAGCTATATACAGAGATGTGGACTTGGCTCACTTGATACCATGCTTGCTGCACATATGCAAAGGCCTGAGTTTGGTTTTCAGCATCCATATAAATATAGATGCATTCTTGCAGTCCCTGCACCAGGGAGAAGAGAAAACCTTGAAGATACACTATAAAGCTGTAGTAGTCTAACTAGCATTATATTGGCATAAAATGAATTAATAAAAGGTAGAAAGCCTATGAATAAATCTACAGATAATTAATTTTCAACAAAAGTATTAAGAACATGTATTGGAGAAAAAATAGTCTTTAATAAATGTTGTTGGAAAAATATGTAATTTCTCTGTGTAGAAGAGTGAAATGAGATCCCAGTCTGTAAAGATGCAATGTATAGAACAAGAGAAAAAACTCGCAAACACTTTCTAAAGGGAGGTTGATATCCAGAACATAAAAATAACAAAGACCAGCAACAAAAATCTTTAAATAATAGATCTACTGCATAATCTAGCTTTCCCATAATTGGGAAATGAAATCTGCTTGTCATATGTATCTATGTAGTACTTTTATTTTAGTGTAGCACTAATTACATTATAGCCAAAAGAGAATAAACATACAAACATACATGTACTTCAACAGGTGAATTATTGAAATGTCTGTGTTCTTTATTACTTTTGTATCTTGGCAACTTTAATTGCACTATTTAAGTAGTAAATTATTGCTGCACAGAGGATGTGTTGAATGGCTAAGCTGCCTTTTAGTGTTGTAAGGCTCAGGACACAGCTTTTCTATCATCCATATTGAGGTTGAATTTTTGGTCAGGGTGTTACATTGGTAGTGTTTATTTTTTTTGTAAAGGAGTCCTTATATATTCTTAGGCATATAAGAACAAGAAACTCATTGGAATTTTAGTCTATTCTTGGTGCCTTATCTGAGGTTATGTACATTTTTTTTCCTTTTCACTTGGGAAAGTCACACAACATTGCTCTCTGTACACTTACTACATATCTGACTTATATTCTTTACTGTATATAAATTAAATTTTTCCCTTTTATTTATAGAACTTTTTTTTTCATTTTTGAGGCCAAATTGGCATGTAATTAATGTAATGTATTATCTCATAAATTTTAATACTTAGTTCTTTTTACTTAAAATTTATCAAAATAAACAGAAAATGCATATAGATTAAACTTAAGTATATAGTAATAAAGTGTATTAGAATATTTTCCACATGATTGTATCTATTAAACTTTAAGAGATTTTCCATTTTATCATAAAGAAAATCTCTAAGAACCTGACTCTGCACATTTCTAACGTTGACATACAGTAAGAGACATCTGCATGTCAGCGTCTCTCATCCTACCTTTGGTACACAGACATGTGGTTTTAGTAAATAAGACAATATGGGAAATTGCATATCAGTGCTGAAGTTCCTTAAAATAGCCACCACAAATTGTATGAAATCACAGAATATATAATTCCTGCAAATTTGCTCCGCATTTCTATTTTTATTGGCAATAGATCCTTACCAGTCCTATAGTGATAACCACAGAATAAATGATTCCCAAGGTTATTTTCAACTGTAGGACAAAAAAATAACATCTCCAAAAACTAGCTTGATAATCAATCAACTCAGTGGGGATGCTCACACTTCCACATAACACCTACCTCTTGCCACTCCCTGCATTTTCCAGTATCAAAGACAATCCTTTTAAGGTTCCCAGGCTGGTGACTGTAGAGTAATCTCGTTTCTGCTTGGAAAAAAAATTACCTGGCTCCTTTAGGTGTCAAAATCCGTATAGTTTTTGGATCTTTAAAATAAAAACTACCATTTACATTGTTTTCAAATCCATCTGAATTCCTAGATTTCAATATAATAAATATATATGCTGTGAGATGTCCTGTATGTCAAAATGCGTTGTTCTTATTGGGTAAAATAAATAAAGTGCTGATGGGCCAATAACCAGGCAGGAAGGATAGGGTAGGTGGGACAAGGAAGAAGAGAATTATGGGAGGTGGAAGGCTGAGACACTGCTAGCCACCATCATGAGAAGCAACATGTAAAGACACCGGTAAGCCAAAAACCACATGGCAAAGTATAGACTGATAGAAATGGGCTAAATATAAGAGTAAGAGCTAGACAATGGTAGGCCTGAGATAATGGCCAAGCAGTTTAAATAATATAAATGTCTATGAGTTTATTTTATAAGTGGGTTGTTGGACTAACAGGGTTTGGCGGGGGCTGGAGAGAAGATCTCCAACTACAAATGGCACCCAATGTGTTGGCAAGAGTTTCCACCTAAAACCTGAGAAAAAAAAGATTCTAAAATGGAGCTAAAAACAGCTTCCTAGTTGTCTTTCTCAAGTTAGCAGCAGCCTGCCAGTTTGAGCTACTATGACAGGTTCCTGGCATGTGCCTCTGACCTGCAGTGTGGTGGGAATGAGGAGTCTACAAGCGGCATTTTACTCTGCTGCATGGTAGATTTAGCCTTTGCTAGTTTAAAAAAAAAAAATGTTTCTGGGCTATTCACTGCTTTGATAGAACTGCTTCTGATAATTGATGGTACACATGGCTCCAGACCCAGAGCTGGTGGTAAACTGTACCACTGCCATGTTGGGAAGCTGAGGTGGGTGGAGCCAGCAGCCACAGCAGTGTTTCAGTCTTACAAAGATGGATATTACACAGAGAATCTGGTTTGTCTTGTCTTTGGGATTTTTAACTGCAGAAAAAAAAAATTTGATTGTAAAAGCTGTTGAGTTAAACAAATATGGAAATTTTAAAGACACCTTGACTTCAAAATTTGGGTATAAGGATATGTTGCTTTGGAAAAGAGTCTCTGCTTTTGTTTCCACAGAAAGCCACAGGCCGTGGATTTGTTCCAGATTAAGATTCATCAGGTTTGATCAGCCAAGACCACCTGAAAGGTCTCTGATGACACCATGGCCCAGATGATCCAACATCCAGAATAGTTTCAAGGCAACTGGCTCAGAGGTTCACCCTCACAGACTACTCCATAATCCTAAAATTTTCTCTGTGTCCCCATAAGATACAGTGCCCCCCTCCAGCAGGAAGTATTAAGAGAAACTATGCCCAATTTCCCAAAATTATCAAGCTGGCTTTGGAGACGGAATTGGCTCACTCCTTCTCTAAACCCAGACATACTGCTAAAAGAAAAGTTTAAGAGATTCTTTTGTCCCAAATCAAAAGAGCTCTCTGGTGTGAGAGAGAGAGAGAGAGATCTCACACCACAGATAGTGCTACTCAGTACAATTATCAAATGTGCAACAAAGTATAGTATACATTGGTACTGAAACAAGTTTGAGAGAGCAATAAGGATGCATCCTGGGAAATATATAAAGTAACGTTTGATTTTTTTAATTTTGTTTTGCTTTTGTTGTATTTTATTTTAGGCTCTTTATGAAAAAAAGCATGTTCATTTATTTGCACTTCTTTTGAGACATGATTTCTACACATATAAAATTTGGATGTTGGCCCCTTTAAGTCTAAGACTATGCCTTGTCTCTTACATTTTACTTCTCATGATGCCCATAAAATATTAATACCATTACCAATTCAGACAAGTACTACCTATAAATATATTATTGATGAAAGGAAGGCTAGAGGCAGGAAACATAGTAGAGCTTTTACCTGTGATCAGTAGTAAATTGTGTGGCTTAGGAAGTACACTTGAGTTTCACCGTTCACCATAGGTTTAGAAGGTACTTAGAGGCAGGCACTGTTTTCAGAGAACAGTAGACAAGCATATCATAACAGAACAGACTGGTGTTGTGGAGAGAGGGGAGAGCTAACTGAGAAGGAAAGAGGAACAGTGACAAAAGCTGGCACAGAAACAGAGCAGAAAATCAGAGAGAATTCAGATATGCTGGCTGGGAACATGGCTCAGTATGTTCTTATGGTGTAAGCATGATGACCCAAGATGGTATCCCTGTGCTCCCTAGGAGGAAAAGAAAGCATGGTGTTTCTATTTTCACATATATAACCCACCACCACCACTGATTGGATGAGGTACGTGTGGGGTGGGATGGGGCAGAGAGGTAAGTGCCTGGAAAATTTGGGTAGCAGTGGAAAAGTGAGGAAGGAAGAGTTGAGAAACAGAAAAGAAATGGATTGGAGAGACAGAAAGGTCCCTGGAAGCTTACTATCAACCCAGTCAACCTAACTTATGAGCTCCAGATTCATTAAGAGACCATGGCTCCAAACACAAAGATCAACAGCAATCCAAGAAAATACTCAACTTTGACCTTAGCATACAGATGACCATAAATATGTAGTGCTGCACTGGGACAATATCTTGAGAAAGTGATACCCGAATTTCGTGCTATTGAAATGCTAAGGCCTTACCTTTTATTTTCTCCTTGACACAACACATACTATCCTGACGTCTTTCTTTCTAGTGTCTACTTTGTGATTCTGTGTGGCCCTATCACAACACTACAGAAACAAGGCCATTCTTACTTTGTGCTATATACTTGTAGTTTGTAAATGGTATGGGCACTATAGTGAGTGAGAGTAACCAGAGAATCAGAAAGGCAAAGCACCATATGTTTTCTCTTCTTTTATGATGGTAGCTCTAAACACACACACATACACACACACACACACACACACACACACACACACACACACACACAGATAGACATAACTTTGTATAACTATACCCACAGAGAATCAAAAGAGGCCAAGATAGAGCTAGCAAGCAGGAGTACTAGACACAGGAAGAGTAGGATGCAATGGCTCTGAAGGGGAGAGTGGAGAAAATGGGTGGAGGAAACTCACCTGGGGGGAGGGGAAGGAGGGCAACATACAGGATGAGGGAAGGAGGAGGAAAAATAACACTAAATATATTTCAAAAAGCCATGAACAATTATATTATTATTATTGTTATTACTTAATTATAAAATCACATTATGTAATTGATCATATAATTACTTGGTATAGATATGCCATATGGGGGGACAATGCTTCCTCCAAAATCCATAGACTATCTATTAAAAAAAAAAAACAGTGCAGTCATGAGAAACCTACTTTTGAGTGGTTGGTTAGGGTAGTATAAGAGACCTAGAAAACAATACAGGCTATGATAAACCCTTTGCTGCCTCTCAGATGTTGAAAATACATCCCTATTACTTAAGACAATGTACATTTTGGATATAGGACTTGTACGAACAGATGCAGAACTGACATGAAAACATCCCATTTAAAAACTAGCTCTCATAGTATTGGAAAGAGCTATACAAGAACAAGGGAGAAATGTAATCAGTTGTCTAGATGCAATGCCTATTAGCCACAACAGTAGCTAGCATGACAAAATATTGCACATGTGGCTATTATATCCTGAGAGTAACCAACAATGATTTAACTGGATTTAATGCTAACTCAGTAGCGGAGAATTCATGCGGGGCATTTTAAAATTAATAAACTATCTATGGCTAGTGAAACCATGGTACCTAGAGGAGAGCCTACTTCTTCTATTTTCTAAATTAGTATAATTTCTATTTGCATGGTAAATTCTTAACATTCTATCCACAGTTAATTGGAGCTTTCTCCCTTTGTCAAAGAAGACTCTTTTGTAACATGTGTGTATCATTACAGAAAGCCACAACTGCTCAAAACACAGAAACCAACTAATAGTTGGGTGCCTGCTCCCAAATAATACATTTGCAACATAATCCCTAGATGTAAGACTCAGAGAATATCATGGAACAGGTGACAAGACTGAGTCATTAAGACCAAGAAATATGTTGCGACATAGTTTCTTTCCAAAAGAAAATCACAGAATGGGATTTAGTGCTATGGAGAAAAGTATATAAAGCAAGAGCTGAGGGATAAATAAATGGTAACTATCATTAAGGAATTATATTATTTGAAATTATTAATAATTGTTAAAATGTGTTACTAAAAAGGAATACTGCAATATTCTTTGGATAAAGAGCAAGTAATTAGAAATTGGAATATAGCAGAAAAGTATGATTCTAGAGAAAAAAGAAATTTTAAAAAATGAAGAAGAGAATGTAATGATGTTTTTAATCCCTAAAACAAAGAAAGACCTGTAGACCTTGTTTTCTATGTACAACACTTCCATCCTTTAAGTAAGTACATAAAGAATTTCCAAGACAAGACTTAAAGAACATTCACTGCTAAGCCAACATTGTTGATGACAGTTAACCCTACTCATTAAAGAACACTATAAAAACAATCATGGGAGCACTAGAAGAGATAAACTCCATCAGAACGCTAGTAATGCTAAGGAGAAATAGGAAAAGAATATAAATTTTGAAACCAACAAAATAATAGGAATTATCTAATATTTTTTTTCCTTTTTTAAAATTTATTATATTCGTGTTTTAATTTTACACATCAGCCATGGGTTCCCCTGTCCTCTCCCCTCCAACCCCCATCCCTTCCCCTCCATTCACATCTCCTCCAGGGCCAAGACTCCCCTGGGGATTCATTTAAACCTGGTGGATGCAGTAAAGGCAGGTCCAGTCCCCTCCTTCCAGGCTGAGCAAAGTGTCCCTGTGTAAGCCCAAGGTTCCAAACAGCCAGCTCATGCACTAAGGACAGGTCCTGGTCCCACAGCCTGGGTGCCTCCCAAACAGATCAAGCTATTCAATTGTCTCACTTATCCAGAGGGCCTGATCCAGTTGGGGGCTCCATAGTCTTTGGTTCATAATTCATGTGCTGCCATTCGTTTGGCTATTTATCCCTATGCCTCTCCAATCTTGGTCTCAACAATTCACACCTTTACAGTCCCTCCTCTTTCTTGACAACTGGACTCCTGGAACTCCACCTGGGGCCTGGCTGAGGATCTCTGCATCCACTTCCATCAGTTATTGCATGAGAGTTCCAGTACAACCATTAGGGTGTTTGGCCATTTAATCACCAGACTAGGACAGATCAGGCTTTCTCTAGACCATTGCCAGCAGTCTACAGAGGATGTATCATTGTGGATTTCTGGGGACCTCTTCAGCACTCTGCCTAATCTTTTAAATTATCACCTGAATAAAAATTGTGACCATATAAGACAGGCTTCTGATTGGTTGAATTAGAAAACAAGACCCACTTTGTCCTATGTAAAGGGCTTGAACAACATGAATGAAGCAACCATAGTGTCTATAACACGAGGTGTTGGGAATATTGGATATTGGTGATATTGGATATTTACATGTAGAGCCTTGAAAATAGACTCCGTCTCTCACTTTGATAAAATGTAAATTCAAAACAATATATATATATATATATATATATATATATATAGAGAGAGAGAGAGAGAGAGAGAGAGAGAGACTAGGAAAGAAGAGATTGTGAATTGGAGGAGGAGGAGGTAGGAAATAAAACTGGTTGGAGGAGAGGAAGGGATAGGAATTATGTAAATACAATACTCATGTTTGAAATTCTCAAGATTTAAAAAGAAAAAATTGAAATTACTATTTCTGTAAATAAAATGCCAGATTAAAAATATATTTAAAAAAACCTTTAATTCAAGAGAGGAAGTACAGGAACCACTATAAGAAATCTTGTAAATAAAATCAGTACATAGGCATAAACTTTCAGAATTAGACACTGTAGCCTCAGGAAAGTATAGAACAATTAACATAGTAGATTCCTACACTGTAAATCATGTATAGCAGAATAAACAAACAAACTGTGGATAGAGTGGGTAGTCTTTCTGAGCTTTTTTTTTTTTTGAGAGAGAAAACTAATGCATGGTGTTTAAAGAGCTAAATATGAACAATAAAAAATCATCTAATTCAGTCAATAAATGGGTATATGCAATGAACTGTATTCAATTACCAATAAATGCATGAAGGTTAGTTAAACGTCTTCAGTTCTAGAAAACTGGAAATCAAAAGAACTTTGAAATCCTATCTTGTTCCAGACAAAGTGGCTACCAAGAAACCTTAAAGCCCCAAGTTCTGTGTGATGATACAAAGTTATGGAAATTTATATACACTATTGTTAGGGATATAAACTTTAAAGTACAAGAATCAGTTGGAAAATTATTTAAATAACCAGAAATAAAATTAACATATCATATAACTGTACTCCTTCTAGGTCCATACTCAAAGTAATCAAATTCAGCTTACATTGGTAGTTCCACACACAAAGTAATCATCTTCAACATACATTGGGGAAACTATGTATTGCTGTTTATTGTGATAAAAATCACAATAAATTAAGGAATCAGCTTAGTGGCCTGTGTGTGGATGAACTGATATGTGAAATGTGACATCTATTCACAATGGAATATTATTCATCCACAAAAAGGAACGGAATAATGTTGTTTAAAAGGAAGTGGAGCAATGGAGAGCTCACCAAGGGAGTGAAACATAGTAGAGTCCAAAAGTCTTCCTTCCCTCTAATGTGTTAATTGATAGTCAAGATAGAAGAGACAGACACATCTTTCTATAGAGAAGGTAGTTATCAGAGCAAGAGTGGCATAGAGTATAAGCAATGGACAGATAAGAGCAAAGCATATCATATCTTTCATAAAACGTCACAATGAAACCCATTATGTTGAGTATTAATGTTAATATATGCTTGTGGGTGAACTTTTCTGTAACTGCCATGGTGGATGCACTGTAATCTTTTCAGATGAGTATCATGTAGGTGGGCATGGAACAAAAAATTTCCATGTTGGTTAAAAATATCTGACCTGAAAAGTCATGAGAATGAATTAGAGTTTGGAAATGTGGAAAAAAAAAAAAAAAAAAGATTGATGTGAGGAAAAGAAATTCTCAGAGTTAAGTTAAAGTTTCTGGAAGATAGTGTTTCAGATTTATCCCTAGAAAGAAGAAGTGAAACTACTTACATACTATACATACTACATGAGTAGACCAATTAGGGACCAGGTTTTGCGGGTCTTTAGTTTTAGTGATTTTTTTTTTTTTTTCCTATAGAATGGCATGGGACTTAAAACAAGTTCAAAAAGCTTCAGAATTGCCACTAACAGGAATAAATAAGGTTTATAATTCTCCTCTTGCAAATTGCTGCTTCTGGAAGCTGTGAAATTATAGTGATGTAATCGCTGTGGAAAGCGTTTCTGAAAAAAAAATGTGTCAGAACAATTATTAAATTATTAAATGTTTCTGGTAATTGATACTGGCCCTTTGGAAATGTCACCAAAGAGGCCTAATAGGGATGAAATTCTTTGAGCTGCTTTATTAGATTACCTGGTAACTGCTGTCTGCAACAAACAATGAAACCCAGGACAAAACATCTCTGCCCAAGAATTTACCTGCATGGACCTCACCAGGATGACCTCATCGTTAGGGCTCAGATTACGACCAGGCTTCAGTGGCCTAACCACATTAGAAAAGTTACAGATGTGGGTTCTAGTATTACCTGGATCTGGGTGTGGTGATATATTGTATACCCCAATAAAACTTGCTTGGGGAACAGAGAAGCAGAGCAAACCACAACCACCACCTATTATCTTATCAACTCCACAGATCCTCTGACTGAAATCTTGAGTCTTCACCTGAAAGGGTCTCAGCTGAGCTGCGTTAGGTCCTGTTTCCTCACAAGTTTTATATATATATATATATATGTATATCTTCCTCCACCCTGCTGTCACTTCCTGGGATTAAAGGTATGAGTGCTTCCCAGTAATGGGATTAAAGGTGTGTGCCACCACTGCCTGCCTCTGTTTCCAGTGTGGCCTTGAACTCATAGAGATCCAGGCAGATCTCTCCTTCCAGACTGATAAGATTAAGGGTATGTACCACCACTGTCTGGCCTCTATGTCTAATCTAGTGGCTGGCTCTGTCCTCTGATCCTCAAGCAAGATTTATTGGGGCACATCACCACATCTATAGCTACACAGCATGCTTTCAGCCTACACTTAGATATTAGGTAACAAAAACAGGCGGAAAGAAAAAGAGAGACGTGGAGTTTTGATTTAATTTGATTTAATCAGAGATTTTCCAGACAAATTTTCACTTACAGGTTAGAATTAAGTAGGAATGAGTAACAGAAATGAATTCACATTGTTTGTTGTGAGGATCAGTGTGGATAAGAGGCAGTTTTCATACCACTGTCTACATTGAACCAGTCATCAGAAGGAAGGCTTAGGTGGATCAAAACCATGGAGGAATGGCTGAAGAGAGATCCATAACTAGAGCCTGTATCAAAGGCTGCTTGTGGTTGTGTTATTGAAGACTTTTCATAATCTGGGGATATCCTGACAGGAGCCATGAGTACTAATTACACTTAATACAATTGCTTTACAAATAGCAGAATTTGCTAAAGTGATAATTATCAAATTTAGGAAACTATTTAATTATACAACTGTGCTCCTCTCATATTGTCATTTTAAGATCAAAAACTGCTATTTTTTTTATATCTGAGTGGTATTAGAATGTTGTTTTCTCTATTATAAATCTGTGAAAAAAGAGGACTTTGTAGAGTAATAATTTAAACAAAAAAGTTGTGGGTATCCATTGTGTATGATTTTATGAAATTGGGCATAAGGATGAATATACATGTGAAAGGACACTATCAAGATGGGAGACAAATACCATAAACTGCAGGGTGACCTTAGTCTTCTTTGCTTTTTTTAAGTTTGTTTTGGTTTTGTGTTCTTTGTGGTAAAATATATAACATAATTTATGCCTCTGTTCTGTATGAAAAAATGGCCATTTTTGTCACTAGAAGTAATCATGCTATGTAGCTGGAGAGTTTCTCTCAAGCTCCTGCCAAGCCTCAGCAGTCCTGCAGCCTACTTTTAAAATAAACACACAGACTCTTATATTATTGAAACTGTTTGGCCTAATGGCTCAGGCTTCTAGATATCTAGTTCTTACATCTTAAATGAACCCATTTCTATAAATCTATACCTTGCCACATGTTGGTACTCATGGTAGCAGCTGGCAGCCTCTCTCTGACTCAGCCTTCTTATTCCCAGAATTCACTTCTCCACTTGTCCTGCCTATACTTCCTGGCTGGCTACTGGCCAGCATTTTATTTATACAGAGTGATATCCATAGCAATGCTATTAATTAGTTGTACAAATTTATTAAGCTCTTACATTCATGGTATGCCCTATTTAGACATGAGATATTTTGTTATAGAGCCTTTTTATAATTTTTATTTTTATACTTATCAGCATATACTCAATGCATAAATTAATGGCATTCTCTGATTTTCCATACTTACATAGTCTAGCTCTGTCTCCTAATTGCTCTCCCTCTTCTCCATTGCCTAGCTTGCTATCCAACTCCTAGAGGCATACCTCAATTTGTCTTCTTTCCCCCTTACTCATGTGTATCCCTCAGGTCAGTTTTTTTTTCCTTGTATTTGTTCAAGTGTGATTTTTTTTTCCTTATAGGACAAGGATGTGTGGCATTAGTTTTCCTGTCTGTTGGTTTTACTCAAGAAAATGTTTCCCATTTGCATCCATTTTACTTTAAATGCCAAAATTATTTGCTTTTTCTTAAATGTTTGATTACTATCTGATACTGGAAATACGCAGCATTTTCCGTATATGTGCATCTTCTGTAGATCATGCGGTCTTAAACTTGGAAGCCAGTTGCTGAGAAGGTAAAATGATGCAGAAGTCATTGGAAATAGCATGGACATTTCTAAATAAAAGATGGTTCTTTAATATGATCTAGACAGACGACATATGTTCTATAGTCAGAAAATTAAAATAATTATTGGAAGATATGTCTGTTGTTGTGTTACTTTCACATTATTTTTAAGTAGTTACTAAATTATCTGTCTGTTGGTAATGAGCAGCTAAAGCTGTAGTATATATGTAAGTTAGCTTTAAAAAGAGAAATTTCAAGCTTGGATGATAGCATGTAACCATAAACTCAGCTTTCAAGAGGCAGAGTCAGGAGGATTGCTACAAATTCTTGGCCAGCCAGCAGTATATAATTCTTGCAAATCCACTGACATGTATATACAGAAATGAATCAGACACACAATACAGATGTTTGTACACTTGTGTATATTGTGACGAATTACAAAAGCAAAGGCAAGATGTCTGTCAAGATTGAAAGGATGAATAAAGTAGGTATACTGGTTATTTGTGTCAACTTGACAAAAAGTAGAGTCACCTGGGAGAAGGAACATCAACTGAGGAAATGCCTCTTTCAGGTTTACATTTAGCAAAACCTGCTGTGCATTCTCTTGATCAATGTTTGTTGTGGCAGTGTCCTTGGAAGTGTGGACACTTCCACCCCAGGCCTGTTAATAATCTCGTGGCTACATATCCATCAAAGGTTTGTTCTTATTGTATAGTCTGCTTTAAACTGTGATTTTTTTGTTGCCATTCTTATGAAGATTAATTTTAATTTCTTCCTGTCTTACTTGTTGACTCTTGCTAATAATTTTGAATTCTGGATATCTTGTTGGCACCATTGTCTGTGTATAGATCTTTGAGTGCTTTTCTCTAGCATTTTTTTTTAAAGTTTAAAATCTGATTCATTCAGAGCTAATTTTGTCCAGAGTGAAAGTCAAGTGTCCAATTTTAGTCTTCTTGGGAGGATTTTCAATAAGCCTTTCTCAAATGTACATTTTTGTTTGATTTGTAGAGAATTAGATGGCTGTAGGTACATGGGTTTGCTACTGGATCCTGTATTGTATTTAATTTCTCTGCCTATTTGGGTTAGTGTCACTAGTGTATGATGTTTGTTTGCCTTTTCTTAAATGATATTCAATAATCTAAATCAGGTATTGAAATACCTCCACCATCACCCTTAATCTAAATACTGCTTGGCTACTGTGTGTCTTTGCTACTTCCTTCTACATGCTAGGGAGATGTTCTACTTTTGTGAAGAATTTCACCATAAAATTACTAGTATCACTGAGAGAATTTGGAAGCATTTCATGCTTTTATACTTTGAAGGTTGTTTGGGAAAGGATTTGTTAAATTATTTCTTGAAGGATCTATCCAGTAAAGCAACAGACTTTTCCATTTTTCACTGTCTTACAGCAGAGGGGCCTTTTTATTCCTGCTTGAATACCACCACGTTTTACTGATATATTTAATTTTATATACTCCCATTCGGGCATTTTTTTTGTAGTTCACACATGTCTAAAAATTTGTTATTTATTTTAGATTTTTTTCAAGTTACATCTATCTTTCTAGAATCTCTCTCTCTCTCTCATTCATTTATCTATATATCATCTATCTATCTATCTATCTATCTATCTACCTATCTATTTATCATCTATCTTCTATTTTCTATCACCAACTATCTTTTAATCTTTATGAGTTCTGTGGATTTAAGTGATATCTATTCTATTATCTCAATATTACCTCTAACTTTATTACTTTTTAGACCTTTCTTTCTCTCTTGCTACATTTTTTTTTTTAAATATGGGGTCTCAATATGCTGTAGCTCTCACTGTCTTGGAACTCACTATATAGACTAGGTTGGTCTTAAGTTCAAAAGAGATCCATGTGAATCTGCCTCCCAAGTGTTGAGATTACAAGTGTGTACCACCACTCCTGGTTCTTTTGTTTTACTTGATTACTTATTTTTCAATCTTGTGCAACAAGATTGGGAATATGAGAACAATTTTCTATTCACTCCAGATAGGGAACTCAAAACAGTTCAAAGTAAAAATGTCACGAAAGTCAAACTTGTTGAATCAATTAGTTTTATATAGGCTCACTTTGAGTACATACAGTTTTGCAACAGTAGAAATGACTCAAAGATAGCTACATCACCAATGCTCACCCCAGCATGAGCAATCGTTCATGAAATCAGACACCTAGAGTGCACTGAGCTCAGTAGATTGTTTGGATAATGCCCTTGTCACACACATTAGTCAGTTTGAGTCTCGTAAGGCAGCTCAGCTGGTCTCATTCTCTTCTAGGCAGATTGGCTGTCTCTTAAAGGTGGCTCAACTTGCTAGACAGTATCTCTCTGCAGTCCTCAATTCCTCTGTGTATTTCAATAAATAGTGGCCTTGTGTATTTTGTTAGCTTCAGGGACTTCCTGAAATGTTTGAGTTTATTTTGGGGCTTAAAGACCATCTTGAAGAATGGAATGTTTTACCCAATACTAGCCTTCATTTAAGATACAGTGTGTCTTTATGAGTTTTCCTCATTGTCTCTGAGAAAATAGCTATGCAACAGTATGTATTTTTCTTTTCAATGAATCGAATCTCTTTGATTCATGTTCTTTAGATTCAAATCATGTATTTCACCTGTTATCTTTATTATTTTGCCCCTTTAATTTTCAGTTTAACTCATTCTTGCTTTTCCTAAACCTTGAGAAAGATTTTTAGGTTATTTGTGATCTTTGGATTTTGAATGTAAGCAATTATACTGGAGAAGGTCCCTTTTAGGACGATCTGTCGAGATGCTTGGCAAGTTATGATTTTCTTTTGTTTTATTCTTGGGATCATCACAAATTAGTCATATGGACATCTTTAGTTTCAAATCAAATAGCAATAGTACATTTTCAGCTTTCTTGTATTTTATATGGTCTATAGCAGTGTCTCTCAAACTATAGGTCATGGCCCCTTTGAGGGAGGGTCATATAACCAGATAGCCTGCATATCAGATATTTACATTATGATTTCTAACAGTAGCAAAATTGCATTTATGAGGTGTATACAAAATAATTTTATGGTTAGGGATCACTACAAAATGAGTAAATGTACTAAAGTGTTGTAGCATTATTGATGTTGAGAACCACTGATCTATAGGTTTTGCTATTGAATTTTAGCTTTATTTGATTGTGATCTGACTTCCTGAAATACAAAGCATTATTTCAGTGTTTTCAGTTGTTAGAACTTACTTGATGGTTTCAATACTAAGAAAAGAAGGGTCAGATTCTAAACTCCCTACTTAGTACAGCATTATGAAAATGATTACAAGGCACATCAGTCACAGCTTCTAAGAGGAAACTGTCTCCAGGCAGCACTTACTATCTGCTACTTCTCACCAATCTTTAAGGGAGTTTGTGGGAAGAAACAAACTTCAATGAAGCAGAGACTGCCTTAAATCCATTCTAACATAAACAAATCAAGAATATATTGAATAAAAATATATTTCATTTAATATAAACAGATCACAGCCTTTGCCAGTACTAAATGCAATATTAAATAAAAATAGAAATTGGATGATAGAGTTAAAAATACAGTTTACTAAGTAGATGGATAAAAGTAAGATATATTTTATATCTTTGCATTTATCTATATTGATATTACAAGTGAAAACAAATTCTTATAAATTTGATTGAATTTCACAAATAAATGATGGCATAATTTTACTATCTTTCACATTTTATGTTTTATCACATCTACTTCCTATTAGGTTCCAACATCAGTCTTTGTGTTGATATTTACTTGTCAGTAAATTAGACATCTAGAACAATAATAAGATCTTAATTAAATTAATCATCTTCCATTCAGAGAAATTATTTCACATTGAAAACCAACATTCTTAATTATTCACTTTAATAACATTATAATTTATTGCTAACAAATGTGTTCAATTAACTGGAGTGTAATCTGAATTAATGAGATAATTATATAGAATCTTCAATTCCCTGTGTAATGGTGGACACTATTTTTTTTTTTTTTAAATATTGCCACATCAAACTCATTGCTCCAGGACTGTTTATCATCGGATTCTTCCTTCTTAAATGTAAAACTATCAAAGCCACTTTATGAAAGGACATAGTAATTAATATTTAACCAAATAAAACATCAATCACATTGAAAGAATATGCAAAATTACTTTCAAAAATTAAAATTACTTTTAAAATTTTAGTAGTCATATAGTTAATCAATTTATATAAAATATGTATTATTTTTTCCATTTTGTTTTACTCAATAAAAGCAACTAATCAAGGTTCTAATTAAAATAGGAACAATTTTACTCTGCTTAAGTAACAGAAGAAAATTTGTTGAAAAATCCATAAAATACTCTGTAACTGCTCTCTTTCATTATTTTTACTAATCATTAAATTTTGTTTTATTCGTTTTAAGTTTTTCTGTCATATATGGAATCATTCATTCTTACGTGTGTAGTGGATAGCCATCCCAGCATTGGCCTGGAAGTTCCAACCTCCATTGAGGCTTCAGTAATGATCACTCCCACAAGGCGGGGCAGAGGAGGGAGTGGAAGACTGAGGAGCAGGAAGAGGTGGCTCTCTTGGTTCTGGGACGCCAGACGCTGGAGGTGGACCGAGCAGAGTTCTCCAGAGAACACCGCCGGACTACCCTATACCTTTGCCAGACCCTGCAACCTACCCCTTCATTTGTAAGTTACCCCACAAAATAAACCTCCCTATTAACTACATGGAGTGGCCTTAATAATTTCACCAATATACGTGTGACACCATGATCCCAAAATATGTAATATGACATTGCTGCTGTTACAATTGCATTATGTCTATTATTTGATTAGGTAAATCCAAATCATGTACAAGACATCATTGGGTTTAGGGACTGTTTTCATAACAATTGCTCATTACATATTTACATTAAAACTAACTCTTGGCTAGGCAGTGATGGCACATGCCATTAATCCCAGCACTTGGGAGGCAGAGGCAGGCAGATCTCTGTGAGTTCAAGGCCAGCCTGGTCTACAGAGTAAGATCCAGGACAGGCACCAAAACTACTCAGAGAAAGCCTGTCTTGAACCCCCCAAAAAAACCCAAAAAATAATAACTCTTGTTTAGATAGTTAGGGAATATTAACTATTCTTTGCTATATCTTCATTAAAATGTTAATTCAATATTTATATTTTACAATTGTTATTTATAAAAATAGACGGCATTTTAGATTAAAACTTGTACTATTACTAGAAATTTTGTGGAGCTATGCTTAGAGTGTGACATGTTATTAAGGAAATTGAGGTTTCTTCTCCTGTTGATGAAATAATTTAAGAACAGATTTAGAAAGAAACTTCAGGTCATCTTTATTAGAATGTAAAGGAAAACTCCCAGGACACATGCTCAAAATAAAAATATGGTGGAAAAGGAGAGAAAAAGATTTATACCGGTTGAGTCATTTAGGTAGTTTAGCAATGGAGCCCAGACAAACAGCCGCGTGGCAGAACTGTGGAACTTCAGAGAAAGATTTGGAAAGCCCATATTCTGCAGAAGAAAAAGAGAAAGGAGAGCATGGGAAAGGAATTTGGGTAAAAAAATATGGCTCATTCTTGTAAATAGTACTACATGTTTTATATGGCTTATTCTTGTTATTTAGTGTTTCTCCATTAGCCAGAAATATCCAGTGGAATATTACCAACCAAATACTTACATATAAAACAGCAGACTTATTAAATTGGCTCATGTGTTCAAAGGGACAGAATGTTTCCAGGATGCTGATAAGAAGGCCAGAGAAACCAGAATCTCCACAATAGTGATACAGCTCTTGATCCAGTGTATCAAGAAGCATAACTGATGCAAAATTCTAAATCCAAAGTTTAATAGAACCTGGGATCTAAAGAACAAGGTCGGTCAGCAGCAGCAGTAAAAGCCAATGAAAAATGAAGTACTTCTGTCTTCTTGAGTTCTGTCTTTGTCCCTGGTTAATTTGGATGTAGTTTTCTCATACAGGGAATACTTACTTTTCATCTACTTGGATAATTAACATGCAAATCTTCACTGGAAACAAACTAATGGGCATATACAAATGTAACAATGGGATGGATTCTCACGTGTCCCTCAATCCAAAGAAGTTGAAACTCAAAATTAAACCTCAGAATAGCAATAGTAGACACCATCTCATGGAAGCAGACTCTCACCTGCTCTTGGGACCCTCTTCCTCCTACTGAATTGCCTTGCCCATACTTGATATGAGGTTTTGTGCCAAGTCTTATAGTATCTTGGTATGTAGTGTTCAGTTGATATCCCTTGGAGGCCTGATTTTTTTTAAGGGAAATGGAGGGGTGGATGTGGGGAGAGTGGAGGTGTGGTGGGGGTGGGGGTGCTGAAGTCATTGAAAGTAAAACAAAACAAACAAACAAAAAAGGTGTTAGAGTAATGAAAAGTCAACCACATTGATTTTGGTATTTGAATAGTTACTTGGCCCTCAGTTGGTGGTAATGTTTGTGATGGTTTAGTAACTGAAGCCTTGCTGGAGGAAGTGTGCCACTTAGGCAAGATTTGAGGTCATATAGTCTTACCCTAAATGCTTTCTCTGCTTCTTGGTTGTGGCTCAAGAAGTGAGAGCTTGGCTCCCCTACTCTAGCTAACATGCCTGCTGCTTGCTGATTATCCATCACAACAGACACTAACATCCCAAGAACTGTAAGTAGAGTAACCTCTTTCTTCTATAAGTTGCTTTCCTCATAATGATTCGTTATAGAACTTTAAAAGTAACTAATAGAGACATTTATAATTCTTGTGTCTTAATTTTACTAAATGTATTCATCAGACACAGGAGTATTTTGGTGAAGTCTTGAATGTTTTAAGCACAGAAGAATACCTTCTACAGATATGGATACTTTGAATTTCTGCTTTCCTATTTGTATCCTATTTATTTTTATCTCTTCTCTTACAATCAAGTACAATATTGAACAAAAATTGAGAGAGGGAGTTCCTTTACTTATTCCTGGTTTTAATGAAATACTTTATGTATTTTTCTCTGTTTCAACATGAGGCTGGCTATGTGCTTGTTATCTACTACCATTATTTGCTTAAGTATGTCCTCTAGGTTCCCTAGGACTTTTACCATAAAGAGACGTTGGATGTTGTCAAGGGCCCTTTCTTCCTTGAATGACATGCCATGTGGTTGCTGTCCTTGAATCTATTTATGTAGTGGATAACAGTTATGGATTTATGTATATTGAACCATTTATGTGTCTCTGGGATGAAGACCATTTGTTCATGGCAGATTATTTTTGAGGTGTTCATGAATTTGGTTTACAAGTATTTTATGGAGAATTATTTTACATTGACATCCATCAGAACAATTTTCCTGTGATTTCTTCTCCCCCCACCACCTCTTTCTCATGTTTATTTTTATTTTTTGTTGTTGATTTTGTCTGCCTTTGGGTTTTTCCCCCTATTTTGCTTGGTTCTTTGTCTGGTTTGGGTATCAAGGTAATACTGGCTTCATTAAAAAAACAAAAAAAAGATTGAAAGTGTAACTTCCTTTTCTATTTTACAGATTACCTTGAGGAGTATTGGTTCTCCTTTTATTAGAACTCTGTATTGAGTCCCTCAGGCTCCAGTCATTGGTATTTATGGATCTGTTCAAAGTCACTAGACTTCCTATGAGACTGAGAAAAAGAATCCCATTAACAATAGCCTAGGACGAATCTTGAAATTAATAAAAACCACTAAAGTTAAAGATTTAGATAATGAACAATTTAATAAGCTAATGAAATATACTTAAAATGACACCAAACTATATACCTTCTGCACTCAAGGTTTGGTAGGATTAATATTGTAAAAATTACTAAGGTTCCAAAAGTAGAGAATCAATGCAATCCCATCAAAATTCCAAGGCAATTCTCCACAAGAATTGACAAAAAAAAAAAAGCAAAAAAAACCCAAAAACCAAAAAACAAAAAACTATGCATTTATATAGAGCCAAAAAATATCTAGGATATCTAAAACAGTTGAACAATAAATATCCTTGGAAGTATTACTATTCCTGAATTGGGAAGAGTGGTAGATTTTATCAAAGGACATTATATGAATATATTAAATTTACAAACAATAAAAAAAAATCCAAGCATGGGATGTACCCCTTTGTGATTTTAGCTAGAAAGCTCACAGAGTCTCTAAGCCAGTGGCAGATTTTTCCATTGCTCTTTGTTGCTTGCTAGAAACAGATGTTAAGAAACACGGCTTACAGCACTACTGCTGTAATGATGTACTGCATAAACTATTCAAGCTGAAACTTATCTAAGAACTTCCTAGTGTCAGAAGGTGTCATAAAGAGACAAATGAAACAATAAAGGACTCACATAGAGGAAATTGAAATAGACATACTCAAGATTATCTGCTGTTATATTTAAATACAATGTGGAGCTAAAAGAGCTAGGAAGAAGCCGGGCGGTGGTGGCACATGCCTGTAATCCCAGCACTAAGGAGGCAGAGGCAGGTGGATCTCTGTGAGTTCGAGGCTAGCCTGGGCTACCAAGTGAGTTCCAGGAAAGGTGCAAAGCTACACAGGGAAATCCTGTCTTAAAAAACCAAAAAAAAAAAAAAAAAAAAAAAAAAAAGCTAGGAAGAACTGAGTGGATACTGTTTATAACACTCAAAGCTCAGGAAGTCCAGTGCTCTCATTGTCTTAGATGTCTGCTACAAAGAGGAATATTAATTGATTATAAAAGTGTGTATTTTTTGTTAATTTCTTCCTGAGAAAACATAGACTTTATAAAAAACAAAGCAAATATTGTTACCTTGTGTCAGACATTCCAACAGGTCTAATTTATAGTACTTACATAACTATTGTCTGACATTCTTCTATTATATAAGAAACTAAATGCTTAGGTACAGTCTTATAAAATCAATGGTATATGGGATATTTGAGATAGGAATCATTCTACTAATTCAAGAAATTAATATCTGTCTTGCAAAGTTACTATATATTATCCGAAAAAGAGTGTGTTTTCACTTCAGAAAGTTTGTCTGAACTTCAAAAATAAAAGGAAAGAATGAAAAGAATTCTTGAATTAATAAGAAAAGAATGAAATCCATTGCCTTAAAAATTCAGTGGCTTTCTCTGTTTGTTTGAAAGATGAGGCAAGAAACAATGTAGAGGAAGAGGAAGGAGAAGGAGCAGAGGAGATGGAGAAGGAGGAGGAGGAGGAGATGGAGAAGGAGCAGAGGAGATGGAGAAGGAGCAGAGGAGATGGAGAAGGAGCAGAGGAGATGGAGAAGGTGGAGGAAGAGAGGAAGAAGGAGCAGAGGAGATGGAGAAGGAGCAGAGGAGATGGAGAAGGAGAAAGAGCAGAGGAGATGGAGAAGGAGCAGAGGAGATGGAGGAGGAGGAGAGGGAGAAGGAGCAGAGGAGATGGAGAAGGAGCAGAAGAGATGGAGAAGGAGCAGAGGAGATGGAGAAGGAGGAGGAGGAGAGGGAGGAATAAAGAGGGGAATGAGCAGGGTGGAGATTGGAAAAGAAGGAGGGAGGCAGTAAGGAAGTCCACCTGAACAAAATTTGTGTATCTGCTGGGGCTATTGAATTAACCTTACCTATTAAAATAATTCTTAGAACCACTTATACTTACATGTCATAATACAACTATAATATAATGCTTGCTAATTTATCTCAAATATTAGTTTAAGGTTTTTAAATTCTTTGAAGATTTATCTTAACTATCACAAAACAATTTATTGTTAAGTAATTTTTTTTTGCAATCCATTAATGTGTTTGACCTAAGTATACTTGACATGTATTAATATTTTATTGGGAGAAATGAATATCATCATTTATACTATGCAGCTCCAATTGTAGTTTATTTTTCAAAATTTGATCAAAAGTATACATCTTCTATCTTTAAGCAATAGTTATTTCAGCAATTCTTTTGAATTCAGGAATTTAACAGTACTAAATACTGAAATTTTAATAGATATCATGTTTGTAAAATATTATATACGTTCATTGAGTCATTAACCCTTTGATCAATGGCTAGAGACATTGGGATAATCTCCTGAGTATCACAAATAATTGGCTGGCAGCTGACCTTTAGAACTGTATATAACAAAGTGACATCCAAGCTGTCTGTCAGTGCATGAGCAGCTTTGAAAGCTAGAAGTGCTTTCAGCAGCACCAATCTCCTTTCCACTATATTGGGAGCTGCACATTATTTAATTTTTTAAAGTGTTATTCCTCCTCTACTTGGAAGAGAGTTTATGATTATTTGCTTACTTTCCTGTCCTTTTTATTTACTTCATTTTTTTTTTCAGAAGAAAAGAGTGCAGGCGGGGGCCAATTCTTTTTTTTTTTTTTTTTTAACAAAATAAGGCAATTTAAAAGTGGATTTTGATCTTAATTCTGTAGTCCATGCTTCTCATCGGATATCATTGTACTAATGCTAGACCTTTTCACATACAGGTGGCAGAGCAAGTCTGAGGGCCATTGAACATGACTAATTCTGCTAATGCATCACAATTACCGAGACACCTGTGCTAAATAACCTTGTTCCATTTCCAGGAAAATGAAGAGTGTTCAATAACCCTCAAAATATCTTATTTCATGCTGATTCAGGTTTCCTGCAGCCATTTCTCTGTGACATTGCTTCCATAACAATATAACATGTGATTAGAGGCAAAAGCCGATTGTCCCCATGTACATACTTACGTTCTTCCTCCTTCATTTTCTTTTTAGAACTGACCTTATTGTCTCAAAGCACTTATCGAAAATATATATATTTTCTCAGAAAGGGCAAAATAAAAAAAAAAAACACAACAACAACAAAAAAATGATACCATTTGTCTTAAAATGTCAGTCCAAGCATTGTTACTCTACTTACACTGGGGTTCCACACTGTTAAATTTCACAGGCAACTAGTAGACACTAAGGATGATGTGAGTCACAGCATCCTCTTCAACGCTTCAAAAGCCACCCGCTGCCTGATGATGTGTTAAATTGTAAAAGCTTGTAAACCATGGGGTCCCAATTAGAGGTCCATTTACCTTTGCACCAAAGTAGTGATATGTATTTGTACTCCTGAATTATCCTACTTCACAGTAAAAAATGAAATTCAAAACAGTGAGATTTTTCACCTATAATTTAAAGAACAATGGGAGTTCTAATACTGACAAATACCATAAACAGTTCAAGGGAAGAAAGTTAAAATATATATTGCCAAAGAAACTAATAATAACAGCAAATATAACATGATATATGATGATCATATGATTCAAAACAAATCTAATTGAAAAAGCAAACGATTTGTAGGTGTTGTGGGTATTGATTACACAAATTAAATTGTATCTATTTACTGAAACAAATACAGACTACATATGGCCAGTGAAAGTAATGATACAAATATATGTGTGAAAATGCAAAGGTTATAATTAGCTGGCTTTTTCTGTCTTTCTTGGTAGTACTTGGAAATGAACCTCCAGACTCAAGCTTGTTAGATGAGTACTCATCACTAAACTGAAGTCAAACACTCCCTTCAAGACAGTCAGGCTAAATTGCTAACTCTCATAGCTCATGCTGACCATGAACTTGTGACCATTCTGCCAGCTCCCACCTTAGCTAGTATTAAGGGCCTACAACACCAAGCACCAAGTCCAACAAAAACAATCTTTTAATGAAAAGTTTTGAGATGGGGAATAATGACAGAGTTTGTTCACATAATTTTTGAACCCCATGTTCACACAACATTTTAAAATAAGTACATTGAAATGCAGACTATTTGTTTTAAGATAGAGGAAAGTACTGTATGTTCTTTGCTTCATTTACTGTAGGTATTTGTGCAGTATATATGTTGGTTAGTGAACTTATACAATATAGTGTATATGGGTTTGATATTTAATTTTAATACTTATTTGTTTACCACTAAAGATAAATAGAATAAATAATATATTTACACTTAATTTCTTTTATCTGCAATTCAATTTTCTGTTTATAAATATCTTTGTTTTTACTTTTACTTAATAGAGTATATATTATTATGTTATTGCTTATAAGTGATGTGCTTTGAAATTGAACTATAAAAGTAAGTATGTATTTCTTCCTGATTATTGTTTATTACATTTTAACCTCTTTTTACAAGCTATATAATTTCACCAGATTTTTAGTTGTGTTTACTTACTTGATGATTGTTAACAAATAAAATAGTAAGTAAATGTTTTAGTGTAAACATGGTATTTTAATGTATCTTTAGATTGTGAAATAGCAAAATAAAACTATTTAAGATATCTTTCCTTACATACTTAAATACTTAAAAAAGAAATAATATGTATTAAATAATGATAATAGAGGGTTTATGAGATGGCCAAGAGGGTATAAGTGCTTATTATGAAAGCCTATCAACATAATTTCAGTCCCCAGAACCCATGCTGGAAGGAGAGAACTACCCCCTAAAAGTTGTCATCAGACCACCACACTATACCATGATATGTTCATCTCCACACTCACAAAGAGCCACAGATAATAATTATAAATGAATAAAAAAACAAGTATTGATAGGCTTTTATGGACTGACTCTCTAAATCTGTAAGCAAACCCCTGATTAAATTCTTTCTTTTATAGGAATTGTCTTAGTCATGGTTTCTTTCTATAGTAATAAAACAGTAATTAAGACACCATGTTGCAGTATGAGCTTACATACTATAATCATCCGATACAGTGGAGTACATACTATAATCATCCATATGGTGGAGTACATACTATAATCATCCGATACAGTGGAGTACATACTATAATCATCCGATACGGTGGTTGGAGACAAGAGGACGACTCGGGTTTACTGGCCAGCAGGGTAGCTCTAGGGTAACCCCTCTGTTAAGAGGGCAAAGCATAGATAAATAGACTAGGTTACCTGATGTCCTTATTTGGACTCCACATGGAAACCCAAACACACACACCCACATACACCTACACACAACTTCGATTGATTTGTCTCAATTTTCTTCCCTGAGTAGACAAATACTCTATTTTTTAAAACCCAGTATATAATGTTGAGCATCTTTACGTGTAAGTCATTGTTACATGTCTGGAGTGTGTCTGTGATCGGTTACGTAAAACTCTCTCTCTGCCTTTAACAACTGACACTGTCACTAGTGAAAGTCAAACACTGAACAGCACCAGAGAAAATGATAAATAGTAACAATGAGAAATGAAAATGGGTTAAGGTGATTTGAGATGCAGTTGAGGGAGAGTACAGATTGTAATCGTATGTAGGTTATTCAAGAAGGGGCTGCTGAGATGGTAACATTTTACCAAAACTCAAAGAATGTGTGTGTGTGTGTTTGTGTGCACATGTGCACACATGTGTGCATATTTCTGACATATAATATATCCAAAGTAAAGGAAAAAGAAAATGGAAAGTTGTTATGAACCTGATTAGATCAAGGTGAGAAAAGCAGCCATCACATAAGGCTTTGAAAGTGATTTATAAGTTGGGAAGACCAGAGACACAGTTACAGGATAAGGTAAAACTGTGTGCATAATCTCTGCTGTTGAAAAATAAAAGTTATGGGCATCTAAAAAAACGTATCTATATTTGATTCCGGTTTATGGTTATTGCCTAAATGTCAAATATTTCCTCCCATCCCTTCTTTTGTTTTTTTATAGTAAGAGTCATGACAGCAAAATCCCATTGCTGAAAACAACACCTAGACAACTCATCAAACATGGAGAATTTGAGCTGGTGCTTAGAGAGACTTCACTCCTATGTCTTAGTATCTTTGGTGCAGAGAGATTTCAAATGTAAATAAGATTCATGTGATATTTGTCTTTCTAGCTCAGATAATTTTCACATTACAGAGTTCCTTTGTGTTGCCAAATGTACAAGACTTGTTTATCTTTTTTTTGTAGTTGTTGTTGTTTTTGAGGAACCAGGAGAATTCCATCATGTATATGTGTTGTACATCATCCATCCTTTGTTAGGTTCTTAGGCTGATTTTGTATGTTGTCCATAATCAGCACGGCCACAGTAAATATTAGAGGGCAACTGTGTTTTCTACATACCAAATTATCTAATACAGACTTAGTTGTGGGACTATAAGTTCATACTGTAGTACTATTTTTAATTTTAAAGGCATTTTTAGTATATTCTACATGCATAGATGTTCTACCTACATGTATATTTGTGCACAGTGTGAGTACATGGTGACTATGGAGGCCAGAATTGGACACTAGATCTCTGAACCTGGAGTTAAAGACAGTTATGAGCAACCATGAGGGTATTGGGAATTGAATCAATGGTGTCTTGTAGAGCAACTAGTTCTTATAACCACTGTGCAGTCTTTAGAAAAATTAAAGCTCACCCCCAGTAACAGACTTTTTAAAAAATGCACATATTGCTAAATCCTTCTCAATCACTCCTATCGACTGGGGACCAAGTAGTCAAACATATGCCCCCATGCGGCATATTCTCACTCAAACCAACACACTAACAATTGCAATGGATCACTGCCTTCCACTTGTTTTCATGAGTGTTAAAATTTCTGGGTTTTAAGTTCTCAGTCCATTTAGTTTAGGAGACAGGTTTATCACTTATTTGCATGTAAAAAATAATTGCCAGGTTTCTCAACACTCTTGTTAAACATTTAATTGTACATTAGGATTCTTCATGAACAACCTTCATTTTCACTGTATGATCTACATTTCTAGGAAGAGTTATGTGACACAGACATTTGGGACAGTAGTTTGAGGCCAGAAAATGTACAAATGTACCCTTTTAACGCCAGTTTGTCATCTCAGAAACATGCTATCCTTTATCACTCCAATGGGATACAATGGCTATCGTGTTCTAAGTTCAGTGAAAATCTGAGGGGTAGAAACAATTAAGTCATATTTGAAATGAAACAAAAGCATAAAAAGTAAATGTCAAACTATACTTTCTTTCCCCATTTCCAGTATGCAAGAGGCATGTCAGCCAGTCTATGCCTTCCTAGGCACTTCACATCCTGTTCTAGTTCATTATTTCAGTGCAAGAAACCTAGTCTAATCTGCTGTTGGAAATGTGTCAAAAAAAAAAAAAAACAAGCAAATGCTGAGTGCATTTTTTATTTATTCTGCTTATAAAAATAGCATTATGGTGCCAGACAGTTGTCTTATCCACCTGCTACTCTTTCTCTGCTCTATCATTATTTTTCAAAAGTTGTTCTTCAAAATGTACTCTTACAGTAATGATTCCACTTGTGTGTGCTGTGAAGCACGTTTGTATAAACTAGACTGAAAATTTAGGGCTTTTCAACTTCCGCTGTCACAAAAGGGAGTAAGGATCACTGTTCATTTATCTTTCTAAACACAGTAATTCTAAACTGCTTGATTTCAGGACACTTATCTATTTCAGTTATATACTTCATCAACTTCCATGAAGGAGACCATAAAATATCTCAGGCATATGGAACATTATTGCTAATAGAAATGGAACTGAAAGAAAAAGGAAAGTTTCTAAAAAAAAATACCAAGCCTATTTGTGTGAGTGGAGGTACTTAATGTGCTGCAGATAAAAACCACTTCTTAAATTCCACGACTTGGTGTCTGTTGTTATATTAACTTATACCAGTGATTTACCATTATTATAAAACGTGAAATTCAAGTGAAAATTGCTCTTATGATATGATATCATTATAAAGACTTTATTTTTTAAACCAAGTAAATAAAATTTCTTTCCTATGAATGAATGGTAACAAGAAAGTAGAGAAAGATTTTTTTTTTAAGATATAGAAACTAATTTTATCTTAAGTTGTGTACAATTATAGTAAAATTTAATGTTACTTCAAAACTGCCACATATGGTAAACATAGCTTTAGAATAATAATAAAGAAGAATATACATGCTACTTAAAATTCTACTTCATTGAGACTCTTATTTTCTAAACTCCTTGTGGAACTTTTGCTACAAGCTCTAGCACAGTGTGGTTATGATGTTCTTGTGTAGTATATTTTTATATGAGACACGAAAGAGTAAGCACAAGTTAGTTTAGAACCCCAAATTATTTCTGCTAGATGTGGTTTAACATTATATGACTTAATTACTTTTGCTTTTATATTGTGAGGGTTAACAAAATCAAACAGACAAATTACTTAAACATAACATTCTCAGATAGCTATAATCCATAAGCATAGTAATAGCTATGCTTTGATAATTATGAAAAAGTCTGCCATTTTTTCTCAGGCTTATTTATAGATGATTTTCTACATATAAGGTATTCCAGTTATTGGAAGACTAGGGAAGAAACAGGGAAAATCTCAGTGTCTTATACATGTGTGTGACACAATATGGAAGATCTTGGAAAAGCATGTTGGGTCTTCTGAGAGGAACACTATTCTCAACAAAATGTAACAAAAACATTCATTGTTTTAATACCTTAGAGGAGACACTGAGCAGACTGGTATGAAGAGGAATGGAACTAAGTGAAATAATATGGGACTCAGAATATGGCTTAGGTTAAATGTACCGGAGAAAACTTGTCATTTCTATGATAGTTATTAAAAGAACACTTGGCAACACCAGTACAATATTCTTCTCTCATGTGATTTCTTTCAAATAGCTTTGTTCTGATAAATAAATGCACATCATAGCCTTCCCTATTTGGAGCTATTTTGATGACAACTCAGTTCCACACAGGAAACTATAGTTTTATTCATTTTATTATTTTATTTTATTTTTTCATTTAACAATCAATTTTATTTTATTTTTTATAATTAATTTAATTTTAAGTATCAGCCACCAGTTCCCCTGTCCTCCCTCTTCCCAACCCCCAGCCTTCCACCCCAATCCACTCCCTATTCTCACCTCCTCCAAGGCAAGGATTCCCCTGGGGATTCAGCTCAGCCTGGTAGATTCAGTCCAGGCAGGTCCAGTCCCCTCTTTCCTACACCAAGCCTGAGCAAAATTTCTCAGCATAGGCCCTAGGTTCCAAAAAGCCAGCTCATACACTAAGGAACAGGTCCTTGTCCCACTGCCTGGGGACCTCCTAAATAGTTCAAGTTAATCAACTGTCTCACTTATCCAAAGGGCCTGATCCAGTTCCATGGGGACTCCTCAGCTTTTAGTTGATAGTTCACGTTTTTCCATTAGTTTGGCTATTTGTCTCTGTGCTGTTTCCAATCATGGTCTCAGTATCTCTTGTTTTTATAATCCCTTCTCTCTGTCACCAATTGGACTCCTGGAACTCCACGTGGGGCTTGGCCGTGGATCTCTGCATCTGCTTCCATCAGTCACTGGATGAGAGTTCCATCATGATAGGGTGTTCGGCCATCTATCAACAAAGTAGGTCAGCTTGGGCTTTCTCTCGACCATTGCCAGTAGTCTATTGTGGAGGTATCTTTATAGATTTCTGGGGACTTCTCTAGCACTCTGCTTCTTCCTATTCCCATGGGGTCTTCATTTATCATGGTATCTCTTTCCTTGTTCTCCCATCCCGTTCCTGATCCAGCTGGGATCTTCCACTCACCTAAGCTCTCTTTCCCCCAAACCTTCCCCTCTATTACCTCCCTCAAGTCCAGTTTACTCGTGTAGATCTCATCCATTTCTCTGTCATTGGGCAATCCCTGTCTCTTTCTTAGGGTCCTCTTTACTAGATAGCCTCCCTGGGAATTGTGCATTGCATTCTGGTTTTCATCTGCTCTACATATAGTATCCACATATGGGTGAGTACATACCATGTTTGTCTCTCTGAGTCTGGGTTACCTCACTCAGGATGGTATTTTCTACTTCCATCAATTTGCCCGTAAACCTCATGATGTCATTGTTTTTCTATGCTGAGTTGTACCCCATTGTGTGTAAGTACCACATTTGAAGATCATCTAGGTTGTTTTCAGGTCCTGGTTATTACAAATAATGCTGATATAAACATAGTTGAGCATGTGTCCTTGTGGTATGATTGAGCATTCCTTAGGAATATGCATAAGAGTGGTATAGCTGGGTCTTGAGGGAGATTGATCCCCAATTTTCTAAGAAAGCACCATATTGATTTCCAAAGTAGCTGTATGAGTTTGCATTCCAACCAACAGTGTAGGAGTGTTCTTATTGCTCCACATCCTCTCCAACATAAGCTGTCTTCTGTGATTTTGATCTTAGCTATTCTGACAGTATAAGGTGGCATCTCAGAGTCATTTTGATTTACATTTCCCTGATGATTAAGGATGTTGAGCAATTCCTTAAATGTCTTTCAGCCATTTGAGCTTCTTCTGTTGAGAATTCTCTGTTTAGCTCTATACTCCACTTATTAATTGGACTGTTGGGCATTTTGATATGCAATTTCTTGAGTTCTTTATATATTCTGGATATCATCCCTCTGTCAGATGTGGGGTTGGTGAGGACATTTTCCCATTCTGTAGGCTGTCCCTTTGTCTTGTTGACCATGTCCTTTGCTCTACAAAAGCTTCTCAGTTTCTACAGGACCCATTGATTGATTGTTTCTCTCAGTGTCTGTGCTACTGGTGTTATATTTATAAAGTGATCACCGGTGCCAATGCATTCAAGAGTACTTCCTACTTTCTCTTCTATCAGGTTCAGAGTAACTGGGTTTATGTTGAGGACTTTGATCCTCTTGGACTTAAGTTTTGTGCATGGTGACAGATATGGATCTATTTGCAGCCTTCTACACATTGACATCCAGTTTATGCCAGCACCATTTGTTGAAGATGCTTTCTTTTTCCCATTGTACATTTTTGGCTTCTTTGTCAAAAATTATATGTTCATAGGTGTGCGGGTTAATGTCAGGGTCTTCAGTTCAATTCCATTGGTCCACATGTTGGTTTTTATTCCACTACCTAGCTTTTTTTTATTATGGTAGCTCTATAGTAGAGCTTGAGGTCGGGGATTGTGATGCCTCCAGAGGTTGTTTTATTATACAGGATTATTTTGGCTATCCCGGGTTTTTTGTTTTTCCATATGAAGTTGAGTATTGTCTTTCCAGGTCTGTAAGGAATAGTGTTGGGATTTAATGGAGTTTGAATTGAATCTGTAGATTGCATTTGTTAAGGTTGCCATTTTTACTAAGTTAAACCTATCTCTCCATGAGCATGGGAGCTCTTTCCATTTTCTGATATCTTCTTCCATTTATTTTTTCAAGGAATAAAAGTTCTTGTCATATAGGTCCTTTGCTTGCTTATTTAGAGGTATAGGTATTTTATATCATTTGTGGCTATTGTAAATTGAGATGTATCACTGATTTTCTTCTCAGCCTGTTTGTCAATTGTATATAGGAGGGCTGCTGATTTTTTTGAGTTAAGTTTGTATCCTGCTACATTGCTGAATTTGTTTAAAAGCTGTATGAATTCCTTGGTCAAACTTTTGGGGTCATTTATGTATACTATCATGTCATCTGCAAATAGTGAAAGCTATTTAAAAGAGATTTTTTTCCACATTAAAAAAAATGGGTTTTATGTGTACATTGGAAGAAAATTGGGCTTTGTTTGAAATTTCAGGCAGTCTGATAATGGAACAACTATATGAGAAGTTTAATGTTGATCGAATTATGTACATTATTAATCTTCTTATCCTTCTTTTACTATTTAAAAAGATAGTCAATGTAAGTGCCAGGATAAAAATTTCAGAAAAACCTATTAAACTTGTTAAACTGAATGACAGAGAAATTCAGATTCAGACAGAAGAAATTAACAGTGAAGTTGTCTCAGGATTGGATTATAAGCTTGTTTTCACACAATCACCCTTAATTTATCCAGTAACAATACAACAGCAACCTGGTAAAGTGAATACACAAAATATTTGAACTCCAGTTGAAATGTTAGACTTACAAAGATTTAAGGAAGCAATAGTATCTTATGGCATGCATTCTCCATATGTAAAGCAAATGATAAACTCCTGGGCAACTTATAATAGGATTATACCACAGGACTAGTGGGAGCTGGCACAGACTAACAGAATGAATACGAAAACAGGATCCATCATTCTGCTTCATACAAGAAACACACCTCAAATTCAAAGACAGACACTTCCTAAGAATAAAAGGCTGGGAAAAGACTTGCCAATCAATGGTCTTAAGAAGCAAGCTGGTGTAGCCATCCTAATATCCAGTAAAATAGACTTCAAACTAAAATCAATCAAAAGAGATGATGAAGGATATTACATACTCATCGCAGGAAAGATCCACCAAGATGACGTTTCAATTCTGAACATTTATGCCCCAAACACAAGGGCACCCACATATGTAAAAGAAACATTACTAAAAATTAAATCACATATAAAACCCCACACATTAATAGTGGGAGACTTCAACACCCCACTTTCACCTCTGGACAGATCTGCCAAATTGAAACTTAACAGAGACATAATGGTCTTAACTGATGTTACGCTCAAATGGACTTAATCAATATCTACAGAACATTCCACCCAAACAAAAAAGATTATACCTTCTTCTCAGAACTCCATGGAATCTTATCTAAAATCAACCACATACTTGGCCACAAAGCAAATCTCAACAGATACATAACAATTGGAATAACCTCCTGTGTTCTGTCTGACCACCATGTTTTAAAGTTAGATTTCAACAACATTAAAAAACTACAGAAATCCTACAATCTTATGGAAACTGAATAATGCTCAATTGAATCACCAATGGGTTAAAGAAGAAAGAAAGAAAGAAAGAAAGAAAGAAAGAAAGAAAGAAAGAAAGAAAGAAAGAAAGAAATTAAAGACTTCCTAGAGATCACCACATACCAAAACTTATGGGACACTATGAAAGCAGTGCTAAGAGGAAAATTCAGAGCACTAAATGCCCACATAAAGAAGCTGGAGAAATCTCACGCTAGTAACTTGACAGCACACCTGAAAGCCCTTGAACAGGAAGAATCAAAGTCTCCCAGGAGGAACAGATGCCAGGAAATTATCAAATTGAGAGCTGAAATCAATAAAATAGAAATAAAGAGAACAATACAAAGGATTAATGAAACAAAGAGTTGGTTCTTTGAGAAGATCACCAAGATAGAAAAGCCCTTATCCAAACAAACCAAAAGACACAGAGAGAGCATCCAAGTTAACAAAATCAGAAATGAAAAGGGGGACATAACAACAGACAATTAGGAAATCCAGAGAATCATCAGGTCATACTTCAGAAACCTCCACTCCACAAAACTGAAAAATCTAAAAGACATGGATAATTTTCTGAATAGGTACCACATACCAAAGTTAAATCAAGACCAGATAAACCATTTAAATAGTCCAATAATCCCTAAGGAAATAGAATCAGTCATTAAAAGTCTCCCAACCAAAAAATGCCCAGGACCAATGGTTTTACTGCAGAGTTCTACCAGATCTTCAAAGAAGACTTAATACCAATACTCTTTAAATTGTTCCACACAATAGAAGCAGAAGGTATATTACCAAACTCCTTCTATGAGGCTACAATTACCCTGATTCCTAAACCAAAGATGCAACAAAGAAAGAGAACTACAAACCGATCTCCCTCATGTACATTGATGCAAAAATACTCAATAAAATACTGGCAAACAGACTCCAAGAACACATCAAAACAATTATCCACCATGATCAAGTAGGCTTCATCCCAGGGATGCAAAGGTGGTTCAACATATGAAAGTCCATCAATGTAATACACTATATAAACAAACTCAAAAGAAATAAACCAAATGATCATCTCACTAGATGCAGAAAAGGCATTTGACAAAATCCAACACCCCTTCATACAAAGGAGTGATCAGGAATACAGGGAACATACCTAAACATAATAAAGGGAATCTACAGAAAGCCAACAGCCAACATCAAATTAAATGGACAGAAACTCAAAGCAATACCACTAAAATCAGGAAAAAGGCAAGGCTATCCCATCTCCCCATACTTATTCAATATAGTACTTGAAGTTCTAGCCAGAGCTATAAGGCACCATAAGGAGATTAAGGGGATACAATTTAGAAAGGAAGAAGTCAAGCTTTCCTTATTTGCAGATGACATGATAGTATACATGATTAACCCCAAAAATTCAACCAAGGAACTGATACAGCTAATAAAACCCTTCAGCACCATAGCAGGATACAAGATCAACTCAAAAATATCAGTAGCCCTCTCTATACTATAAACAAACAGGCTGAGAAGGGAATCAGAGATACAGCACCCTTTACAATAGCCACACATGATATAAAATACCTTGGGGTTACTCTAACTAAGCATGTGAAGGACTTATATGACAAGAACTTTAAGTCCCCGAAAAAAGAAATTGAAGAAGATGTCAGAAAATGGAAAGACCTCCCATGATCATAGATAGGCAGGCTTAAAATAGTAAAAATGGCGATCTTACCAAAAGCAATCTACAGATTCAACGCAATCCCCATCAAATTACCAACACAATTTTTCACAGATCTGGAAAGAATAATATTCAACTTCATATGGAAAAACAAAAAAATCCAGGATAGCCATAAGAATCCTGTACAATAAAATAACCTCTGGAGGCATCACAATCCCCGACCTCAAGCTCTATTATAGAGCTACCATAATAAAAAAAGCTTGGTAGTGGAATAAAAACCGACATGTGGACCAATGGAATCGAATTGAAGACCCGCACACCTATGAACATATAATTTTAGACAAAGAAGCCAAAAATGTACAATGGAAAAAAGAAAGCATCTTCAACAAATGGTGCTGGCATAACTGGATGTCAATGTGTAGAAGGCTGAAAATAGATCCATATCTGTCACCATGCACAAAACTTAAGTCCAAGAGGATCAAAGTCCTCAACATAAACCCAGTTACTCTGAACCTGATAGAAGAGAAAGAGGAAGTACTCTTGAACGCATTGGCACCTGTGATCACTTTATAAATATAACACCAGTAGCACAGACACTGAGAGAAACAATCAATCAATGGGTCCTGTAGAAACTGAGAAGCTTTTGCAGAGCAAAGGACATGGTCAACAAGACAAAGGGACAGCCTACAGAATGGGAAAAGGTCTTCACCACCCCACATCTGACAGAGAGCTGATATCCAGAATATATAAAGAACTCAAGAAATTGCACATCAAAATGCCCAACAGTCCAATTAAGAAATGGGCTATAGAACTAAACAGAGAATTCTCCACAGAGGAAGTTCAAATGGCTGAAAGACATATAAGGAATTGCTCAACATCCCTAATTATCTGGGAAATGCAAATCAAAATGAATGACTCTGAGATACCACCTTACACCTGTCAGAGTAGCTAAGATCAAAAACACAGAAGACAGCTTATGCTAGAGAAGATATGGAGCAAGGGGAACTATCCTCCACTGCTGGTGGGAATGCAAGATTGTACAGCCACTTTGGAAATCAATATGGCGCTTCCTTAGAAAATTGGGAATCCATCTCCCCCATGACCCAGCTGGAGCACTCTAGGGCATATTCCCAAGGAATGCTCAATCATACCACAAGGGCATTTGCTCAGCTATGTTCATATCAGCATTGTTTGTAATAGCTAGATACCTGGAAACCTAGATGCCCTTCAACTGAAGAATGGATAAAGAAAATATGGTACATATACACAATGGAGTACTACTCAGCAGAGAAAAACAATGACATCAAGAGGTTTGCCAGCAAATGGATGGATCTAGAAAAAAATCATCCTGAGTGAGGTAACCCAGACTCAGAAGGACAAACATGGTATGTACTCACTCATAGGAGGATACTACATGTAAACCAAAGATGACTAGACTGCTACACAACTGCAGGGAGGCTACTTAGTAATCGGGACACTAGGAAAGACACAGGGATCACCCAATGACAGAGAAATGGATAAGATCTACATGAACAACCTGGACGACAGTGGGAGTAATGAAGGGCAAGGTTTGAGGGAACAGAGGCTTGGGGGAGCAGGAGATTCCAGCTGGATCAGGAACAGAAAGGGAGAACAAGGAATTGTAGACCATGATGGATGAGAACCACATGAGAACAGGAGTGGGCAGAGTGCTGGAGAGGTCCCCTGAGGTCCACAGTGATGCATTCTCTGTAGACTGCTGGCAGTGGTTAAGAGAAAGCCTGATCTGACCTAGTCTGGTCATCAGATGGCCAAACACCCTGATGTTCGGGCTGGAACTCTCATCCAGTGACTGAAGGAAGTGGATGCAGAGATCCTCAGCCAGGCCCCAGAGCTCTGTGTGTCCAATTGTCGAGAAGGAGGAGGAACTGAGGGAGCCTGAATTGTTGAGCCCAAGATTGGAAAAAAGCGCGGGGACAAAAGGCCAGATGAATAGAAGCACATGAATTATGAACCAAAGGCTGTGGAGGCTCCAGCTGGATCAGGCCCTCTGGATAAATGAGACAGTTGAGTGGCTTGGACTGTTTGGAAGGCGTCCCGGCTGTGGGACTGGGACCTGTCCTTAGTGCATGAGCTGGATCTTTGGAACCTTGGACTTACACTGGGACACTTTGCTCAGCCTGGAAGGAGGGGACTGGACCTGCCTGTACTGAATCCACCAGGTTTAAATGAATCCCCAGGGGAGTCTTGGCTCTGGAGGAGGGGAGGGGAGGGGATGGGGGATAGGTAGGGGTGGGGAAGGTGGAGGGAGGACATGGGATCCCATGGCTGATGTGTAAAATTAAAACACAATATAATTTTAAAAAAAAAGGAAAAAAAAAAAAGACTGTTTCTTTTCAATACCCTTACAAGAAAAAGAAGAGAAAGATTTGCTTTCACGGTGCCTACTTACAAAAATTCCTCAACAGGTTAGAAGATTTCAATGGAGAGTCCTCCCACAGAGAATGTTGAATAGTCCAACCCTGTGCCAATATTTTGTACAACAGCCCTTGGAAGTGATTCGTAAAAAATTTCCTAAATCTATAATTTATCTTTATTTGGATGATATTTTACTAGATGACTCAAATGCAGATACTTTAGAAAGAATGTTTGAAGAAGTGAAGAAAATATTGCCTTGCTGGGCATTACAAATTGCTCCTGAAAAGATACAAAGAGGATATTCTATTAATTATTTAGATTATAAAATAGAGCTACAAAAAATTATACCTCAAAAGGTGCAAATTAGGAGAGATCGCCTACAGACTCTTAATGACTTTCAAAGATTATTTGGGGATATTTCTCATCTATGAACTATTGTTGGGGTAAAAAATGATGAACTGAATAATATGTTCAAAACCTTATAAGGTGACAAGGACTTAAATAGTCCAAGAGAATTATCACCGGAAGCTGAGAAAGAATTGGCCTTGGTAGAAATGAAAGTACATGAAGGACTTGTGGATCGTATTGATCCAAAGCTGGATTGCATTTTGGTTATTTTACCTTCTAGGCATTCTCCTACAGGAATATTAATGCAGAGAGAAGATATTATATTGGAATTGATATTTTTACTAAATAAACCAAATAAAAAATTTAAAAACTTATGTGGAAAATATCTCTGACTTAATTTTGAAAGGAAAATTGAGACTTCGTCAATTAGCAGGAATAGACCCAGCAGAAATTGTTGTACCTTTAACTAAAGAGGACATTGAAAAATTATGGACAGAAAGTGAACCTTGCCAAAGAGCTTGCAGTAATTTTTTGGGAGAAATTAACAGCAAGTATCCCAAAAGCAATATAATTGATCTTATATACAGAGCTGATTGGATCTTGTCTCAAATTGTATGTGAAAAACCCATATCTGGAGTTCTGACATTTTATACAGATACCAACAAACAAGGAAAAGCAGGTTACAAATCAGAAAATTTAAGTAAAGTGGTTCAAAGTCCTTATAATTCAGTTCAAAAATCGGAATTGTATGCTATTCTGTTGGTATTAATGAATTTTTCAGAACCTCTCAACATAGTTACTGACTCTCAATATGCAGAAAGAGTGGTATTACATATTGAGACTGCAGAATTTATCCCTGATGCTTCAGAATTAACTTCACTATTTATTCAATTACAAGATACAATCAAGGAAAGGAGCCACTCTTTATATGTAACTCACATCCAATCCCATACTGGTCTGCCAGGCCCTCTAGCACAAGGTAATGATGAGATTGATAAGTTATTGATAGGAAATGTGCTGGAGGCCTCAGAATTTCATAAAAAACATCATGTCGATAGCAAAACATTTAAAAAAGGGTTTTTCTATAACCTGGCAACAAGTCAAGGAAATTGTAAAGAAATGTCCTACTTGTTCCTTCTACAATCAGACACCATTACCAGCAGGATGTAACCCAAAGGGTACTCAGAGGAATGAAATCTGGCAAATGGATTTGTTTCACTTAGCAGAATTTGGATAGTACACCATACTATCAATACTTATTCATCTTTTCAATGGGCGACTGCTTTGCATTCTGAAATAGCTTATTCTGTAATCACTCATTTGCAAGAAGTTATGGCCATCATGGGTATACCTGCACAAATTAAAACTGACAATGCTCCAGCATATGTCTCTATTAAAATGAAATAGTTTTTTGCTTATTATAATATAAAGCATATTACAGGTATACCACATAATCTTACAGGCCAAGCAGTTATAGAAAGATCCAACAGAACGCTAAAGGATATGATAAATAAACAGAAAGGGGTAACAAAAACCCCCAGAAATAGACTGCACAATGCTCTATTAACTTTGAATTTTCTCAATGCTAATGTGTCTTCTTCATTGTTTCTATTTCCCTTTTCATGTCTTGAAATGTTTCCCTGGCCTCTTTCATTGCTTTTTCATGGTTTTCTTTAAGGGATTTATTGTTTTCTTCCATCTCAATTTTTTTATTTGTCTTTTTCTCTATTTCTTTATAGATTTCTTCCCATTCTTTGATTTTTTTTTATCAATTTCTTTATTGATTTCCTCCACTATTTTGTTCATCTTTTCTTCACTTTCATTTTTCATTATTTTGAAAGGCCTCTAGCATCTTCATGATGCTATTCTTAAGGTTGCTTTCTTCTGCTTCTTCTACCTTGTGATGTTCAGGTCTTATTGTTGGAGGAGGGCTAGGTTCTGGTAATACTGTGTTGCTTTTTATGTTGTTGTACGTACTTCTGCCTTAACATCTGCACATCTCCTCATCTGATGATAAGAGGTGCCTGTGTCTGAGGAAGTTGCTGTTGGTCTACTCTGTGCTTGTTGTGTCTGTGTTCCAGGGGTCTCTTCTTGGTCTAGTCTTAGTTCTTGGTCTAATTGGAGCTGGCCGCTTCTGTGTCTCAGGGAGCTGCTCTTGGGTCAACTCAAGCTAGTTGATTCCGTGACTCATGTATTTGTTCTTGGTGTTATCAGGGCTCTTGGTCCAGTCATAGCTGACAGATTCTATGTTTCAGGGAGCCACTCTTGGTCCAATGAGAGGTGGTAGATTCTACTTCTCAGAAAACCACTCTGTCTAATGAGGGCTAGCAGATTCCCTGTCTCCTGAGGTTATACTTGGTCCAATGACAGCTCTTTGTCCAGTGAGAACGCTCTCTCTAGGCTAGATGAGAGCTGGTGGTTGGTTTCCAAGCCTCAGGCAGTGGTGGGCGTCTTGGGCAGATAGGTGTGGGGGCAGGGCGTGTAGATTGCAGGGTCTGCAGCGGGTCTTGGAGAAGGGGAACCTTCCCACAGGAGCCCTGCCAGCTGGCCTGCAACTGGGGCCGAGGTGGGCAGTTATATTCATTTTATTTTAAAACAAATTAAATGCTTTCTTATTAGATTAACATAATATAGCACTTCAAATTAATAATTATATATATGAATCTATATCAAAGAAATTAATAGTTCAAACATTGTTAGGATTAACTTGAAAGCAGATATTATAATGTAATGGAACATGCAAGAGTGAAGATGTGAATTGGGGAGTTTGTGTTTCATCTCATCGTTCAATGGTGAGTGTAGATGGAAGTTTCTATTCTGCCAGAAACTCCCAAATACTCTGCAGCTGCTTTGTCAATTACCACACAAAGGCTTATATTAATTATGAATGTTTTGCCATTATCTTAGGATTATTATTAACTAGCTCTTACATTTCAATTAACCCGTTCCTATTAATTCATTTATTGTCATGTGGTCTATGACTTCCTGGTCCTTCAGCATCCTGCTCCTGGAGGGGCTGGCTTGCTCTCCCCATTCCACCCTTCTTCATCTCCATCCTTAGTTTGATTGTACTGCCTAACTTTATCCTGCCTTGCCATTGGCCAAACAGATTTACTATCAGCGAAAGAGAGAAGCACATCTTCACGGCATACAGAGGAACCATCCCACAGCAGGTGAGGGCAAACATAATGAGCCATGTACAGGTCAGGATATATTCTTTAATAGTGCAATTCAGATTTTGGACAAGTTTTATATTCATTATAACTGATTATGTAAATCCAGTTTTCTATTTCTGCAAAATGCTGTAATTTTTGCTCATTTTTTCCTAAGGAACAAAGAAGCTTAATAAAAATTTCACATGTGATAAGTATAAAGAAACACATACTCATTTTTGTTTGTTTTATTTTTTATGTATTCTTACTTTCCAATTGGTTCATAGTTCATGTAGTTTTATGGACAGAGAAGGAGCTTTGGTTGAGGAAATGCCTCAATGAGATCCAGCTGTAAGACACTTTCTCATTTAGTGATCAATGCAGGGAGGGCCCAGAGCATGGTGGATAGTCCCATCTTTGAACTGTGGGTCCTGGGTTTTATAAGAAGTTCATGGGAAATAAGCCAGTAAGCCCCAGTCCCCATGGCCTCTGTACCAGCATCAGCTCCTGACTTCAAGATCCTGCCGCATTTGAGTTATTATCGTGACTTGAGTAAGTGATGAACCGCAATGCTGAAGTGTAAGCTAAACAAACCCCTTCATTCCCAATGTGCTTTTTAGTCATGGTGTTTCATTGCAACAATAGAAAGCCTAACTAAGATAGAAAGCATTTTCTTCTTGGCTTATCATGACGAAATCCATACAGGGGGAGACTGAGATTACCCTTATAGTTGTCATTATGTAAGTGGATTCCTAATTTCTTTATTATTTTACTTATTTGTCTTTTAGCAAATACAACATTAGTGAGGAATAGACCAGTCTAGTTGCCTAGAAGACACATTCTCACCTGTGTAGGTGCTTGAAAATCATTAAGCAAACTTCAGGGGCCCTGCTTTTCTGTGTTGTAGGACCCAGCTTTGCTGGGTGAGCTTAGCAGCACACTGCCTTTGAGTCATTTCTGCTTCTGTAAGTAAGGCCATATTCACAGCTATAAGACATCTCAATAAAACTCATTCGTCCACCAAATTCAACTTTGGCAGTACCCTTACTTTGTTCTATAATTGATTTCATAGCTGATGTGGGTAGATCTTTGTTCATGTCTTCCTAGAATTGTGTTATGCAACACAGGTATTACATGATCCCACTTGCATTAGTTCTCTAAACTAGTGGAACTCAGAAACAGGAAGTAGAGGTGTGATTATCAGGTGTTGACATTGGGTGACATGGACCCCCAATCTACTGTCCTAGAGCTATAGACTTTCAGTTGCAAAAATAAATAAACAATAAACAAGTGAATAAATAAATCATTCTAGTGTCTTATATTATACAACTCAGTTTATAAAAGTTTCTTGCACTTCTAAAAAAGAACACAACTAAATCTGTGTGTTTATTTCTCAATAATTTCCTGCTCAGAATCTTTTCTGGAACTTTCTTGAGTACTCTGGAACTAAGGCATCCGAAGTCCACAGTTAGCAGCAGCCAATTAAGCACAGTGGTTCTTCCAGTTCCTTCCTCATATAAGGTATATCCATGGAATGTTATCCTTAAAACATGCACACAAATTCTCTAATATTTCTAGAAAAAATAAAAAGATAAAAATGCAAACCCCTCTAATCATTTACTGAAAAGAGATATGTGGCTCCTTATGTTAATAACAACCAGGTTTTATATAAAGCTTTAGGGCTTTCAGAGAAGAAATATTTCTCTCTACTTTTGTTCTACATGTTCAGTGATTGATTCCACTGGTGGACAAAGGTAGACAATATGGTTATACTTATAATAAATTCATTCTTAGTGAACATATATATTTATTAAATATTTATGCAACAGTTGGTATTTTAAGTAGTTTAAAAAATGATCAATCGTAAATAATTCCTCTAACAAAATAAAGAATTAAACATGACATGTATGAGAATTATGATACGTATTCAAAACTGACCAAGCATGTTATAGAAATCTGGTCATTCCGTGTAGTATAACACATCTCCATGAAGTATCTTACATATATTAAGTTTTTGTGTTAGATATTTCTGCCATGATATGTACTAAATAAATCAGTAATAATTTGGAAATGTTCTTTTCTTTTTAAGATACAAATTATATGCAAAATATATTGCCAACTTCTCAGTTAAGCTCCAGTATATGAAGAACTTGAAAGGAATCACTCAGCTTCTTCCAAGAATGAAAATCTCAAAAAAATGAAAACAAATGACTTTTCTTAGATCCATTAGACTACTGAGGTGGTAGGACATATTACCACCTGGAACCTAAACAAATAAGTTAATCTGGAGTTTCACAGAAAAGTCCAAAATGCAAAAACTGGTAGAAACCTAAAGGGTAATTTTGACCAGTGCCTCAAGGCTCAATGTGTATTAGTTTGCAGCTTAGAAACTTCTCAACTGCCGTCTTTGGAAGTTCTACATTTTTATGGATTTTACCTCTAAGAAACGCACCAGGGTTGAAATTGAAGAAAAGTTATCATGTGGGGGATCCATTTTTCAATACAACAACAGGACTAAAGAGGAAAACAGCAGAAAATTTGCAGTTCCTTATGCTGAATTCTGTCAGCAATGGACAAAGTTAAAAGATGGAAAAGCCACAGAACAGAAAGTAACACTTGTCAAATTTGTGAAGAGTTGGATTCAAAATGCTTGCAACTGGAGATAATCATATTAAGTGACTTAATCTAGTATCAGATAGACAAATATTATGTGCTTTCTCTTGTGTATACTTCCTAGGATTTATATAGATGCATACAATTTTGCATAGATACAAGAAGAAAGGGAAGCATCAAGTAAAGAGAAGCTGTGGGATATGTGGCGGCTCACAATCAGCATACAGAGTGTATATGCAAGGAAGTTGGAAAGACAAAATAATATACAAAGAGAATTTAAAATAATATTAAAAATAAACATCTAATCAAAATAGTGAAAAGGTATGAGTAGAACATAAATGAAGGAGAGGAATACATGGCAAATAGCTATTGGAATAGTATTCAAAATCATCTTTCATTGTATAATTGAAAATGAACATTATTGAGCACTGCTAAATTTCCATCATGATGATTACAATATAAAAACATGGCAGCTTCATGCAGAGGTACAGGAAATTCCATTCATGACAACTGTGAATGCAAAATAGCCTTAACCATCTTAAATATAATGACTAGTTTTATACAATCTTAAACACAGATATAAAAGGCATATTCATGAGCCTAGGAGTTAGTCCATTTTCTTTCTATAGATAGACATTGTTATATATAGATAGATGTATCTGCATGTGCAGATGATTATATATGCAATGCTTTATATTATGAAGCTAATAGTTTAATACAGCTTACTATTTCAGGGTCTTCTGGTCCATCTGCTTGTAGGGCTTAGGAACAACTACATCAACTATATTTTGATGGTACAAATGTAACGCTCTATGCACAGGTTATTTTCTCAAGGAAAAGTGTGTGCAGGTCTCCGCAGAAAATGCATAATGCTGGTTTTATGCATGAGGTACGAATATATTCCAGTGTTGAGTCATACATTATTCCAGAGAATAAGTGAGAACTGAAATATATTTCACACACAATGTGAGGAAAATAGCTAACTGAAAGTGAGCTATTTTGAAAACTACAAGAAATTTAAAAACAACTTAAGGAGTATCTATTCTTTTCTTAAAATGTGAATAAATATCTATGAGTCCATACAAAAATTAGTTATTGAGAAAATAAACACATGGATAAAAATATGATTACCCTGTTCACAAGGACACAACTATTTTTGTAGATATTAAGCTAAATAGAACATAATTCACATTATTTTGTTATTATTTTCATTTATTAGCTTCACAAGAAAAATTTAGAATATAAACAGGTCTGTAGGTAAATTTGCAGGAGAGAAATATGATACATACTACCACAGGATAAATAATAAGTTTCTAGTGTTCACTTGGGAAGTCATGCTGCTATTTCAATGACTGACAGAGTGCAATGAGAATATATCCTTACTCCATTGATATTTTCCCTAAACATAGATAGGACAATTCTAAGTGCACAGGAAAATAGGATATATTTCAACACAGGAACATTTTCAAAATGTAGTTCATAAGCTATCCTCCAATTTTCTCTAGGTTACTAAAAGCAAAGAAAATGTAGGAATCTATTAGAGCCCAGAGGATCTGAAAAAGCAATTGCATGATTTTTTCATTTGTCTTAATACAGTAAGTGGCCATCTTAAAGAATAAATATATGCCACTTAAAAACTAATGACAGTTGTTTCAAATATGGACTTTATTATTGCAATGTACAAATCGTGTTTGTAACTAAGAGAAGTGTACCGTATATAAGATGGTGGTGACAGACACTAAGATCTATATAGGAACTCTTGAATATTATCACTATTTTTCTTTCAATGAAGAGTTACATCACTGGGCGGTGGTGCCACATGCCCTTAATCCCAGCACTCAGGAGGCAGAGCCAGGTGAATCTCTGTGAGTTCAAGGCCACCCTGGTCTACAGAATAAGATCCAGGACAGGCACCAAAATGACACAGAGAAACTCTGTCTTGAAAAAGCAAAAAGAAACAGAACAAAGCAAAAAAAGAGTTACATCAAATAAGTAGTTCATATTTTTAAATGCACAAATTTAAAATATGTGCAAAACTATTTAGAATGAATGCAATTATTGTAAGTACAGAAGTAACTTATTTCATGATCCTTTTCAGTCCATTTATAGTAACTGATGATCTATTTTTTTTTTTTTTTTTTACTGTCCTGAACTTGTTTGGCAATGTCTTTAATACTGTATGTATTATATAGTGCAGCATGTAATGTTATGTTCATCAACATTAACATACATATGCAAAAAAATTAGAGAGATGTCTAGTGGGTTGTTTTCAAGTCTGAGGCAAAAGCCTGACCTTTGGAAAATGTATGAAAAAGCTGGGTATGATGATGAGAGGATCCCTGAGGCCTGCTGGCCGGATACCTTAGCTTACTAGTTCAGCTGCAGGACACTGCGAGACTGTCTCAAAAGCAAAAGATGCCTACAATGTAGAATGACACATGAGGTTGTCCTCTAGTATACACACACACACACACACACACACACACACACACACACACACACACATTCACACACACACATACATGAACACACACACACATACACACACATACACAAAGAAAAGAAATGATATACCTTAAAATATTTATTACATTGCATATATAGTATGTTTTTCTGAAGTGTATTCTTATTAGTAGCTATACCTGTGCATACTATATATAGTAGCTTATTTTGATTGACTGGTTCCTGTAGTCATCAGACCCCTGCATGTTCTTGGTAAGCACACTTGCTCTAAGCTACGCCACTATCTCAATAAGTTATTATTCTTTGATAGGTATTTGGATGATTTCCAGTGTTGAAGCATTCTGATAAATTGCTAAAGCATTGTGTGTGAATTTTCATGTGGACATGTGCTTGCAAGTACTTTGAATACATTCTTTGGAATGAAATAACCAGATTCGGAGATAAGATACTACAGAAGGCAAAAACCTTTCCAGAGATGGTGTGTTACATCTCTTCCAGCAACATAACGGGTCCAGTTGCTTCCTTTGATCAGCAATGAGTGCAGTATACTCTTTATCTCAGTCATTCCATCGAGTGAAGACTTCTTTTCTGTGGCTGTAATTTGTGTTTCTCCGCTGAGTAACAGTTTCCAGCACATTTTCATGTGGTAATGACACTCATACACAGTCTTTAGCAGGGTACTTTCTTCTCAGTTCTGCATGCTATTTATTGGGAACTTGTTCTTCTCAGCCACTGAGTTATTAAAATTGTATATTGATTTTAAATACACATTTTATGTCAGGTATATATTTTCCTCTCTGAGCTTGGGCTTTTTAATGTGGTAAATTCATCTTTCAAAGGAGAGTTTGTTTTTAAAAATTTGTATGTCTATTTTTTTCATTATTTCACAATTTCTGTGCTTAAAATTTTTTCTACTTAATGATTACAATTTTTCATGTATTTCTGCACTTTCAAATACATAAAATACAATTATACAGACAACTCAGACATAGAAACATACATATTTTCATCACTACATATTACTTTTTAAAAGTTTTATTAATCATTTTATGTGTATGTGTTTGTGCCTTTGAGTATGGGATGTATACTGTCTGTGTAGGCACCATGTATGCCAGAAGAGAACACCATGTTTCCTGGAACTGGAGTTACAGATGCACATGGGCTGCTCCCTGTGGGTAGTGAAGCCTATGGGAGAAGAGCTGCTCTTAACAACTGAGCCACATTTACACACACACACACACACACACACACACACACACACACACACACACACACGTGTGTATGTCTGGTGGAAGCCTGAATTAAATGTTTTCTTCTATAAATTGCCTTGACTATGGTGTCACTTCACACAAGTAGAAAGTAGTTAAGATATTACTGCATAATGTTACAACTTTCCTTTCACACTTTATCATCAAAGATTATTAAAACTCAAACCAAATATTCTTATCACAATTTGTTGTAATTGTTATTATAAATGGTTCTTAAAAAGAGTCATTAGGTGGTATAGTACTAGAAATTTGAAAATCAAGTAAGCAGATATTAGTATGTTTTTATTTTTGATCAAATTATACATATGTAGGTTTATTCAACTTCCATCCTGTGGACAAAATGTTCACCAGGATAACCCAGAATGTGGACCAAAGCAAAATCAAATTGAATTACACTATAAATCAAATGTATGTGATTTTGTTTTGCAATTGATTGTACACATACCCTCAAAATCTTTTTCCTGCATGGTTTATGTGCATAAGTGTAATGTTTGTGATGTTATAAACATCTATGTTGAGGTCAGTGGTTAATGTCAGGTCTCTTTTTCTATTGTTCTCCTCCTTATATTTTGTGTCAGGCTTACCCAGTGAACATGAAGCTTGACATTGGCTAGATGGACTGGCCAACAAGACTCTGAGAATCTATCTCTTTCTGCCCCTCCACAAGTCCTGGAGTTCTAGGATTACAGATGCAAATGTCACACTGAATTTTTCTGTGGGTTCTGGAGATCTGACCTCAGGTTGTCATGCATGTGAAGCAAGCTGTTTACCCATTGATCCATCTCTACATTACAAGTTTGCATGGTTACCTAGCATGAATTTTACAGAAAATAATACTGTACTACAAAGCCAGAAGATTGGATGTACCAAGGAGCAAGTAGCTCTTTTGAAAACATAAATTATTCTGCATAGATATTGAGCCCATGTCTTCATCTACTGAAAACTGTATGCTTTCAAATGCATATGAGTATGCATTTTAAGTATGATGTTTATCCCAGCAAAAGTTAACAAGTATTAGACAGTTATAGCCTTCATAACTATAAAATCTTAGCATTACATAAGACTTAAAGCAAATATCATACATAAAATTATGTATGTAGCTTGAGTAGACACTTTCAATTATACTAAGTTCCACATGTCAAACAGTGGCCTTAATTCTTGGTCAAATGCAGTCCTATTCAAGAAGACCTTTTATATACCTCTATCATGTGCTTTCCTGTCTATATTTGCTTCAAGCAGCTAAGTGTTTCAGGTCAGGCTTAGGTCTTTGCTCCTTTGGAGATAGATTTTGTGTAAGGATGGATACGGGTTTAATTTTACTCTTCTACAGGTGGACATCAAGTTTCCAAAGCACTATTTTCTGAAGATGCTTTCTTGGTTAGCATGCAAAATCCTCCCACACCCAAGGCTTAGAGATCATTGGAGAAGAGCGGCAGAGAGATTGCAAGAGCCACAGGATCAGGAAGTTTGCTGGGAGATAACGTCTACTAGCAAAATCAGAAGTTGTACCTACAGTCTCACCAACCTGTTTTATGAGCAAGGATGACAACAAACTGCAAACCAGATAAAGAGAGGCCCTTGCAGTCTCAATTCTACACAAAGAACGACAGATAATTGAGTAAAGGAGAGGTGATTCCACAAGGAAAAGCATACCAATTGGCTGTCCAGTGACAACTTGTCAACCACGAAAATGTAGAAGAAAGTGACACTATATGAACTTAACAGTTGATATTTGGGGACATGTATGTCTTTACAAATACATATATGTATGCAGTAACAAGGAGTAAAGCGGTGATAAATTTGAAGGAAAGTAAAAAGAGGTGTGGTATATGGGAGGGTTTTGAGGGGGGAAGGGAAAGAAGAAACATAATAAAATTGTAATCTCAAAAATAATAAATATATCTTTTACAAATAAATAAAATGTATTTAATGAAATTGGCAACAAAAATGAACTTAATTCTTAAAATAAAAGGGAATTTTCAGAGATATGTTCTTATTTTGTATTTTTCTGTGTGATGTTTATGATGATATACATATGTATGTGCATTCATGTATGTAAATAAGGCTACAGTGCTACAGCACACATGTGTAGGAAAAAGAACTGTAGTTAGAGTTTTCCTGCCTGGCTCAGTCAGGACAAATCTCTCTTACCCACCAGTCCCACAGTCGCTCAGACCCAACCAACAAAGCACACAGAAACTTACATTGTTTACAAACTGTATGGCCGTGGCAGGCTGTTTATTATCTACCTTTTCTATCTTAAATTAACCCATTTCTGTTAGTCTATACTTTGCCACATGGCTCATGGCTTACCAGTGTCTTTACATGTTGCTTTTCATGGCGGCGGCTGGCGGTGTCTCTCTCTAGTCTTCTACTTCCCAGCCTCCTCTTTTTCCTTGTCCCACCTATACTTCCTGCCTGGCCACTGGCCAATCAGAACTTTATTTATACAGAGCAATATCCACAGCACTTCCCCTTTTCTTTTTTTTTTTTAAAGAAGGTTTTAACTTTTACCTAGTAAAATAACATATAACAAAACAATTATCAAGCAAGAATTACAGTTACAATATTAAAGAAGATATCCTATCTATCTTATATTTGTGAGTCTAAGGTTTTATATCTAACTTATCTTTTATCATAACTGAGGAAATTATAACTATCTAGTCTTCAACCACATCAAAGACCTCAGAAGGATATAATATTACCTGAGAACCGGGAGAAGGATGTAAGCATTTTTCAGGAGTCTTGCAAGAGTAGACAGAGACAGCTGGCAGCCTGGACAGTCACCTAATGTTCCTTTGTAAAGTTGGGGCATTTGTCTTCAGCCCACAGGGCTAGAGTCTCTCGGTTACTTCTCTCAGTGTCCTGTAGAATGTCTGGCAGTTTCCTCTGTGAAGCAGGAACCTGAAAGACCATTCTGTCAAGCAAAGTTTAGTGGTCACCTTTCTATGGGTCCTGCATGTCCAGTCGATCAAGCAGTTCAGGCAAGAACAGTTTCTTGTCCAAATGGCTATTTTTGTCAAGGTGAAGATAAACTCCATATGAAGTGTCTTCAATGCCCATCTTCCTCTCTGAAGTAAATCGGTGCTGCCAGGAGCAGACATGTCTCACTGTCCAGAAAGTCTAAATTTTAAAAATATTTTAAATGCCATATTCTGTAGGTCTTTGAAGTATTTGAAGATTACCTATCTATCTGAAATATATCTATGTATATGTAGAAGACTTAAGTAACATGGCTATGAGTATGATTATCATAGATGACTAATTATTAATCTATTTTTAATTATCCATTTCAATTTAAAATGAGCTGTACAAACATAATACCTTAAACAAGAGTAGAAATATACACACAGTATAACAAAATTAACTTTAAGTTTGTATCAATAGACCAAAATCTACACCAATGTAAAACATTTTAAACAAGTTGTTGCTCTTTAGAAGTAAATTTCTTAATCTACCCTTTTTTTTTATTATATCTATATCATATCCCCTTTTCTTCTTTAGAAAGAGATCACATTTATAATCAACCTGCTTTAAATAAAAATATTGGTTTTTCTCTGTCCCACATCAGAGGGCTCTTCTGATTTGGGACACAAGAATCCCTTAACCTTTTCTTTTAGCAATATGTCTGGGTTTAGAGAAGGAGTGAGCCAATTTCATCTCCAAAGCCAGCTTGATAATTTTGGGAAATTGGGCGTAGTTTTTCTTACTACTTCCTGCTGGAGGGGGGCGCTGCATCTTATGGGGACACAAAGAAAATTTTAGGATTATGGAGTAGTCCATGAGGGTAAACCTCTGAGCCAGTTGCCTTGAAACCATTCTGGATGTTGGATCATCTGAGCCATGGTGTCATCGGAGACCTTTCAGGTGGTCTTGGCTGATCAAACCTGATGTATCTTAATCTGGAACAAATCCACAGCCTCTGGCTTTCTGTGGAAACAAAAGCAGAGACTCTTTTCCAAAGCAACATATCCTTATATCCAAATTTCAAAGTCAAGGTACCTTTAAAATTTACATTTTTGTTTAACTCAACACCTTTTATGATCAAATCTTTTTCTGTGGTTAAAAATTCCAAAGACAAGACAAACCAGATTCTCTGTGTAATATCCATCTTTTTAAGACTGAAACGCTGCTGTGGCTGCTGGCTCCGCCCACCTCAGCTTCCCAACATGGCGGTGGTACAGTTTACCGCCAGCTCTGGGTCTGGAGCCATGTGTACCATCAACTGTCAGAAGCAGTTCTATCAAAGCAGTGCATAGTCCAGAAACTTTTTTTTTTTTTTTAAACTAGCAAAGGCTAAATCTACCATGCAGCAGAGTAAAGTGCCGCTTGTAGACTCTTCATTCCCGCCATACTGCAGGTCAGAAGCACATGCCAGGAACCCGCCATAGTAGCTCAAACCGGCAGGCTGCTGCTAACTTGAGAAAGACAACTAGGAAGCTGTTTTTAGCTCCGTCTTAGAATCTTTTTTCTCAGGTTTTAGGTGGAAATTCTTGCCCCACATTGGGCGCCATTTGTAGTTAGAGTTTTCCTGCCTGGCTCAGTCAGGACAAATCTCTCTTACCCACCAGTCCCACAGTCACTCAGACCCAACCAAGAAAGCACACAGAAACTTACATTGTTTACAAACTGTATGGCCGTGGCAGGCTGTTTATTATCTACCTTTTCTATCTTAAATTAACCCATTTCTGTTAGTCTATACTTTGCCACATGGCTCGTGGCTTACCAGTGTCTTTACATGTTGCTTTTCATGGCGGCGGCTGGCGGTGTCTCTCTCTAGTCTTCTACTTCCCAGCCTCCTCTTTTTCCTTGTCCCACCTATACTTCCTGCCTGGCCACTGGCCAATCAGAACTTTATTTACACAGAGCAATATCCACAGCAAAGAACCACATCAGATTTTGAGATTTGTTTACCCCTTGTTTGAAACAGTGATTCTAATTATTTCTTGCTACAGTTCATGCCAGGATTTCTAGTACACAAGCTTCCAGGAAGTCCTCTTAGGAGCCCTGGGATTGAAGTCATGCTTGTCATGCTTATTTTACATGTACATACTCTGGAAGTTTTTAATCAGGTTCTTATGCTTGCACTACAAATGATTCTGTTATCCATGGAGCCATCTTCCTGGCCTCAGCAATATATTCTTACCAAAAATTATAAAGCAATCATCTGGTTTTCAATATAGTTACATATGAAGATAGAACAAATTTACTTCTTATTCTGTTTACAATTCTGGATCATGGATACATTCTCCCATTATAACCTTAAAACTTGTTGCTATAGTTTGTAAATAGAAGAAAATGTAATGTGACAAGGTTGTGATAGTATTCCACTCAAACTAAAATCTAAACCTTAGGGAAAAGGGGGATGACTACTTCTTAGCCTAAGTTCAGAAATAAGGTAATTGTTAGCGCTAGGATACTTTGCACAGCTCACTTTTAGCACATATTAAGAGAATCATCTACCTTTAAGGAAACTACAACCTTTGTCAACTATGAACAAAGAGATGGTTGACACAAAATAAATTGTGAATATTCAGAGATCATGGAAGGCATTCTCTTGGGAGTTTTATAGTTCTTTGTATGAAAACAGAACTATAGAACAACATCTGTAAAACCAAAACAGGGAGAGAGAAATAAAAATCACAGTATGGTTGGATGGCCCTGCAAAATATTTTCTCCACCATACTCCTAGTGTAAAATAAATGTAGAATTTGGCTTCAAACATGTCTGTAGGCCAGAATCTGTGTGTTAGTAAATCAGGGTGTGATAGAACTACAGATTTGAGAAAACAACAACATCATGAGGACAAATGGGAATCTATAAAAACTATGCAAAACAATACCCTGCTACCTGGTTATCAGCAGACTTGTAACTGTCTTATTACACATGCGGAAATCCCATGTCTGTTACAGAGGAGACCATTCATCATCAGGGTGCTTTGATAAACTGTCCATCATTATTAGGGATCAATAAAATAAATCAAACAGATGTTTTGGACATACAAAAATAGAAAAACCCAGATATGTTGAGTGGAGACCCTTCAATTTACAAATTTGTATATGGGAGTTCTAAGGACAGAGATGTAGGAAACATGATTCTGTGGTGACCAAAGAAAAGTCCCCTGACCCCCTTTAAAAACACATTGCACCCTGTGGTGGTGGTATACCACTTTAATCCCAGCACTCAGGAGGCAGAGCCAGGTGGATCTCTATGAGTCTGAGGCCAGCCTGGTCGACAGAGCAAGATCCACAACAGGCACCAAAACTATACAGAGAAACCCTATCTCAAAAAAAAAAAAAAAGAAAGGAAGGAAGGAAGGAAGAAAAAGAAAAAAGAAAACACATTTCATCCCTCACCCCCAAGACATTGAGTATGAGTGTAATGTTATATCATTTTTATTAGGATTTTAAATTGAATTTCATTGAGTTGAGATATACATTCATTTAAGAAACCAGGATGGACTCAGACTCACTATGTAGCTGAAGAGCACATTGAACTCCAGATCTTCGGACTCTATCGAAGGGATTTTAGACATGTACCACTACATTCAGCTTAACTCATGGTTTACTCAGACCTAAGGAAGGATACAGCTGGTATAAGTAGCTTAATAGATAAGCCTTTCAATCTTTCAGAAATATTTCTTTCACAAATAGGATTGCTATTTAAACCATAATGGAGAGAATTAAAGAATGTCAAAGAGACTATACATAAAACCTAATGGAATTTAAGTGTTAGTTTGGCCCTACCTATAAGATTCTATCCTCTGTCCTATTCAGTCACTGGAGACCAAATCTGACAATTACCAGTGGGTTTAGTCAGGGAATCTAACTATTAGTTGAGATAAAAATGATCTCATCCTAGCTCACTTTGTGCAGAAAATGGTTATTGTGCAAGGGTTTTGGTGCTAGAGGAAACTGTTGAGTAAATGACTAGTTTCCTTTTTTTTGCATTCATTAGTGTGTGCTATTTTGTTTTAATGCAACAATCTAGAAAATTGGAACACAGAAACCTGAAATTATCTATGATTAAGTGATTTTGTTGAGAACATATATGAATGCATTGTAATGTTCAGTAGAAATGGGCCCCACCAAGATAATTACATGGGTAAGAATAAAACCAGAAAAGCAGATTTCAAATAGCTTTTAACAGATTTCATAGATAAAATAAATACAGGCATTAGTGTTTTTACTGTTTTAGATTGAGAATTATCTAGATAATTTGAAAGTGCTGCTCTAGGTACGTCTGAAAGCATGTTTCTGAAAAGAATGGCAGCATGATTTTCTAGGCTCAGAGCCCAGGTGGACTATATGTGGGAAGAGAAGAAAGGACATTTGTGGTTGATCATTCCCTCTGCCTCTTAGTTACCATGAAGTGAGCATTCTGTTCTGCCACATCCTCCCCTAGGACTGAATTCACTGATATTATGACACCAAACTTGAACTCTGTGCTGGACAGTTTTATGTCAACTTGATACAAGCTAGAGTTAATTGAAAGAGGATATCTCAATTAAGAAAATGCCTCTGTAAGATTCAGCTTTTGAACATTTTCTTAATTAGTGCTTGATGTGGGGAGAGGTGAGCCTATTGATTGTGGTGCTACTCATGTGCTACTGGTCTTACATTCTATAAGAAATTAAGAGAACAAGACATGATGAGCAAGCCTGTAAGTAGCACCCCTATATGTCCTCTTCATCAGACCCGGGTTCCTTCTCTGAGTTCCTGTTCTGGTTTCCTTCAGCAATGGACTACAAGGTAGAAGTTTAATCAAAGTACACCCTTTCCTCCAAGACTTGCTTTTGGTCATGATGTTCATCACAGCAATAGAAACTCTAAGATAAGCTATCAGACTAACACAAATGAGGGAAAAAATGACAAACTTCCATACAAAGGAGAAATAATTGCCCATATAAAAAGCAATAACAGAGTGAAAATAAAATACCTAAGAAAGTATGGAAAATACATATACAACAATAGCAAATGCTGTGATTAAAAGTTATTCAGTCTTAGGAGAAGAGAGAAAATAGATTATGAAAACCTTTAAAGAGATGTTTTCTATAAGTTTTCAGTAGGTTATTGAAGAAAAAAAGGGCATTGAAAAATAATAATAAACCACAAGTAGACAGACAGATAGGCAGACACAAACACACACACACACACACACACACACACACACACACACACACACACACACACAATCCTCCACTGATTAGCTCTGGATGGCTGCTCTGTCAGAATATCGTAGATTGTGTCATTCCTAACAAAGCATACATCTCACAATTCTAGATATTAAGAATTTCATGTCCAAGACACATGCAGTGTTGATGTGCAGTCCATGCCTTCTTCCTTGTACATACGTAGCTGTATGCTATCACAGTGAATGATGTACGTAGGCATGGTCTCTACTAGGAAAGGAACTAATCACATTTACTAGAGACACACTAGCACACTCACCTCTGAAAGGTTTAACACCTAATGCCAACTAATTAGAGACTGCATACAATGCATTTTGGGAATCCACTAACATTTAGTAGATAATAAAAGTTTAAAGAGGAAACATTCAAGGAAACCAAAGAATATTATGTATCATGGATGTGTATGCCAGTCTTCTATGGTTGTGCAGCAGACCAGTACAAAGTTAGTTATAACCTTGCTATGAGTATGGCACATTACCCCTATGCTCAGCATCTTACACAGCTCAACATAATGTGTCTGCCAATGAGGTCACTTCAATTGCAGCTTCAGGATATTTTCAATAATTTTCAGTATATTTGTGATCTAGTTTGTCGGGACATGGTCAAAAGAATGACGTATGGTGAACAATGCCTTGGGGAACTGTGAAAGAATCTCCAGGGAAAAAGGCAGAGAATTTTCTTTTTTAATTTTTTTTTTTTTTACCTCAGGTGCATTTGGTTTCCTGGCTTGTTCTTGGATGTGATTTCTTGCTTCCTGTGTTAAACATTTACATTCAATTTGTAAGACATGTTTACTCTTGTTGGATGTCAGCACATAGCTACAGAACCCAATCTGGTTAGTGTACTCTGAATCTGCATATGGCCTTTTGTCTTGCTTCCATGTTTTCCCAGATATAATTGATAGTATGTGAAAGGCAACTGTTTAAATTGGTCTTTCCTGTGAATATTCTGGGAAAGAGCCACTTTATTAATATATAGTGTGTGCTTATTGACATTTATTTACGTTTTTCTGATCTCAAACAACTTTCCCTGGATCATAGCTTTCTTTGTTATATTCATGTTTAAATTTATACTGAAGCTGAAGCACTGTTGTCCATAGCACTAGACTGTGGTCTGTCCCCTTCTTTCAGGTCCTCAGAATCCACATTCAGCAGATGAGATCTGCATAGGTCACCTTAGAAGTTGATGCTAATGTAGAAAATTTCCGTTTTCTCTGTGTCTCTCTAAGCCTACCAAATACTTTCTTCAAGTATTTCTGTAGTAATTGGTGTCTTGCTGTGGTAGTATTTTAAGTAGTAATCAGGATAAATAACAATCCCTTTCTTCTACTAGATAATATTTAATTCAGTCTTTTTATAGAAGAATATGTTATGTGCTTTAAACTTGCAATAGTAGAATGAAGACTAGGATTTCTCAATGTTACAGTTCCCTAAATAATGTAAGGGCACTTATGTTTTTCCATTTCCTAGATCTTGTGAATATAGCAGCAATGAACACAGATGAGCAGGTATCTGTGGTGGAGCACATTGAGTCCTTTGGGTATATTCCAAGTAGTGGTATAGCTGGATATTCTGGTATTTTATCTTTTCATTTTTAAGGATTCTCCATACTTATTTCCATAGTGTCTGGACCAGTTTACAATCCCACCAATATTTGATTTTGATTCTCTGTTTTTTGAGTTCTTTATATTTTCTGGATATTAATCCTCTGTCAGCTGTTTACCTGGCAGATTCTCTCCAATTCTGTGTGCTTCCTTTCTACTCAATTGATTGTTTCTTTAGCTTTGCAGATACTTTTTTTCTAGTTCTATGAAGCCCCACTTGCCAATTTGTGATCTTAATTCTCAGGAAAAAGGAGTCCTCTTCAGAAAGGTCCTTCCTACACCTAGGTCATATAAAATACTCTCTGTATTTTCTTCTAGCAGTTTTACACATTATATGTAGATCTTCCTTTCCCTTCGAATTAGTTTTTGTACAAGGTGATAGATATGGTTCTATTTTCAATCAGTTTCCCAATTTCCTTTTGTTGAAGATGCTTTTTCTCTAGAGCTTGGGTTTTTTGTTTGTCTTGATTTTGTTTTTGTATTTTGATATTTTGTTATTTTTTGGTTTGGTTGGATTTTTTTTTTTGCATCTTTGTAGATTATTATGTGTGTAAAGTTATGTGTGCTCATGTTTGGATGCTTGGTTTTGTTACATTGCACTACATGTCTATTTTGTGTCAGTACCATACCATATTGTGTTTATTACTCTGGTTCTGGAGTATATCTTAAGAAATGGAATGGCAATTCCTCTAATATTATTAATTTTTGTTGAGGATTTTTTGGGGCCTTTTGAGACTAAATGTGCATTTTAGGATAGTTTCTCTCTCTCTCTCTCTCTCTCTCTCTCTCTCTCTCTCTCTCTCTCTCTCTCTCTCTCTCTCAATCTATCTTCCTGTGGAGAAGGAGTTGGGGATTTTGATTGGAATTCCATTGAATCTGTAAATAGCTTTTAGCAACATGATCATTTTAACCATATTAATTTTAATACTCTGTAAGCATTAGATATGTTTTCTTTTTCTAGTGTAGTTCTATACCTCTTCAAAGGTTTAAAGTTTTTATTGTAGATTCTTTAACTTCCTTGGTTAGGTTTATTACTAGATATTTTTCTTTTCTTTAAAGCTGTTGTAAATGAGGTGTCCATGGTCTCGTTTTTCCTTTGTTGTTGGTATATAGAAAATCAATTTATTTGTACAAGCTGATTGTCTATTCTGACACATTGCTGAATTTGTTTATTTTGGGGGTTTTCTTGTGGAATTTTTGGGATCTCTAAAGTATAGTACCATGTCATCTGAAAAAAAGGATAATTTAAATTTATTTCAATGTTGTCTCATTTAGGATGATATTAATTTCTCATCTATAGCTTTAAGCTTCTTGATATATATTACCTCTAGACCCATGCACTAAGATTTGATCATGAAGATGTATTAGATATTGTCAAAAGCTTTTTCTGTATCTAATGAGATAATTATGTCACTTTTTAAAGTCTATTTATGTGAGTTATTACATTTATTGACTTCCATAAGTTTATCCATACCTGAATTTTAGAGATAAAACCAAATCGGCTCTAGTGGATAATCTACACTTTATGTCTTTATTCTGTTTGCAAGTATATTATTGAGAATTTTTGAATCTATGTTCATCAGGGATATTGGTTTGCAGTTTTCTTGTTTGCTGGTGTGTAGCTAAATGTTTTCCTGTGTCCTTCCTGGTCCGCAGCTACTCAGACCCAACTAAACACACAGAGGCTTACATTAATTAAAATTATTCGGCCATTAGCTCAGACTTACTACAGACTAGCTCTTACACTCAAACTCAGCCCATTTCTGTTAATCTATATGTCACCACATGTTCTGTGGCTTTACCTGTGTGCCATTACATTCTGCACCCTGGCAATGGGCTGGCATCTCCTGACTGAGCTTTCCTCTCCCCAGAATTCTCCTTGTCTGCTTATCTTGACTATACTTCCTGCCTGATGACTGGCCAATCAGCATTTTATTTATCAACCAATCAGAGCAATGCATTCACAGCATACAGAACATCCCACAACACTAGTGCTCTTGGGTATTAGAGTAATTCTGGCTTCATAAAGTAGTTTAATAGGCCTCCTATTCATTTTTCTTTTGTTTTAAGGTAAAAAAGAATTGATTGTAGATCTTTATTGAAAGTCAAAGTTGTGCTGTAGGTTGAAGACAGTTTATCTCTAATTAAGTCTACCTATTCCTTATGAGTCTGATTAGATTTTTTACTTCCTAGTTTAACTTCCTTAATTTGGGAAAATCCTAAAATTGATCCATTTCTTTTATATTTTCCAGCTCATTAGAGTACTGGTTGTTAAAATATTTTCTCATAATATTCTCAATGTTTTTGGTGATTTTTGTACTTTGTCCTTATTCTTGTTCATTTCTGACTCTGCTCATTGGGGATTTGGGTTTTCTTTTCTTTTTTTCTTTTTCTTTATTTTTTTTTATTCTCTTTATTTTTAATTAGTTTGACCCAGGATCTGTCTTGCTTATCTTTTCAAAGAACCAGCTTTGCTTTTAGGCTTGTTAATTATTTGTATTGTTTATATTGTTCCTATTTCATTGATTTGGGGCTTTGATTTTTATTGTTTCTTTTCATTTATTTGATATATCTTTGGTTTTCCAAATTTTTAATTTTAATTTTTGGTTTTTCTAATTTTTTTAATATAGACAATTAGAGCTATACATTTTCCTTCATATGTGTGTGTTTCTATCTCCTTATTGAATTTTATTCTCAATTCAGGGATTATCTTCTTTTTCATAGCTTTATGTGTATGTTTTCTTGGGTTTTACTTAGGCATTTATTCTCTTTAAGTCCCTTCTCCTTAACTTCACTAAGCTGTTTCTATATGCCTTGTTTAAATTCCTTGAATTCCTTGATCAGTTTTAGAATTGTTCCTTTAAATTCTTTGTCCTAGTTTTCATCTTTTTTTTTTTTTCTTTAGAAAACATTTCCATAGGACTAGTAGTTTTTGACATGAAGAGTCTGGACTGATATTTCATAACATTAGTGTTTGGGGCATGAGATCCTGGCATGTGGACCTCCTATGTTAAGTCTATGTCTAATATGGACAGAGCATGTTGGAACAGAAGACAGGATATACATTCAGGTTTACTTAGAAGTCAGAAATGACTTCAGTGAACTATAGTCTGGTGATCAGAGGGGCCTGGAATGTTTTAGAGAATACGCTATCTTGTCCTTGCCTATGGTGTAAAAGAACTACTATGCAGAAAAGTTTGATGTGAGTGTGGGTTAGCAATAGTAGGGCAGGCACTGGCAGAGGCCTAGAGACTGGTTGTGGTCCATGGTGGGTTGTTCAGACAGTGTTGTGGTCCTGTGAGATTCAGGCTGGGCATGGTGAAGTAGGGAGAAGACATCTATAGAAGAGGTCAAGGAGACTTATCAGGCTAGGTCCTTGAGATGCATGTAGGAAATCTGGATGCAGATCAGAGAAGACCAGTGGTAGTAGTACATAGGGATATTCCCAATGGAGCAAAGTTAACATTATTATTATTATTATTATTATTAATTATTATTATTATTATTATTATTATTATTTTATTTAATATAACACATTACAACCTCAGTTTCCCCTCACTTTTCTCCTCCTTGTCCCTCCCCACCCATCTCCACTCTTCTCCAGATCCACTCCTCCCCCATTTCCATTTATAAAAGGACAGACCTCCCATGGATATAAAACAAACATTGCATATCAATTTGCAATGAGATTAGGCACATCCTTCACATTAAGGCTGGACAAAGAAACCTGGTAGGAGGAAAAGGTTCTCAAAAACAGACAAAAATTTATAGACAGCCATTACTCCCTCTGTTAGGAGTCCCATAGAGAACTAAGCTACACAACCATGACATATATGCAAAGGACCTTGATTAGAGGCATACAGGGTACCTGATTGTCAGTTCAGTGTCTACGAGCCCCTATATGCTCTGGTTAGTTGCTTTTGTGGGTCATTTTCTTGTGGTGTCCTTGAACCCTTTGGCTACTAACATCCTTCCTCCCCCTCTTCTGCAGGATTCCCCAAGCTCTGCCAAATTTTTGAATGTGGGTATCTGCATCTGCACTATTAGTTGTTGGATGAAGCCACTCTAATGATGATTATGCTAGGCTCCATACTAGAAGTACAAAAGAGTATCTTCAGAAAATACTTAATTTCTGTTTTTTAGTAGTGTTTGAGTCTGTCCTAGGTCTCTGGGCTATCCAGCCTCTGGTTTCTGGCCCTCTAGGCACCCAGGTACTGACAGAATTTTGTTCCCTCTCATGGCATGTGTCTTCAGTTAGACCAGTCATTGATTGGCCACCCCCACATGTTCTGTGTCACCTTTACCCCAGCATGTCATGAAGGCAAAACAAAATGTATGTAGGTTTTGTGGCTGGGTTGGTGTTCCAGTCCTACTACTGGAAGCCTTGCCTTGTTACAGAAGATAGCCAGTTAAAGCTCCATATGACCCATTACAAGGAATTTTCCCTAGAGTTACAACCATAGTTAGACCGGAATTTACATTGTACTGTGTTGCTATCTCACTGAAGGATTCCCATTCCCATTGTCTCTCCCAAATACTCTCCCTCCTGCTATCCCTCTCTACCCATTAGATTTGTCCTGTTCCCGTCACCACCCACCACCAGTTCACCTACAAAATCTATTCTATTTCCCCTTCCCAGATAAATTGATGAATCTCACTTTTAGCCTTTCTTGTTACTTAACTTCTCTGAGACTGTGGATTGTAACACAATATCATTTACTTTACAGCTCATTTCCACTTATAAGTGAGTACATACCATGTTTGTCTGTCTGGGTCCAGGTTACTTCATTCAAGATGATTTTTATTTTAGTTCCATTCATTTACCTTCAAATTTTGTGATGTAATTTTTCTTTTAACAGCTAAGTAATATTCCATGTTTAAATATACCACATTTTCTTTATTCATTCTTCAGTTGAGGGACATCTAAGCTGTTTCTAATTTATGATTATTATGAATAAAGCCACTATGAACAGAATTGAGCAAGTATCTTTGTGGTGTGATGTATTATCCTTTGTGTACACGCTCAAGAGTGATAAAGCTAGATATTATAATAGATCATTTGCCAACTTTGTAAGAAAGTACCATATAGATTTCCAAAATAGCTGTACAAGTTTGCACTCCCACCAGCAATGGAGAATTGTTCACCCTGTCCTGTAGTCTCTCTAAAATAAGCTGTCATTAGTGTTTTTGATCTTTGCCATTCTGAAAGGTGTAAGATGGAATCCCAGCATTGTTTTGATTTATATTTTATTATATTTATATTGAACTATTTGTTGTTGTTTTTTTTTTGACACAGTTTGTTCATGCAGTTTTGATGCCTGTCCTGGATCTCATTCTGTAGACTAGGCTGGTCTCAAACTCACAGAGATCCTCCTGGCTCTGCCTCCCAAGTGCTGGGATTAAAGGCATGACCACCAACACCTGGCTAAGGTTGAACATTTATTTTTTCCTATTATTATTATTATTATTATTATTATTATTATTATTACTAAGAGATTTTTCTATTCATTTTACATACTAATCACGGATTCTCTCAACCTCCATTCTCCCAACCACAGCTTTCCACCCCCAACCCCACCCATTCCCAACTTCTCCAAGGCAAGGTCTCCCATGGTTGAACATTTCTTTAACTGTTTCTTGGCCATTTGAGAATCTTCTGTTTAAAATTCTGTTTAGATTTATACACCACTTTTTAAATTGGATTGTTTAGTTTATTGGTGTCTATTTTCTTAAGCTCTTTATATAGTTTGGATATTAACCCTGTGTCTAATGTATCAGATGTGAAGTTGATGAAGATAATTTGCCATTCTGTCCTATGACAATGGCCATTTCAGTTTCATGATGTCCCATTTATCAATTGTTGATCTCAATGCCTGCATGATTGGTTTTCTGTTCATGAAGTCATCTCCTGTGCCAGTGTATTCAAGGCTATCCCCACTTTCTGTGGTTCAGTGTAACTGCACTTATGTTGAGGTCTTTAATCACCTGGACTTGAGTTTTGTCCAGAGTGATAGATATGGATCTAATTACATTCTTCTATATGCTGTTATCCAGTTAGCAGCATTTGTTGAAGATGCTTTTCACTTGTATATATATTTCTGGCTTCTTTAAGAAAAATCAAGGTCTCCACAGGTGTGGAGAATGGGTCTTCAATTTGATTCCGTTGATCAACCTGTCTGTTTTTATGCCAAAACCAAAGGTGATAATTACTATATCTCTGTACTGCAATTTGAAATCAAAGATGATTATAGTTCTGGAATTTTTTTTATAAAGGATTGTTTTCGCTATCCTGTTTTTTTTTCCATATGAAGTTGAGTAATGTTCTTTCAAAGTATGTAAACTATTGTGTTGGAATTTTGATTGGGGTTGCATTGAATCTGTAGGTTGCTTTTGGTAAGATGCTCATTATTACTATGTTGATCCTGCTGATCCATGAGCAAGTGAGATCTTTCCATTTTCTGATATCTTCTTAAATTTCTTTCTTCAAAGATTGGAAGATTTTTTCTTGTACAAATCTTTCACTTGTTCTGGTTAGAGTTAACCCAAATATTTTGTATTATTTGTCACTATTGTACAGGGTGTTACTAGCTTGATTTCTTGCTCTGGCCCCTTTGTCATTTATATATAGGAGGGCTATTGATTTCTTTTGAGTTAATTTTGTCTCCAATCACTTTGATGGAGGTGTTTATCAGCTGTATTCCCTGGAATAATCCTTGGGGTCACTTATGTATACTATCATATTGTTTAAAATACCAATTAGTTTGACTTCCTCCTTTCTAATTTTTATCCCATTGATCTCTTTATGTTGTCTTATTGCTCTAGCAAGAATTTATAATACTATGTTGGATAGATATGGAGAGAATGAACATCTTTGTCTTGTTCCTGATTCATGTGGAATTGCTATAACTTCCTATCAGTTTAATATGATGCTGTCTATCAGATTACTGTAATTACTTTTTGAAGTATGTCCCTGGTGTCCCTAATAGCTATAGGACTTTTTTTTTTTTATCATGACAAAGTGATTTTGTTTTCCTTTGTCAAAAGCTCTTCCAGCATCCATGTTTTAAATAAAGTAGTCACATTTTTTTCTTTCAATTTTTTTTTTTTATATGGTGGATTTCATCAACAGGTTTTCATATGTTGAAACAACCTTACACCTCTGGAAGAAGCTTATTTGATCATGGAGCATGATCCTTTTCACGTGATTTGGATTTGGTTTTCAATCACTTTGTTGAGATTTATTTTTTAGATCCATGTTCATTGGGAATATTGGTCTATAAATAACTTTCTTTGTTGAATCTTCATGTAATTTGGGTATCAGAGTGGCAATGACCTCATGAAATAAATTTGGGAATCATCCCTCAGTTTCTGTTTTGAGAAATACTTTGAGAATATTTGTATTAGCTGTTCTTTGAAAATCTTCCAGAATTTAGTAAAATCATCTGGCCCTTGGATTTTTGTTGTTGTTTTGTTTTGCAGACTATTAATGACTGTTTCTAATTTCTCAGGAGTTAGAGGTCTATTCAAATTGTTTATCTGATCATGATTTAACTTTGATAAACGGTATCTATTGAGAAATTTTTTCCATTTCTTTTAGATTTTCCAATTTTTTAGAGTATAGGGTTTTGAAGTATGTCTTAATGATTCTTTTAATTCCTTGGTGTCTGTTGTTATGTCCCCCAATTCATTTTGGATTTTGTTATTTTGGAGTTTATTGACTTTTTTTCTTTCTTTTTTTGTTTTTTTCAAGACAGGGTTTCTCTGTGTAGTTTTGGTGCCTGTCCTAGATCTCACTCTGTAGACCAGGCTGGCCTTGAATTCACAGAGATCGCCCTGGCTCTGCCTCCCAAGTGCTGGGATTAGAGAGGTGTGTGCAACTATAGCCCGGCCTTGTTGATTTGCTTAAGGAACCAACTCTTTGCTTCACCTATTCTTTGTATTGTTCTCTATTTATCTATTATATTCATCTAAGCCCCCATTTTGATTGTTTTCTGTCTTCTACTCTGCTGTGGAGTGCTGTTCTGTACACTGTGAATATGTGTTGTTCTGATTGATTGATTAATAAAATGCTGATTGGCCAGTAGCCAGGCAGAGATTATAGATAAGATAAGCAGACAAGGAAAATTCTGTGAAGAGGTAGGATGAGTCAGGAGTTGCCAGCCAGACACAGAGAAGGCAAGATGACAAGGCATAACTGAGGAAATGTACCAAGCGATGTGGCTAAACATAGATAAGAATTATGGGTTAATTTAAGTGTAAGAGCTGGTCAGTACTGAGCCTGAGCTAATGGCCAAGCAGTTATAATTAATATGATATCTGAGTGATTTTTTATGGGCAGCTACAGGACTGCAGGTGAGAGAGATTGGTCCTGACCATGGGCAGGTAAAACACAGGAAAACTTCCAACTACACTACCTCTCTTGGGTGTGTTTGCTTCTTTTTGTTCTAGTTTTCAGATGTGCTGTTAAACTGCTAGCATAAGATCTCTGCAATTTCTTTTTGAAGGTACTTACTGCAACAAACTTTCCTCTTAGCACTACTTTTATTGTGTCCCATAAGTTTGGGTATCTAGTGCCTTCATTTTCATTGAATTTTAGGAAGCCTAATTCCTTTCTTTATTTCTGTCTTGACCCAGTAGTCACTCAGTAGAGAGTTGTTCAGTTTCCATGAGATTGTAGGCTTTCTGATGTTGTTGAAATACACCTTTAATCTGCAGTTTTCTGATAGGATACAGGGACTTGTTTATGTTTTCCTTTCTCTATTGGAACTTGCTTTGTGATCCATTATGTGGTCAGATTTGTAAAATGGTCTGTGAGGTGCTGAAGAGAGGGTATATTCTTTTTGTGTTTGGATGAAATGTTCTGTATATATCTGTTGGGTCTATTTGGTTCATAAATTATATTAGCTACAATATGTCTCTGTTTAGATTTTTTTTCTGGATTACATGGCCCTTAGTAAGACTAGGCTATGTGTGTCTGAGACTATTAATGTAAGAGGTTTGCTGTGTGACTTAAGCTTTACTAATATTTCTTTAACAAATGTAGTGCCCTTACCTTTGGGGCACAGATGTTAAAACTTGAGATGCCATCTGAGTAGATTTTTCCTTTGATAAGTATGACATACCTTTTATCTTTTGATAAATTTTGATTGAAAGTCTATTTTGTGAAATATTAGGATGGCTCCACCAGCTTGTGTCTTTGGTCCTTTTGCTTGTAGAATATTTTTCTAACCCTTTTATTCTGAGATAATGTCTGTTTTTGATGTTGAGATATATTTCTTATATTCAAAGAAAGATATATCCTTTTTTCATTCCATTTTATGTCTTTTTATTGGGGAATTGGCTCCATTGATATTGAGAGGTATTAATGATCAATGGTTGTCAATTCCCATTATTTTGTTGTTGTTGCTATTTTGTGTGTGTGTCTGTGTGTGTGTGTGTGTGTGTGTGTGTGTGTGGTGTGTGTGTATAGTCAAAAGAAAATAAGTGGTAATCTGCTCTCTCATTCTACCATGAGGGTCTAAGGATATAACTCAGTTTCCTAGGCTTGGAGGTAGAAGTCTTTGCTGGTGGAGCCATCTACTGGTCTAACATTGTTAACTCTTGCTTAACCATGTCACTCATTCGCTTGTTGATCATTATATATTATGTACATATTATGTTGGTGAGTTTAAACTATTATGACAACGTCTATAAACTGCATGCTCTATATAACTGTCATTACATTTCACAAGTAGAGAAGCTGGATCATTCAATGTTAAGATACTGACAGATTAGGCCTTGCTCAAAACTTTCTTTTATTGCAGATCACTATCTTTGTTCTAATCTGGACAGTAAAGGCAAAGCATAAAGAGAGATATGGTTCTTCTCCAGTCTCTTCTTAGTATAATATTTCCCTCATAAAGACTACTTGGCTCCCAAAGCCCTCTTAATACCATCCTCTTGGTGAGGACTTCAATGTGTGGATTTCAATAGCATACAAGTATTCATTCGTAACACAAATGCACCCCTAGCTTCAATCCCATGTGGAATTTTGTTAACTTGTCTTGATTAATTTTTTGATTAATTTTAAGTATTGAAGAAATAAAACGTATTTGGTTGGTTACATATTGTTTTAAATGAGTATATATTTAATAAATAACAAAATATGATACTATAGTATATACATTGCATGACAAATTGTACATAGCACTTCTTAAATTTTAACAGAATAGTACATCTACTGGAACATTTAAAATACACACACACACACACACACACACACACACACACACACACACATATATATTATAAACTATCACTAAGGAATCTTTGAAACTTTACTAAATGGATCAAAATAAAACAGTATTTTCATACTTACCAACACTACATTTTCATCATAATTGAATGAATATAACAATTAGATTTTCAGATTTATAGAGAGAATCTGAACCATTTGTCTGACATCAAGTTTATATATTCCTTTAATCTCAATTTTTTTTTTTTTTATGATCAAGGCATAGATAGCTTTAGAGACAAACAGCTTGGCGGGGGTGTCTGTAGAAAGAAGTCAGAGTTTCGAGGCATAAGTGGAAGTCTTATCTCATGGGTTTCTGGGGGATGTTTGCTAAGAGCCTACAGTCAGTCTCTCTAATTCCCAAGCAGAAAGTAAGGAAGGGGATGAGGACCAGAATATATGGCTGTGGTGTAAGCCCACTGCCTATGTAAGATATCTGAGACCAAGATGGTTGGTTAGCTAAGGATTCCCACATTCTTCCTCAATAAGTTGCTTGTTTCATATTTGTGAAAGGAGGAAGAGGAGGAAAGGAGACTGTAACATTTATTTTGGCCTCAGCAGTGTGTGTATTTTGACATCACTTTGATTAGATTTTATGTGAATCTGTTTAATAGAAAGTCTTGGAGTTAGTCTTTGATAGTGTGTTAACTTAATAAATGTACATCTATATGTTATATTATAATGTCTATATCCCTGCCATATATGATGGTTTTCAACCAATTGTATGTAACAGTCTAGATACTACCCAGACACGGTTCTGAAAACCTAAAGACTTCTCACATCAAGAAGTGAATTATTAAATTTTAATTTATTGAAATTAATTTAATTTTAAATGAAGTAACTGAATGTTACTTTAAACTGTCATAGTGAAGAGAATGGACTGTGTGGCTCAGAAGGAGTCCAACATGGAGGCAGTTCCTTAATTTCCCTAAACTTTTGAGTTAACTCAGAAGCTTTACTATGAAAAAAAAATCAAAATAGAAAATGTGAACTATTATATACAGTAATTTAAATGTTTTTTAAAGCGTTTGATGTTGTCCCATAAGTAATCTTGATTTTTAGTGCAATCTTGTCATCTTGTTTTTATTATCTTCAATATGATAACACTATAGTGATCTACTTCATATAATTTAGAATTAGCCAACTGAAGCAGTTCATACATCATACCATATCATGCTTTACAAAGCGTGAAGTCAGAATAATGAGGTTGTACAGGGTATGAGTTTGGAGGTCAGACTAGGCTTGGGGTCACAAATTGTCTTGCCATGGAATGATTATATTGCACTGAATATACTAACTGCTTTAAGTTTCAGATTCATTATCTGTAAAATATCAGTAGTAGTGCTTAACTTCAAATACACCTGTACAAATTAAGGAAGACAACACTGATTAAACCCTTGGCAAAAGGAAATGCCTCAAGGTATTCCTGTGTTCACATGGTCACTGTGATATAAAAGCAGTATGAATATAGACTACTTCTCCAAGATTTTTTTAAGTTCCTTTAGGCATTTCCAACACTATGCAATAAACAACATTTAATTTGAATATTCTTTTTACTCTAATTAGAAAGCATCTACAAAACATAAACACAGTGGGGTACCAAAATTAGATGACTTTTGGCTGTACTCAGGCAGTCACAGTACATTTTTAGGCAATCTGCATGATCAGGCTCTCCCACAGGCAATATGAGTGAGTAGCATTGTCTCATAGTCTACTGATCTAAAAATTATGATTAGTAACTTGGAATCACATCCATTTGAGCAGACAGTTTTTGTCCAAATTTGGCTTGGCCAGGGTCCTAAATAGCAGAACTTTTGTGAACCTTCTAATGATAATTAACTACTATGTGGTTGGCTAAGACACTTGGTTTCTGGATTGTGGTACTCAGATAGGCACATCATCAGATGACTGTAAGTTTTAGTTTCTATAGAGATATACAGGACAGCAAAACCTTGGAGGATTTTCTGATTTAAAAAATTATAATCATTATTTGGATAGGCATATAAAACAGTAACATTTTTCAGATTTTTTGAAGAACATGGAAATACTTAAATTGCCTTTAGTATAGTTGTACAATAATATACACTGAGTCCCTGTTCTCTTCAATGTTCTTAAAAGTTATAGTGTTTGACTCTGAGGTGTGGCGACTATAGTTAATTTTTCTTTGTGTTATACACCTGAGTTCTCTACTTCACTTTCTTCTAGAGACATAAGTTCTCCAACAGTCTATCTGGCATGGTCACTTGCTATATATCATCCATTTATAACCACATCTATACAGAAGAATATTCAATCCATCGCCCAACTAAAACACTGCTCTCAGTCTTTGCGTACCAAGCGACAAAGAGACAGGCAAAGCTGCAGGCCACAAAGAACAACCATTTATAGAAAAAGCAACCTTACCTACAACACAGCTAGCAAGCATCACTTTGGATCTTAAAGATTTAAGCCGGCTTTCTGTGCTGTTTTTACAATGATAAAATATGAGAGGCCGTATATAATTTGCTAAGCCTTACATCTGAACAAAAGCTCTTACATAGTTAAAAATATGTGAACAAGTCTTTATTGTAGAAAATTCACTAACTATTAATAACATCAGCTATTACCTATAATAATATTCATGGATTTAATTCTTAATATGGTATTTTGGAAAGTATATATTATATAATAAATACTATATAAAACATTGAGTAATCATAGAACATTGACACATCATTAACATGAAATCAGTTCTATTTTATGGTTTTAGTTTTTATTCTGTCAATGAAAGTTTATTAATTTATATTTGTGAACAATAAAATATTAACTTACTTATTGAATCTAGAGGAGGGACTGTAAGAGCATGAATTGTTGAGACCAAGATTGGAAAGGCACAGGGACAAATAGCCAAATGAATAGAAGCACATGAATTATGAACCAAAGGCTGTGGATCCCGTAGCTGGATCAGGCCCTCTAAATAAGTGAGACAATTGAATAGCTTGAACTGTTTGGGAGGCACCTAGGCTGTGGGACCGGGACCTGTCCTTAGTGCATGAGCTGGCAGTTTGGAACCTTGGGCTTACACGGGGATACTTTGCTCAGCCTGGAAGGAGGGGACTGGACCTGCCTGTACTGAATCCACCAGATTTAAATGAATCCCCAGTGGAGTCTTGGCCCTGGAGGAGATGGGAATGGAGGGGAGGGGATGGGGTGAAGGTGAGGGTGGGGGGCGGGAGGGCAAGGGAACCCATGGCTGATGTGTAAAATTAAAACACAAATATAATAAAAAAATTTAAAAAATAAAAAAAATTGACATTTAAAGACTAAGCAAATATTTTTATTTAACTTGCATTAAATATGATTATAAATATCTATAGTATGCTATTAATGGATTTGAATACATTTGCCAGCCACTACCAAAGGAAAGTATCTTCAAACTATTTCTGATTACTTTATATGAAAAATGTAAATCCAAGTTCATGCTTGCAATCCAGTTTTTACTCGATATCAAAATTTTAAAACATTCCCAATCTTATATGCAATGAATTAACTTCAACATTATCTTGAAGTTTTGTTAGGGAGATGTGTTATGTGTATAATGGATATACATATGAGTGTGAAGACATGTAGAATCCATAGAAGGCCATCTGGTGTCTTGTTCTATAGTATTTTTTTTTTTTTTGAAACAGAGTCTTTCACTGAATTTAGTGGCCAGCTAACGCATGCACTGCCATGACTCATTGTTTTACATAGGTAATGGAGACTCAAAGACCTATCCTTGTGATTGTCTAAGTAGTCTTTCCTAGTAAGCAATCTCTTCTACCCCATATTTGCTTTATTTTTTAATAAAAATTAGTTATAGTATTTATTGAAAATATTTTTATTTAATATAATTTGAAAACAAACATGGATATTTTATTTTATTGTTCATGCAGCATCTGTATCATGAAGTATGGTTCTAGGGGGTATAAGGATCATTCTGACATTATATGCCCTATGGCAAGTTCCCCAATTAACAATGGCATACTCACTTATTAAATAGTAACTATATCTTTCAAAATATGGCTTATAAACTTAAGAATGGATAAATTTTAGTCTGGGCTTAGTTTCAGTGAGTGAAATGTACGGTGATATATTGTGTCTCCCAATATATTTTGCACCCTAATAAACTTATCTGGGGTCAGAGGACAGAACAGCCACTAGATGGAGGCCAGTAAATGATGGCACACACACTTTTAATACTAGCATTCTGGAGGCAAGGATCCATCAAGATCTCTGTGAGTTCAAGGCCACACTAGAAACAGAGCCAGGTATGGTAGTACACACATTTAATTCCAGGACTTGAGATCTCATGTCTTTCTTGGGAAAGACACGTGCCTTTAGTCCCAGTAAGTGATGGCAGGAGGCAGAAAAGTATATAAGGCATTAGGACCAGCAACTAGAAGCTTTTAGGCTTTTTATCAGCAGTTCAGCTGAGATTCATTCTGGATGAGGACACAGAGTCTTGCAATTTGAGGAAACAGGATCTGCTGATCAGTTGTTGAGGGGAGGTTGGAGGTGGCCTGTTCTGTTCCTTTGATCTTTCAGCATTCACCCCAATATCTGGCTCTGGGTTTGTTTTTATTAATAAGACCTTTTAAGATTCGTGCTACAAAAATGTGCTTCTTAAGCAGTTGTAGCAACCTAAGTTTGGATATTCTGGAATCCATGTAAAAGCCCCAAAGGGTAGTACATATATATATATGTAAACCTAACACCACTATGATGTGATTGGAGTCAGAGATGGGAGGATAACCCACAAGCTTATGGGATAGCTAGCCTGGTAGTTACAAGTAAGTTTTCACCTGAAAACCAGGTGGAAGGGAGAACTAACCCCTAACTCCTGAAAATTGCCCTGTGACCTCCACCTGGGTGCTGTGGCATGCACATATCAACATACACACCCACACACCACATGCACATACACAAAGATTTTCTAATGGTACTGTTAAAATGGAAAAATTAAGATTAATCACTGTTAAACATGTCTTCTCTTTAATTGGTATTGTTAAGGTAATAAGAGCACGATTCTCAGTCTGTGAGAATGTTTTTAGGTAGGCTATATAAAGAACCATGAAAAGATACAAATACAAAAAAAAAAAAAGTCAGTAGAAATGTGGGCCCAAGGTAGGAGAAGTCACTTCTGTAAAGACTGTTTAGCTGTGGTGCATTAGCCATGGCCTGCTGAGGAGCTTGCTGAGAGAAGAGCTGGCACCAGCTGGCAACGTGAAGAGCGCACTGTAACACAGCCTGTGCTGTGTTAATCTCGATGTGCCTTAGGTGGACACCCGCTTCAGCTTCAGACTCTCACTTAAGTTCAGTGAAAGTGCTATATGCCTTCTGGAGTCTATTTTAAGGGTCTTGGGGTGACAAGAACAAAGCCAATTTTAAGCTCCTGTGGTCACTTTAGGAGTCAGAAATATCAGATTCAGTCCTGTGCTCCCTTTCTGCGTTATGGGCAAAGCTGGCTCTACCTTTTTTGTTTGGTCCAATGAGAAGTAAACTTATATCTTGTCAATACTTAAAAAAGAGAGAATTCCACAAGATGTGGCTCAGAGTAAGGATAATTGGACACTGTTTTATGGTCTTTCTATTGCTCATGGCAAATGGACACAGGAAAACGCGGTATCACTCATATTTGGGAGAATGTTCACTTGAAGCCTTGATATACCACACCAGTCCTGGATAAGAATGAGTAAAAAAAAGCAAGTGAAAAAAGTACTGGTGATTAAGCTATGAGAATAAGTGATCCATGTAACACTTCCAAACCATAAACTTTAATAAAAGTTTCCTCATTTCAAGTTGATTTAGTAAAATACTTCTTATAGTAACTGACAGCATATACATTTTGTTTATTTTTCTCTCTTTCTTAATATGTGTAATTCAGTTTTTCTGTTAAATTTATTAACAAAATGGTGGCTCAATATTCTAACATATGTATATATAATATATGTGAATTTAACATATTCAACATTCTTTTATGTGATTTGAATTCATAGGTCAATATTATATCCATATGTACATATATTTATTACATGCTTGTTTTAAATTACATCATATAACAAATTATAGTAATTATCACATTTAAATGATATGTTATTCATACTATCTGTTTAAGCATAAGATTTCTCACCTCATCATTATTCTCAAATGATCCAAAGAGAATAAACTACTTATCTGAGACCACTGAGGTATTGCTGTATAAAAGGAAAGACGTCTTTTGAGAGAGAAAAAACAATCAATTACACAATATGATGATTCAAGATGACTTTTTCCTATGTAGCACTAAATAGTCAGCCTCTATCTGAATATGTTTGTCAACTGCTGTGACTTAACTGCTGTGAACTGGAGACTTAAAGGTATTTATTCCTCACATGTTCTGTCTTACGGTAATGGACTATCCTGTGCCTTTCTCACTACTTTGTTTTAAGTGTAGGAAAGCAGTCAACATACTCTAGTATCAAGATTTTCAGCTTCAGAGGAACTAACTTTAAAGCACAGTACTTCTCTAAATCAGACCAAACAAGTCTGATGAAATGAGATCTGTTAAATTTGGGATTCAAAGTGAAACCTGGTCCCATAATCTGATGAAAGTTGGGGGGAGATTTTAAATTTTTTTTGCCAAATGAAATAATGCGCTGTATAGAGACAAAAATGAACTTTAAAATTGCACATAAGGATTTTATTTCTATAGGGAACACATGCTAGAGTATGAAGCTGGCAAGGAGTTAAAATTATATTTTAAAATAAGATGGCATGTTTTTTGAATAACATTCATTATAAAAGGGTTATACTGAAATTTTAGGATTTAGCAGTATTATTTAAAATATATGATTTGTCACTGAGACTGGAAAATGAGATACTTCATTGAGAAATGAGCACTTACTGTAAATTCATCATGGTTTGAAAATAGGTATTTTTATATTTAAAAGTAGTTAATTTCCTGGATCCTATTTTTCTTATCTGCAAATTTGAAGCCATTTAATTGCACTACTCAACACAATTGATAAATTATTCACAGATGGTAGGTATATGCTTTCAGGAGGGTCCAATAATGATTAATAATGAATTACCTAGTCATATTGGACATTGTTATTGAAACTCCAATTCAGTTCCTCATAGATATGTTTCTTTTGCTTCATAACATCTTTATTACAAGAGGAAAGGAAGGCTAATGCTGTATTCCACCTCTTAAAGAAGTGTCACTATTAATGTTGGCTCTGTGAAAGTGTATGTGTCACCCACTTACCCTTCCCATTTTTCTGAAACCACCAGAAAGAAAAGAAAAAAATGTACATTTCCCTGCATAAAAATTTTTATGCTTATGATTCCTTTGAATAAAGAGATGTGCAAATTAAGCATTTTAAAGAATTAATCCAAAAGTAAAAATATTTCATGTTCTGGTTTATTTTAAGCTACAGCTCTTGCTGATGCTTTCACATTTGAAAATTTATAGCTAATTTTCCCAAGTTATAAGGTCTTGGATTACATATCCCCACCCCATGTCATCCCCTGCCTTTAAAGCAGCTTAACAATTTATTATAGCAATTTAACAAAAGTATTTCTGCTTACTGTCAGAATTTACTGGCATCTCTGCTCATTGCTGGAGGTTAAACATGTCAGTGTGACCCTTAACAGTATCCTTGAAGCGTGGCATTAAGCTGTGCAATTGTCCCTCTGGCTTTATGTGTGTTTGCAATTTACATATACCTGGAGACTCTGAAAATGTCTGTAATAAAATTCTTGTATTTGATGAAAATAAAATTCCTATTATTGACCTAAAAATTAGAAAAATCCAAAAACGTAATGCAGAAAACATTTACTATGAAAAAAGCAACAAACACTGAGCTATTTTAGGACAGATCTGACATGAACACAATAACCTAATAATAGCAGAACTATAAACCGGATATTATGGGTCAGCTTCCTCAAAGGAGCAGGACAGGTGTGCCATCTTTCTAAAGTGTTTCTCATACATTCTTGCTGAACACTCTGGAAATAATAGCCATGCTTTCTCTTCACCATTCTGATCTCCTCCCCTTTTTTTTAATGTGGAGTGTGAAGTTTTATGAAATAGTAAGGAAAACTAATACTTCTCTAATCCTTTGTTATAACTCAATATACAGGAGATGTTTCCCAAGAGTGGTTTTCTCCTGTGCCTAAGCATCATTGTGTACCTATTTCCACAACCTTATATAATGTAGCTGACCCACACGGAGGCTATTGAAGTTTCTCCTTTGCTTACTAAGTTCGCCAGACAGTGAATGGCATCAATGAACTTTCACTATTTACACAGCGCAATCCTCTATTCCTGAAGCAATATTCTGAATAAATACTATTGTCATGGAAGGCTATTTTAAAATTACGATGATGTTACCTTTGTACTTTTAAGTAATCTTAAAATATGTATATTTGCATACATATATAGAATCATAGACATAAAGATATAGGCATGAGTGTGTATATAATACATGTACGTATAAATAAACATACATATATTTGCATGTACATATATGGAAGAGATATTAAAATGTTCATGTTTTTTAATGAAACTCATTCAAAATGTGCAATTATTTTGGTTTTAAAGTAAACAGGTTTTAAAATTTAGAGAATGATGAAACAATTACATGTTTATATGACACATACTAAACCAAATGTTAAACTAATGATTCTTTTGAAGACATATATACTATATTTACTGACACTTCAATGACTTTTAACTTAGAATCATTCTTATGCTTGTAGCACCCAAAAGTGAAATTTAAACATGTAGACCTAATAAAGTGATAGCAAATTAAAAGTGGGGGAAATATTACACAATAAAAATTTAGAACATTTTGTTTTTAAAATGCTTAAATATACTGTATAATATTAAATAATCTCTTTATTTGAAAACATTTTTTAAGTACTTGTGTAAAGTCAAAACTAGCATCTAGAAATAGGTCCCTGGAGAAAATTCTGTAAAGTTGCTTACTTTTCTTTAATTTAAATTACAATGTTGGAAGAAAGAAATTATCTAGGTAGGGACTGTAAAGCTAAAGTGTCTTGGCATTTCACACTGTGTTGCATGTGTAGAGACTGGATTAAATAAAGCAACAACAGAATCTCCAAACAAAATAGAATGTGGTTAATTCATAATTCTTGTGGCCTTCATAGTAAAATACTGTATAATGTCTATGAGTTCCCCAAAGAAATTTCCTTAGAAGTGTTTTGATATTTCTAGGCATTTATTTAATTATTTACAATGTGAGAGTGGGAAAGTAAAATTGAAAGCATCACTCTCATTTACTATTTTGGAGTTATTATATTTTAAAGGTAAAATAGATAGAATGCCAACACAAGTCAGATGTGAAAGTGTGTGTGTGTGTGTGTGTGTGCATGTGTATGTGTGCGCATGTGTATGCACGTGTGTATGTGAGAGAGAGAAAGAGACAGAGAGAAAGAGTGAGACATAGTTAGACAAAAATGGAGATACAGAGAGAGATAAAGACAGACAGAGGGAACTAGCTGATGGCGTTGTCAATTCTAAACAGCAAAAAGCTGCAGACTTGGGGAACATCAGTAATTCAGACTGCACATGTTAACTTAAGACATTCTTACCTGTATCTAATTGGAATGGTGTGTAGTGTTAATTGTAATGTCTAATGAGACAAAACTTAGTACGTGCAGCTAGGGAAAAGCAGTTCAAGTCCAAGTTCTCTAACATTGAACATATAGTACAAATAATAATAATTTAGTTAAAGCACTAGGATCAGCCTATAAAACATTAAACAGAAGCAGATGCATGTGCTGTTCTGGAATTGTATCAAAGAATTTTTGCAAACAGGGGAGGAATCAACAGAGCCAAATGGGGAAGAGGCATCTGTTCAGACCTCATTGAGGATTTACACTTCCACGGTGTTTTGGTAGTAGTTTAGAAGGTTGGGAAAGGGTGTTGGTGAAGATGCCTGTGGAAGTGGCTCCTGAAATGAATCTGTGATCTGTGGATACGAGGGAAATATTAGTGGACAGCAATGGCATGGATTGGAAGAAGTATAATTCCTGGACTGGAACAAACTCTAAGCATGTGAATGCACAGACTGCTTTTATTCTACTAAGTCTTGTTATCTTCTTAGTAATGTAATAATCATGGCATGTGTAATTGATAATCACAAAGTCTGCCAACATAATTTGCTAGAGAGGTTGGCATTTTACATATTCTGCTATGAATCATTTATGGGTAGATGAGGTGAGGAGACACATTGGGAAAACATGTTATTGCTTCAACTCATCTTGTATCTTCATTTGTTGAAGTGGGAGAAGAAAACTACAGAGGCATTCCATATAAGAACAAAATTTACATTCCTGATTGTATAAGCCATATACTTCCCTCTGCCCCTAACCATTAATGCTGTGACTTCAAGTGTTAGGGTTGTAACATGTGAAATTTGAAGAAAACAACACTCAGTGCTTAGGTAACATTATTAGGTAAGGAGACATATTCCTTTACATTCTCTCTGCATTCTCCTCCCAACTTACATGTCCCTGCAACTTCTTAAACCATAGTCTAATCTTAAGTCCTTGATTTACATTTGCCACTTCCTGTGTTAACAACAACTCTTTCTCACATATTCATGGCCCTTCTCAGCAATTCCATCCTTTTAATGGCACCTTCTCAAAAAATAGTTTTCTTACCTGCCTCACATAAAATAATACCGCTGAATTTCTAAAATTTATATTTTATCTTATTTTCAGCAATAAAACCTCCATCTGATATATTCCATGTTTTGGGTTTTGTTGGCTTTTGGAGACAAGATTTTTCTGTGTAGCTTTGTTGCCTTTCCTGCAACACACTCTGTAGCCCAGGCTGGCCTCAAACTCACAGAGATCAGCCTGCCTCTGCCTTCTAAGTGCTGAGATTAAAGGCATGTGCCACCACTGCCTGGTAACATTCCATGTTTTTAAATTTATTTAAAATTTACTTCCACCTGCTGTGGAATAATCCCTTTGTACATTATGAAGATTTTTTGTGGTGACTGGTTTAATAAACAGATATTTGAAAAGAATAAGGTTAGACTGGAGGACCAATCTCAGATGATGAGAAGAATGGCAGCATCTGGAGTCACCAGCCAGAAACAGAGGGAGCAGGAGATGATCATGTCATGTTGAAAGAAGGACATGAGAGGCTGTGGATTCATTATGGATTAAAGAAAATCAGGATTGATCTGAGAAGATCCCCTGAAATCCTGGCTACAGACAGAAGAATATTCCGAGAGGAACTACAAGACACATAACGTATGTTTTACCTGCTCAAACGTCAAAGTATCTTCAACTAACTTGTGCACACCACATATTCCATACTTCTAATGTATGTTACCTTTAAAAGTTTATGTATTTTCATAACAAGGAGACCAAATGCCAATGAAAATGAATGGCCCAGGTGAGGCAGCATCTCAAAATCCCTCTGTTATAGTCTCCTCAAAATTCTGCATCCCAAACAGCTTCAAGGCAGTTGATCCAGCTTCACAGATTTCACAGCTTCACTCCAGCCAAGATTTAACAATTATCCTGATTTTCTCAAGGGTTCCTAAAAGATGTTAACATCCACTAAACAACAAGAAGTGTTCTAAAGAAATCAATGCCCACATTCCCAAAAGGTGAATTGTGGATGTTTTTCTTTGTTTAGGATTGTTTGCAAATTATTATTGGTCATGGTTTAAAAAAAAAAAAAAAACCAAAGGAGTCAGATTCAAAGATCTCTTTCTGAAAGAAAAAAAAATGGGTATATAATATAGAAATGACCAGATAAGAGGATGGTTTATTGAATCGACTTTAAGTCAGAAAACAACTATTAATCTTAACTACACAAATTTAAAGTTATTTCTGTTATACAGTATGTATATTTCTAATCTTGTTTGGGGTATTTTGTTTATGCAGCTCATTTAAAAATGTAATGTATAATTAAAATATACAGGTTAATAGTCACTCACAATAGTCAAACTTATAGTCCTGTAAAGTATGTTTTAAATGTCTCATATATATATATATATATATATATATATATATATATATATATATCGTCAAACAATTAAAAGACATACAGAATATGACATTTAGTTTGTTTAATGATCTAGAGCTTTTAATGATAATGAGAAATGCCTGCTCTGGCAGCACCAATCTACTTCAGAGAAGGTGATGGGCATTGAAGAAACTCCATATGATGTTTACTTTTTTTGTGGCAAAACTTAGCCATTGGGCAAGAAACTTCCCTTGCCTCAACTGCTGATAGTGTGGTTTACAAATTGGACAAGCAGGACACAAAAGAAAGTGACTGCTGAACTTTGCCAAAACAAGTGGGACACTTCTTCAAAATTCCTGCTTCACAGAAAAGTGTCAGATATGCTTGACTTGCATGCTGAAGACTGGTGCCCCAATGATAAAGATGAACTTTGGGTGACTGTCCAGGCAGCTAGCTATTTCTGTTACCTCCTGTTCACTCAGGTAATATTATATCCTTCTTAGGTCTCTGATGGAGTTGAAGGCTATATAGTTATAATTATAGTTTTTATTAGTTTTGATAAAAGAGTAAATTAGATGTGAAACTTTAGACTTACCAAAATAAAACAGATAATAGAATATTTTCTCTAACATTGTCAAATACAAGTAGACTGGATATTGTAACTGTAATTCTTACTTAATAAGTATTTTCATTGTATATAATCTTACTATGTTGCATTTAAAAACTTTTTAATTATACAAAAATGGGGAATGCTGTGGAATAATTCCTTTGTACACTGTGAAGATTTGTAGCTATGATTGGTTTGATAAACAATCTGACTGGCAAATAGCTGAACAGAATAAAGATAGGGGGGGATAGGCAACCTGAGAATGCTAGGAAGCAGAAGGGTGGAATTGGGGTAGCCAATCAGATGGAGAATGATTCAGACATACAAAATGGGATAGAGGTAAAAGCCACAAGCTTCAGGGCAGCACATAGATTAATAGAAATGGATTAAGTTGAAAGAGATATTTAGTAAAAAAGCCAGAGCTATTGGCTGAGCATTTATTTTTTTGGAAACTGGCTGCCAGTTATTTGGGAGCAGGTGGCCAGGACAGAAAAACTCCACCTATATCCATCTGAGAATGGAGGGTATATTTGACACATGCTGTACATCCAGTGCTTGGAAAAACATCCATTATTTTACATGATACAAATTCTATGTACTTAAAAGTAATGAGTAGATCAAAAGAAGGTATTAGTAGAACCCACTTCTAAGCAATCCACAATGTACATGAATGGTAATGTTTCTCAAGTAGATTAAGCAAATCTAGGTTAAAATTAATTTGAACATCAAGTTCTTGATGCTCTTGTTCATGGAATACCTCTTCCCTCTCTTTGGCTGGACTTCTGGAGCTCATCTTGTTGACTGTCTGTGGCTGTCTGCATCTGTTTCCATCAGTTACTAGATGAAGGTTCTATGATGACAGTTAAGGCACTCACATATCTGATCACTGGTGTAGGGCAGCTTAGGTACCCCCTCCAAGACTGATAGTAGTCTAAGCTGGGGTCATCCCTATAAATTCCTGGGAACTTCCCTCCCATCAGGTTTCTTCCTTACTCCATGATGTCTCCCTCTATCAAGATATCTCCCTCATTGCTCTCCCACTCTGTCCCTGTTCCAGCTCAACCATCACATTCCCCCCATGCTCCCAGGTAACATACAAATATAACCAAACCAAGCTAATAGGAACTCATGTACTTTTGGCCTACAGCTGTGGAGCCAGCATGGGCCTGGACTGGGCCCTCTGTGTAGGTAAGACAGTTATATAGCTTGGTCTATTTGAGGGGTCCCTGAAAGTGGGAATAGGGTCTACCCGTGGTACATAAACTAGTTTTTTGGATCCCATTGCCTATGGTTGGACATCTTTCATAGTCTCAATGCAGGGTGAAGGGCTAGGATCTTCTTCACCAGAATGTGCCTGGCTTTGCTGATTCCCCATGGGAGGCCATATCTTTTCAAAGGAGGGGATGGGGATGGGCTGGTGAAGGGGAGCAGGAGGAGAGATGAAGGGGGGGAATTTGTAGTTGGTATGTGAAATATACACTAATTTGAACAAATATGTTGTCATTCAAAAAGATGCACAAATCCATATGATACTATTTTAGAGAGACAATATTGAGGTTGATGTCTACTCTTCATTCAACTGGTCTGCTACTGGAGAAAAATTTGAAGCTGAGATGATGGACCTAAACTTCACTTATTTTTAACTGATAGATTCATTAACAAAATAAATGCGTATATTTTCTACTAGGATATGAGCAGACACCCTGTCAGAAGAGAAAAAATAGTTTACTGTATCATAGTGAAACCATACCCCACTTAAATCTCATTTTGGGTTTATTCTTTGCCAAATGACTGTACCTGTATGTTTAGGTAACATGGTTCCCCTCCTAGAACAAAGCAGGACAGGAAGCCTTTAGATATACATATTTTGTTATTGCTTGACAAATCCAGTGTAGATATAGAAAGCTGGATCAAAAGATTCAGCATTTGTATTCTGTCCTTGCTCTTTGAAAAAACAACTTCATTGATTGCCAGGGTTATGACCAGGACCACTATTAACAACACTGGAAGCAAGCAGAGAAGGATTAATCGGGAGGATGAATCAGAAGATCAAGAAGGAACAAGGATTAGAGTCCTCAGCTCTGGCTGCATGCCAAGCACATTTAGGACAGTGCAGCCTTCCTCACAGAGACAGAAAACAAGGAGACTGCTATCTGAATTTGTATAGAAGTAACAGTTTGCATGGAATGTTTTAACTGCATCTTGATGTTTGTATGGGAAACTCTGGAGTATATTTTAAACTTACTTGAAATCTGAATTCCAATTTGAAGAGTCCTTTTGGTACTAATCTAAAAATCAAACCAATGTCCAGTTAAAATTCAAATACCTCAAAAGGAGAAAAAAATGAAAATATAGTTTACTCAAATATTTGATAAAAAGACAAATTTAAAATCAATTTATTGTTGATATTACTATTCTTAAACTGATAGATGTATCAAAAGAGGATGGGGAGAAATTATTTTGATGGATTCATGGTTTGAATTCACTTAATAATATCATTTTTCTTAGAAAACTTACCCATCAGTCACTTTTTGTCATAATTGAGCCCATAGGAAAATATATACTACCCATGCTGCAATATGTTTATATAATATGATATGATAATTAGTAAATACATTTGAAAACTAAAAATTACTGAGATGTTGTGGAGCTACTTTATTAGAGATTTTGTAATTTCTTAGCCAATTAAACTACAATGTCAGCGGTTCATGATCCATGCTTTGTATATAAATTAGTTCTTAAACATGTGGAGAAAGCCTTGCTTCTGTAGTTGGAAGTATTTTCTGTGTCCTGCCTGGTCTTTCACCACTCAGACCCATGTAAACACACAGAGGCTTATATTAATTATAACTGCTTGGCCATTAGCTCAGACTTAGTACTGACTAGCTCTTACATTTAAATTAACCCATAATTTTTATCTATGTTTAGCCACATGGCTTGGTACCTTTTCTCAGTTCTGCCTTATCATCTTGCTTCTTCTGTGTCCGGCTGGTGACTCCTGACTCTTCTCTTCCTCTTCCCAGAATTCTACTCTTCTGCTTGCCCCACCTATAATTCCTGCCTGGCTACTGGCCATTCAGGTGACACATGTTTACTGCATACAGAATGACATCTCACAAAATGGTTCAATGAACACAAAGCAATACATGTTATATCCTATAAAACCATTTATATAAAAGAAACAACTGTTTGTAATCAATAGAGAAGATAATAGAACACTGTAACTGATTGAAATGCAGACAGCAAGTAAACAAATGTTGCCCCTTCCCAGCTGATACACCCACAACACAATTTCTTCACCTCAGCTTCAGGGATCATTATGAAAAGGTAGCAGAATGATTCAAAGAGCCAGCACAATAGAACATTTCCTGTGAATTTCTGCTAGGAATACCAGAGAAGTTATACCCATGAAGTTTCATCAACAGGACTGCCTTAAGAAGCCATCAACAACTATCACATCAATGGACACACTAATATGTAAGAGAGAAAGCTTGAGGGATCTTAACTCTAGACAAGGATCTGCACACTACTAAAGAATGCTGAGTGGAAGAAATGGTGTTCTTCAGGGAACACCCCTCCCAATTAGTTATCTAATACCAAGTAGTCAACTAAAAGATATCTATATCTATATCTATATCTATATCTATATGATACATATATAACATATTACAGAATGAGTAATTTGTACAATGTTTAGGATATATATTTTTATGTACATAAGAACATATGTAAAAACAATTAGAGGAAGAGAGGCCATAATTTTGAATGAGAGCCAAGGATGTGCATGGGAGCAGCTAGAGAAAGAAAAGGGAAGGAGCAAATAATATAATAATTTTGGTGGTCTGAATAGAAATGGCCCCCATAGTCTCATGTGTTTGATGATTTGTTACCAGGAAGCAGCACTCTTAGGAGGTGTGGCCTTGTTGGAGGAAGTATATCACTGTGGATTGTAGTGATTCTAATTAGTCTTAATAATAAAAACCTGAAGCCAGATATTGGGGTAAAAGCTGAAAGATCGGAGAAGCAAAGGAGCAGCCACAGTCACTTCTTACCTCTCTGACTCAGACCTAAAAAGGGAGATCTTTTGTCTATGAATTGTCTAGGCTGTGTGGTTGAAGACCCAGTCTCTACCCACCTTATATTCCTGTCTCTGCCTCCTGAGTGTTGGGATTAAAGGTGTGTACCACCACTGCCTTGCCTCTATGGTTAACTAGTGGCTGACTCTACCCTTCTCTCTGAGCAAGCTTTATTTGTCAGAACAAAAACAAAATATCATTCAACAGTGGGTGGGTAATGATCCAGTTTTCTGTAGTGTGCATTTGTGGAAAAACTGGATGCATCATTAATTCCAGAGTTGGAGGAACCACCTTCTGATGAATGCCCCCACTATCTGAACCCCCAACTCTTGGCCTTTGACTAGCATTCAAGTCTTCATCGCTTCTGACAATGGCATCATAATTTCTGCTTAGGAGTACTTACAAATAAAAATAAATCAACCCTTATCCTCAACGAAAGGTGGGAATATTAGGTCTAAAGAAAACTGAGAACCCACTGGAAGGGATCACACCTGTTCATCTTTACCACCAACACTGCTGTCAAGTTACACATCAACATCTGGATATATCATACCCAGGTCAGGTCACAAGGGATGATTACCAAGCTGTAGAAAAATGGAACACCACTAAATCCTGAAAAGATCCACTAAAGATAAGACAGACCTGGGGGGCAGATTAATAAGGTTGTTTTGTCTGAGTATGTTCCCTCCTCTTCTTTCATGGGGTATATGTCTAGATCCCACTTTAAGATCAGATGAAAATTTGCAATAAATGTCTCATAGTTCCTGTCCACCACTTTGTCAGGTGGACATTCCTTTCCTCAACTCTCTGTTGAAAATGTATGGTTTGCATAATATAAGAGATTACATCCCTGCTGGGCTATTTGTCATGTTCATCCAGCCCTAACATTGTGTATCTTAGTATTCCCATTTCACTGGATGTTTGTATATGATGATACATCAGGGAGAGTGCATTTGTTTTTGCAAATCTTTTCAGCACCCAGGGGCAGAAAAAAACATGTAGTTTCTCTCCTTATGTCCCTCATAGTAATCTTTGGATTGAGATCAGCTGTTTCTGCTCTTGGGATCAATAGGCATAGCAATGACTGTTGTCAACTACAAAAATTCAGGACATCAAATGACCCAGGATTCATTTCCATTAGAAAATCCTATTGAAAAAGTAGAAGAACAGGTCAACTCATTAGCTGAGGTAGTCTTAGAACATGGTAGGGCACTTGATCTGCTTTACGCAGAGCAAGAAGGTTACTGTATGGCCTTGGGGAAACCTGCTACTTCTATGCAAATCACTTAGGAATTATCAGGAATAAATTGTCAAAAATTTGAAAATGCCTCAGAGAGAGAAAAGAAGTCCTATGCAGAGGGTAAAAATGGCTCCTTATAGTGGATACCTGTTCTACCTACCTATGACCTTGAAGAATGAGCACTTGAGGACATGGCCTCAGGGCTACCCTTAAGACTTGAAACACAGGTACTCTGTTTCTTCTCTCCCTTGTGGGTTTGTGCAGACTGACTCAGGCAGAAGAACAAGAACAACATGGGACAGTACCTCAGCCTTCCAGGACCCTGGGAAGAAGATTATCCTGTTCTGTTTAGTGAGTTTTCTTTCTTAATAAATTCCTTTTACCTTTTAAGCATAAGAAGACTTCCATGGATTTCTTGTTATAGCTCCCTCTTTTTTCTTTCTTTCTTTCTTTCTTTCTTTCTTTCTTTCTTTCTTTCTTTCTTTCTTTCTCTCTCTCTCTCTCTCTCTCTCTCTCTCTTTCCTCTTTTATTTATTTATTTATTCATTTATTTTTATTTATTCTCCGTGGGTTTCACATCACACCCATCCATCTCCAACCCCTTCACATTCACCCTCTGCCCTTGCAACCTCCTCCCAAAACAAAACACGATTCAAAACTCAAGAAAGCAAGCAAACAAATAAAGAAACAAACAAACAAACAATCAAACTAACATTAAAACAAAGCCCCTGTATGGATGCTGTAGTGTGAAAGTGTGAGTCACACATTGAACTCTTTAGTCCATAGATCTTTACTTGAAAGTGTTCGTTGCAATGAACCATTGATCTGATTCAAGTTCTCCAGTTCCTGCTACACAGCAGATGATGTGGCCTCATTGGGACTCTTGGGTATCATTCTATTGTTGACTTGTGTCATGGAGATGCTGCAGCTTTAGAGCTAAAGGTCCAGCCCCTTCACATGCTCCAGCAGTTCATTAGATAAGGTGGATGTTGGGGCGAGTCAACTCATAACCCTGTTTCTGGGGCTGGTTGGTAGCTGGATTGATCAATCCACCAGCTTTCCTTCATCAATCCTTACAGGGGAAGGCATTGCCCTGGCTAGTTCATCAACTGCAGCACTCCAGTTCTCTTGGTCTCTTGTTTTCAGGGCTGACTTACCAACAACATACCCACACCCACACCACCTGGGCCAGCCAGCACTACTCTTTTGTCCAGGCAAGGTACAGGGCCTGCTCCTTGTGGTGCTGCAGCAGGTTAGTTAGAGTGCAAGATTTCTCACTCTCAGGACTCTCAGATGCAGGAGGGTATCTCTCCCTGGCCCACTCCACCATATGGCAGATGAGAGGCGGGGCCCTATCTCTCCCGCAGGTAACTCTCCTGAGTGCTGCAGCCAGTGAGGGACAGGATAAGCTCTCCCACTCTCTTGACTCAGAGAACTTTGCTGACTGCAGTAAGAGTTGAGAGATGAAGGGGGTTATCTCTCCCTTGCTCATGCCACTGAGTGACAACCATTTTCTCTCTGTGGTTCTTGGCTAGTAACTCTGCTGTCATCCATCTCAGGGCACATAGGTCTCCTGTTCTTGCTGACTAAGGTTGACCACAGTATAACTAATGCCTTAATCAGATATATGCATTCCCACTTAGGAGCTATTAAGCTGATGATAATTAAATCCCAATATTAACAGGTACTTGCCATCAAGGATTTGACTTAGGGTATAACTCAAGTGGGGAATGTGATGGTTAAACTTACGTTGATGGCAAATTTATGTTTAAAAGTTGAAAATCTCTCTGCTTAAGAGAATTATAAAGCAAAATTAGACCTCCAAATGTTAAGGGCTGTTAAGGATTACATTTTTCACTGCTGTTTCTGCTTCTGTAAACAAGATTGTTTTGCACAAGAGGACATTCTGCTTACAGAACAGAGAGTATCTATGTGCTGTTTGTGTTTATAAACCCCTGTCTGAGGAGGCTGGGGCTTGCATTTGGGAATTCTGAATCTGAGTCCTGGTTGTATAACTGACACAATATCTGAATAAATGCCTATTCTTTGGTAAATTTATTAGTGGTCACACTGGTGAATCTCTGAGGGACCTCAGACTTATACCAGAGGCCTCATTTAAAAATATACTCTATCCAACAAGCTTACCTTCAGACTGCAAGGCAATTAATTTTTAATCAATTTTAGGTTTAAAAAATTCTTAATGAAAAGACTTATCGATGATTTTTAATCTTTTTTAAATTTTTTGTAACTAAGAAAGCAATGGCTTCATGTTCATAAATTAAAACCAGAACCATAAATTCATATCAATGCCATGGCCAAATGTAGGCATAGAAAAATAAAATTAGTTATTATTTTTTTATCTACATTTTTGTGACACAGAATCTCACTCTGTGGCTATGGTGATTTCAGTGACAATGGCCCCCATAGTCTCATATATTTGAATGCTGGCTCAAAATGGAATGGAATGTTTGGGGAATATTAGGATGTATACCCTTGTTGGGGCATATATCAACTAGGGTGGACTTGGAGGCTTCAAAATCACAAGCCATTCCCAGTTAGCTGGTTCTCTCTCTCTCTCTCTCTCTGTTGTCTTTTCAAGATGTGAGCACTCACCTACTGCTCCAGTGCCCTGCCTGCCTGCCTGCTGCTATGCTTCCCACCATGGTAGTCAATGATTCTAAATATCCCTCTGAAACTGTAGTAACAACAAACTCTTTCTTCTATGAGTCCTTTAGTAGTGGTGAATATATGTGAATATATATCATGAAGGACTAGAATGCATTCAATCATTTGTGAATGTATCTGTGTGTGTGTGTGTGTGTGTGTGTGTGTGTGTCTGTGTGTGTCTGTGTGTGTCTGTGTATGTTCTGAATATGTTATATATTAAAAATTGGATAAAATAATGTAGCTGGAATAAAATAAAAGGAATGGCTATTAGGTTATTATTTGTCACAATGCAGAGAATTGCCATATCCTTCACATTCTCATTGCACTATAGAAAATGTATATCCTTATGTTCAAACTTTCTGTATGATTTTACAACAGTAGATAAAACATTTGTATAGAAACATGTCATGACTTCGTTTTTTACTTATGATCCCAAAGTAGAGACTTTTAATCTGTTCAGTGTCTATTTTCCATATATCGGTATTCATTATATTTTGCTTCTGGTCATTTTGAGCCTCAGCACTATTAGAACCACTTATAAATCCAAAGATCACACATTGTACAAGCTAAAGTACAAAAAATGTTTTATATAATTACAAAATTGTAATTTATTTCATCATTTTCCATTACCAAGTGTGCTTCAAATACACACAAGAAACAAGGAGCATCTGCAAAATTTTCCACTTCTTTAAGATAAAAAAATTTCAAGATAAATGTAATAAATTAATACAAGACAAGATTATTGGAGTCAAAAGTTCCAAGAAGATACATTTGCAACATTTTGTGCAGTTAAATCTTAAGGAATACAGGATCCAAATTATAACATGCAAAAAAAATCTTTTATTATTTTAAGACAGGGATTTAAAATGTTAGAGAAAACAGTTACAAAATGACCAAGGGTATGAATGTTTGGCTGAAAATTTTATCCAATACATGATGACTTCAATTAAATGTAGAAATAAATTCTAAAAAGAAAAGTGACTCAGCTACAGTGTGTCAGAGAACAAAATAAGAGCCCTTAGAAAGACTGGCACTGAGCGATCCACACTCTTGTCCCTTAACTTAAATTTCACAGTTCAATTTTTCTATCAAAATTTTCTGTACATTTAAAATATGCTAGTGATTTTTCATTATTTTCTGCCTGCAATTCCATTTCAACTTCGGTTGCTCATTTGCTCTTGTTTCTGAACATGTACATTGGACTAATTTCCTCATACATTTTCATTATCTAAGTTCATCTGTCTCTTTATGGGAGGTGACATGTTGGGGGCAGGAAGGGGAAAGACAGAGGGAGACAAAAATCATATTTCATTGTATATGTTTCTGAAATTCCCCCTAAAAATTAAAACGTATGGAATTTTTACAAAATGCAAAGGGATATATTAAAACTGTAAAAAAAAATCTTATATGTCGTGATGGTTATATTATCAGAAATCTAGGATCATCAATTTAATGCATTATAGTAAAGGGTTTTTTTTATCACTTACGAGTTCTCCCTAATAGAGCCTATGTTAATCAACATACAAAACTATATATATATATATATATATATATATATATATATATATATATATTTTGGAGCTGAGGGCAAAACTATATTGTAACTGTCATTTACAACTTTGTCTCTTTCAATATGAAATAAGTTCCTGAAGGTCTAAACTGCTTTTTTTCCCCATCATTTTGCTATAATTTCTAGTTATATGTCCTTTTTCATGTATAATAAACTACAGCAAATATTTGTCAAACCACTGAGTGACATAAGATAACAAGGGTAATTAATTTTCATAAAGCTGTCTTTGATGAGAGCCAAACTCACTAAAAACCCCAAAGCCATTAGATGTATGTAATTTGGAATGCACAAATCTCTATGACTATAGTGAATATTGTTGTCACAGACTAAGAGACCACCCATTGATCTTCATTGCTTTAGTTTATTAAGTTAGTATTTGATTACCCAAAATTTAGAGTAAAATCAACTAATTAAAGCCACATAAAGAAAATATTAAACAATTCCTTTGTTCATCTCCCTTTTCTTAGCTTTCTGAAGGTTGTTCATTTCCCATAGAATTTGTTTCAAATAAGATTTCCTTTAACCTTGCAACACCTCTCTTAGTTTTTTAAATATACTGTGTGGCTAGTCTAATGGATTCGATTTGGAAATTGCTTCAGTTCAATCCATAACACATTTGCATACTGTATCCAGTGACAGGGATCTTCCATACATGGTTAATCACATATGTCATGCTGATTTTAATTACTTTCGATTTTATATCATGTACTTAGTGTCTTAGTAGGACTCATGAAGCGAATTATATTAAGAAGAACCTGCATGTAAGACAGTTCAGTTCTTTGTCGATTTAGTGCAGCAAGACATAAAAATTTCAAAAAATAACATCTTAAATTTTATGAACCAAACAAAACCCTACAATTGCAATTAATTTTTATGTAATATTTTTAACATCCTCAATGATACCAGTATGAACATGTCCCTGCTTGGTACTGTGGTTGTCTAGAAATCCTGTCCTGCTTTTAACAGTGTTCTATTTGTTCAGTGAGAGTTCTCCTCCCACCTCTGGTTAATTTCACTTTTCTTAGCTTCCTACTCCTTCAGATCTTAGGTTTCCCTGCCTTCTCTTTCATGCTTTTTAATGCCAAGTTTCTCAGTGGTCCAAATTAGAAACTGTATTTTCTACACTCAATTGTATTTCTTTTATCATTTTCTTTTTTGTGTGATTTAACTCTTTCTGTAAAATTTTATATAAGAGAGTTTCTAGTCATTTTACATATCAGCAATGGATTCCCTTGTCCTCCCTCCTCCCACCTCCATAGCCTTCTCCCCCCAAACCACCCCCTATTCCCACCTCCTCCAAGGCAAAGTCTCCCCTGGGGAGTCAGCCCAGCCTGGTACATTCAGTTGAGGCAGGTCCAATCCCCTCCTCCCTGCACCAAGGTTTAGCAAAGTGTCACAGCATTGGCCTAGGTTCCAAAAAGCTGACCCATGCACCAAAGACAGGTCCTGGTCCAAATGCCTGAGGGCCTCCTAAACAGTTCAAGCTAATCAATTGTCTCACTCATTCAGAGGGCCTAGTCCAGTTCTATGGGTGCTCCTCAGCTATTGGTTCACAGTTCATGTGTTTCCACTAGGTTGGCTATTTGTCCCTGTGCTTTTTCCAATCATGGTCTCAATATCTCCTGCTCATACAGTCCCTCCTCTTTCTTGTCTATTAGATGCCTGGAGCTCTACCTGTGGCTTGGTCATGGATCTTTACATCTGCTTCCATCAGTCACTGGATGACAGTTCTATCATGAAAGTTAGGGAGTTTGCCCATCCGATCACCAGAGTAGATATGACTTGTAAGATATCATGATGGAAAGAAAACACCAGGGATATTTACCATAAAATATAATTTTCATAAACATTGAGTATTCCTAAATTCCATCCAAAATCTCAACAAATATTTAAAAATTAGCATGTAGAGAATGATTATATTTAAATTAATTTTACTTTTGAAAATTAGAATTAATTAATAAAGGCAAATTGTATAGCTCACAGAAAATTAGAATTTGAAAATTAAGAGGGTTAAAAAAACAGCCAGACTTTATTACTGAGCAATAATCATAGCTGTGTTCCATACCCTCCTCCTTTCTGCCACGGATCTGCTAATACCTAGGAATGGCTTTATGCTGCACAAATATTATATGCTATAGGATTAGGCAGATTATTGTACATTGTGAAAAATCTGATTGTGTATATCATATAATTTTTGATAAGTGAAAGGAAAGTGAGATCCATACCCATATGACAGAGAATAGAAACATTTATACAGTGTAAGATTTTCACTTCTTCTTTCAGTAATAAATAGATGCATTTGTTGAATTTAAAAGACATATTCAGCCCTAGGCATCATTCATATGGTCAAATGTCTTATGTGCTTATCACTAGATAGCATTATGGATTAAACTGGATTATATTTATGAAATATGTTCTTGTAGAAAAATTATGAGGATCACTGTAAGATTCAATAATTGAATTAATCATCTGATATGTCATTTATATTTTTAAAGATGTTTCACTTTATATAATTTGTATTTTGTGTATGTATTTAGATGTTAACTTTTAGAGCTTATTTCTGCACAATATTTTTGCATATATTTGCTGAATGTATTACTTTTTAAATGAAATGTTATAAAGTTATTATAAAAAGTTGAGAGCTATTATAGTTAATGGCTCTTTTCCTTTTATGACTTTTTTAAAATTTTAGTTATCTGTATATGGACGCATCTTTGTTTGGAGGTGTGCATGTGACTACTGTGCCAAAGAAGCCAGAGACATCAAACCTCCTGCAGCTGCAGCTACATGCAGATGTGAGCCACAAAACATGCATGTTGAGAATCAAATCTTGGTCCTGTTTAAGAGCAGCATATGCTCTTAAATCACTAATGCTAAGCTACTCACCAATAGCCCTTAATGGAAATTTTCTTTTTTAATTTTTTGAAGACTTTTTAAAAATTCATTCCACATACCAACAACAGATCCTCCTCATCCCATGCCTCCTCTTGCTCCCCTACCCCCAGCCTTACCCCCTAGTTTCACATCCCCCCATCCCTTTCTGTAAAAAGGTATGGCCTCCCAGGAGTAGTCAGCAAAGCCTGACTACAAAGCAGGTCCTAGCCCCTCCCCCTGCATCAAGACTGTAAAAGGTGTCACACAATAGGCAATGGGCTCCTAAAAGCCAGCTCATGCACCAGGGATAGATACTATTCCTACTGTCAGGGGCCCTCAAACAGACCAAGCTACACAACTGCCCCATGATTGCAAAAGGGCCCAGTGGAGTCTCATACAGGCTCCAGAGCTGTTGGTCCAAAGTTCATGAGTTCCCACTAGTTTGGTTCAGTGTATCTGTATATTTCCCCATTGTGGTCTTGATGCCCCTTGCTCATAGAATTCTTCTTCCCTCTCTTCCAATGGACTTCCAGAGTTAGACCTGATGCTTGGCCTTGGCTCTCTGTATGTCTTTCCATCAGTTACTAGAAGAAGGCTCTATACTGACAGTTAGGGCATTCACCAATCTGAACACCAGTGTAGGCCAGCTCAAGCATCCCTTCTACCACTGCTAGTAGTCTAAGGCACAGTCATCCTTGTGGACTCCTGGGAACTTCCCTTGTAATGGGTTTCTCTCAATCCCCATGATGTCTCCCTCTATCAAGATATCTCCCTCATTTTTTCCCATTCCCCCATGCTGCCATCCTCTATCCCCTACTGTCCATTGCCCCCTCCACCCCCAGTTTACTCAGGAGATCTCATCTATTTCCTCTTCCGTGGGTGATCCATGCTTCCATGCTGTGGATGATTGATTGATAAATAAAAATACTGATCAGCCAATAGACAGGCAGGAAGTATAATCAGGACAAGCAGAGAAGAGAATTCTGAGAAGTGGAAGGCTGAGGCAGAGAAGACACTACCAGCCACCACCATGAGTACCAACATATAAAACACTGGTAAGACACGAGCCACGTGGCAAGGTATAGATTTATAGAAATGGGTTAATTTAAGATATAAGAATTAAATAACAATAAGCATGTCATGGCCATACAGTTTGTAAACAATATAAGTCTCTGTGTGTTTACTTGGTTGTGTCTGAGTGGCTGCAGAACTGGTGGGTGAAAGAGAATAATCCTGTCCATGGGCCAGGCAGGACTGTAGAAAACTGTAGCTACACTTCCCTCTTAGGTTCCTCCTTTTTAGCTAGCTTCTCTGGAGTTGTGGGTTGTGCTCTGGTTATGCTTTGCTTTCCATTTAGTATCCACTTATGAGTGAGTACATACCATATTTGTTTTTCTGAGTCTGGATTACCTCACTCAGGATGATATTTTCTAGTTCCATCTGTTTGCCTGCAAATTTCATATCATTGTTTTTCTCTGCTGACTAGTACCTCATTGTGTCTATGTACCACAATTTCTTAATCCATTCTTCAGTTGCAGGCCATCTAGGTTGTTTCTAGGTTCTGGTTATTACAAATAATACTAATATGAACATAGTTGAGTAAATGTCCTTGTGGTATTACTGAGTGTCCCTTGGGTTTATGCCCAAGAGTGGTATCATTAGGTCTTGAGGTAGATTGATTCCCAATCTTCTGAAAAACTGACATACTGGATTCCAAAGTAGCTGTACATGTTTGCACTCCCACCAACAGTGGAGGAGTGTTCCTCTTGCTCCACATCCTCTCCAACATAAGCTATCACCAGTGTTTTTTATCTTATCCATTCAGTCAGGAGTAAGATGGTACTCAGAGTTGTTTTGATTTTCATTTCCCTGATGCCTAAGGATGTTGATCAATTCCTTAAAAGTCCTTTGGCCATTTGAGATTCAAATTTGAGAATTCTCTGTTAAGCTCTGTAGCCCACTTTTTAACTGGATTGTTCAGTATTTTGATGTTTAGTTTCTTGAGTTCTTTATGTATATTGGAGATCAGTCCTTTGTCAAATTTGGGGTTGGTGAAGATCTTTTCCCATTCTGTAGGCTGTTGTTTTGTCTTATTTACTGTGTCCTTTGCCTTACAGAAGCTTCTCAGTTGATCTAGGTCCCATTTATCAATTGATGCTCTCAGTGTCTGCTACTGGTGTTATATTTAAGATGTAGTCTCCTGTGCCAATGTGTTCAAAGCTACTTCCTACATTTTCTTCTATTAGGTTCAGTGTAACTGGATTTATGTTGGGCTTTAGTTTTGTGCATGCATAGATATGGATCAATTTTTAATCTTCTACATGTTGACATCTAGCTATGCCAGCACCATTTGATGAAAATGTTTCTTTTATTCCATTGTATGGTCTTGGCTTCTTTGTCAAAAATCAGGTGTTCATAGGTGTGTGGATTCATGTCAGGGTCTTCAGTTCAGGTCCATTGGTTCACATGTAGGTTTTTGTGCCACTACTAAACTGTTTTTATTCCTTTAGCTCTAGCCCTATAGTAGATAGAGCTTCAAGTCAGGGATGATGATACCTCCAGAGGTTACTTTATTATATAAGATTGTTTTGGCTATCCTAGGTTTTTTGCTTTTCCATATGAAGTTGACAATTGTTTTTTCGAGGTTTTTGATGTATGGTGGTGGGATTTTGTAGCCATTGCATGGAATCTGTAGATTGTTTTTGGGATGATTGCCATCTTTATTTTGTTGATTCTACCTGTCCATGAGCATGGGGGATCTCTCCATTTTCTGATATATTCTTCAATTTCTTTCTTCAAAGACTTAAAGTTCTTGTCATACATGTCTTTCACTCGATTAGTTAGAGTTACTCCAAGGTATTTTATATTATTTTTAGCTATTGTGAAGGGTAATGTTTCTCTGATTTCTTTCTCAGCCTATTTATCATTTGTGTATAGAGAACTATTGCTTTTTTTAGCTAATCTTGTGTCCTGCCACATTGCTGACAGTGTTTATCAGCTGTAGGAATCCTCTGGTGAAATTTTTGGGGTCACGTATGTATACTATCATGTAATCTGCAAATAGGGAAAGTTTGTATCCCTTTGATCTCCTTTTGTTGTCTTATTGCATAGCTAGAACGTCAAGTACTATATGGGTAGATATGGGAAAAATGGGCAGCCTTGTCTTGTTCTTGATTTTAGCGGAATTGCTTTGAGTTTCTCTCCATTTAATTTGATGTTGGCTGTTGGCTTGCTGTAGATTGCCTTTATTATGTTTAGGTATGTTCCTTGTATTCCTGGTCTCTCCAAACCTTTATCATGAAGGGGTATTGAATTTTGTCAAATGCCTTTTCAGCATCTAGTGAGATGATCATGTTTTTTTTTTTTTTTTCTTTTTCTTTCAGTTTGTTTATATGAGGTATTACATTGACAGATTTTCTATTGTTGAACCATCCATGTATCTCTGGGATGAAGCATACTTGATCATGGTTGATGACTTTTTATGTGTTCTTGGAGTCTGTTTGCCAATATTTATTGAGTATTTTTGCATCAATGTTCATGAGGGAGCTTGGTCTATAATTATTTTTCTTTGTTCCATCTTTGTGTGGTTTGGGTATCATTGTAACTGTTGTCTCATAAAAAGAATTTGGCAATGTTCCTTCCATTTGTATTGTGCAGTACAATTTGAAGAGTATTTGTACTAGCTCTTCTATGAAGTTCTGGTAGAATTCTGTGCTGAAACCTTGTCCTGAGCTATTTTTTTTAATTCTTTTAATGACTGTTTGTATTTCCTTAGGCATAATAGGTCTACATAAATTGTTTGTGTGATCTTGATTTAATTTTGATATGTGGTACCTATTCCAAAAATTGTCCATTTTTTTTAAGATTTACCAACTTGGGGGAATACAGGTTTCTGAAGTATAACCTGATGATTCTCTGGATTTCCTCATTGTCTGTTGTTATCTCCCCTCTTTCTTTTGTGTAGGGTGGAATGTTCTGTAGATATCTATTAAGTTCATTTGATTCATAACATCTATTAGATCCCTTTTTTTTCTGTTAAGTTTCAGTCTGGCACACCTGTCCATTGGTGATATTGGGATGTTGAAGTCTCCCCCAATTAGTGTGTGGTGTTTGACATGTTATTTCAGCTTCAGTAATGTTTCCTTTACATATGTGGTTGTCCTTGTATTTGGGGCATAAATGTTCAGAATTGAGATTTCATCTTGGTGGATTTTTCCTGTGATGAATATGCAATGTTCTTCCTCATCTCTTTTAACTGATTTTAGTTTGAAGTTTATTTTGTTAGATATTAGGATAATTACACTTGCTTTTATTTATTTATTTATTTGTTTGTTTGTTTGTTTGTTTATTTTATAGTGTTCTGCCTGCATGTGTCCCTGCAGGCCAGAAAATGGCACCAGATCTCATTACAGATGGTTGTGAGCCACCATGTGGTTGCTGGAAATTGAACTCAGGACCTCTGGAAGAGCAGTCAGTGCTCTTTACCACTGAGCTTACTTTTTAAATCCATTTTATTAGAAAGTCATTTCTCAGCCTTTTATTCTTATATGGTGTCTGTCTTTGAAGTTGAGGTGTATTTCTTATATGCAGCAAAAGGATGGATCCTGATTTGTATCCATTCTGTTAGCCTGTGTCTTTTTGTAAGGGAATTGAATGCATTGATACCAAAGGATATTAATGACCAGTGATTATTAATTCCTGTTATCTTTTGGTGATATTGTATGTCCATTTACCTTCTTTGGGTTTTGCTACTGTGGGGTTACCTGTATTTTCTATTACTTGTGTTTTCATGGGTGAATGTACCTTCCTTAGGTTGGAATTTTCTTAATATAACTTTTCTAAGGGGAAAACATTCAAAATTATATTGGTTCATGTGTTTCATGGAATTATTGTAGGCATTACACACTTAACATTTTTAATTCATTAAATAATTTTACATATCAACAAGGAACAGAATTTGAGAGGTAAACAAAGTCAGGATGTCCTCAGAAATGAAGAAATCAAGTTAGATCAACTATTAGGGTGAAACAAAAATGATTAGTCTGAGAAAACCACTTTAACATACTGACTACTCTAATTCTTAGCACTTAGGCAAAACAAAAGGTTCCTATTTGGGGGACAATTCACACATAAAGCTCTCAGAGTCCCCTGGATCAGTGTGTGCCTTATTTTCCTCTGTATTTTGGCTTTGCAGGAAAGGGAAAGAATTATTCTCAACCTGCCTAATATAAATAGATTATTCATCATGAAGTCAAAATTTGAAACATTATCAAGAGAGTCGATATGTGTCAGTCCAGTTAAGCTGTGATCTTCACGAGGAGGCACATCCTCCAATGTTGTCAAGGACTAGCCTTTCTGGCTTTGAGTCCATAGCATACTATAGTTTTTCCGACCAAAAATTTCCAACCTGGAGATGTATAATCTGGAAAAATTGCTTTCCCTCTTTGTTATGGTTGAATTTTTTTCAAAATTAATATTGTATAACTTAGAGCAAGTTTATAAGATTTTACAGCAATAACAGCAATGATTGAGGAAATATTACTAATATCAAGTTAGAAGCACTTACTTCTCTTTGGTATAGCAACAATAACAAAATGAATTCAAAGGCACTAAGCTCAAGTTTTTAATGAAATAAATACAGAAATTAATTCTTTAATTTCAGTATCATTTAGGTAGCAGCACAACATATATTTTATAAAGCATCATGAATATGTAATTAAAAAACAAATATGAAAACTAAAGGAATGATTGTCACATAGAAGTGCAGCACAAAACAGATGACCAGCAAGATCAATACTAGAAACCAGATATGAGAAAGTGGTAAATATAAGCATATTTGAGAAACATAATGAAACTATGTATGGGAATAAATACATTTTCATTGAAATTACATTTAAATATTTCAAAAACTAAAATAAAAAGTTTACCTAGAGGTGATGATATCCTTTATAAAGAATTAAAAACCAAAAATCATATTGAGTTGTCATCAGTTAAGAAGAAATACTAACTATCCAGGAGGAGAGAATTCATTGTGTCATATGCCATTTAATGTGCTAGAAAAGACAGGACCAAAATCTTGATTATAATACATTTTAGTCTGTTTAAAAGCATTTTCTTCAGGTTTCCTCATCATGATCTTGATGGGAACTCATGAAGTTTAGACCAACACCTGTGGAGCCTACATGGGACTAGAATAGGCCCTCTGCATAAGGGAGACAATCGTGTAGCTTGATCTGCTTAAAGCGCCCACTGGTGGTAGCATCAGGATACATCCCTGGTGCATGAGCAGTCATTTTGGAGCCCAGTAACTATGGTGGGACACCTCACACAGCCTTGAGGCAGGGAAAGGGTCTTGGACCTGCCTCTCCTGAATGTACCAGGCTCTGCTGACACCCCATGGGAGTCCTTCCAAGGGAATAGGGGTGGGTTGGGGGAGGCTGAAGGGGTGGGAGGAGAAAGAGGGGGATCTATAATTGGTGTGTAAAATTAATAAAAACATTTCTTAATAAAAATGTATTTTCTTCATGTAGTTGATTAGATAGCTCCCAGAAACATTATAAACTTACTTATTATCCTTGTTGCAAGTATATAAAAGACAATATAGAAAACTTTATCTGCTATTATTTAAGCAATTAAGTACCATTTCAATCGCTTTAGACTATTTTATACTATGTAGATAGAGTATGTATTTAGATTATGTAAATAGAATTTTCATTTTGGAAAACATTCTTCTTTGAAATTCCGTTGGACATAATCAATTTTCAAATGATTATATCTTATCTTTAAATGAATATGCTTTTGGTAAGTTTTTTTTATCAAAATGGAAAAGATCACTACTTTTTTAATTATTTAAACACTAATACTGGCATCCCAAGTTGGGGCAGGAGCAAGCCTCTCCCCTTGGATCAAGGCTGAGCAAGTCCTCCCACCATAAGGAATGGGCTCAAAAAAGCCAGTTTATGTACCTGGGATATGTCTGCCAGGGGTCCCACAAACAGATCAAGCCACACAACTGTCACCCACATTCAGAGGATCTGGTTGGGTCACCTGCAGGTTCCCCAGATGTCAATCCACAGTTCTTGAGCTCCCACTAACTATGAGGAGTGGATGGAGGGGGAGTGGGATAAGGGAGGAAGAGGGAACTAGGGTAGGTATGTAAAATAAAAAAGAATTTTTAGAAAAAATATAATGTAAAAAATAATAGTGTATTTTTTCTTTTTTTACTTATTTGTAAATCATACTTTAATCTTACAAATTTTAAACTATAAGAACATGATAAAGCAGAATACACAATTGAGTTAAAGTATCCAAATATTTTTAGAGAATAGATAATAGAAAAAATAAACAGACACATAAAATAGTGTACACAAATTTAAAAAGCTACCAAAACTGTTTGAAAGGCATATTAAATCATGGTATAATGTCCCTTCTCATTAAAATACAAAATGTTATAGAAAAATATTCATATGTTCTGTAAAGGAGTAATCAACATACTTTCTCTCCTTGAAGGCTCACTTGTGTCTACAAATTTTATAGATTCTCATTTTTTTCCTAGTTGACTTTTATTGTTAATACTATGCCATTTTTAAAAAAACTAAAGTTATTTCCTCAGGGAAATAGAGACAGTTACAGTACATGTATCATTAAGTATCTCCCCTACAGTGTGCACTAATAGTTCTACAGAAAACACATTGTGACTCTTAAGAACATTAGCTATGAAGAATAAATGGAGCAAATGTATAGTTGATTACGAAAAAAATCAATATTATTTCTAAAATGATGTCTCCCTTCAATAAAAATAAAACCAATTGCAGAGTGAGCATAAAGAGAAACATTTTTAACATAACAATAAATCCATAGACTCTAACACCACTCTTGAATCACAAATGAGAAATGGATAAAAAAAATATGGTACATATACACAATGGAGTGCTACTCAGCAGAGAAAAACAATGACATCATGAGGTTAGCAGGCAAATGGATAGATCTAGAAAAAATCATCCTGAGTGAGGTAACCCAGATTCAAAAGGACAAACATGGTATGCACTCACTCATAGGAGGATACTAGATGTAAAACAAAGATGACTAGACTGCTACACAACTCCAGGGAGGCTACCTAGAAAATGGGACCCTAGGAAAGACACAGGGATCACCCAATGACAGAGAAATGGATGAGATCTACATGAACAACCTGGACAACAGTGGGAGTAATGGAGGGCAAGGTTTGTTCAAGGGAAAGAAAGCTTAGGGGAGCAGGAGATCCCAGCTGGATCAAGAACAGAAAGGGAGAACAAGGAATAACAGACCATGATAAATGATGACCACATGAGAACAGGAATAGGCAGAGTGCTGGAGAGGTCCCCAGAAATTCACAATAATACATCCTCTGTAGACTGCTGGCAATGGTCGAGAAAAAGCCTGATCTGACCTAGTCTGGTGATCAGATGGCCTAACACCCTAACTGTCGTGCTGGAACTCTCATCCAATAACTGATGGAAGTAGATGCAGAGATCCTCAGCCAGGCCCCAGGTGGAGCTCCAGATGTCCAATTATCGAGAAAGAGGAGGGACTGTAGAGTGTGAATTGTGGAGACCAAGAATGGAAAAGCACAGGGACAAATAGCCAAAGGAATGGAAGCACATGAATTATGAACCAAAGGCTGTGGAGCCCCCTCTGGATCAGGCCCTCTGGATAAATGAGACCATTGAATAGCTTGATCTATTTGGGAGGCACCCAGGTTGTGGGACCAGGACCTGTCCTTAGTGCATGAGCTGGCTGTTTGGAACTTTGGGCTTACACATGAACACTTTGCTCAGCCTGGAAGGAGGTGACAGGACCTGCCTGTACTGAATCCACCAGGTTTAAATGAATCCCCAGGGGAGTCTTGGCCCTGGAGAAGATGGGAATGGAGGGGAGGGAGTGGGGGAAAGGTGGGGTCGGGGGCGGGAGGGGGCAGGACAGGAGAACCCATGGCTGATGTGTAAATTTAAAACACAAATATAATACTTTTTAAAAAAGGGAAAAATCAAATTCAGAAAATAAGTGTTTTGTAAGTGTCCTCAGGATACAGGTGTGCTCATTCTTCTCTGACTGCAACAAAACTCGTAGGGTGGTCATGGCCTCATTCAGAAAACTAGAAAACAGTATACAGTTAAAAGACATCCTAGGTATTTATACTTACACTACACTTGCACGCATGTGCACACACACACACACACACACACACACAGAAACTATATTTGCTCTGGCTTATATTAGAGTATCCATTAGGAAGTGCTGATGACAACATAAGGATCCGCCTATTTTGGAAGAAAAAAAAAAAAACTACTGAAAATATTACACGAAAATTAAGAAAATATTAAGATTAAGTTGGATGATAATAGAAAATCGCATTACTTTTGGTAGTGAAGTTTTCTTCATATTTGTGAAGGGTAGAGGAAAGTAGAAGTGCTAGACAGATGAACGGGCTCATTTGTGGTCCGATTCTGAATCCAGAGAGAAAGTGAACTCAATCATGCTTGACCATTGACAGCTAAGGGAAACACGTGTGGCGACTCCATCTCAGGTCATATACCAACCTGCCAAAAAAAATAAGTCTCTTATGATAAAATCCCTTTCCTTTCAAATAGGGAATTTCTTTCACTTTCTGTATTGCTAAATTGTTGACAGATTGCCCAGAAGGTGTTCTTTTTTTTTTTTTTTTTTTGAGCTGAGGATCGAACCCAGGGCCTTGCGCTTGCTAGGCAAGTGCTCTACCACTGAGCTAAATCCCCAACTAATGTGACTCCTTAATTTCGGTTTCAGGGTTCCTTGACCCGCTCATTAAAACTTATGACATGTGCATTGTTTGTCATGCAGTTCGACAGGAGACGAGGTCAACAAGTTATCAAAGAAGACAAAGCTTCCTCCCTCAGAAATCTTGTTTCTTGGTGACCTGTGGTGGAGAGAAGCAGAAAATAAAAAGGATATTTTGTTTTAGGTCCTATGCTGTGGAGTCACATGGTGTAAAATAGAGTGCGTTTATTAATGAGGCAGAGATTGCAGCAAGGGGTACAGGTTTATATTCATTTTTCATAAAAGTCTTGCTCATCTGTATGGTGATATTTTATTTGTACTAAAATGTGATTTTATTTATATATTAATAGATAAAGTTTTTGGGGGGTCAGAGCTAATAACAAGCCATAACAGAAGCTAGGTTGTTGTGGCACATGCCTTTAATCCCACCACTTGGGAGTCAGAGCTAGGCAGATCTCTATGTGTTTAAGGATACAGCCAGCATGGAGACACACACCTTTAATCTCAATACCAACCATAAAAGACCTGGAGGTCTGTACAGACAAAAACTGACGAGGAGGTCATATGATTGGGTTTACAACCAATGAAAAGACAAAACAAAAAGTCAATAAAAAGGACAAACACACAAAAAAATAGGTCTTTTGCTGAGAAGAAGGACAACAGCGATGTAAAGGAATAAAAAAAAAAATATTTTTAGCTCTTAGCTATTGCTCTGACCTCTTGGGGCTTTTAACTCTACAATTGGTTCTGTGTTTCTATATTAATAAAACAATTACATCTACACATCTGGATGACATGCAAGCAAAGACCAGAAAGAAGGAAGGGGGAGCTGGAAAACTCACAAAGCTAGGAGGAGTAAAGGAACAATGTCTATATGCTGGTTTAATTGATGAAAAATAAATAAGATGGTCTGTGATAATGAGGTAGGAAGAAATTAAATGACCCAAGAGGACCAGACTTAGGAGATACCTTCCCCAGCTAGGCATTGTCTGGATTCCTTTGCAAGACTCTGAAAAGGGATTGCACATTTAACTGCTTCTTCAACTCCAGATACACACTTTGACTACCAGTCTCTGAAATCTAGGTTTCTGGAACTAATACCTCATATTTGAACATCTACACATAGGTTTGATATTTGCCTATCTTAAATGACAATGTTTCTGTGAAATTTAGAAAGAATTTGCACAGATAAATTGAAATTAGAAAATAGTTCTACCTTAGTGGATGAATTTAAAATTAAAAAATGTAACAAATTTCCATATTAAAATTAACAGGGAATTCAAACAACAAAACTGAGAATGAGAAGAGTGAAGACCATTGAATTCATTAAGGAATTAAGAAAACAAATTAAGATATTTCCAATCCCAATCTTCTCTCCAATGAGTCTAAAGCATTATGTCCCACAGTCCACTCATCTGAGTACACCCTCATTACCTAGGGGCAGTCCATTCATCTGAGTATATCTTAATTATCTACAGAGAGTCCACTCATGTGAATACATCCCTCATTACCTGTAGACACAGTTTTCAATAGAAGTAAATCAAGATACTTATGTCTATTAAGATGTGAATGAGAAAGGAAACTAATTTGAGAATGGGATTTACAATAGATAGGAAGCTTTGAAATACCAAGTAAAGCACCATGTAATGAGGGAATTGGGAGTGTTGATACATGCAAAAGGTTTTATTGAACCTATTTAATAGGAAATAATCCACATAACTCCTGAAAACTAAATGCATGAATTAAACAATAGAAATCATCTTGTAAAATCTCTGCCATAGCCATACTCATCGGGACTATTTGGCTAAAATGAATAGTCCTCTCGTTATACATTTTAAAAAAAGAATAGAAGCCTATTTAGTAACTATAACACGTAGCAAAACTAATGAGAAATAAAGTGACATTTTAGAAGTTGAACACTACTCCCCATTTATTAAGTTGATAAAATAGATAAAATTAAAAAGTAGCTAATATAACATAAAAGAGAATATTAGTAATAAGGAGCAAGGTTGTAGCATATAATCTAAAGCCATTGCTAAAGACAACTAAAATAAAAACCATTTGCATTTTATAATCTATTGGATTAGTGGTGATAATACTTGCATTTCCTTATATTCATGTTATTTTCATAATTTATTTCATTTCTATAAAAGTCTAGGATCAATAATAACAGTATTGGTAAAATATATAGTCATTTTGGAAACTAAATAGAATTTAACTAAAACAAAACATTATTGAAATAAATGGAAAACATGTGATACTTTGATATATGTGCATATTGTGTACTGATTGAAATGATCTACATAAACAGGATGGGAGGAAATCATATACAAATCTAGGGCTAGAGAGAAGGATAAATATCAAAGAGCATTTGATGCTCTTGCAGAGTATCTAAGTTCCATGCACACATGTAGGGTAGATCAAAATTATATATAGAATACCAGGTACTCCTTTGGCTTCTACAGTCACTTTGTGTGGCATATACACACTTGCACATAAATAAAAGTACATGTTAAAAACAAACACAAACAAATATACAAGTAAAGGATGAGCTACCAGGTTAGATACTTCATTATTAAGCATATTTGAAATAACAATTTTGAAATGTACAAAACATAATCACTAGAAAACATTAATTGTTCAACAATATTGAGATCCTATTATGTATTTATCTATCTGACTCTTTCTTGAAAGAGTATCTTGGATTAGTTCTGAAAGGGTTATATATTACAATCCTTATGGAGAGGACATAGAAAATGTAAGGGCCATTTCAATTGTTTACAAAATAAGGCATAAAGATAGCACTGATAGTCATTTAATCCCTTATCATAGTCTCTAATGCAATTTTGCACTTGAATGATCTTGAGAGAATAGCTGCTCTTTCCACTAGAATACGATGCTTTCATAATGAACACCTGTGAATGATATGATAAATGATACATTGAATTGCCCACATCAGAAATCAAATTCTGATCTATGGGAACTATTTTGCAACCAACCAACCTCTACTAAAATATGCATTGTTACCTATCTTGCAAAACTAAAGATAACAGAAATAGACAGATTTTATTATTTTAGTGAATTAACTAGACACAAATATTTAATGTGAGTGATATACTTACTTATGATTTATACTTTCTCTGATTGTCTGAAGATCTGAGCCCAAATTAGAGAATATATTAAAAATATACTTAAATCATATTTACTTCATACACCAAAGTGATAAGAAATAAAACAGCCCCCAAAACATTAAAATTACTTTTTAAAATATTCCAATTTCTTTTGAGAAAATGAATCTTAATTTATAATCAGTGCAGCATCCTCTGAAGTTAAAAATGTTGTCTAGCTTGGTTACATGGGAAATGGTGAGCAAAACTCTATATTTAAAATAATCACAGTAGTTTATTCTGGGGTATGTGGTTCAGAAGCTATACTTTCAGAAAGAGTACCAAAAAGATAGTTAAAACATTTTAGTATATTTCCCACTTTATTATTTTTAAATACTTTATGATATTTTAAATCTTATTTTAGTGATATAATAAATAAAACAAGTGTTCATAAATAGCTTCCAATTCCTCACTATACAGCTATAAACATCCTTCAAGAGCTCTCTGTTTCTTGATAAATTATGTTAATAATATGATGTGTATGTTTCATACTGCTATCTTGCAAACATACATCAATTATATTTTACAAAAATTGTTACTACTTCAACACGTTTTTCCTAGGTTTGAATTATGGGATAAATCCATGTACGTTATTCAGGCAGGGATGGGAAAGCAGCCATCAAGTGATTACTACAAAGCAGACACATGTGGAATCTTGTTGAAAGAAGATAAAGAAATGTCTGACTAATCAGTGCAAACACATTCTTCAGTTGTCACTGAATGGTCATGATTACCTGCAGAAGCTAAGCTGTAGATATGGACAGAATGTCTCACATTTCAGGGACAGGACAAAAGAGTGACTGGCAGGCTATGTGAATATTCTTGGACAAAGTTATGCATTGTTAAATGGGAGCATGACCTTGTGTACAAAAATATCAGTGTAGACACAAAAGAGCCTATTCAGATTAAGGTGGAAAGAATGGAGAATGGAGGAAGATCTTAAGAAATGAGGAGCCCAGAGCCTGAGTATACACTAGAGAACACCAGACACAATGCTATAGTCATAAACCTGGGAAACTTTTATCATTGACTCAAAGTGTATCAGAAATAGCCACCATATTTTAAATGAACAATTAAAAAGAGCTGAATCTTATATTGTTATTTTTTGGGAAGAGAAACATTATGATCATATAATAATCTTGATAATAACAAAATAAAACCAGAAAATGTGTATCCCCAAATATAAGAATACTTCAGCATGTACTTTTGAATGAAAACATTAATTAAGGATCAGAAAATTAATATAAATCATTCTGGTTGCCTAAAGAAGATACACATAATGAGATCACCAGTTAACTATCCAGTGTGGATGGGGACCCCACACCTAGATGAAAAGCTTCAAAGAATTGATGATAGCTAAGAGGTGGAGAGTCCACTTTGTCCAGGGAAAAGCTCCTAGATAGATCATCCTGTCCTTACATCTCAGCATGAAACACATTTATATACAAACAACACTAAATGGACCGTGTGTATATATGTAACAAAAACAAAGATGAGGTCACCAGTTAAGAAAGAAGTGGTAGTGCTTAGGAGGAGCTGAAGGGGAAGCAGAAAGGGTGGGAAAATGCAAATGCAGTACTAATGAATAAAAATGTCAAAAATACACATTTCAGTTAAAAATAAGTAAATGCTAAACATAAAGAAATCATAGGTGATTAAAGAAAAATTTGAAAATTGAGGAATAAATAGTCAGAAAAGAAAACAGTAACTATTATTTAAGAATACACCTGGGGTCAAGAATGGTGGCTCAGTGGATGGACACTTGCCACCTAGCATGATGAATGAGTTTGAACACTGATACCCACATGATGCAAGGACAGAACCAGCTGTAGGAAATGAATCAAATCTGCACATGTGTAATATAGATTCCACACATGTACGCACATGCATACACACACACACACACACACACACACACACACACACACACCATACACATTGGCAAAGTAATGCAAAAGCAGTACAGTTATTAGACACATAATATCCACAGTTAAAGCCATAAATATAATTAGAAGATGAATAAGGAAGCCATTCAGTATAACATAAAAAAAAAAAAAAAAAAACACAGAACAATGATCCAGTAAGTTTTCTACACAGATTACACAGAGAGACAGGTAAATATTCCATATGGATGATTCCATAAAAGCAAACTAATTCCATGTAAGAGAATTATATGGCTACTGTGAATTTTTTTTTTAAAAAAGGAAGACGTAGAATTAACCAAATATTTAAACGATAAGTCTAATACATGGGAAAATAGAATTGTATAACCAGCAACCAAATCTATTTTACTAAACTTCATGATCTGTCAGAGATCTATACAAGTGACCTAAATGTTTAGATTAAAAGCAAAATCCCTTTTTTTAAAAAAGTGCCAAAATCAGCCCTCCATTGATTTATTTCGGTTTCCACAAGTCATAGCCAAGAAGAAGCCAATAGCAACTACCCAACAAAATTGAAATAGAATTTCTGACTCAACAAATTAATATGCATCATTTTGTTATGTTTAAAATGTTTAAATTTTATTGATGTTTTTCTGAGGTTTATTTATATTTTAATCTAGCCAAATATATCTCCAAGTGTAAAAGTCAAAAAGAGTTATAAGTGTGAAATGACTCAAAAATATTGTCTCCATTTGTTGTTTGACCACACGTGCTCAAAAATAAACAGAAGGTTCTTAAGTGCCTGCAGAAACATCAAGACAAAGCAGGCAGATTCCCAGGAGCATGCTGTGCTGCACACGTGGGTTAAAAAAGGAACACAGGCAGCAAGCCATGTCAGCTGACTGAAGAACAATGGTTGCTTTTTTGTTTGTTTCTTTTTCTGTTGTCGTTATTGATGAAGGCTTGGTCTTTCAATCCTTCATTCTATGCAGAAATTTAGATACAGAGAGCTAAAGTAAAATCACGTTCAGGTTATCAACACCCTGTTGTGTTTCTATTCTCTGGGATTTGAAAATAAAGTTGATTATTTTAAAATCCAGTGAATATAAATCTAAATTTATATTCTATGGTTGAAAGCACTTATTGCTCTGTATTTTCCCCCGGAGCTGAGGACCGAACCCAGGGCCTTATGCTTATTAGGCAAGCACTCTACCACTGAGCTAAATCCCACTTTTCCCTTATTGCTCTTTCAGAGGACCTGGGATCAGTTCCCAGCAACCACATCATGCCTAAAAAACATCTGGAATTACAGTTCCAGAGCACCTGATTTCTTCTTCTGATATCCATAGGCTTCAGACACACATGTGTATATATACATACATGCAGGCAAGAGGCACCCCTATAGTAAAAATAAATAAATCAATCCAAAACAAGCCAGGCAGTGGTGGCGCACACCTTTAATCCCAGCACTAGGGAGGCGGAGCCAGACGGAACTTTGTGAATTCGAGGCCAGCCTGGTCTACGGAGAGAGATCCATGAAAGGCGCCAAGCTACACAGAAAAACCCTGTCCCGAAAAACCACAATAAATAAATAGATAGATAGATAGATAGATAGATAGATAGATATCAACAAAATTGCAGAATAACACTATAGTTAGCATCTTGCCTTACTTTATCACATCACTGAGTCAATTTTGATGCAGTGTCATTAGCAGAGAATAGACTTCTTTCATGTTTTCTTAGTTATCACCAAATTGATAACTTTATCCACAATCTCATTTAGGATGCCATCTCACAGCTAAGCATTTTTTCTTTATGCGTTATGTTTGGCGATAACCATCTTTAACCAGCTTTCACCTTTCCTTTGTTTCAGATCAGAGAATGAAAAAGAAGTCAGGAGAGAGGAGGGAGAGATAGACATACACACACACACACACACACACACACACACACACAGGACAGGGAGGGAAAGAGGGGGGCTGGAGAGAATGTAAAGTGTCCTGCCATTGGTGTGAAATAAAGTATAACATGGGATCAGAGAATTATGAGCATAAAATATGAATGCTATATTCCTATGTCTTTCTCTTTCTATGGTTTGCTGCTTGTCTAGAATATCATGATACTAAGCGCAGCTTCTTTTTTCAGAGGTTCTCAGGTCATCTCTTTCCGATTATACAGACAACGTACAAGGATTAGGATGCTGGTTCCCCTAATATAAGTGCCAGCCAAGCACTCATGCAAAAAGCTTGCTGTGACAGTGTGAGACTCTAATCCCACTAGTGGGGAGAAAGGAGACAGCAGGATCCTGTGGACTCTCTCACCAGCCAATATAAACACACTGATGAGCTCCAGTTGAAGTGAAAGACTCTGCCTCATAAATTAAGGTGAGGAGCAATTGAAAATGATACCTGATCATGATTTCTAAGCTACATAGTGAGTTGCAGGCCTGCCAAAGATACATAGTGATATCAATTCCCATAAGAAAAGAATAGAAAAGAAAAGAAAAAGATGTATTATATTTTAAATCTACTAAATGATTGTTTTCAGTAGAATACCTATGATAAAATTATGTGAGACCCTCTTTACATGTTCAACTTCATGTTGTGAAGTAAGCACATTATTTGTAAAACATTTCTTAAAATGTTTTGACAATGGGAATATACTATCAACATTTAAACTACCATCTTTAATAACTTTATAAATTCAATATTGTCAAAGGCTTTTTAAGCATCCACACATAGAAACACCTGGTAGAATGTAACCATTCCTCCTTCCAGTACTTCTCAGTGTTTTAAAAACTAGTAATGAGGATTAATACAAATATCTTCTGTGAAGACTCTGAAAATGATTGTGACTCTCTTCTGTTGTCTAAAACCTACCTAGAAGAGAAGAAAATCAAACTTTACTCACAAAGGTACAGAGTTTTACAATGGTAGAATGTGTCATTTATTTAGATATTTTCAATACCATGCTTATCTTATAGCATCAATGGAAAATCTCACCAGTAGGTCTTAATTCATCTGAGATGCTGGTTGAAACCTATACAGTTTCTCTGAGAATGACTTTTATTGAGCATGCTGCTCATTGCACACCCAGAGACCGGGATTTCAGATGGTATGAACTGATTATGCACTTTATAAAGTTTGTCAAGTGAGTGTAAATTAAAACATTGGACAACTCCCTGAAATTCCCAAAAGAAAATAATGAAAAGGTGATTAGATTATAATTTAAGTAGAGAACATAATTTAACCACTCTTATTAGTTTTTGCTTTTAATGTGTGTGTGTTCTGATAGTGTGTGCACACGTGCATGCATTTGTGTGTGTGTGTGTGTGTGTGTGTGTGTGTGTGTGTGTGTGTGCTGTGTATATAATCATGCACATATGAATGCATGCTAAGATGTTTACACATTCATTAGATATCAGAAGACAGCTTTCAGGAATAAATTCTTTTTTCTTTCACTGAAGGTTCTATGGAAATGAGTTCATAACTTTTGGGTAACAAGTTACTTTTGTTAACCCCTTGAGCAATCTTGTCTGTCCTGTGCTATAACATTTTATTCATGTTTTAATATTTTTAAATTTATAGTATAATTGCATAATTTCTTCCATTTTATATACTCCCTCCAATACTTCCCATGAAGCCTCTTGCTCACTCCCAAATTCATGACCTCTTGTTCTTTAATTGATGTTATATATATACATATATACATGTATATACATATGTATATATTTCTATACATGTATATATTTCTAAATACTTAAATACAACTTGTTCAGTGTGTAATCATTTAATTGTATGCATGTAATCTCATAATTGACTACTTTGTCCTGGATATGACAACCTGGAATTATCAATTCTTTAAACAGGGGGTTGATGCTAAAAATGACCTATATCTGTACACTTACTTGAATGGCAGAAATCCAGAAAAATATATCAAATATTTGTTAAAATATATGGCAATATTCTATCCTATTCAGGAAGGAATGCAAAATTTATCTGCTCTTGAGAGAGTTGTAGAGTTTTTAAAAGCTCAGTAGTGTTACCACAAGTTGTTCATTGTAAAAATAAGCTAATAAAACTCTTCACAGGAATGTATGTAACAGTTTTATTGAGTGTTGTTAGAAATTGTAGGGAATATAATCCTTAATATATGGACAAGTAAATAGAATATTACAACCGTATAAATTTTATTCAACAATAAAAGGGAAGATGCAGAGAAGTAATGAGCACTTGAGGAATAAAATAACATTTGTATGACTAACAAAAAATATCACAATGAAAAGTCAGCATATTGAATGCCTCCAACTTAATGAAAGAGAAAAAATTACAAGGCAATCAAAAGATCATTGGATGCTAAATATTGGAAAGAATGTAACATCTGAAGAACAGAATTTTGCAGCTGTGGAAATTATTTTGTATGTCATTACAATGGAGGACTTATGACATTTTAAAGTTGCAAAACTCATTAACTTTTATGAAGAGTGGACATTTATATATTCAAATAAAATTTGCTAGGCAATTGACAGTCCCATAAAAATAAAGATTATGACAGAATTATCTAATGATATTTCAGGAGTAGGAATCCATGCAGCTGATGGGGTGGGGGAAAACAGGTGGCCAATGTAACTTCAAAATAAATGATGTCTATTAGACGAAGTCAAGAGAAAGTTTTTGTAAGTGCTTTGCTCTTGTTCTTGGAACATTCCAAGTGGACAATGATTTACAACTTTGCTATTACTATCTGTGTATATTAAAATCAATCAGCTGAGTATAGTTATGGCACAGAGTCAGAGTCAAGTTCCATGCTGATTGCAGAAAACTAGAGATCCAGAATAGATAAAAGCCAAGGATTCTACTGCACTTCATTTTGAATTCAGTAAAGATATTTACCTGCTTATAAAAACATAACTACATATATAATTGGCTGATAGGTTCACTGACGTATTTGATCATACATCTGTTTCATCTGTCAATCCAAGAGCTTTAAAATGTCACATTAGTTGTAATAAAAACATTAGATATCAAGGTATTGCTATTTATTAATGATTGATTGCTACTGGAATTGAAGTTGACTTTCACTCTTGTTGGGCAAGCACAATAACACTGAACCACACATTTAGACATAGTCATTTTGATACTACTATCATTGATAAAATTTCAAGGATTCTTGGAGAAGTAGGTGATTCTAAGAAAAGGAGAGAAAGAGTAGAAAACAAACATGAGGTGTCTTGTATGAGAAAGTTAGCAATATCTCCCCCTCTTCCAAAACAATCACTAAAACCAAATCCAATCAGAACATGCACTAAAAGATATAAGATCTGTATTAAAATGTCTCAATAGACAAGGATAAAATTTCAATCATAAAATAAAGTAATATTAAGATAAGGAAATATTGGGTTACAATTCAAAGTATAAAAGAAGTATCCACAGGTAATAAAAGAAGTATCCATAAGTCTATATTATGTGTAATATGATACCAAATAAAAAAGACAAAGCTTTTTCATGTTAGAAATTCAAAACAAATTATATGGATTTTTTTTTTTATAGAAACACAAATAAACCTCATGCAAGTGTGGTCAGTATGTAGTGATTTTCTTATTAAACTGGAATATATAACATGGAAGTAAGGAAAGCTGATTTATAATAAGATGTAATAACAATATTTTAGGTGATGATTGGCTTTATAAGTAACAACAAGTGCAGAAAATCAGTAATAACCTGATCTATAGTTTTCCCTCTAAATTTATTACCTGGGTTGGTGAGAAGGCTCAGCAGGTAAAGGCTTGGCACTGGCCTGACAACATGGGTTCAGTCCCTTGGGTTCACATGGTAGAAAGAGAGAACTTACTCCAGCTTGTCCCGATCTTGACTTAATAAGATACAATTGAAGTCTTATGTTCTACCCACAGCTACTTATTCAACTATTGTGTGTTGGGTCCCTCTTCACAGAAGCACATTCTTTGAGTGTTGTTTCTAAAGTCAAATAATTTTGAATGGCTTCCCTCATTTTTTTATTTGTCTCTGTTAAAGGTGGTCAGACAATTGAAATCTTTGACAAAAGCCCATGTCTTTCCTATCTAAATACTGTACTTACTGCTCCATAACGGTCCTGCTGCCTTTCTGTCCAGAGCCTCTACAACCTCAAGCTGGGATCATGATACTGTTAACCAATTTCCACACCACTTGTTTGGAACTATGAGTCAGATTGCTTTAAAATATATGTCATATTATACTATTTTCATTAATGCTCAGTGTTTCTCTAGTTTGCTCATAGGATTAGGTACTATCTACTCTATATGTTGATCATCCATTCTCTCTCTCTCTCTCTCTCTCTCTCTCTCTCTCTCTCTCTCTCTCTCTCGTGTGTGTGTGTGTGTGTGTGTGTGTGTGTGTGTATGTATATAGAAACACCACAGAATATATGTGAATGTCAGAAGAATGTTTTAAGGAATTGGTATTTGCGTCCTTTCATGTTGACCCCAATATTTAAGTCATGATGTGTGGCTTGGTGGCAAATACTCTTACCTCTTTCCCTCTGAGTAATTACCTCAGCTCCTATTCTACCTTTACCTGCATTCAAGATTAATTTTATAAGTCACTTGATGAGCACAGTTCATTTTACCAATAAGATTGTCTACGATGCATGCTATATATACCAGAGATTAACTTCTATACTGGGTAGTTTTAACTCTTTTGGATACTCAGTATTTTGTACTGTTATGTAGACATTTTACAAATACTCTAGCATTTTAATTCATGTCCAAAATTATCTGGGCTCTACAAAGATAATCCTATGAAATTAAATTTTTCTCAGCCATGTCCTCTTTACATTTACTGAATGAAATGGATGCTTTATATAAAGTATACATTAGTTGAATTTGAACATAGTTTACATGGGAAAAGGTATAGACTAGAATGCAGATTTCTATGTATGATAAAAAAAAGGAAACTATATTAGGGATAAATAACCCAGGTCACATAATTTGCATAATAGGCATTTGCGCCACATATTGATAATACACTGTATAATATAATGTATAACAGGAAGTATTTTTTAATGGGGTGGTGAAATTTTTCGCCCTTTCAGTTTTATTAATGTTTATCTCACTCCACTCCTGAGGCTGTCTGGAGGTCACAGGTCAATAAACATTTCTCATGTCCATAGCCAAGCAACTGATTCAAGACTTAGAAAGTAATTGAGCAACCAATGCAAGTGGCTATCTTATCCTCGTTATCTGAAAATGGAAATGTGTGAAGTGTTGCCCAAGTTCTATTCACTTCTGGAGAGATCGTGTGCCAAGTCAAGCCTGAAATGGAACTTATATCTGGTATTCAGATGAATGAAGTAGATATCCTTCTGGTTTAATATGGGTTTTGAGAGTTTATCACACAACATAAAGATTTTAAGTATCAGTATGAATATGACATGAAGGGAACAGACTTTTGCCTGGAGTGCTCAAAAGTGGGTTTTTGAAAAAATAAAAGATTTGAAGTAACCAGAGATTGAAGATTAGAGTGGAATAAAGGAGGAAAATATGAAAAGTGAGTGGGTTTACAAGAAAAAAGTCATGGTGTCATTATGAAACAATGATAAATTCAATAAAAAACATAGACCCATTTTAATAATGTATAATTTTTTTTGAGATTATGGCATCCATTGGACAGCTTATGTTAGACTTCATCACCCTTCAGACGCCCTGAGTGTTCATAAAACTTAATGGGGATGAAATTGTAGCATGAGTTTTGATAACTCAAATTTCTATAGAACTACACCCAGACCTATGGGAGATTTTTAATTATGCTCAATTAAAGGGGTTATCTGAATGAAAACAGCAGGTTGCAAAATACAAAAATAAAAATGACAAAAATACAATGATATGACAATTGTCATAATTATTCATATGAAGACATCAAAACTGAAGAAAAGTAAAAAGTATAAAGAAGGAGCAAATAGTAAGGATGTTGCTTTGGTATTTTTACTCATAATTCTGGTCTTACTTGTATTTTGAATATTTTAAACGTATTTATAGCAACCATTCTAAACCTATGGGGATGAATGCAGTGCCTAAATCTGCTGTATTTCATAACTGCCAAATCATAAAATCAGTGAAGAAAAATTACAGAAAAATGAAAACACCCTATGTGAGAAAATCAACTTATTTCAACACCATCAATTGACTTTCCCTTTTAATAATGTTCCTATAATTTCCTATTTTTCCTTTTTGAAAAAAAACATCTTTATTTGTCAAGCATTTACACTATGTCTGGTGCTTGTCTTCTTATAAAGATTGTGTTAAAATATATCTCTAAAACCAATCTATAAATTAAACATATGCAATAGCATTCATGGTCCTATGGAAGAGTGAATAATGCATTCATAAGTGTAGACAGATGTTGAATTGCATAAGAATTTAGGCTGGAAACAGTAACACTTTTGCCTGGAGTCCTTACAAATGAGTTTGGGGAATAAGCAAGAATTAAGCTAGCTAGAGCTTGAAGAGCTGAGTTGAATTTAGAGACAGGCGATATGGAAGCAAAGCAGTTTTACATTACAGGGTAATGATGTGACAAACGGATAAGGGTGAAGAATGCCATGAACATTTTGCTTATCAAGTTGCCTAGCTTCACAGAAGCTCATGTTCTGGATAGAATGAGGAAGGTCAAGAAAACATTGAATTGTAATGTTTTGAAATGAGGTTTTTATTTTTTGGTGGTAACGACTCATTGAAGGTGTTAATTGTACAGGCTGAAGTTAATATCTGATTTTAGAATAAATAAAAAAAGAGACTGAATGGTAGAAAGTATTTGAGATGCAGTGAAAACAAAGTTACTGCAGTTTTTCAGATAGGAGAGAATAAAATTAATATAAACATCAAAGTTCATTTGGGATTAAAATATACAATGAGGAGAAATAGCGGTTGCTGAATTCCTGGGCAGCTCCTTGTAGGAAACTGGAGAAGGTACTGCTGAAATGCTGGCCCTCTTACATGCCTGTTTTAGTACAAACAGTCAACAAGGTCATTTTTCTTTTCTTCAGTTTCATGTGATTAAAAATAAATCATTGCTAATACTTGAACACTGAACCGAAGTAAAAAAAAAAAAAAAAATACCGAGCATAAACATTTGAATTTGAGTTTGAGGAAAAAAGTAGCTTTGTTTTCTACACATTGCTTATGATTTTGAAATGTAAAAGATCTGTATCATACTCAGGTAGACTAGTTTTATTTACATTAAACTATGAAAAATACCAATGGAAAACATTACTACACATCATAATACATAAAATAAATCACCTTGAATAGCTCTTATTATCAAATTTTGAAGTGTAATCAAGTTCATTGGCAAGAGCCTGTTATGATTAGGGATCTGTAGCCTCTTATTTACTCATTTCTCCAAAGGAGTTAACAAATTCCTTCTACTGGGTTTCTCTTTTTTTTTTTTTTTTTTTTTTTTTTTTTTTTGTTGTTGTTGTTGCTGTTTGTTTGTTTCAAGACAGGTTTTCTCAGTGTAGCTTTGTGCCTTTCCTGGATCTCGCTCTGTAAACTGGCTTGGAACTCACAAAGATCTGCCTGCCTCTGCCTCCTGAGTGCTGGGATTAAAGGTGTGAGCCACCACTGCCTGGCTTGGGCTTCTCTTTGTTATCCTGTGGTATTTAGTGTGTACTTCGTTCTCTTCTTATTGAGTAAGCTTTAAACTCTTTTTATGTTGTGTATTGTTGGATACTTCTGAAGTAACAGGTTTCCACGTGAAGTTTTCTTTTTAAACTTTTGCTTTTCTGTTTTGTGTGTGAATGTTTTGTCTGGATATATGTACATACCTATGGCTACAGTACCTGCAGAGGCCAGAAGACAGCTTGGGTCTCCTGCAAATGGAGTTAAAGAAGGTTGTGAGACAGCCTGTGTATGTGCTAGGAAACAACTCAGATCCTCTGGAAAAGCAACCTATACTCTATCATGCTGAGCCGTTGTTCCCATCCCTTCATGTTATTTTACAACAATGCCTTTAAAAGGTCGTTATTCCTCCCACATCTACATTTTCCTCCAATCTCCCTTTACATGAAAATTGGAAAACACAATCACTAAGAATTTGAAATCAACTTTCCAAAATGGTTGCATGAGTTAAAGCCCATTTACTTTAGTAAAAACTGTATTGCTTCCACTGAAGTAGTTAATAGCTTTATACTATTAAATTCATTTGAAACATTATTCTTCTCATCAGATGGTAAATTTCCATCCCTCACTTGTGACAAATGTTCTAGGAATACCTTCTGTGAATAACTGTGGAGGTAAATGTGATCTTCATCTGTCTGCTTGCCCTGTCGTGTGTCCTTCTGTATGGTGTGTCTTTTTACCCAGTGATTTCCAACTCTGAATATTAGACTGAAATGGTTGATGTTAGTCCAGACAAGCATGGCAGCACCAGTGGATTAGGGTAGAAGGAAACGGTGCCAACTATAGCTGCCTGTTAGTTATTTCACTGAGGTTGAGGTTTATATGCTTTGTTTTAAAAATTTCTCTCAGATTTAGTATTACTCGAATGCATTTATTTTTAAGAATCAGTTATGTCACAGCAAAGTTTCCAGTTTCTGCAACACTTCCACCCCAGTTTCCCTGAGTCATGTTTTCTTCCAAATGAAGTGTTGCAGATGTTGATTTATGGTACACTCTCTCATTCTTCGCAAAGAAGAAAATTAGCATAGTCAAGACAGATGTTTTCTCAGCATGTGATAAAGGTTTTACATATATTTCTTTGTACCTTTATACAAGAACACCATGTAGCATTCTGCTTCATGTGGGGGAAATTTAGGAATCTTCCCCTAAGATGTTGCAAATTAGCCTTGGAACTGTTACCCACAGTTTCAGAACACTTTACACTCATTGTTTGAAAATGAAGTTTAGAAGTCTATACTGTAGGATACCACATGTGTGGAGATTTTATGTTCATAATTAATGAGATATTAAATGATCTGCTATACACCAGCTTGTTGAATAAATGCTGGGTAGACAAATGTCAAAGTTAGAGATGACAGAAAACAGACAAACGGTTTACATCAAACATACTATTGATGGAGATAATTACAGAGGAAAGAAGGAGAAGGATTCAATAACTGTGGGGATGCATGAAAAACTTACAAGAAATCATTCCATCAACATCTACCTAAAAAATCTATGTAATAAAATGTATATAGAATACATATATAAATGAAATGAAAATTTTACATCTTGGCTGATAATGTCCACTCCCAAAGCTGAAACAACAATAAACATGACAAAGACTCCAACATCGGGCATGAGACGTCCTCTTTGAAGTGTTGGTCAAGGTTTCCAAGAGACTCCCCAAAATTACAGTCTTTGGCTATTGCCCTTGGTTGCTCCTTGGAGATATCTGATCTGGAACTGACCTGAATTTCTCCTCTTTGAACTTTTATGCTAACAGGAAGCTCCATGCAAACTTCCAAATGGTGTTTTCAACCAATGATCACACCCAAGTATGACACTTGTGAACCACCACAGTGACCATCATGATACAAAAATCCAAAGGGCTCAGTAGTGGCATGGATACCTTTTTGGTAATTGATACTCTCTAATTGACTTAAACCTACTCAACAAGAGGGAAGCCAAATCTAGTCATGGAAGCTTAGCCAAATAACAAGCCTGGTGAAATAAAGTTATTTAAAGGAGAACCCACAAACTGCCACTATCCTAAACCAGTCTCACCCCTAACTGCATTCTAAATATTTGTCCTTATGCTGACAGGTAAGCTCAGTCCTCATACCTTATCAAGGTAACAGATGGAGATCATTAAGGAAAACAACAGCCAAACAAAATGCAGAGTTGTGAAATCTAGTTCCAATGGATCTATCTACAAAACAACTCCCTTATCTAAATCTCAGGGTTTCTTGTAGAAGAGGCAGTGGAAAGATTTTAAGGACCAAAGGATCAGGGCATTTGTTGTGATAATGTGTACCCCAGTAATTTCAGAGCTACACCCCATAAAGTCTCACTAACATGACTGCATGAAAATGAGCTGAACCAGATCAGCACCAACAGACAAGCTAAAGCGAATGAGGGTAAGATCATGAGTCTCCAATCCTACACAAAGAACTACAGAGAACTAAGAAATGATTATACTTCGAGAAATAGCCTTTGTTAGGAACTAATGAGTCAATTAATTATCTAATAATAAGTAATCAGATTTGAAACCACACATGCAAATAATCAGACTGAGTAGGTTGTATCTAGAAACATATATATGCTTGTAACAAAAATAAAGAGAAAGATCATGAAGAAGTGTTTTCACATAAATAATTTAGTAAATACATGTATCTAATAATATTTTTTCAATAAAAATCTTATAGAACAGTAAGGGAAATAGGATTTAATTATAGGTTATTGGTAGAACACTTGCTTAGCATGCCTGAGACCCTCTAGCCTCAAAGAACTAAAAAAATAAAGAAAGAAGAAAAATGCTTAAGAATTTCAAGTATAGTGATATAATAGAAATGTTCAGACAGTGCTACCATTAAAATATGGAAACAAGAAAACAGAAGGTTCAGTTCAAATCTCAAAATCAAAAAGTAGTGACTAAAATACATTGTAAAATACATTGTTAGACTATATTGGACTTTGGAACATAAAATAAAAGTTTGTAATATATAGTAAAATCAACACATTAATAATAGATTTATTAAATGTTATGTAAAGACATCATTTAAAAATAAATATTATGTGAATTGATGCTCACCAATGTAGGTTTCATCTAAGAACAAGAGTCAATGTGTGTGTGTGTGTGTGTTGTTTTTTATGCTAATTACAATGTTCATGAAACCAATTTTAAATTTCCTCTTTACTTGTCACATTTTCATCTCTCATTTTATATGCTGTCAGGAAAACCTTTGCTTTATGCCTCAGGCCCTTATGTAGCTGCATTTTATGCTCTGTTTGAAAGTGACATGGCCAATAAAAATCAGCAATTTATTGACAAAACAAACGAGTATTGTACATGTTATAAAGAGTTAATAAAATGCTTTATTGGTATGATTTATTCATGCCATATAAACAAGGGAGAAAAATTCATTCTTGAAGCCTGCCAATACCACAAAATGGTTTCACTTGAAATGTACACAAATATAAATCATTTTCCAAACTGTCACCAAATCTTTTTCTCATGAGAATAATTATTTTCTAGATGCCATTATTTTCTGAAAAAAAAAAAAGTTAAATGGGCAACTATGCATGGTTAGGAATAAAGCCATGTTTGGCTCTTGACTTCATGTGAATTGTGTGCTCACATCTTCTATAATTATTTATTGAGCAAGAATAAATAGCATGGAGTTTATATTGTAAATCTTGTAGAGAGATAATAGGAAAGACATGCACCAAACATTTGGATGAACTTTTCAAATGTGATTATTCTGCTCATGCAAGAGGGACACGCATCTACACAAGGCACATGGCAGGCAGGGGATGAACACACTTTAGCTCTAACCAGAAATTTCAAGATTGCTTTAATAATTAAACACTTGATTCAAAAACCATTTGACTTTTATGAGGCAAAGTTTGTGAATTTTATTTTAAATAATTTCAAACATGATACTTTTTAACCATTTATATTTTTGTTTGTATTTCATAAAGAGAGTATGTTACACACAAGCCCATAAAGGCAGAGAAGATATTATCAATGTATCCATAGAGACAAAAGACATGTTTAAATATGTCTTTTGTTTATGAAAGCCAGACACATAACTATGAGTCTTTAATACAAATACATGTTTTACCTTTAATGTTTGTGAAGTTCTTATTTTATGTGTACAATTGTTTGAGAATTAAGGACTCCTATTTTGGATTTCCTAACTCTTAATCATTTAGTAATAAATTGTCATACTTTTACTATTATTTCAATAAATTTTTGAGATGCAATGACCTTAAATACTTCAGTTAAATACTTCACTAGTACTCCACTCTGAAGATTGATGCTTTTACGAACTCGCATTTAAGAAAAACAAGGCCTTAGGTCAGATTGTTTAAGCTACTAATTGCAAATTGCAGCAGAAATTTGTTTATTTGTAGTTTCTTCAAAGTATTGATTTAAAAAAAAGTTAAACTATCAAGTATTATATAATCATCAGTAGTCCTTATCATTTGTGTCTAGATAGGGATCTTCAGAAACATGGCCTTCAATTTCTCATGCCCATCCTCAAATGTACATTTTGCATATTTTACACTATCATCCATTGAGTCAAATCAATTATAAGCAAACATTTAACACCAGGGAAATAAGAAATGTCATATAAATTTAATGCAAATTAAATTGTGCTATCACATGTAACCTGGTAGTTTTCTTTGTGTATTTTCACATTAGAATTCGTAGGTAGGTTCACACTAATCCATTACAATTCTATAGTGTTTGGCTTCACCTTTCTACTTAGCTTTGGCTTTACTTTTGGTATTGTAGCTTCTGTTGAATCATATTTATAAATACTAGGTTCAAAATGCAAAGTAATTATCAGAAAATTTTAGCATATTTCTCTTTGTTTTTTGCAATTCTTCCAAAATGTATTCATCCTACAGCAATGGCCTCCTGTGAGGTCATAGGTGCATGGATGGTTTATCAAGTGAAGATCATACATTGGAGAAAGAACAGCATCTTAACAAACAACACTGAGAAAAGTAGAAAACTACAGGAGGGAGAATGAAGCTAGACCCCTGTGTCTGAGTGTCTTTCTTTTCCCTACTAGTGATGTTATGTGTTACTTGTTTTAAGACAGTTTTATTTTGTGTTTTTGTATTATTTAATCTCCATTTTGCTGTGTTAATAGCACTATTTTTTTCCTCTCAGAGTCAAAATAAAATAATAATTCTCACTTCATAAACTGTGTATTGCATGAGTAAGTAGTAAATGTAGCACATTTACTAATGTTTCAGTTCATCTTCTTATGAGATGTTAGTGGAAATAAAAGCATATAATTAAGGAGTTACGTTTTTTTTGTTGTTGTTGTTGTTGTTGTTTTGAAAGGGAGCTGAAAGTAAGCATATCTAAAAAGAAAATGTGATATTCCATGTCTTAATCTAGGCAAAACTGTTTTCCCCCTCAGGATAAATTTCCTGTGTATGTGATTTATTAACAGATTGTCATAAGTAACTCAAGAATTGGCTTTGATTTAATTGTGGCAGACTTTGTATAGTAATTTATAAAACTGTAATTTTAAATTCTGAGAAATTCACTTTCCATTTTATTAAGAAGTGACACTTTCACTTTATGGCCTGTTGTTAAGACTGGTAAATTTTAAAAAATGCACCCTTCACAGCCATTTACTGTAGCTATCCTGATCACGTAGCTGGCACTGTTGAAGTGATGACATATACAGATATCCTACATTAATTTTAACATTCATGAAGTCTTGAGAAAAGTCACAAAGACTATTAAAAAAGCAAGAGAACAGTAGTGAATTTTGGGAATATTTCTTTGTAGTTTGAAATATAAGTTAACTTTTCTCTTGCTTTTCAAAAACCTTGGCCCATGAATTTACAGATCGAGAGCATGCATACTCCATGGATTTAATAAATTTATAAGTCTCTGTGTATCTATGGATGTTTAAAGTGGAAAACTCTAATTGAAAGTCACCTTGAAGATAACATTTCACTTTAGAAGAGGAATTAGTTTAGTACTGAGAAAACAGCAGTCTAATGTTCCAAGAGATTTGCTTTCATTTGAATTACAGGCATCTTTAGATATTTGTGTCATTACAACATGATTAAAATTCATATGTTTTGTGTTTTATCCACTGTATTTTTAAATCATTATCATTATCATTGTCATCATCATCATAGTCCTCCTCGTCGTCATCATCATCATCATCATCATCATCATTTTACTTTATCTTCTTTTAATGTAAACATTTAGAGTATTTCTGTGATACACAAGGATGTTTGATTGCATGCAAAACTTGGAAAAATCTTTATCCAACTAAAATTATGTAACTTATTGTCATTTTAATTAGGTCTTTATAACTAATTTTACATCTTTCTTTCATGGAAAACATCAGCTTAAATTTATGGCCATTCCAATATATGTGAGTTCTTTTGAAATATATGTTAGAGGACAGTGTCAGACATATTTATAAACTTTACATCACTGCCAGTGTGAGACATTTTCATGACACATTAGCATCACCACATGTAGACATGCATGTGTCATCCTTTTCTGACATTCTTTATTACATTTGTATATGAAAACAGAGAGAGTGAACAAAATTAGTGTATTATAAACACCAAAGCTGAACTAAGGGGTAGCAAGGATAATAGTTGTAGTAATTAGGCCTAGGACTTTAGCTGAATCAAGCAAAAAACGTATTGAGCTTTGTGATTTCATAGAAGGAGCACTTTGTATGGATGATGAGGAGACAGAGGCCATTGTATTTGAGAAAAGTATATTCCAGTTTTATTTAAAAACCTGTTTCTTGTAAGTTACACTTAAAAATCTTCCCATGATCTGCTTGGGGGACCCCTGGCAGTAGGATCGGAATCCATCCCTGGTGTATGAGCTGGCCTTTTGGAGCCCACTTCTATGATGGGACACCCCACACAACCTTGATGGCGGGAGAGGGGCTTGAAGATGTCTCTACTAAATGTACCTCCACATGGGAGGCCTTATCTTTTTGTAGGAGAGAATGGGGGGTGGTTGGGAAAGGGAGGCTAGAGGGATGGGAGGTGGGAAGAGGGGGATCTTTGGTATGTAAAATGAATAAAAACTTTTTTCTTAATAAAAATAAAATCTTGTTAGGCGGTGGTGGCACACGCCTTTAATCCCAAATATTGGGAGGCAGAGGCAGGCGGATCTCTGTGAGTTCGAGGCCAGCCTGGAGTACCAAGTGAGTTCCAGGAAAAGGCACAAAGCTACACAGAGAAACCCTATCTTGAAAAAAAAAAAAAAACAAAAACCAAACAAAACAAAAAACAACAAAATCTTTTATGAGTCCCTTCTTTTTATAGAACTGAATTCATATGGCAGGTAAGTCATGGAAAACATTTGACTTAGATTTGAAAGGTGTTAATAAGGCAGATTAACTCTGTGCTGGAAGTTTGAACAACGTTCTGGTGCTGTGCTTATATAGTACCTTTAGATGTCATTAGCGTTCACTGGACTTGTCTCACAAAACCACCATTATCTCTAGAATCTCTCTGTTCAATTTTTTGAGTCCCATTCTGATTTCGAAATGGATAGTGCTATACAGGAGAATATTCTTATTCAAAGTTGTAAATTTTGGGGCAGAATGAGTTTATGTCACTGCTGATTTTCCATACATCAGAGTCAATAGTTTGGATCACTTTCTATACTTCTGTCATTGTTCTTCCTGATTGGCAAGCTCTGCAGGAAACTACCAAGTCACAGACACTGTGTCTAGTCCCTTGAGGGAGATCTTCACATCAAATCCTAAATAAAATAAATGTATCTTAAATGAACATGAATCTAAGTCTTGTGAGCAAACTTTGAGTAAGAAATGTCCTTACTAAAATGAGTTATCATTCTAATATATCTACTTTATTTAATAAATTTTTGTAGCAGGAATCTTAACAAGTCTTATTAATAAAAACAAACCTGAACCAGGTATTGGGGTGAATGCTGGAAGATCAGAGAAGCAGAACAAGCCACAGCTTCCTCACCTAGCCTATTCCTCAGCTGGCCCTGTTTCCTCAGACTGGAAGCCTCTGTGTCCTTATCTACATGGATCTCAGCTGAACTGCTTCTTGAAAGCCTGAAAGCTTAACCATCTAGTTCCTGGTTTTCACACATTATATACCTTTTTGCTTTCTGTCATCATTTCCTGGGATTAAAGGCTCACTTCCTGGGATTAAAGGCATGAGTCCCCATGCCTGGCTGTTTTCAGTGTGGCTTTAAACTCACAGAAATCCAGATGGATCTCTGCCTCCCAAGTGACAGGATTAAAGATGTGTGTGCCACCATTTTCAGGCTTCTGTTTCAAGTTGCTGTTCTGTTCTCTGATCCCAGATGAGTTTATTAGAGTGCACAATATTTTGGGAAACACAATATCACTGCAAACTGTGAAGGCTTTGTGCTCTTATCTCCATTGTTTAGTTTCTTCTGATTCTCACAAAATTTTTCAGAGGGCAGAAATGTATAATAACTAAACACTCATAACTTGTAATATTGGAATGAATAATTCAAATAATTCAAATTTGAAGAACACCCTACTTTATTTGCATACAATCAGGTATGGTACTAAAGGCAGACTCAGGCATGTAGCACTTGATCTTCACTTCAAGTGTATTCTTCATGGACACAATATCCTCCTTGTAAATTGAATGCTAAAGATATTTCCTTAATTTGTGTCTATGTGTGTGTGTGTGAGTGTGTGTGAGTGTGTGTGAGTGTGTGTGTGTGTGTGTGTGTGTGTGTAAAATGTACCTTAGAGTTTTAATTTTTAACAATTCACAGATAATGTTTGTTTCTTTCAAATATCCTTGCCAGGAGTTCCACTTTTATATGCCTACTTTAAACATATAGATGAGTTTACATAACTTTAACCTTATGCCATTTGCACACATTCATAAATTACATCTGTGGCTTTGACTTAATTGGACATTGGACATTAATGGGTTCAGAAAAATTAGTGCATACATCAACTTGAACTTTGATAATTTATACCTGGTTTAACTTGCTTTTTCTCTTTACTATGCTTTGTATTCACATACCTTTTATCATTTTCACAAGCTACCTGTTGCTACTCCAATAATCTATTGCAGATGACCAAGTTCATACAATCTTTTCAATGTTAACATTATTGAGTTCACAAAAATTCCATTTACATTAAGCGTGCACAAATAGTAGAAATAATCTGCATCCATCCTTTCACAAATTCAGATTTACAAATGAATGTGTCTTAAACTTACAAATAAAATATCTTTATGTTTTTACACTAATCTTAATACAGACAACCTGGTTGGTATTGAATTACTATTGCCATGGGTCAGTCCCAGGGTCTAGTGCACACTAGGCCAGCACTTCTTATTCCAATTAAGATCGCAACATCTTCTTCCTACTGTTCCTTATTTTCTTTTTCTTTTGTGGTTAAAAAGATTGTCATTCATATTCTTTTACTAAAATTTTATTCCTTCTGCATTTTTAATCTTTTAATCTGTGATCTTTTTTGTAGACTATTTTTATATGTCCTAAAAACTCCAAGGGTAAAAAATAATATGAAAAATAGACAGTGCCAAATGTCATTTCATATCTTTGAAGCTAATGAAATTGATGCATTATATATCTGGATGTATCATCCAAAGGATAGCATAAAAAAGTTTGAAGCCAACAAGTTTATAGGTTCTGTTTGATTCAAACACTTTAGTTAAGTTTACTTACCTATGTGCGTAAGTCACCAGAAGAGAGCAACTAAATTACTCTAAATTGATTTCTTTCAGACAATGCATCAATAATATGCACTTATAATTAAAATATCATACAGAATTTGAAGTAAATTTTGTAAGCCAAGTGATACTGTCTATTAAGGTATCTCAACTTTCCTCTCATTTGTAAATTATATATATATATATATATATATATATATATATATATATATATACATATATATATGTATTATATATATATATATATTATATGCAAGTTATTTTTTAAAAGTGGTGGAAATAAGAAAAAAGTCATGTTTTATAAAGCTGTTATTTTTGAAAGAGTCATTTTCAAGGTTCTGTCAATCCTCTGAACAAAGGTAACTGTTATTTAATGATTTATTGATAGAATTCTGACGGCTATAACAGTTCCTAATTAACATGTGCTGAATTATGAATGAAGCATTCATGTATGAATTAAGCGAAGTTTTGCAGAATCTATATACAGACACACAAGTGACTAAATTCTGTCAGGGAAAGAAAGGTTAGAAAGAAAATGCACATCAATATGAATGAACTCAGAGAACAAATGAATTAGTACAAGACAATTCTATTCAAATAATCACTAAAGTCGTCAAGGAATAAATGATCTACAGTACTCTAAATACTTTTAAAATACTTAAATACTTGTAAATTTTGTAATTCATTTCAAATCCTGATTTGGCTCTCTCTCTCTCTCACTCTCTCCATACATGTTTACATATATATATATGTGTGTGTGTGTGTGTGTGTATATATATATATATATATATATATATATATATATATATATATTACTGTTAATATGATTCTTGTTTATTATATTAGCAGACTAATAAGTTATTTTTTGGTAAATTTCTTGAGATTCATAAAAGCAAAAAAATTTTTACTTGAATTAAGAATTGTATTTTTTCATTATGCTTTTACTATTAGTGTGTTTAATTCCATTAAAATTTTCATAAATTATTTTTGTATTTTTATGTTTTTCCATTTGTCAGTTTCATTATATATATATTACATACATACACAAAATGATTGTTATTATATTCACCTCTCAATACCTTCTGATTTACCTTTTCCTGTCTCTGTGATTCCTTTCTTCTCAAACAATCCTCTAGTAATTACATGGGCAGAGAAAATGAAAACCCTCTTTTATAGCACATTTTAGTGTCCTATGAGTGGGTGGGACCTCATAACTATCCCTTCTATCTGTCCTTGGAAGTTGGAGGAACCAATCCTGTGTAGGTATCCATAGCTACTGTGTCTTAGTAACTACTGTGGTAGTTTGAATTGTTAATGGCCACCATAGAGTTCATTTTAGTACATGATCCTCAGTTGGCAGTGCAAGTAGGGTAGGTATAGAAGGGATGACCTTGCTGGAGGAAGTAAGACACTGAGGGTGGACATTGGTGCTAAAAATGCCTTGCCTCCAGCTAGTTTGCTTTCTCTGTTTTGTAATTGTAGATCAAGATGTGAGCTTTCAGCAATTTCTTCCTGTTGTCATTCTGCCATTTGTTCCATATTTCTCTACAATGATCAACTTTCATCCCTCTGAAAATGTAAGTCCCAATAAACTCTTTATTCTATATGTTACCTTAGTCTTGGTATTTTCTCATAGAGACAGAGAAGTAAGTAGTATAGCTATAATGACAATGAGGTGCCTGTATGGACACATTCCATGGCAATCTTCCCTGTCCTCTGACTCATAATTTAGTTCTTTCCTTTTTCTATGATGTTATCAGGACCTTGGTGTGAGTGAGTGTGTATGTGTGTGTGTGAGTGTGTGTGTGTGTGTGTGTGTGTGTGTGTTTGTGTGTGATATACATATCCTCATTAAAGATTAGCATTCATTCTTCACTTACTCTCAGCAATTTGACCATATATAAGACTACACATAAACCATACACAAAGATACTTCTCTGTTCCAAATGGAGAGTAGCACCAGTCAGAAAGTGTAAAAAATGCTTAGAATGCACTTTGACCACATGTCTTTATGGAAATAGCAGCAATGTGGTAGTTTGACCTTTTTGTGGGCTCATAACTTTTCCAGCCATAATATTTTTATCAAATTTATAGGAGCTATAATATAGAGAAAAAAAACTACCTTTTCAGTAAGAATGACAAAAGATTATACCCACATATGGAATTAAACTGAATCTTCTCCTTCTTGAGACTTTGAAATTGGTAGACGAAAAAAAAAAATTCAGACATAGAAAAAGAGATCTTAAACAGTTTCTAAACATTCAGAATTCAGGACAATATTGAAGAATAATGATCAATGGATTTTTAAAGTTTCTATCTAGTAAAATAAACTTTCAATTGGGGGAAGAGGTCACAACTAGAATGGGAGAAAAGATTGTGCAGCTATATAGCCAACAGAGAACTAAACTTTAGAGTATAGTTAATTCAAAGAACTAAACATTATGACCACATACCTGATCAACCCACAGCTTCTTAGGTAGGGCCTGTACAAGACTGGACTGTTATTAGTCAATCACAGGTAGAGGAGGGGTTCATGAGGATCTATCCCTCCCTGCATAAATATTGACTTTTGAATTGATGGGGAGATAGTCATTGTCTTTATGTTTATATCCATTGTTTAGTCCATTATCAACTGATGAACAGTTAAAACCCATGATCACACAGATGTCCTTGTCTAATCTTAGTGGGTAACAACACAAAAACTATGAAAGGTGCTTGAAGGAATGAAGGTCTTTACCAGGGTAGTGGGAACAGAGGAGTAGCTAGGTGGTAAAAGTGAATTAATGCATTATACATAAGTAATAAATCATTAAACACACATTTTAAAAGACAAAAATTTTAAGATTGGGCTTTAAAGCTGGTAAGAGCTCTTCAAAGAAGAAATGATAGTTGCTTGCGTACTGTTCAAATTACCTTCAGTTTGATTCTCAGCACTACAGACACTGAGAGTGATGTCCAGCTCCTGTAACACCAGGGCTCTGGAGTCTAGAGAGGAAGATCAGAAGGTCAAAGGCATCTTCAGTTGCATAGCTAGTTGAAGTCAAGCCTTGCCCATAGGAGACACTGACTTAAAATTCATCAATTATTTGATTAATAAATTACATGTACATGAATAAAAAGTCCTATATTTGTAACAGTATTGATGAATGTACATACATATACATATATTCACTCAAAACAATTAGTGGAAAAAGAGGCAAGAGGCAAAAAACTTGAAGGATCACAAGGAGAAGCCTATGGGATGATTTAGAGAGAAAAAATGGAAAGGATAAATAAAATCTTACATTTTATAACCTCAAACATAAATTTTAAAAATTTAAAAGAGGAGACTTAGGTCAAATGATACACATTTTATTATACAGGAGGAAAGTTGAGTTAGCTGTTGTACATCTTAATGCCTGTGGTTAACAATATTCCATGATCCAGAGAGCTGCTAAGAGAGTGAATGTAAAACATAGTCACTGTAAAATTGATGATAATTTGGGTTCATTTTGAAAATGAGTTAAAGCATCCTGTCTTTGTCTGATCATAAGATTTTTATCAAGGGTATGTGTTTCTGATGGATGAGTGAAGAAGAAGGCTTCATCTCTTTACTTTCTTGAAGGCCACCTCAATGAATAGGATCAATGCAGCACAGAAAATAACACTACGTCTGATGTCTGAAAATTCAGACCATAATAATGAATATGTGAACTTTGCAAAGTTAATACCTCTGAGGAGCAATCATCTCATTATATCATCTCATTGTAACTATTCATTTTTTAAGGGATGATGAGGAAATGTGATTCAATATTTCTGGAAGGTATTTATTTTAAATAAGGACATATTTCATTAATTAAACACTTTGATATAAATAATGAGTTATTAAGTTGTGTTTTGATATTTAAGGACATAATTTCATTACATGTAAGTACCAAAATAAGCAGTGACTAATTAATAATCTCATAGATTCCTCTCAACCTATGATGTGTATATCCAATGATGGCATGTCAACAAGTGCAGGCCTCACTAATTAGAACTTTTTAAAAACTAAGTGTCTTTAGCTTATGCTCATTTATGCAAGAAAATAAATAACACCACTCTCACTTCTGATGCAATGAGGAAAAAGCAAAATTGCACTGTGAGTTGTGAAAATATTTTTAAATTGACAACAGTGACCTAAGTAGAAAAAAAAATGGAGGATTATTTATTGTTGCACAGATTACCACAGACTTGGAATTGGTATTAAGGAAGATAATCATTTGTCACATTATCATTGGCCACAGTGTTCCCATAGGAAGCACTCTCAGTAACCCAGTTGTCATCCATTGTTATGCCTCCAAAGGAAATGTATGCCTATAGCACACACACAAAAGAAAAGATAGGAGGGTTAATTTTTCCTGTTCAAACAGACGACTTTTCTATCAAACATTCTTGAATTACTTGGCTGAGAGAATACATAGTGAAAAACTGCAGGGAAAGTTCATGTCAGCAGAATATCTTGGCAGGAAATCACTGGACATGTAGAAGCAAAATCACAGTCTTATTTATTTGCCACTCTTGGGAACACTAATATGAAAGTGACTAATATGGTATAATAGTTCCCAGAACCAATTAATTAATCATAGCATGTCATTAATAGGTAGGCTCCTTGGAGAGTATATTTCATGCTCAGGGAAATTAAACCATTTTATTATGATAAAGCTTCCACAGTCAAAGATGTTTTAACTTTACATTTTCACACTATTAAAACGGAGGCTCTTTCCTAAGTGATGAACTTATTTTTCTATGGTCTACCTGTAATTTGTGGGGGGCCTGGGTATGTCTCATTGTGGGGTGAAATTAGAAAACTTGTTCTATTTCTCTTTTTTAATTTATATACATGGATCTCATTTCCCACATAAGAAAATGAAGTTCTGAAATCTGAAGGGATTTGCATTTTGTAACAAAGCTAATGAGAAGCAACACTTTCTTAGAAACATAACATTCTGATTGAAAATCCCTTTCAGGAGAGCATTCTTCTCAGAATAACATGAATAAATTTAACAAACCACAAGATAAAGCATTTAGGCTGCATTTGACTATATTATCAAATAATTAATGTGAACACACATGATGCGGTAGGTTCTATTAATTCAATTTTTATATGTACAATCTGAATAATAATTTTTAATTTCATATAAACATGTCATCAAAAAATAACTAGAGTAAAGAATACAAATGTTAATTAGAAATTCAGTTGTGTATATATACTTCAAAATCACATGTCAATATTCAATGCACAAAATTTTATCAAATAAAATATTAAATGACAAAATATTTAAGACATGTACAAATATTTACTGCTATGAAAAGATACTTACAAACTACTCAGAATAAAGCAAAATTGTGTCAACCAGCATAGACTGTGTAATTGTAATATTGTTCAAGTGCATATTAGTGCCTACATTTTCATTCTTATATGAAATTATTGAGGAAATATGTGAACAAATTTGCTACATTTATCTCTAAATTATGTAATAACAATTAGTTTTAAATTTCTTCATTTAATTAGTTTACTTTCAAACAATCCAAGCACAAGGAAACAGAGCAAGGTGGATCTCTATGTGTTCAAGGCCAGCCTGCTCTACAATGTGAGTTCCAGGACAGTCAAAGCTACACAGAGAAAAAAGAAAAATTATTTCAGTGAATTCCTCCATTCTCTAAAAGCTTAACTGTTACTGAACCACCAATCTGTTTTGATCCTTTCAATACCTCTTTTCTACATTTAATCAATGGGGAAAAAAGTATTGTTTTAGCTAAAACATTGGAATTTAAGTAGGTCATAGATGTTTCTTTTGTTATAGAATGTTAGACATTTTTCCATCACAGTTTATGAAAAATCAAAATATCCTGAAGATACTATAGTGATATTTTATTTGTATTGGAATGTGATTTTATTTGATGTTAATAAAGTTGCCTTGGGGTCAGAGCAAGCCATAGCAGAAGCTGGGCAGTGGTGGTGCACGCCTTTAACCCCAGCACTTGGGAGACAGAGCTAGGCGGATCTCTGTGTGTTCAAGGATACAGCCAGCATGGCTACACACACCTTTAATCTCAATACCAACCATAGAAGACCTGGAGGTCTGTACAGACAGGCAGTGACAAGGAGGTCATGTGGCTGGGTTTATAACCAATGAGAAAGCAGAACAGAAAATCTATAAAAAAGAAAAAACACACAGAAGTAGCTCTGGGGAGGAGGAGGAGAGACAGAGCAGCAGTGAAGGGTAAGGTTTTCAGCTCTCAGCTATTGCTCTGACCCAAAGGCAACTTTATTAACATACAAAAAAATCACATTTCAATACAAATAAAATATCACTGTAAGATACCAAAGTGAAGATTTTCAAAGAGTTTGGTGTATCCATATCTCTGTAAATTTCAGGGTTTTTTTCATGGAATATTTGCTCCTCCATGATGAGTCTGTCAGTATGCTACAATTATAACCCATTTCTGCTCTGCCCAGAAAAATGCCATAATGAAATCATTGTCAATATTTCCAGCCTCAGACATCAAGTGAAATGTTCAATCTTAATGTGACTGTTTTATGCTTTAAACATTTTTTTTTATCATTTTAAGCCCCTCTCTGTTGATCTGATGTCAATGAGTTTTCTTCACAATCTATTTACATATCAGTATATAGGATGGTTATTACTAATAACCTTTAGCTGAATAACATAGAATTATGCTTTTATGAGATCGTCTTTCCTTACAATTTTAAAATATAACCGCATTTCCATTTGGAAACCGTCCTTAATTATTAAAGAATAAGTGTGTGATGAAATGTCTTTATTACCACTATTGTACTCTCATATTTATTCAAGTGTGAGTATGTATATATTTATGCCTGTATGAATGTGTGTATATCTTTGTGTTTATAGAGTTTGTCTCTAGGCCACACGGTGGTGGCACACACCTTTAATCCCAGCACTCAGATGACAGAGCAAGGTGATCTCTATGAATTTGAGGCCAGCCTGGGCTACAGAGTGAGTTCCAGGAAAGGCACAAAGCTACACAGAGAAATCCTGACTCAAAAAACAAAAACAAAAACAAAAAGTCTCTATTACAGAACAACTTATTGTTTCTAGAAACAGTTTGGTCAATTTTTTTTGAAGTAACTCATATTAATGGTTTAATCAATTATGATAACCCTAAGTAAATAAATTCTACATAACACAGAAGCTGACATTTTACTATGATCAAGATTTCTGATATAAGTTGATACAACTAATGACATCACAATTTCCAAAACTTTTAATTATCCTAAGCAAAAGGGATTTTCTTTTTCTTTATTTTTTTAGTAATTTATTATATTTGTGTTTTAATTATATATATCAGCCATGGGTTCCCCTGTCCTCTCCTCTCCCGCCCCACCCCCACCTTCCCCCCAGCCCCTCCCCTCCATTCAGTGCCAAGACTCCCCTGGGGATTTATTTAAACCTGGAGGATTCTGTACAGGCAGGTCTAGTCCCCTCCTTCCAGGCTGAGCAAAGTGTCCCTGTGTAAGCCCAAGGTTCCAAACAGCCAGCTCATGCACTAAGGACAGGTCCTGGTCCCATTGCCTGGGTGTCTCCCAAACAGTTCAAGCTATTGAATTGTCTCACTTATCCAGAGGGCCTGCTCCAGCTCGGGGCTACACAGCCTTTTGTTCATAATTCATGTGCTTCCATTTGTTTGGCTATTTGTCCCTGTGCTTTTCCAATCTTGTTCTCAACAATTCACACTCTTACAGTCCCTCCTCTTTCTCAACAACTGGACTCCTGGGGCCTGGCTGAGGATCTCTGCATCCACTTCCATCAGTTATTGGATGAGAGTTCCAGCATGACTGTTAGGGTGTTTGGCCATCTGATCATCACACTAGGTCAGATCAGGCTTTCTCTACAATGATACATCCTCTGTAGACTGCTGGCAATGGTCTAGAGAAAGCCAGTTTGGTCAATTTTATTTCATCTAAGGGAAACAGACCACTCTTCATTTGCTGTATGCCATTCTTCAAATGATGGAAACCATCAAAATGACTTTATTAGGCTCCTTACATGATAAGTCCTATGACCAGTAAATACATCTGTCCTCCATTTCATGATGCAAAATTTATATAGATACCACTTGCACCATCTTTTCAAATACAACTATGCTAAAACTCAAGAACAAAAGGAGAGAGACTTAAGCCTGACAAACTTTGTTTTGACACAGCATATGCTGTTGATATCCAGATGGAAGCTTCAGAAAGGAAGGAGTTGATTCTTTCTCAAGCAACTTTTTTCTCTGATTCATATAGTGATCATAGTGGGCAAATAGGAGCTTATAAGCTTCAAAATCCAGTTGTATTAACCATGGCAATACTCCAAACGTGAGTCATGTCCACATACAGACATTAGACATGATGCAACTCTTCTGGTATTTTACCATTAAAACGCAGGAGAGCATCTCAGTTTAACTTTCCTCATCAGGTGAATCAAAGCATTTATAATAAGATGGAAAAATGGCAACTATCACTCCAGAGACTGTGATTTCTATATTAAGCTTTAGCTAAAATAGAGATAAAAATTATATTTTTTCAAAATAAAATAACATATAAAACAATAGCATAATATTAGGACTATAATATGTATAAGAACAAAAAATTGAAAATCTTAATGTAAGGAAATCAAAACAATTCCCAATAAAGTAGGTAACATGGTATGACACAATGAGATGGGGACTGGAAAGAAAAACCGTATTTTACACTTAACCAAACTCTGCCTAATGTTTGGCTGTGGAGCTCTGCATCTCCCTCCATTGGTTGCGGTATGGCACCTCTATGGTGACAATTGGGCCAGGCACCAATCTCAAGAGACAGAGAGTTCAGGTTCCTTATCCACTATTGCTAGGAGTCTAAGCTGAGGTCCTCCCTATAGACTCCTAGGGAGATTCCCATGAGCCGGACTTCTGCTCACTGAAAATGCCCCTTCCCCTATAGCAGTCTACCTCAGAACTCTCCCCTCAGTGCCCACACCCAACCTTATCACTCATTCCCATACACATCTACCCTCAGTTCACTCACAAAATTTCTATTTCCCCTCCCTAGGGAGATCTGAGTGTCCCCCCAATGAACTCTTTTAATTATCATACTGAAAACATTAGTAGCCATAATGCATGAGAATTCTAATTTGATTCTCTTCTGTGTATATAACAATAAAACCCTATCTTTTTGGTCAAATGGTTCATGTATATTCCAATGACTTAATTTATATTGAAAACTGAATATCATCTTTATAGTAACATTTTTATTTCCATAGTTATTTCTAGTTGTTCAATATCATATATTAAATATGTATTAAGATGTCATAAGTTTCTTTAACCATTAAAAGAAAACCTCAAGTAGAACATAAATTAAATGTTGAGTGTTTCCTGTATAACAATGTTTTATGATGAGAAATTTTGAAGTTCATAATACCCAACCACAGAGACATCATTCTTTAGTATTATCCTCCTGTATTTCTCCACTTATGCTGTCTTATTTTACTTCTTGGTTCATTTTTGTTTGGGCTTATTTTGCATCCACTAGAAAGAATCCTTTGTAATGGTCAGTAATCATTGAGGGGCTACCATCTACTTTATAAATCCTGGAGCCATCATTTGTTCTTAGTAAAGAGAGTGACTTCTATTGACTCTGATAGTAAAATAGAAACAATGGAACATTAATTACAAATAAATAAAATGGCTGTAATATCTTTAGCACAACATTTAGCTTGTGACACTGAATTGACAGGTCAATAGTGACAACTGGAAATTCAATCTATTTCCCACTGTTTCCAACATCCTTGCTCGCAACCATAAGTAGTAACAACATCTTTAAAAATATCTGGGGGCTTGAAAGATGATTCAAATAGTTGTTCAAGTAAGAGTATTTGTATTTAGATACAAATTATATATGTAAACATTCAGGCACAGAATACATGCTATAACTCCAGTCCCAGAAAGTTCAACACAGAAAGACAAGTCTTAGCAAATTGGTGAGATTCAAGATCAGTGAGAGAACTCATCTTAGAAAATAATCTGTAATGTGGTTTGGGAGAACCACTAATGTTGGCATCTGGCCGCCAAAACCACTTGTACATATTTGAATATAAACATATAGGTAAACACACACATAGAAAAGCCTAAGGTGCCATGTTCCACATGGTGTTGTTCTTATTGTTTTAAATTACTTATTTATTGTTTTTTCCTGTTTTGTTTTGTGAAATGATTTCTTGTTATGTTCCTCAATTTGACATAAAATTCTTTTGTAACCCAACCTGGTCTCAAACTAAATGTCTTTTCTCCTCAGCCTACACAATGCTTGGATTACAGATCAGTAACACAAAACCCAATTTGCTATAATGTCTTTAAAAATTAATAATATTAAGATAATGAAATTTGTTTGAAAACACAGTATGGAAGAATATCAAGGACATGCTGCAATTGAACTTCTTGATGATTTTGTTATTTTAGAAATTACTATACCTGTTCAAGAAAATATACTGTCTTGATATATTCTTACAATAACACATTATTTGACAGAGATGAGTATTGCAGTTCTAGAAATCAATACAATAATATTGAAATAAGTACTTCTAATAAATGCGAAGCATTTATAATCAAATATCTCTAGTTTCCTGGAATTTACATTCTAGGTAACACATGAAACAATATATGGTACATTAGTGAAATATATCCTTTGTCAGATGGTTCTAAGGTGTAAAGTTATGCAAGGGGAAAGAGAGCATTTAGGAGGGTACACTAAGATTGTTGTTACATATATAAGGACCATAACAGTTTAAGGAACATATCAGAAAAATGTATAATAATGTAAGTGGTTTGGCGTATGATGATCAATAGAAAGAATTGTACATCCATAAAGCCATAGGACACAAATTCAATAATGTATGCCTGAAAGTTTTGCAAAAGCATATGAGTTGACTTGAGAATTTGAAACTTCACAGAGAAAACATAGAAATATGAGATATTGATTCTGTTAGATGATGTAGGTTACTGAAGTTTGGTCATGGCATATCACTAGATAGGGGACGTCATTAGAGGGTATTTCCCAGAAAAGCATATCCCAAAATTCCTGTGTTGTAACTGATTGCTACAGGTTCGTGTGTAATTATGGAACTATCATATAATTCAAGTTATAAAGACAGTTGTGTACAACACGAGGATACATGAATGAGTGCAGGGAAAAATAAACTTCAGACAAGCAACCAGATTTATTAGTTGCTTAATGATTAAGATTGGCTGTGTATGAGCAGGAAGTCAGTTTTCTCCGAAGATGAAATTCAACCCCAGGGCTGTCCAGTCCTAACACAGGCTGCTCAGTTTCAAGTGGCCCTGGACAGACATACACGCAAGCAAAGATAAATGAACTGAATAATCTGTGTACATAAGTACGTACATGAACACACTCCCACATATATGAAATGTGTATGCATGTAACAATAATAAAGAAAAGATCATGACATTGACAATAAGAAAACAGATGGACTTGATAGGGGGAACACATCCAGTATCCGTGTATGGGAAGTTCTAAAAAAATAATAAAACTATTTTTAAAAAATTAAAAGGAAGAGAAAAAAACCCATCACTAGAGAGTTAGATTGGACAATTGGTATGAAGGAATTTTCAGCAAGTAGTGATGAGGAAGGTAAAGATTTTGACATTTTGAGGTATCAGAAGTATGACTTATTAATTAAGCATTTGATTATGAAATTTGATCATGTACTGATATTCATCAATATGAAAAGTGGTGAGAATTGTAGCCTGATAAAAATTGGAAGTCTTTGGCACATTTATCAGGCAAATTAAACTTCATGGTTCTTAAAAATTAAGCCAGAACCTGGACTTAACTAAGACCATAAACTGCGTCATATAGTTCAACAAAATATGGCATAAGTTTCTTTAGGGATTTGAATATCCATATTTAATTCTGTTTGAGACAGAATTATGAAAGTGAAAGTATTATAGGTGAAAAAATGCTGATAAAAATCTATGGACTTGTTCCAGAGGAAGATAACAGCATGTTTCTATATTTATGATTTGGAGGCAAATAGATGTAAGACAACAAAATTGTCAACAAATTTAAAACATAGGTATGTCACTCGATATAAGCAAACTTAAAATGACACCATTTTTAGCATGATTGAGTCTTTGTCTGTACACAATATTTTCATGATCACTCTCATAACATTTCTGGGACTTTAAAAACCAAGACCATCTGTTTAGCAATAGCTGTCAGTGCCAAAATGGATCATGGTTAATGAAACAGAGAATTACAAATAGGAAACCTGAAAAACAATTGAGTTCCCCTGCTCTCTTTTCAGAGGTGTTTCATAATTTGTACAGCATTGACAGAGATGTAAAATCATTCTTTGTAAAGCTCTGATTTTACAGAGAAGAAAACACGGACACAAAGTATCATTGATTTACCATCTCTTCAAAATAATACTTAATGTCAGGAGATGTGCCCTTATGAAGTTAGTTTCCAGTGTGAAATGATGTGTGGATCTTCTAATTAGGCTATTAGTTTCTTCTGACGAAAAACAAGGTTAGATACACATTACACAATTTGATAAAGGCATTCCTCATAAATTCTCTGTTACTTATTTTTAGAGACCTTGGGGGATTATAAGGTAAGATTAAATGATTACAGAACAGTTACTACTTTGTCTCCAATACAGCAAAGTTATATTTTAACTTGACAATTTTGTCAATACTACAGATAGATAAACATTTGAAACTTAATGTGATTTTAAGTGTACTAGCAAGGATAGCTGAATTGCAATGTGTGTGTCACCTAATAACCCTCTTCCTCCTCAAGAAAAGTTCTTGGACTACTTAATGTTTTTTTGTATTGTGGCTGTTTGTCCTTGAATTTAAAATGTTTATCATTGGCTCGTGTTTGGCATGCTCTTCTCTCATTGTATTGCTATGATACAGGAGGCTGTGAAACATGTAGTGGGTAAAGTCTGGCTACTAGCCTGACACCTGACTCCATCTAGCTCTCATCTCCTGATCTCACCCACAATGTAAAGCTGCCTTCACCACAGACTCTTCCTACTATGATATTCTGCTCACAGACACAGTGCCATCCAGGCAACTGTTCTAAACTTTGTATAACTTGAGTTAAATTAAATATTCTGAAACTTAGTTAAAATAAATGTGTGATCTTTTAAATTATATCTGTCAATTTTTTTCAAAGCATTGCATGAATAACTAATAAAGTTGCTACACCATGTATTTACAGAATATTATTACAGACAGGAATTCAGTGTATTATTTCAGTTGCTGCTCATTAGGTATTTGGAATAATTTTTTATTAATAATACACATATTAATCAAGATAAGCATTATGTTTGGTTTCAAAGAAAGTAAAACATTGGAACAAATACTTAGACTATGTTTTACATTCCAGTTAACGCATCTCAGGTCATGTCCCTAGACACTTGAAAACAAGAAGGTTCTGAAATAATTTGAAATGGCTTTAAACATAACTACACTGAAATGAGAGATCACAAATAACTGAAAATGATAGAATAAAACAATTGTTTGCATTGCAGGCAATTCTTTAACACCAGATACACTAAAACATCAAGAGTATCAGCTAAATTGGTTTATTACATATAAAATGCATACATGTGATTGTATTTTTTCATTTTGTCCTTGAGTTTGAAAGGAAATATACAAGATAAAATATAACTTCCCTTCCAAATATTGATATCCAATAGAAAAATATGTCAATTAAGTGACATAAAACTCTATTTGATGGGAAAAAAATCTCAATTTAGCTATATTCAAAAGATGTTTTTTTAATACTTATTTAATCACTGCAAACATCTCATTAATGATTGTCTACTCAGTTCAAGGTGAGGGAGGAAAACCTATTTAGCCACATAATAATTTTAGTTGAATGTCCAACATGGGATTCCTGGAAGAATTTTGTTGTTACAATTATAATTGTGCTACTAATTAGCATTTGGTTGAATTTGAGTACAGAAATAATATTTATAAAATGATTTAGCTTTTGGACATAAACTGTAGTAAAATATAGGTAATGTGGGATAGTGGATGATATAAAAGTCTATAAATATTTATTTACAATTACGTAGTTAACTACAGATATTGAGAAACTTATTCTCAAAACATAAACACAAATGTCATTTAATAAAAGATAATCCAATATTTAACTCACCATGTAATATACTTGGTGCTGTGTCAGCAAGTCCTTCATGAAAATTAAGTTGTCAGCCTTCATTTTTTAAAGGACATAAGAGACCTTTGAAAAACACATCTTCTAGCCTTAGAATGGATGGTATGTGTACTTGATAAAGCTTTTTATCTTACTTCAAAAGTAATATAAAATATACCTCTTTAGCTAAAATAACTGTAAACCCAGATAATTTTTAATAAATGTTTTATTATCAGTATATATATATAATGAATTCTTAAATGGTATTATTAATAAAATACCTCAGCCAGATATTGGGGTGAAAGCTGAAAGATCAGAGAGACAGAATAAGCCACAGCTAACCTCACCTCGCCATCTCCTCAGCTTAACCTGTTTCCACGAATCCTCAGACTGAAGCCTCTGAGTCCTCACCCCTGAGAGTCTAAGTTGAGCTGCTGCTTAGTTCCTGTCTCCTCACGCTTTATACACCATTCTCCACCCAGCTATGTCACTTTCTGGTATTAAAGGCATGTGTGACTTCCAAGCAAAGACATGAGATCTCAAGTGCTGGGATTCAAGGTATGTGTGTCACCATGCCTGGTTCTTTTCCCAGTATGTTCTTGAACTCATGGAGGTCCAGACATATCTCTCCCTCCCAAGTGGTAGGATTAAAGGTGTGTGCCACCACTGTCAGGCATCTATGTCTAATCTAGTGACTATCTCTGTCCTATGATCACTAGATAAGTTTATTATAGTGCACAGTACATCACCACTCATGTATATTTTATTATCTCTCTCTATACACATATACATGTATATACATACATGTGTGTATGCATTCCTACAGTAAAATAAGTAGGAAGAAAAAACATACTTGTACATTAATGAATCAGTGTATATATGACAAAGAAGCATTTTAAAGAAGATAAATATGACAAAGAAAAATCTTCCCCAGATAATTATAAATCCTGTGCTTAATAAATATCACTGTATAGAATATGCATTTAGTTCAGTATCATAATTTAAAGGTAAATGCTTTGAAACAAAGGGAGAATATTTACACAGTCAAGACTCCATGTATTATTGAATTGCTGAATTTATTTTTAAATTATTTCAGTGAAATTTGTTGATATTATAATACAATCACATCATTGCTTCCTCCATTTTTCTAACTGCAAATCCTTCAATATACTCCTACTTTCTCTTAAATTTGTGCCTTATTCTTTCATTATTGGGCTTTGTGTGTGTGTGTGTGTGTGTGTGTGTGTGTGTGTGTGTGTGTGTGTGTGTGTGTGTGTGTTTATTCCTAAATACAAAAATACAACCTTTTCAGTCAGTATAAAATTATTTGTAGGTAGGTGTTCAGGGCTGACCATTAGGTGTTGGGATAACTCACTGGTGTTCTATTCTCTGAGTAAGACTATTTCCCCCACTCTCAGCATTTCTTACTTGGCTTTATGTCCTGGTGCAGACTTGAATACTCTTGGATTCGCTCCATCCACTTTACCATGTCTCTGATTGTTGTCCTTGTTAAGCTCCTGTTTAAGCCATAGTGTTCCTGAGATCTTTTCAATATAAATGAATTTGCTTTTATCATTTTTGTTTTGGTTCTGAGAAAATTCACCTTTCTTCATGGTAGAAAGATGCATCTTGTTAAAACTTTAAATAGATATTGTGCTTCTTGACAATATGTCTGTATGTTGTTTAGTATAAAGTTCATTAATATTTATAAATTCAGATTCAAAACTAAGCATCATACTCATAGTGTATAATATTTTGATAGTATGGGCATTAGCTACTCACAATAATTATGTAAATATTATTGCATCTTATATTACCTTTAATATCCTGGAAACAAATTTTCAGTACATTAGATTTTCTGTTCATAATTCAAATTTTAAGTTCCATTACAGTTCTTTATCAAATTCTTATAATTTTCATATGAAACTATGAAATGTGAATAATACACATTTTAAATTATTAGTATTTATAGATCATAGATTTACTTGTAGTGCTTATCCATCATCGAATTCTTCCCTAAACTATTTTCATATTTTAAAAATTAAATTTTATTTTATAAATTAATAACAATAGGTATTGTTATTAGGAGATTGTTCACTGGGTATGAGCCCCTACTACTTTCCTTAGAGGACATAAGTTAAATTCTCAGAATCCAATTCCAGCAGCTCAGGACTTCCTGTACCTCCAGCTCCAGGGATATGAGACACTATTCCACTTTCTACAAGCACCTACACACTTCTGGCATATATTCACATGTGACCCACAGACACATAAATGAAAATGACATAGCCTTTGAAAGTCATTAAAATAAAAGAGCAGTTTCATTAGATTTTTTTTTATAAACTATTTTCTAGAATAAGCAAATTTGGTAACCCCTAGCTTTAGACCACAGCATTATTTAGTAAATTGACCCAATATTGGATTAATTATACATAAAGAATTAAAAATTGTCCATTTGATAATATACTACATTAGCATTTTTCCAGACCAAATATAGAGTGTCTAATTGACTGATAGAGAGTAAATGAGAAGCTCAGCATCCACAGTGCCAGGGCATCCAACTGTATGTTGGAGAGTGCCTTGATCTTAGTAGCTGGAATCCTCAGTATATTTGAAATGGGCTTTACTTTTTTGGTTTTTTTTTTTTTTTTTTTTTTTTTTTTTTTTTTTTTTTTTTTTTTTCAAGAAAGGGTTTCTTTGTGTAGTTTTGGTGCCTGTCCTGGATATCACTCTGTAGACCAGGCTGGCCTCAAACTCCCAGAGATTCACCTGGCTCTGCCTCCCAAGTGCAGGGATTAAAGGTATGTGCTACCACCGTGAAATGGGCTTTATTGATATTTTAAACATCTCTCAATTCGTTTTCTAAGTAAAATTAACTATCACATGCAGTATTGAAGATTACATAAAATAGGACAAACTTACTCTTATTAGCAATTAGTTTATAAAATATATATATCTAGATTTCCATAATTAATTTTAAAAGTTTTTACAGAATCAGTAATGAAAACAAATAATAGAAACACCATGGAGATATGGTCAAAAATCATTACATTACCAATTTTAAATGATAAAATGTTTTGATAGTGAAAGTTCTTTAATGATTTAAATATATAATTTATTAAAGAAGATGAAAAATACATAAAATAAATTTAGAAATTATATATGATCATTCCCAAATATTACAGATAATTCTAATTTTGGAAGAGGAAAATACAAATAAATGTGCAATATTTCTCTGTGTACTGACAATTCTATGAAGCAGGTCTTCTGGTTTATAAAATAAGCGCTTCTTCCTGCAGAACCATTTTACAAGCCCTAAAGTAAACTTATTTTTAGAATTATAGAGATTACCTTCCTCAAATTGAAAAAAAAGCAACAATCAGGAACAATATATAATAAATAATAAAATTATGATTAAAAATTAAATTATCCCATCAAATAAATTTCCCTATTTAAAAAATATTTTATTGTTATATTTTATGGTAGGAGAATAAGCTGTAAGTTTTTTGAACTTTAATAGCATGAAACTTTTATACGGTACAGTGAGCCATATAAGTAAGAATAAATTAAGCTGTACTTTCCAAGGAAAAAGAAACAAATTGTGGAGAAAATTTCCCTGCAAGAAAAGCCTGTCACCAAGGTAACTTCCAATTCTTAAATGTTTATCATTATCTAGCAAGAGTACAAAGCTAAAAAAAAAAAAAATCACAATTGTTTTGCCAAATGATTAATACAACTTTCTATATTTATTCAAAACAAAGACATTACATCTAGATTAGAAATGACTAAAAAAATAAAAAAAAAAATAAACCCTCAATAAACATTTCGGGAATCTGTAAAATAAAAGCTGCCAGTGTGACACAGATTTAGATAACCCAAGAATAATCTATGTGAAGTTGAGCTTTCTTGACAGCAGCTGTTCTGACCATTCTGTAGGTTCTCATCATCACAGACTTCAAAATCATATTCTATACTATCTTTCTAAGTACAAAATACCCTTAAAAAACAATAGTGTGAGCAGGGAGTTAGCCTTATAAATTTGTGTGTGTAAATATATGCACAAAGGACATAACTAAATTTAATAATAGTAAAAACAGACCAGGTGATGGAGGCCTAGGGAAGCCTTTGAGAACTGGAGACATAATTTTGTAGTTGGAGTTTTCCTGCCTGGCCCACAGTCAGGACAAATCTCTCTTACCCGCCAGTTCCACAGTAGCTCAGACCCAACCAAGAAAGCACATAGAAACTTACATTGTTTACAAACTGTATGGCTGTGGCAGGCTTCTTGTTATCTACTTTTTCTATCTTAAATGAACCCATTTCTGCTTATCTATGCTTTGCCACATGGCTTGTGGCTTACCAGTGTCTTTACATGTTGCTTCTCATGGCGGCGGCTGGCAGTGCCTCTCTCTCCAGCCTTCTACTTCCCAGAATTCTCTTCTCTCTTGTCCCGCCTATACTTCCTGCCTGGCCACTGGCCAATCAGAACTTTATTTACACAGAGCAATATCCACAGCATAATTTTACATCATTAACTTTAAAGATGATTTTCAAATATTAATATCATTGGTTCGCTAGAACTGTGATCTTCACATATGTCATGCATTTGATAAAATGTTTCTATAATTAGGTTTCAAGCTTATTAATTACATAGTACAATTATATGCACAGAACACGTGCATGGGAAGATTAGGCCCATATACACTCTTCATTATATAATTTGGAATGTATAACAGTGTTAGAGCAAACAAAGATGATATTAGGTAATTAATTACACAAAATTACCACCACTATAAAATTACAAAAAGTTAAAATTATGTTAACTTTCAAGAAATGCTTCCTGTATTAAATTTTTACTGCATGTTTTTAGGTTACTTAAGGCAATCTTACCATATATTTCAGTAGTGTATGTGTGTTTGCTTCCCACTGCATTTTCTAAACTTGATAAACATTTATTAAGCTATAAAATGAGTTTTTAATCAATAATGACATTGCAGTATTCATTATGTACAATTTTATAAGATAGTACTCCATTATTGTCTACATTTAGCATTTCAGTTATCCATTCAAATAAAACAAGAATAAAATAGTAGCTATTATGTTTATTGAGAGTCTCTGGGGAAGTTACATAATCTTCCTGGGCCTGCTTTTCATCTGTTTAAAATGGTATCACACAAGTCAAATGCTTTCCAGACAAAAAGGCCCTGCAAATTCTGGCTGCACTAATTCAAATCTTTAATACATCCTACATGTGCAACTTTCCACAGTCATTACTTGACTAAGGATGAGATAGCATTTGATCATTTTGTTTGAAGTTAAATAATATATTAAAGGATCATAATTCTTTTGCAGTCATAGAGCTTGCACTGTTTTTACACACACCAAGTTTTACATTTTCTTACTTCCTGAGCATGCCACTTTATATTGATGTTAATATTACATTGGCAAATATTATCCACATACTCCCCAGGTTTACTTTTGTAGATTATGTGGTTAATGTGCTGATTTGGGAATATTTTTTCTACTATCTTTCTGTTTTCACTTTGGCTGTCTTCCTTGTGATTTTATTAGATTGTACCATCTAATATAAAGGTACCTCTACTCATATGTTGTCAAAGAATTTAAATTTTGTTTTAATATTTCATTTAATATTTAATTCTTTTTTGCCAAACTTGCCAGCAGATCTTCAACTACAGATTAAGTGATACCCCAAGGAAAGCCACCATCTCTGTGTTCCATAAGAGTGCAACAGTTCTGTTTATTGTGTCCTTCACTGACCTACCACTGCTACATCATTTATGCCCCTAGCCTTGGTGATCCTCCACTGAAGATGGTCTTTCAGGATGCCTCCAAATATAAGAAGTAGAAGGATATCTTCATCACTTTGGAGGGTATCCACACTCAGTAGTTTGTGCATTATGGAAAGAAGAACATTATCTGCAGTGTTCTGCTTTTGGGAATCATGTTTGAGAGTACTATTGTGTGCTGTGTAGAGGTGATGCCCAGCCTACGAAAGCCTCCAGGAACTAATCCACAATCATCTTTCAAAACCCAGTGACTAGGAAGATCTGAGATAGGTGCGATTGAGTTTCATGAAGGCTACTTCCTATGCCAAAAAAGCTGTTGTTGGTTTACTGGCGAGTGGAAGCTCAATAATAAACCCGTCTTAAGTCTGGTAGAGTCTTCAACAAGCACCAGGTCAACGGTCTCTGCTGGCCACATGCCACATTGATTGGGTATGGTTGTGACCTCCATGGTGCATCCCTTTGGAGGTGGTGATCACAAACAGCACAAAAAGGAACCCCTTCTCTATCTGCAGAGATGGCCTGCTGCACACAGTGCACCCAATTGCTGTCAGCTAGATTGGGAAGTTGTAGAACCAATACTGTGAAAGACAGAAGACCTGTGGGGCTGAAGAGACGGCACAACATTTGAGTGCATTTGCAGCTCTCCCAGTGGACCTAGGTTCAGTTCCCAGAACACACATGATGGCTCTCAACCATCAGTATGTCCAGTGGGAAGTGATGAGATTACTTCTCTTGGCCTGCATGGGCCCAAGGAACATACATACATACATACATACATACATACATACATACATACATACATACATAAATACATGCAGGCAAAGGATCCATATGTGTATATTAAATAGATTCTTAAAATAAACCACCCTCAAAACACATTTTATCTATCTATCTATCTATCTATCTATCTATTATCTATTTATTTGTTTTGGATATTTGAGACAGGGTTTCACTGTGTAGCTTTGCGCCTTTCCGGGATCTCGCTCTGTAGACCCGGCTGGCCTCAAACTCACAGAAATCTGCCTGCCTCTGCCTCCCGAGTGCTGGGATTAAAGGCATGTGTCACCATTGCCCTGCTTATATTTATTTTTAAATGACAGTTAAAATAATGAAACATAGAAGAATCAATACATTTTTTAAGATATTCTAATGAAATAATGCAATTTATGGGAATTTAGGTGAAGTTTGTACTTTATCAAAAAGGAGGATTATATTTTATTATAGATTAGCATATTTAGTTAGCCAGTACAGAAACCAAATCTGGCAATATGTATCTAATAAGTGAGAATAGTCAAATCTTGCATCGAATATTTCATAGATATTGAAAATATTATTTGAATATAATGGTAAAAAAATCCAAATTGTTGTTGTTCATCTAATAATGAATTGTTTTATAGTTCCCGAATACAGCTTTTCCATTAATGTCAGATTTAAGTTAAACCGAAGCCCATGGACATTATCTGAAATGTAGGAAAAAAAAAAAAAAAAGCGTGAGTAAGGAAGATAAATGTAAATGTATGGTGGTATAGGCCCAAACTCGCAACTCTTTCAGCTAAATCTCACTTAGAAGGAGGCAGGCCCGCTGCATAGGTGAGACAGTTGTTTATCTTGAACTGTTGAGGTGGCACCCAGACAGTGGGATCAGGACCCATCCCTAGTGCATGAGCCGGCTTTTTGGAGCCCAGTGCCTATGGTAAGACACTTTGCGCAGCCTTGGCAGAGAGAGGAAGGGCTTGGACCTGCTTTAACTGAATGTACCGGGCTCTGCTGACTCTCCATGGGAGACTTTGCCTTGGAGGAGGTTGGAATGGTGGGTGGTTTGGGGAGGAAGGCTGGAAGAGGGAAGGGGGGGAAATCTGTGGTTGGTATGTAAAATGTAAAAAAACATTTCTTAATAATAATAATAAAATAATAATAATAATTATTATTATTATTATTATTTTATTATTATTATAAAAAGAAAAAAGAGGTGATGAACTTTGAGCAGAAGTAGGGTAAAAGCATTTTATTAGGAGACTACATATTAATGCTTAGGTTATTTTGGTAGTAAATTCATTCCCCAATTTCTCAGTATAATTGTAATTTCTAATGTTCCTTCTCAAATTCTACACTCATATTGTTTTGTTTTTGTTGTTGTAGATGATAGCTTATTAAAAGTCCTTTTCATATATTATGATGGAGCTATGACAAAGTGAATAAACAATGTAGACAATTTCTTTTCAGACTGATATTAAATATCAAACTTCCAGAATAACCATGTCATAAAATAACCTGAGTCCATGAAATAACCTCTCAGCTTTGGTAGATCATTTTTCTTACATGAAAACTTCTTAATGATAAAATGTATTAAATACTGGGAGAAATTATGACATTTCAGAATATAGAATGATTAGACATAAGGAAGAGAATGGAGACTATTGAATCTATGTTTCAACTTTCTATGCCTCTATAGTAGTATATAAACTCAAAACTCTCTCATAGCTTCTCTAATGATTTGACAATAGCGTATGATGGGTTGTCATGAATGTTTTCTTCCTCCCTTCCTTCCTTCCTTCCTTCCTTCCTTCCTTCTTTCCTTCCTTCCTTCCTTCCTTCCTTTCTTTCTTACTTTCTTCCCCTGCCTCCCATCTTTCAAACATGTGGGAAACTTTACATAGTGTGGCAAGGGTTATTGCATGGAAAACTTTTGTCTTTAAAGTTTCTCCTCTTCAGATAAGAAATAATGAATAGACAACTCTTAACTAATAATTATAATCTCCAGAAAACAGTTTCCCCTCAGCAATTATTTTAATTTCTTTGGAAATTATCTGAAGTTTTCTTTTGAAATTTAAACAGATTGTAAAATTAGCATCCTAGAAAACTGTATGCATGCTATGATAAAAACACAAAGAAAGGCAACTTAGTAACCTCAAATATGAAGAGAAAAAATTTAAAAACTATACAAATTGATTTGGTGAAATCATTAGAAAAACAGTTTAGTCCCATTATTATACTGTTCTTATAAAGTTGTCATTTTTATGATCTACGCTGAAACAGTTTTCTGAAAGCATCCCTATAATTACATTCTTTTTTTAGTTCATAGGAGATAATATTCAAATTATTTAAATATCATTGGAGAGCAAATAATATGTTTTGTCAATATTTTCTGTGGTTTATAAAATGTAAGAGTTTTATTATATATGAAGCGTATTTGGGGATTTTGTTGTTTTGGATTTATTTATTCAGGTTTTGGAAAGAGGAAAATGGCTTTGTGTTAAAATCATTTTTAGTGATTATGTTAGAATAATAAAAATCTCCTGATTGTAGAATCTCTGGCCTAGGTGGACACTAACATTCCAGTTAGCCAGCTTAAATCTCCTTCACTAGCAGTCCAACCTAGGAGGATGGGTTCATCTTCCATGCTGAAGAGGTAGAATAATATTAACTTTAATGAGCTACTGTACTTTTCTTTCCCAGAATTCTTGCTCCTAGTAAAGCAATATTGATCAAAATCATGTAAATTAGTATCCATATTTCATTAAAGTGTACTTTTTTTCTTTGAAACTCTTTTCTAAGTATATTTTCCTTAATACTTTTTCTAAAGACCTCCTCCTTGCCACATGGAAGCTTATCCCCACCCCTACCCCCATATGTGTGACTTACATGTAAGATTAAGATGTTTTTCCTTCTCTTCTCAATTTCCCTCCTCTAGGTAGCTGCTGAGTTTTTACAGCTTCTCTTAAACTGAAGTTCCTCTTTCAAATTCCAATAAAGTTGTCCTTGAGTTTTTGTTTCCAAACCCATTGATCACAGGGAAGTAGCCAGTGCTTACCAAGAGCCTTCACACCTGTGGTCTCATGTTCACGGTACTTAAAGGCCCTCTGTGCACTACTAAAGGAGAAAGGTAAGCAGAAACCCAGCTCTAAACTCACAGATCTACAATGACAATGACCTGCCTGCAAGATGCATGATTGCCATCATTGCAGAAAGCTTGTGAGAGTAATGAACCTATATTTAGTCACATTTAAGATTCACTCCATGAGATGGAACCCATCCCTGAAACTACTCAGGTGAATCTGAGACCAGATCAAACAGAGAATATGGGAAAACCAAATACTACTGTTCTGCCAAAAGAATATAGCCATAAAATGATTACTAATGTCATTCTGCTATATTCATAAATCAGTGCCTTGGTCAGTCATCTTTAGAGAAATGTTCTTGTGGTGATATATTGTGTACCCTAATAAAGCTTACCTTGAGGATCAGAGGACAGGAACAGCTACTAGATTAGATATAGAGGCCAGACAGTGATGGCACACACCCTTAATCCTATCACTGGGAGTCAGAGATCAGTCTGAATCTCTGTGAGTTCAAGGCCACACTGGAAAGAGAGCAGGAAATGATGGCACACACCCTTAATCCCCAGTAATCGGAAGCCTTTAATCCCAGGATTTGATGTCCCCGCAGAGAAACTATATAAGGGGAGAAGAAACAGGGACTCACTCTCTCTTGAGGCTGAGGATTTTGTAGAGGTGAGCTAGTTGCTGGCTGTTCTGCTTTTTTGATCTTTCTGCTTTCACCACAATACCTGGCTCTGGATTTTTTATTATAAGACCTTTTAAGATTCATGTTACACTTCCTCCTATAGTAGAAGGGAACAAATACAGAGACTCACAACCATAAAATGTGCAGAGAGTGAAACACCTTGGAACACTCAATCCTGAATGAAAAATCTCCACCAAATCCCTCCGGCCAGGGCTCAGGAAACCCTTCACAAGAGGAGATGAAAAGATTATAATAGCCAAAATGGATGAGGACACCAAGGAAACAAGGTCATCTAAAAAAAAAAAAAAACAAGCAGGACAGGGGCACATATGAACTCACAGAGCCTGGGAGTATGCACAGGGTCTACATGGGTCTGTGCCAGATGAGGTTCCAGTGCTGACACAAAAAGTAGACACAACCCTTATCCTTATCCCAGCTATCTTCAACTGATAACCATGGTTTGTTATCCTTTTTTTTTTTTTTGAGACAGGCTAACTTGGCCTCAAACTCATAGAGACCTTCCTGCCTTCCCACCACACAGCTTAAACTTTTTTATTGATGAGGACACAAACCTCAAGAGGGTGTAGGAGTCTTTTTTTTTCCCCTCTGGGCCTTTCAGTCACCAGGTCAAAGGGTAAAGAGACAAAAAGATCAACAGAAACTTTAGTGGCCTATGAACAGGAACTGAGTCAGCCCTCTGAGACAGATTTCAGTGAATCAGCTCTATTTTCTTGCAGAGTATAAGGAATATATAGGATTGGGGAGCCTTGGGACAACCCTAATCTGCATTAAGTGGCTCACTTCTATCACAAGGCTTATTATGGGGTAGCAGAGTCCTGTATCAGAAAGCTGCTAGCACAAGTCTTCCCAGCAGAGATCTATGCCAAAGGTCAAGCTAAAGAGGCATTTAGAAACAGCTTTTAGATAAGGTCAGTCATCTAGGCCCAGGGATGTTCTCCAGATAAGGGCAGGTAAAGAACAGGGAGCTTTGCTGGAGGGAGACAGCTCCATTTTTTCCAGCTTATTGAGATAAACTGCTAGGTCATGGGAAGGATGCAACCACTGACCAGCCAGCAATGTCTTCCTACAAGAGTGGACCTTAATTACCAATTTATCGGTTATACTGTAGGAAAATGAGGAAGAGCAAGGATGGGTCTGTCTCTCTGTCTCTGTCTCTATCTCTGTCTGTCTGACTCTCTCTCCCCTCCCTCCCATAAGCACACATGTACATACAATTTTTTTTAAATGACATATTCTTTGTTGGACACTCATATATTAGAATGTTTAAGTATGTGTTTTCAATTAAAATACTACTATTTCACTGCCTCCTTCCCTTTCGTCTAACACCTTCCATGTCTCCCAACAACTCCTCAGTAGAATGCTTACTTTTTCCACAATTGATATGTTTCAGAAGCATTGGTGATAGCTTAATTATTTAAAACTAATACTTCATTTTATAAAGCAAAGTGGTTCTTTTTTCACCATTCTTAAATCCCATTAATTCATTTGTTTCCTCCCAGATATCCAACCTTTGTAGGTGATCAGTAATTTATTTTTTTACAAATAGGTTTAATCTCTATATATTCATATCCCCTCATGACAAACTCCAATCTCATTTGTTAGTCCTTCGTTAGCTAAGCTTGTATCTTGGCTATCTGTGATATGAGGCCAGCATTTATGTGGGCTTTCACTAGATTACAGAGAAAAAGAATTTATAAGTTTTTCATCAGTATGTAAAACTGTTCATTTTCTGTGATGAAATATATGAAATAGATAATATATATGTAGAGGGAGAGATTGTAAATATACAATAATATATATATATATATATATATATATATATATAGAGAGAGAGAGAGAGAGAGAGAGAGAGAGAGATTATAATTATGTGATTTTCTCCTTCCCTATCCTCCCCCCAAATTCTCCTATGTATTTCTTGTTCCCTTTTGAATTCATGGACTCTTTCTTTAACTGTTGTTGTTGTGTGTGTATCTGTGTGTACAACCTGATCAGTCTTCATAATATTACTTTTATGCATGTTCTTAGGGCTGACTAATTGGTATTGGATAACCAATTGGTGTGCTCTTCCCTGGGGAAGACTTTCTCACTCTCAGCAGTCTATACTTGGCTGCAGTTCTTTGTTTAGGGCTGAGGCTTCATTGACTCTCTGCCTTCCATGTTCACCTCTAATGATGTCCTCCATGTTGCTTTCATAATTAGGCAGCTGCATTGGTAAGATGGTATGGTGTAGCTTCTGACAATATGAGGAGACACAATCTCACCTTAAACTTCCTCATCATTGGATTCTTACAATATTTCTACCCCATCATTTTCAAGCATCCCTAAGCCTTTGGAACAGGATTTGTTGTGTAGATTTATCCATTGGCACTACTGCTCTGCAACTCTGTACCTTCACTGACTGTAGTTTTGTGTGGAGTGGTCTCTATCTCTTGCAAAGAGAAATTACATTGAAGAAGGTATTGTCCTTTAATGTTTTTGTCTTTTAAGAAAAAAAAAAAGACAAAAATATTATATCCCTAATTTCCCAGAATCACTGAACTGCCTTTGCCCTACAAACTACACTGCAAGGAAAATTCTATCTGACTTGACAGCTTTTTTAACATAAAAATATCACAAACTGCTTTGAAGAAATAACAAAATTTCTAAATTTTATGATAGTTATATTTTTAGGTTTTGAAGAATATTCATAAGAGTTTCAAACAACTGCACTTATTTGGATTTGTAAAAAGAATATGTGGCTTCACTGTGTCTTGCAAACACTTACTATCTTGGGTATATTTGATAATTTTCTGTATAATACATTTGATGTGGAAACCTCCTCAAAGACATGGGTTATTGCTACAGTCCTATATGTAAGTACAGGGTACTACTCCATTATAGGAAGGGTATACAGAAAGGACCACAGTATTTCTGTTAAAGTAAAAGTAAATATACATAGCAATTTTAATATTGCAAAAGAATTAAATTTTAATATGTATATGTATATATACATAAAATAAATATAATATATTTAAAATTTCCCCTCTTCAACAATTCTCTCTGAGCCTGTATGGGATGGTGTGATAGAGATGTCCAGTTTAGGGCTGAGCACTAAACTATCACTTTTTCTTTCCAAAACTATTAGAATTTTGATAATCATTTTCACTACCAGACTTTTTAGTACATTACATAGTTTCAGTTTTTTGAGAATTACACCAGGAAGTGTCTTTTGGTGGAGTAAAAACAAACACTTATGAAAACAAGTAGATTTAATGCTCATCAATCACAAAAACAGCTTTTTAATTGGATTTTGGGCCTACTCAGTAGGAGGAAATTCAACCCTAGCCAACTACCTTTGGACCATCAAAGAGAAGCTACTACAGCAACTTTCCTAAACTAGTACAATTTCTCTCTGCATTTCAATTTCCTTTTTTTTTTTTGAGACAGGATTTCTCTGTACCTTTGGAGCCTGTCCTGGACTAGTTCTGTAGACCAGGCTATCTCAAACTCACAGAGATCTACCTGCCTCTGCCTCCCGAGTGCTGGGATTACAGGCATGCGCCACCACTGCCTGGCTCAATTTCTTAATGTGATACCTACTTGTAAAAGTCACCCCTCATCAGAGAAGTTTCTTTTTCAGAAGACAAAAAAATAAAAATCAACAATCTTTCAAAATATCAAAGACAACTGACCATGAGATACACAACACAAATTTATGTATCTTCAACACAACACCTACATCAGAGGCTCAGGCAACATCGTAGAAAAAGGGGGCATGATTTTAAGAGCCAGAGGACTGGGACATGCTCTGTGAGATTGTATCTTCTATATATGACAGAGAAGCTGCACCCATGAATTTACAATATGGTTTCCTAGGCAAGCCCTGAACAATGAACTGTCAGTTGACATGCCAGTGTGGATAAAGAAAGGAAAACAGCTCGAGCCTTATATGAAGAATTTTCATGCAAATAATAGCTAATGAGAGAGGGAGAATCATCTTCTCCAAGAATGTGCACTCAAATGGGGTTATCCAATAAGAACTGGTGAACAATGAAAACATTTTACACACACACACACACACACACACACACATATATATATATATATATATAAATATATATATATATATATATATATATATCCAACACAAATGGATTTAGAAAGCTTTATGTATATATTAATTTGCTTCTATATACATATTAATAATAACTAAAGAATAAGCATCATGAATTTGAGAAGAAGCACATCGGGGTAAATACAGGAGGAGCTGAAGGATAGAGAGGGGGTGGAGAAAATGGTGCAAATATAATATGCATTTGAAATAAAAAATATTCTAGATAAAGATGTGATTTAGAAAGTATTTAGAGACATTTCTGGGTAGTAAAATTGGTCATTACATTCATACAGGTACATGAGCACAGGCTATGGAGGGCTTTCCTTAGTACTGGAGAACCTCACCACTCAGGAGCAGAAATTTACTTTCCATTTTAAATTCAAAGATAGAAAAGAACATTTGCTGTGAAATTGTTTCATTGAATCTAGCATATTTAATATAAACAAAATTAAGGCACAAAATATTTCTTTAAATACCATCATAAAGTATAAACCTTTCAATTATATTCCTCAAGTATATATTGATATCTATATCATACTATATATAAAATTTATATTAACTTCAAAATTACATAATAAATAATATGATTGAGAATACATAAAATACAACAATAAAGGCAATATCATGAAGACATTAATTATGTATATACCCCTAAGATAAACTTTATGGACATGTTTTTATTAAAAGACAATGCTATATGCATGTACACAGACTTGTTTTGGGGCACAAGTGTGTAAGATTTCAGGTTTCATATTGAAGAAGAGAATAATAAAATTACTTAATGGGAAGAAGAAACGAAAAAGTGGGAATACTTGTGAAATTCTGGGTGGTTTTGTAGTTTAAGTTTGTTACATTCCAAGTTTAAAGCAATATAGCCTTGAGGCATTCAAAGTTTTCCATTAAATGACCTACATCACAAAATACATTTCCTGTTTGTTCTATTAATAATTAATTAATTACATCTTTTCCTTAACTGTGCTTCCAGGGGAAGAATCCTGTGAAGAAATTCATGGAGTTGCAGACATAATACACATATTTATAACTCAGCCTCACTTAAGTGTTGTAGAGTATTATTTCAAGGAGTGTGACTTTTTTATGCTCTGGAATGTTTGTTTAGTGATGCAAAGAAGAGTTTGATGAAATAAAATTCACCTGTGGTCAGCAGGCAGAGTCTGAAACTAGCTGACAAGAAGTGGTAGGGAGGAGCCAGGTGAGAAAGAGGAGCAGCAGGATGTTTTGGACAACAAGAGCAAGGAGAGTTGGTGATCCCCTTGCTATTCAGCCTCTGAAGAGCACAATTCCACCTTAACCTTTGATTCTTGTGTTTCTTTAGTGGGAGAGAGGTTTAGTTAAGTTCCTTTTGTAGCCTAGTAAGAATCAGAACCAGATCTGGACTAGAGGTGAGTGCCTGGGTTATAGTCAGAGAGGCAACTGCACCTGGGTCCCACCACTGGACACAGGCCACTCCGGGAGGACCTGACCAACTTGGCCCCAGGTTCCTGCCAATTGGCAGCCCTGTGGGAAGGCTCCCTTTTTCCAAGACTGGAGGCAGAAACTGCAGTCTCCACACCCTGCCCCCACACCCATCTGCAGGAGACCCCAGCCACTTCCTGGGAATCAGAGACCAGCCCCAAGCTTCCATTCTGCCCTGGAATTCCCATCTGTACCAGAGACCAGAGGAACTCCCATCTGGACAAGAGGAGCCCCCTTCTGGACAAAATAAGGAGACCCCAGGGAATCCGGAGACTCAGAGTCAAGGCCCCCAGCTCCTATCTGGCCAGCACTCTCATCTGGACCAGCTCTCCCATCTGGCACAGAACTTCCATCTGGACCAGAGAGATGTGCCCTAAATCTGTCAACTTTCTCTGGACCAAGTACACTGATAATACCAAGAACGAACACAAGAGGAGATGGGCAGATGTCAAGGCAGAAGTACATACAACAAAATAAAGAGCAATACAGCATCACCAGAACCTAGCCCTTCTCCAACAGCTAGACCTGAACATCATGGAATGGAAGAAGAAGAAGAAAACAACCTCATAAGTAACATCATGAAGATGCTAGAGCCTTATATAGATGAAATCAAAAATAAAGTAGAGGAACAGACAAACAAAAAATGGGAAGAACGCTATAAAAAAAAAAAAAAAAACTAGAGGAAAGGACAATAAAAGCAGAAGAAAACAATAAATCTTTGAATGAAAATCATGAAAAAGCAAGGGAGACAATCCAAGCCTGAAGAGGGAAATAGAAAAATGAAGAAGACACTAGCAGAAGGAACATTGGAAATAGAAAATCTGAGTAAACAAACAGGAACTTCAGAGGCAAGTATAACCAACAGAATGCAAGAGATGGAAGAGAGGATCTCTGGTGTTGAAGATACAGCAGAAGAAATAGATTCATCAGTCAAAGAAAACATTAAAACCAACAAAGTCATGATAAAAAATGTCCAAGAAATTTGGGACACCATGGAAAGACCAAACCTACAAATAATAGGGATAGAGGAAGGAGAAGAATACCAACTCAAAGGCACAGAAAATATATTTAACAAGATCATAGAAGAAAACTTTCCCAACTTAAAGAAGGAAATGCCAATGAAGATACAAGAAGCCTATAGAACATCAAACAGACTAAACCCCCCAAAAAAGTCCCCTCGCCACATAATAATTAAACAACTAATCATACAGAATAAAGAAAGAATATTAAGGGCAGCAAAGGAAAAAGGCCAAGTGACTTATAAGGGCAAACTCCTCAGAATAACACCAAAATTCTCAATGGAGACTTTGAAAGCCAGAAGGACCTGGGGAGATATAATGCATACACTAAGAGACCATGGATGCCAGCCTAGACTACTATACCCAGGAAAACTTTCAATCGTCATAGATGGAGTGAACAAGACCTTCCAAGACAAAACCAGATTTAAACAATACTTATCCACAAACCCGGCCCTACAGAAAGCACTAGAAGGAAAATTCAAACCTAAGGAATTCAGATACACCCATGAAAACACAGGCAATAGATAACACCACAGCAGTAAACCCCAAAGAAGTAAAGTACACACACACTACCACCAAAAAATAAAAATAACAACAGGATCGAATAATCACTGGTCATTAATATCCCTTAATATCAATGGACTTAATTCACCTATAAAAAGACACAGACTAACAGAATGGATAAAAAAACAGGACCATCTTTCTGCTGCATACAAGAGACACACCTCAAATTCAAAGACAAACACCTCCTAAGAATAAAAGGCTGGGAAAAGACTTTCCAATCAAATGGTCTTGAGAAGCAAGTTGGTGTATCCATCCTAATATCTAGCAAAATAGACTTCAAACTAAAATCAATCAAAAGAGATGATGAAGGACATTACATACTCATCGCAGGAAAGATCCACCAAGATGAAGTCTCAATTCTGAACATTTATGCCCCAAACACAAGGGCACCCACATATGTAAAAGAAACATTACTAAAGCTTAAACCACATATAAAACCCCACACATTAATAGTGGGAGACTTCAACACCCCACTTTTACCTCTGGACTGATTGGCCAAATTGAAACTTAACAGAGACATAATGGAATTAACTGATGTTATGGCTCAAATGGACTTAATCGATATCTACAAACATTCCACCCAAACAAAAAAGAATATACCTTCTTCTCAGCACCCCATGGAGACTTCTCTAAAATCGACCACATACTTGGCCACAAAGCAAATCTCAACAGATACAAAACAATTGGAATAACCTCCTGTGTTCTATCAGACCACCATGGTTTAAAGCTAGATTTCAACAACAGAAAAAACTACAGAAATCCTACAATCTCATGGAAACTGAATAATGCTCAGCTGAATCACCAATGGGTTAAGGAAGAAATTAAGAAACAAATTAAAGACTTCCTAGAGAACAATGAAAATGATTTCACCACATACCCAAACTTATGGGATACTATGAAAGCAGTGCTAAGAGGGAAATTCATAGCACTGAATGCCCACATAAAGAAGCTGGAGAAATCTCACTCTAGTGACTTGACATCACACCTGAAAGCACTTGAAAAGGAAGAAGCAAAGTCTCCCAGGAGGAACAGACCCCAGGAAATATTCAAATTGAGAGCTGAAATCAATAAAATAGAAATAAAGAGAACAATACAAAGGATTAATGAAACAAAGAGTTGGTTCTTTGAGAAGATCAACAAGATAGACAAGCCCTTATCCAAACTAACCAAAATACAGAGAGAGAGAGCACCCAAATTAACAAAATCAGAAATGAAAAGGGGGACATAACAACAGATAATGAGGAAATCCAGAGAATCATCAGGTCATACTTCAGAAACATCTACTCCACAAAACTTGAAAACCTAAAAGAAATGGATAATTTTCTGGATAGGTACCACATATCTAAGTTAAATCAAGACCAGATAAACCATTTAAATAGCCCAATAACCCCTAAAGAAATAGAATCAGTCATTAAAAGTCTCCCACCCAAAATAATCCCTGGACCAGATGGTTTCACTGCAGAATTCTACCAGATCTTCAAAGAAGACTTAATACCAATACTCTTTAAATTGTTCCACACAATAGAAGCAGAAGGTATATTACCAAACTCCTTCTATGAGGCTACAATTACCCTGATTCCTAAACCAAACAAAGATGCAACAAAGAAAGAGAACTACAGACCAATCTCCCTCATGAACATTGATGCAAAAATACTCAATAAAATTCTGGCAAACAGACTCCAAGAACACATCAAAACAATTATCCACCATGATCAAGTAGGCTTCATCCCAGGGATGCAAGGGTGGTTCAACATACAAAGTCTGTCAATGTAATACACCATATAAAAAAAAAAAAAACTCAAAGAAAAAATCCACATGATCATCTCACTAGATGCAGAAAAGGCATTTGACAAAATCCAAAACCCCTTCATGATAAAGGTCTTGGAGCAATCAGGAATACAGGGAACATACCTAAACATAATAAAGGCAATCTACAGCAAGCCAACAGCCAACATCAAATTAAATGGAGAGAACTTCAAAGCAATACCACTAAAATCAGGAACAAGGCAAGTCTGTCCCCTCTCCCCCTACTTATTAAATATAGTACTTGATGTTCTAGCCAGAGCTATAAGACAACATAAAGAGATTAAAGGGATACAAATTTGAAAGGAAGAATTCCTCTCCCTATTTGCAGATGACATGTTAGTATACATGAGTGACCCCAAAAATTCAACCAAGGAACTGGTATAGCTAATAAAAACCTTCAGCAACATAGCAGGATACAAGATCAACTCAAAAAAATCAGTAGTCCTTCTATATACAGTAGACAAACAGCCTGAGAAGGAAATCAGAGACACATCACCTTTTACAATAGCCACAAATGATATAAAATACCTTGGGGTTATGCTAACTAAGCATGTGAAGGACCTATATGACAAGAACTATAAGTCCCTGAAAAAAGATATTGAAGAAAATGTCAGAAAATGGAAAGATCTTCCATGCTCATGGATAGGCAGGATTAACAGTAAAAATAGCGCTTACCAAAAGCAATATACAGATTCAACACAATTCCCATCAAATTACCAACACAATTCTTCACAGACCTGGAAAGAATAATACTCAACTTGATATGGAAAAACAAAAAACCCAGGATAGCCAAAAGAATCCTGTACAATAAAACAACCTCTGGAGTCATCACAATCCCTGACCTCAAGCTCTACTATAATGCTACTGTAATAAAAAGAGCTTGGTACTGGCATAAAAACCGACATGTGAACCAATGGAATCAAATTCAAGACTCTGACATTAACCTGCATACCTAAGAACATATAATTTTTGACAAAGAAGCCAAAAATGTACAATGGATAAGAGAAAGTATCTACAACAAATGGTGCTTGCATAACTGGATGTTAATGTATAGAAGGCTGCAAATAGATTCATATCTGTCACCATGCACAAAACTTAAGTGGATCAAAGACTTCAACATAAATCCAGTTACTCTAAACCTGATAGAAGAGAAAGTAGAAAGTAGTCCTGAATGCATTGGCACTGGAGATCTCTTTGTAAATATAACACCAGTAGCACAGGCACTGAGAGAAACAATCAAACAATAGGACCTGTTGAATCTGAAGATTTGTAGAGGAAAGGACATGGTCAAAAAGACAAAGTGACAGTCTACAGAATGGGAAAAGGTCTTCACCAACCCTACATCTGACAGAGGGCTGATATCCAGAATATATAAAGAACTCAAGAAATTAGACATCAAAATGTCCAACAGTCCAATTAAGAAATGGGCTATAGAACTAAACAGCAAATTCTCAATAGAGAGAGTTCAACTGGCTGAAAGACATTTAAGGAATTGCTCAACATCCCTAATTATCTTGGAAATACAAATCAAAATGACTCTGAGATACCACTTTACACCTGTCAGAATGGCTAAGATCAAAAACACAGAAGACAGCTTATGCTGGAGAGGATGTGGTGCAAGGGGAATTCACTTTCACTGCTGGTGGGAATGCAAGCTTGTACAGCCACTTTGGAAATCAATATGGTGCTTCCTTAGAAAATTGTGAATCCATCTCCCCCAAGACCCAGCTATAGCACTCTTGGGCACATACCCAAGGAATGCTCAATCATACCACAAGGGCATTTGCACAGCTATGTTCATATCAGCTTTGTTTGTAATTGTCAGAACCTGGAAAAAACCTAGATGCCCTTCAACTGAAGAATGGATAAAGAAAATATGGTACATATACACAATGGATTACTACTCAGCAGAGAAAAACAATGACATCATAAGTTTTGCAGGTAAATGGATGGATCTAGAAAAAATCATCCTGAGTGAGGTAACCCAGACTCAGAAGGACAAACATGGTATGTACTCACTCATAGGAGGATACTAGATGTAAAACAAAGATGACTAGACTGCTACACAGCTTTAGGGAAGCTACCTAGAAAACAGGACCCTAGGAAAGACCCAAGGATCACCCAATGACAGAGAAATAGATGAGATCTATATGAACAACCTGGACGACAGAGGGAGTAATGAAGGGCAAGATTTGAGGGAAAGAAAGCTTAGGGGAGCAGGAGATCCCAGCTGGATCAAGAACAGAAAGGGAGAACAAGGAATAACAGACCATGATAAATGAAGACCACATGAAAACAGGAATAGGCAGAGTGCTCGAGAGGTCCCCAGAAATCCACAATGATATATCCTCTGTAGACTGTTGGCAATGGTGGAGAGAAAGCCTGATCTGACCTAGTCTGGTGATCAGATGACTAAACACCCTAACAGTCGTCTTGGAACTCTCATCTAGTAACTGATGGAAGTGGATACAGAGATCCTCAGCCAGGCCCCAGATGGAGCTCCAGGTGTCCAACTGTCGAGAAAGAGGAGGGTCTGCAAGAGCGTGAATTGTTGAATCCAAGATTGCAAAAAGCACGGGGACAAATAGCCAAACGAATTAAGGCACATGAATTATGAACTAAAGGCTGTGGAGCTCCCCAGCTGGATCAGGCCCTCTGGATAAGTAAGACCATTGAATAGCTTGATCTGTTTGGGAGGCATCCAATCTGTGCGATCAGGATCTGTCCTTAGTTCATGAGCTGGCTGTTTGGAACCTGGGGCTTACACATGGACACTTTGCTCAGCCTGGAAGGAGGTGACTGGACCTGCCTGTACTGAGTCTACCAAGTTGAATTGAATCCCCAGGGGAGTTTTGGCCCTGGAGGAGATGGGAATGGAGGGGAGGGGCTGGGGTGAAGGTGGGATTGGGGACAGGAGGGGGGAGGACAGGGGAACCCATGGCTGATGTGTAAAATTAAAACATATAATAATAAAGAAAAAAAAAAGAGTCAGAACCAGAGGGAACAGATTTTCCTCTGGCTATGGCACTTGTGGCCTAACAACTGCTGGTAGCAGCTGCATTGGAGTGCTCATTCAGACAGCTGTGACATAAAAGGCAGCAACCATTTTTAAAAAGGACAGCAATTGGTGCCCCACATTGGGTGCCATACTGTTGTTTGGTATTTGTTCTGTTAGTGCTCAGCTCCCAAATAAAACACTCACAGAGGCTTATTTTTACTTATAAATGTCTGGCCTTAGCTTGGCTTAGTTTCTACCAGGCATTCCTTAACTTTAAATGATTCCATCTACCTTTAGCCTCTGGGCTTTTCCTATTCTCTTACATATTCTCTTACTCTATGGCTGGCTGTGTAGCTAGGTGGCTGGTCCCTGGTGTCCTACTCCTTCTCTGACTGCTAGCTCTTCAACCTTTCCTCCAAGTTTTGCCCTTCTATATATACTCTCTGCCTGCCAGGTCTGTCTATCTTTTCTCCTGCCTTACTGTTGGCCAGTTCTTTTCTAGTCCATCTGGTGTTTCACATAGGCACAGTAACACAGCTTCACAGAGTTAAACAAATACAACAAACAAAAGTAACACACTTTAAAATATTCTACTACACTTACATTTGTTTTCCTTTTTCTCTTCCCCCAAGTACTTCTAATGAGGCTGGAAAATGATTCATTCAGATGACAAAGTAGTTCCCAGCATTAGCCTTAAAATTAATGGATACATATTTTTGTGTATGTTGTATAAACTTTCATGCACAATGTGGCACTCTTCACAAACTCTGTGTCCCACCTGCTCTCTTAAATCTAATCTCTGTGTCAACACATGCACACACACACACACACACACACACACACACACACACACACACATAAAACTAAATATTCTACTGTTGTAACTCCCACATATTTACTTGACCAAAATCCATTTAAATACTTCCATCACATTCTCCAATCTTATTCTCCCAACTTCTCTATCATTTTAAATCAATATTACAAATTTAGTTATTTGATTCTTGCAAATATATGATTTCTCTCATATAAGATCTGGAAAGGCTATTATTCAGATGTATAGTAATAATTATGATATATTGAACAACTGTTTAGCTCATATTAGATATGCTCATAGTAAATATTTTGTAACTATGTTAAAAGAGAAATAAAATCCAGTTTTGAGCCAGGAACTTTAATTCTTTACAATGTCAGAACAACACCTGTTGTTTCCCCAAGCAATACTAGCTACAATAACATCTGACAAGATTTGAGAAATGATAATTCCATTTGATTATTTTGATAGCTACAGACTCTTATGTTCCAGCTTTTCCCTAGAAACTTAGATTCCAATGTACTTCAATATTTGTTAAAGAAAATAGATTTTGAAAAAACCACTTCCTAGCATCTGTTAGCTGTCATTATTTAGTTTTTAACTATATTGTGTGTTTATAAAAAAAAAATCAAGTACACGGGAGGTAGACACATGGCTCTGTGCTTTAGAATGCTGGTTGTTCTTCCAAAGGACCAGGGTTTGGTTCCTGGTACCCACATAGCTCCAAATCATCAATTGCAGTTCCAGAGGATCTGATGCTCTCTTCTGGCCTCAGTGGGTACCACATACAAAAGTGGTATATAGTCATACATGCTGGCAAAACACCCATACTCATAAAATAAGTTTTAAAAGCTTCAAGTGAATCATCTATTCTTCTCAGTTTCTAGCCTTAGAGACAAATTTGTAAGCAAACATTGTATCAGGTTATAAACCTTTGCCCTTTTTATTAAAATATGATGATGCTTTTAAATTTGAGCCTGTATTTTTTCCTATATTTTAACCTTCAATTCTAACATCTTCCCTTTCACAGTTTTGACAAATCCTAATTCTCAATATATTTATGCAAGGTTCATAGCTAGTGAAAAGTCAATTGTTAATCACAAAGCAATACAATTTATTTAATTTTAAATATTATTTAAAATATTAATTTATTTGAGAGGGAGATGACAGAGACAGAGAGAGAACCAAGAGCCCATAGAAATAAAAAGTTTCAGATCCCCTGGACCTGTAGTTACAGATACTTGTGAGTCACCATGTGGGTGTTAGGAACTGAACCCAGGTCCTCTGCAAGATCATGAAGCATTCTTAACCACTGGACAATCTCCCAACCCTATAAATCTATTATTTTTTCATTTGTGAAAATTGAACTATGATACATATCAAATTACATATTCTTTATATTTACCCAGTTACAATATTTTGATTTTTACATGAAAGTAACTCTACTTCTTCAAGGGTCTGAGTATGAAACTGAAGTAGCTTTTATTTTGTGTATTGAATAATTTGGGATAGATAAGTCACCTTTATCAGAAACATTTCTCATTTATTTATATCGAGATAAATTTAAACCCTCTTTTCTTGGAAATTTTAGTTACTCTAACAATGTTAAGTACAAAAACGCTTCTGTGTACTGTAATGACAGATGCAACCCTCCTCTCTGCCAATAGTCCTATAACCATAAACTAATCTTTTCTTAGCACCTTCCTTCTCTCCCCTTTGCAACTATAGACAGCACTAAAGTGCTCTCTACTCTTGAATTTATATTATTTGTAAAATACACATTTATTTTATTCACACATAAAACATAGAACTACAGATATTTGTATCAGTAATCACATTATTCTCAAAAAACACACTTTAATTTTCTGTTCTTATGTTATAAAAGTCAGTATTCCCTCAATCCTAGTAACACTAGCATCCTCATCTTCAACCAAGGTGTTTCTGAGACTTTCAATAAAACTAATGTTTTATAATTCATATGAAAATGAGCTCTAATATTTCTCTTTCTATTCTTATTTGCTTCACTTCGTGTCATAAACTCTATGGGTGTACATTTGGCTTCAAAATTCAGGATTCTATTATTCCATGGGTGGGTGCCATTCTTGTGTGTGTAAATATTACATTTTCTCCATCCATTCATTGTCAGTAGAGATCACAGATGATTTCATATCCTGTATATTATGAATAGTGAATCATGCTCTGAGAAATATGAACAGATACAGTTATAATTCCTAATATACAGATCTACTATAACAAAAATCTCAAATAATGTTATATATAATTATTCAGGGAGAACTGTCACGCTAACATTAAGTGATATTTAAATGGTAATAGATTATTGCAAATGGTCTTGATTTCAATTTTCAATGGAATTGGAATTTATTACTTTTACTTATTATAGATGTTTTTTGTTTAAATTTGCAATATAAACCTATTTTCTATTTGAAATATATGAAATATTTGATCATTGGTTAAAACAGTCTGTAAGTTTTAAATGCCCACAAACAGTGTTATCCTAGTTGGTTTCTGATTTCTCCAAATTAATTTCAGGTTTAAATTTACATAAAATAAATTTTCTAAATATGACATCAATAAAAATGCAAGGGCTTATGAGGGCTACACAGTTTTAGTTGTACTTATTAACAGATTTTTCCTTTTTATGTATCTTCGCAAATTCATTCAGAATAAAGATCAAAAGCTTGTCTATAACAATCCAATAATACATGACAAGGTAGAAGTTTGCAAGCAAGGTGATCATATCCCTGTAGATAAAGTATCAAATGGATCAAGTTAATTTTACATAATTATGACTGTATTATACCTGGTCTGGCTAATGAAACCTAACAAAATATATCTTTATAAATAGGATGTTGCTCAAAGAATCCTTCATTTTTCTTTTATTCAGAATTTCATACATGCTCAGCATTTTACAAATAAGAATTTAACTTTAGAATAGTTGAAAATTTAGGTATAAAATGCTTCAATGTTTTCAGTGTTCCCACTTCAATGTTACTATTAACAGTTTATGAAGTGTAAAACCTTTCCTGTTCATAGATTAATACTAATGTCCTTGAATAAGAGTTTAGACAAAACCAGATTTTAAGCATGCTATATCTACTAAGCGAAATACATCTGCAGAGATTACAGGCCCTAAACATTTCAAGGATATAAAAGGATAAAATACTACAAATAACAATGAGTGATGTTCTCATTTCTTTTCTTTAATTTCATACCTTATGAGAGGAAATATACCATATGGTGAATATTTGAATTATGACTTATACTTAATGTGAAATTCTTGTTCAAAGAGTTGCAGAAGATTGTCTCATTTTACAATTATTTGGAGACTTATCATACAGGTCATTTTTACAAAAAAAAATAATCATATCATTATGAACACAACAAAAGGAAGATGGCTCCTATCCCTCTCTCCTCCTTGATATTAGTGCTATGCTAAGGAAAGTAGCAAACTTCCAGATTCCTCATCCCAGGACCTAGGCTCACAGTGCTAGATTTTTATTCTTCTGTCCAACATTCCTTGCTTCCCTTTGTTCTCTCTTCTCATTCCTTCCTTCTGATATATCTATTTTTAAATCACCGTCATCAACAGTCAAAAATAAATAAATAATAAATAAAAGAAAGGAAGAAATGAAGAAACAAAACTCCTTGAGAAGAGCATACAGAGACATCTCGCATATGCACTGTATTATTAAGATCCTTCACCGGCTTTGGAACGGAAATATAACTAAAATCCATATGAACACTAGAATTTATTCTTGGTGTTACATAACATGTGACTGTCTTAGTTAAAGTTACTATTGTTGTGATGAAGCAGAAGCCATTGAAGGGTGCTGTTTACTGGCTCCATTTTCATAGATTCCTTATTCAGATTCTTATGGAATTCGGGAACACCAGCCCAGGGATGTGTCCTTGGCTAGAGCACTTTGCCATTTATCACTAATTAAGAAAATGCTCTACAGACTTGCCAGGAGCTCGTTATTTTGGAAGGATTATCTCAATCAAACTTCCCTCTCTTTAGATAACTATAACTGTCAGGCTGACACAAAACTATCTGGGTGGAAGCTCCACTTCAACCCCTGGCACCCTGGTACCCTAGCACCATGTCATCTCTATACGCAAAAAGTCTGGAATGTTCTGGTGGAAGATCCACCTCAACTCCCCTTCCCCATCTCTTTCCTCATACCCGCCACTTCAAAGCCCGCCAAACACAGCTTGTTCTGATGGAAGATCTACCTCAACTCCTCTCCCGCTTCTCTTTCCCCTAACCCACCCTTTCAAAGCCCACCAAACACAGCTTCTTCCTCACAGAGGCTCAAGGCCACTCCCATAGGGTATATAAACTGCATTTCAGAAAACAGACCTGTGGTTCTTCCAGTCTCTCATCCAGGTCTCCTCTCTGAGGGGCCTGCAAATCACCAGTGAACAATTTACTCATTAAACCCGGGCTTTTCCAGTTCAGACTGATTCAGTTTAATTTGAATTGCAGCATCGTTGGAAAGGCCATCGGGGTGCAAAGACTTATCGTTATCCAACACAGTAACTTAGGAAAAACAGTAACCATTGCCTATCATTACACTGCATATCAGTGTCGTTTCTTGGGTTTGGAACTCTGCTCTTCTCCATTTACTCATAGGTGTTCTTGCCCAATTTTTAGCACCTAGAAGTTTTACTGTTTCCATAGTTTTGCTTTATCCTGCAAGCTATGTATCTGGAAACATACTGTATATTGGGGTTTTCTGAGTAGCTTCTTTCATTTGTCATGTGCGCTTAAAAGCCACCCATTTAATTTCAAGATATCATAGTCCATTTCATTTTGGGACGGGATAGTATTGCAGTATTAGGTTTTATCACAGATTGTTCATCCATTCACCTAATGAAAGACATCTGGTTGCTTTCTGATTTTGCTTGGTATAAAGAAATCTAATAAACTCAATTTGTAGAGATTTGTGTAGTCATAAGGCTTTGTATAAATACCTAAGAGCAAGCACCACAAATTCACCAGGACTGTAAGGCCATACCAGTATTAGACCTAGACTGAGACTTACTCTAGAACTCTGGGGATTTCTCCTCTTTTGCCTTTGATTTGTGTTGCTTGATTTCTGAATGCAGGGGGTGCTCTTAGCCTACCAGTCCCCTAAACCCCCTCAACCTCTCAGCTGCTACCCTACAGTCTTCAGTCTCCTTCCTCTCCTCCCAGTCTAGAATTCTTTACTTCTACCTCCCCGCCACCTAACTCCAACCCCCTCCTCACCTGTGTCTTCAGGATCCTGTCTCCTCCTCCCTCTTCCTGTCCTGCTTTGTGCCTTCCACATCCTTCCTCCCTTTCTCACAAGTATTTCTCCCACACATCTATCCATAGGATTCTCTTGAGAGAGGTTACAGGACATGATGGGTTAACCTAAATACATGTCCCTTTCCCCCTTCTGATGTGAATCAAATAGAAGAACTATTAGGCTTCTTTTCAGAAAACCCTCATCCATTTTATAACATATTTTTTTTTGTCTATCCAAATTATCATCTGGTGCAAATGGTACCACTTAAACTCACATGATGTATACCATATTCCAACTTCTACTTTCACATCAGATGAAAAAGAAAAACACATCAGGAGTTTTGATGCATCTACATAGACTATTTTCATATACTAAATAACCACAAGCCTGCTGCTGTAGAGGTGGTATTACTAGCAATGGATGCCCACTGGAATTACCAGGCCCCTGGGAAGGACTCTGCTTGGCTGAACCTGATGATCACATGCCTTTCAAAAAGGGTATGCAAAAAAGAAAGAAAGAAAGAAAGAAAGAAAGAAAGAAAGAAAGAAAGAAAGAAAGAAAGAAAGAAAGAAAAAGAAAGAAACACCACAGTCAATTATGGTAAGATTATAGATGTCATTAAGATTGGTAAAAACAGGCTCTTATTCTTGGCCTGCCTCATTGAGGCTGTAAGTAAGTATACCAAACTGATATTTAACAGAGATTATAAGGCAGGGAAAAAAGAAAGGATGAAGGGACAGGGGGCTTGCAAAAGCAGAGAGATCAGAAAGTCCATTTCCAGCTCCTTGCTTCAGTTCTCAACAGTACATACTGTTGAGCCTGGAGACACAGTCCCACCAAGCTCTGCTCCAAAAACAACCACAGAGGACACTGGGTAAGAGCACAAGAACTCTGTGCATTTCAGTAACTGTCCTATAAATGTTTTCTTAGAGTCAACCATTAATTATAGAAATACAATATTTTTAAAAATTATTTCTTTATGTATGTGTATGTTTGTGTGCACACTCATCTGCATCTGTGCAGAAGCAAGAAGGAAACATTGGGAACCCCATTCCACTTGTTCACTCTCTAAGACGGGCTATCTCTTTCCTTCACTTTCAGACTTGGAATTAGAGACACAGCCGCCACACCTGGATTTTATCTGTTGGAGGAATTGATTCAGGGGCTCCTTCTTGCACATCAAGTGCTCTCATCTACCATCTCACCAGATAGTCACATACATTTGTGTTCTGACTAGGTGGCCTCGTCTACATGTGCCATTCTCACTGGCATACATGTTCATTTCTTCCCCTGTGTTTGAACTAGGTAGCATATTGTTGTATGTTAAATAACTAATATGATAATAACCATAGTATAAAAATGACTTTTATTCATTCAGATGCTGTTTACCAAAGTCTCTTTCAGTTCTAAATGGATTTGTTACCTTTGCAAAGAAATAACCCTTTCCTGGTTATAGAAGATAGCCAGTGCAGGTCCTGTATCTCTCCTTACTAATATCTTCACTAAAGTCACTGCAAAGATTCCTGGGAGTTTCCACTGCACCCCCTAATGCCCCCTACTTCCATTAATCTCTCCCAGCACTCTCTCCCTCCATCCCTCCTCTGCCTTACCTGACTCCTCCCGTCCTCATCCCTACCTGCCCACAGTGCACTTGAAAATCTTATTCCATTTCCTCATCCCAGAGAGACCCATGCATCCCCCCAGAGAGACCCATGCATCACCCTTTGAACCCTTCTTGTTGCTTAGGCTCCATGGGTCTGTGGATTGTGGCATGACTATTCTTTCCAACTTGAGGACCATACCATGAGAGGAAGACCATGTCACTGCCAGGATGCCCAGGAGCCAGAGACTGGACTACCCAGAGACCCAGGATAGAACAAAACATGATTGTGGAAAAAAAATCAATGAAATCATCCCTAATGATATTCTATAATACTCATAGATTGGTACCTAATCCAATTGTCATCAGAGAGGTTTCATCCAGACACTGAAGGGAGCAGATGCAGAGACCCATAGTAAAACACTCAGAAGATCCAGGGGAACCCAGCAGAAAGTCGGAGCGGAAGGAGGAGACAGAGGGATTGAGGACACCATGAGAACACAGCCCATATAACCACAACTAAACAGGGCTTTTAGGTCATCACAGAGACTGAAGCCATAGTCACAGACCAGGTATGGGCCTGAGAGATATCCTCTGCATATGCTTTAGGGTTGTGTAGCTGGGTGTACTTATGGGACTTCTAACTGTGGAAGTGGGCCTGTCTCTGACTATTTTGTCTGTTCTTTGGACACTTTTCCCCCAACTGGGTCATTTCATCCAGCCTTGATATGAGAATTTGTGCCTAGTCTTATTGTAAATTCTTATGCTTTATTCAGGTGACATCCCTGGGAGGCCTGCTCTTCTTCTTCTTCTTCTTTTTTTAAGAAAATGGAGGAAGAGTGGATCTGCAGGAGAGAAGAGTTTCAGAAAAGGCCTGGGAAAAGTGGAGGAAGGGGAAAGTATTATTGCAATAAAATGTATTAGAGAAAAATAAAAGAAAAAAGAAAAATTCAATTTGAAGAAAAGAAATAATCTTTGACAATAAAATATGTCCATATTTACCAAAGAAATCAAATTTAAGACTTTTTTCACTTAAATAACATATCAAATAACTCATTTTTTCCTTAGTAACACACTTACTTTAAATGTGGTGACCAAGCCTTTAACAGAATGTAGAAATAAATTCTATGTATTCACAGTATGGATTTTTAACTTTTGCTTCATGTTTTTCTTGCTGTTGATATTTGAATTTTTCAGATTTATACCAGTGAAAAAAGTATATATTTTAAGAAGTCTTTCTGCAAACACCAGGTCATCAAAGGATAGGAAAAAACTGCATCTTGGCTGTAATGATTTCAGGTTTCCCGAGGAAAGTATTTAATTTATATTCTTTAACTGTAATATTAATTTTGATGTTTTTCTTTGAACTCTTTACATGGTGCTGACCTAGTTCAGAGACATTGAAATTGTGCAAAGAAACAAATATTAATAGTAGAACAGTAGGTGCATGCCAAGATTCTGGCTTCAATACGTAATTCACACACACAGTTCTGCCTCCATGCTTTCTCCTGCAGTAAGAGGAGTAGCATACTGCCTGGCTCATTTAGTCTCTACTTCTCCCCTTGGATAAATATCCTGATGTTTTCACATAAAAAAAATCTGTCAGAGAAATAAAAGTGTATTTTAGAAAGAAAATTATAAAAGTAACAAAAATATATACCATTTTCTCGCAAATCATACAGCACATCTTTTTTTTTTTTTGTTATTCTTCTATTCCTCTGAATGTGGCAGTTGCCAATAAAATACAAAATTCAAATGAGTGAAAATCAATAATCAGAACAAATGAATCTGGATTGGAATGTCATAGCACTGTCATTTTTTTAGGTTTAAATAAACATTACAAGTTACTTTTCATTTAGTATATCTGTTTGTATATAATATTATATATAATATATAATATAATATTATTAGTGTATTATTAGATGGCAAGAGGTAATAATGTACTTCTTCCTGTATTTCTGTATGTACCTATCTACACATACATGTGCACACACACACACACACACACACACACACACACACACACACACGTAGATGTCTATAATGACAAAAGAGAGATAGTTGGCTAGTTCTCAATTATTTCATGCAATTATCTGTATATCTCAGACATTCACTTATTTAGTGTGGAAACAGAAGGCTAGTTTTTCTTTGGAAAATATTGCAAAGGCACACATACAGGATTTTCTTCATCCTGAGTCACATTTCTTTTGAAAGACTGCTGAGTAAAATTAGTGATTGGAGTTTTCTGTATCTTTCAGACAGCTTAACTCTATCCATGTAGGAGGTCATAGGATATTGTAGAATGAAGAAGTTCATTTTTGATGTTGAGGAGTACCGATCTGCTGATTTATGAACCCCATGTATAAATACAGACCCAAACTCCAGTTTACAGAAAAAGACAAACAATAATGAATCCATATGGGAGGTAACAGAAATGACACAAAAATAACATAAATGGAGGAGAAGCAAAACACTAAAGACAGCTGTACTGATGGGAACTATGCAAGATTCTCTTACCATCTTGTAGGAAAGCATTCAGAAATTTAGAAACAAAATCCATTGAAATCTCAATGTGCAGCTTAAAAATAAGAAACACTTGATATACTATGGATAACATGAACAATAGGTAATATGAAAATGAATAATAGGTAATATAGAAATATTTTTGTTTGTTTGTTTGTTTGTTTGTTTGTTTGTTGAGACAGGGTTTCTCTGTGTAGCTTTGGTGTCTGTCCTGGATATTGCCCTGTAGACCAGGCTGGCCTTGAACTCACAAAAATCCACCTGGGTCTGCCTCCCAGGTGCTGGGATTAAAGGTGTGTGCCACTATCACCTGGCATTAATATGAAAATCTTTATCATTAATTCAAAATAAAGCTACAGTAGGCTACAAGTTTGTGTGTCAGTGCCTACATATATCTCATGCTTTTTCCTTGGCTCTTTTTCTTCTCTTTGTCTGCTTTTTCTTTTCTATTCCAGTTTGTTTGCATTTCTTTTGTTTAATATTCTTAATATTGTTTAGATACTTCTTTGTTTTCTAATGAGAAACAGAAAAGGTGGAGAATGTGGGGGAAATATTGGAGGAGCTGGAGAATATACCGTATGAGAGAAGGATTATGTGTATCTTTAGTAAAACGTAGAAAAATTTACATGAGTAGACTTTTATATACACAGCAAAATCAATCTAACACATATACAAAAAAAAAAAAAAACCCACAAAGTTCTTTTCTGTAAATAAAACACTACTCACAGCACAGAGAGAAAAGTCATGCATTAGTTTGGTATAATGGGAAGGGGTTTTGTGTTATTGTGTATGTGTGTGAGTGTGTGTGTGTGTGTGTGTGTGTGTGTGTGTGTGTGTGCATCTTGATAAGAAATTGTAATAACCAGGAATTGGTGAGTATGGGCAAAGGGAAAATTTAAATGTATATTAATAACAGGACCAGTTTTAAAGATATTCTGCATCTCAAGCCATTGTGATGTTGTACTGAGGGAACTAGGAAACTGTCCCATGGGGATCTGGAAATCTCAACTTCTAAGTTGTTAGAGAAGCTGCTCTTGGGTATTGTGTCTTCAGAGACACTTTCTTATAGACCTTCTCCAGAAAGTTGTGGAAGAGAGTTGCTAACTTTATCATGCTGATTATACAAACACCAGGTGCTGGTGTGGAGAAAATGTTAGCATTGCACAAAGAACAGACACAGTCACAAATGCAACCTAGGCTGGTAAGATGCCAAGAACAACTGCTGGCTTAGTCCTCCAGGCTTCCTTGCACAGTCAGAGCTTGGTATTGAAAACTGGGCATCCTTGGGAGCCAGATTCTGGATAAAGCTGTGGACTCTGCAGGAGCCACACACAGTGAACACACCAGAACTGGAAACAATTACCCTAGCAGTATTCTCCAGTATCCTCTACTGACCAAGCTTACTGCTAACTGGAAAAAAAAAGAGAGAGATAAAAGTGTTTTAATGATCTCATCAATCTTCCAGGAACAGGAAAACTGATAAAATGGACCTATAGACAATATTGTGGTCTCCTCTTTACACAAAGGATACATTCCAGTACATGGCTGAAACTGCATGTAATAGCAAACTCAGCCTATGCTTTATCATGTACAAAAATAGTCACATAAATAGGCATGTGCCCACCTATCAAGAGATTAACAACAATAACTTACAGTAGATATTATCAGTCTCAATATAAAAGTTTCTTTTACTTATTAATTTCATAATTTGGATAATTTTATATAAATTAACAAGGATTCTATGGCATCTGTTTAGTATACACTTACTTCCAGAATCACTTTCTTACTAGGTGCCCAACAGAGTGCCAACATAGATTTATCTTCAATAACTGAAATAAGTGAATAGCAAGTGGGCAGAGAGTGTGATATGGCTTTTCTAGAAATATGTAGCATTATGCTCTGAATATGAACTATCACATATGAGTTCATCTTTTGAACACCTACTTCCCAACTTGCAACACTATGTTGAAGTTCACTGATCCTTTGGAAATCATCTTCTTATGGTAGAAGTAGGTCACTAGCAGCAGGCGTTTAAATGCTGTACACAGCTCTGGTTCTGCTTGTTCACTTTGGTTCCTAATCTGGCGACAAAGAACAAGCTTTTGCTATTAGGTCCCCTTCCCTGGATGGAGCCACACTGTCTTACTTTCACCGATATTGGGCCATAGGTCTCTGAAATCATAAGCCAAAGTAAGGTTTCTTCTTGTACTGCCAGGCATTCTGTGAAATTACCCCTGCTAGATTATTTATTACCTGGGAAAGAAAAATAAACCAAAATTAGTAAATACAATTTTAGCACACTGGTCAGGATGCATTGCAATTTATAACCAGTGGCTTATAAATTTTTGGAATTTTCCACTTAGTGTTTGTGGAGCACAGCTGGAAATGACTAAGCAAAGTCACAATTATTGAAACAGTAGATGAGGGGGCAACACTGGAAATGAGCAACTGAAATATTTACTTATTTACTTATTATTCAGTTTCCATGTGATCTCTTATGAATACATTTAAACTCACAGACCAATAAGTAGATAACCAATTTCCATGTTTTCACCAAAATGAGTAGACATATCATGGTGAGAGTATTGTGCTTTTCACTGTATTCTCTTTTTGTTCTCATTTATAACATGTTTTTAATTTCATTTACATACTGCTGTAGAATTTTCAGTTCACTCCTGCTACAGTCTCAAATGCTCAGGACATGGTAATTTGTTCTTATTTAGAGGCAGTGGAAGGTTGGTGTCTGGTAATGTTGCTCTCTCCTTCTATCATAGTGTTCGTTACTTGTCCTCATGTTCATTTACTGTCTCAAAGAACATTAAATTGGATAGATAACTTTCTATAGTTTAACATAAAATAAAAGTCAGAGAGAGAAGAGTTTTTCAATAGTCATTTCAATTAAAATATTTACATGCATAATATATTATATATACATATGTATCATTAAAGAGCTAAAGGATATTTTTCATAATCAATTGACCCAATGGATATGTTACTTACATCTTGTGATAACCTTTCCCTCCTGTTTGGTATCAGTCAGAGGCTCCATTCTATTTGCAATCACATAGACACTTCAGAGATCAGTAGATTCTGTAGAAAATGAGGTCCAGGTAGTGGAACAACTTTTACATTTTACAGAAAATACTGCAGAGGATTGCCTTAGTCACCAAAAAGCTAAATCTATTAGGAAGGTGCTGTGCTATTTTTTTTTTTTTTTGTCTATCCACAAAACCTCTAAGTCTTACATCTTTCTTTTAAGGAAGGTGGTATAATCTATAGCAAGCTATCTTTCAACTTGAGAGTGATATTTCATCCTGCTCCAGACCACTGAATCCTACATTTTTAAAAGATTGATCTGCTTGTCTTTCATTCATGTTTCTCTCTCTAAAACATCTCAAGTACTCATTATTTTCTGGGCAACAGATCCCTTTAGAATAATGTATAACTGCTTCTGATGGAGCTTGAAAGTTAGTACAGAGAAAACTTAATTCTCTCAGTCAAAAGCTATGCATCAAGGGCAAGGGTCTATTTTAACATTTTTCTATAAAGAATATATTTTTTATAAAGTAACCATGAATATTATTACAAATTTATTAAATCTGTTTTAGCCCATAATTATTCTTCAAGTCCATTTGACTTATTAACTGGCCATACCTGAGTATAAGAGGAAGACGAAATAGATATATAATTGCCTACTTATTTAATTTTTCATGGTGAAATTAGTGCTTATGATTTTTATAGTAATGTAATATTGATTTGAATTTATTGTCTTAAAAGATGAAAATTTGGAGGATTTCCTTTTAGCGCTTCTTATCATCACATTGCTTCACTGTGGTCCAGTGATGTGATTTGTTGAAGTTTAGCTCTTATGAGCATGCCCATGCCAGTTGGGATGCATGTCTGCTTTATGACTTAGCTTCCAAGAAGTTTCCTATAGGGTAGGAGTTGAGAACACCAGCATCTACCAGCAGAGTTTTTTCTTATCAGACTCTTACTGACCCTCTGCTGTCACTGTCTTGGTGAGATTTGATCAAATAAATAAATTAAATTTTAAAATAATACAAAGAAAGTAAAAGGAAAAAAAATCATGAACCCAGATTCATTTTACTCAAACAGAAAATAAGGGGAAACTTCATGATGAATAAAAATAATAACTGACACATCATTGATATGTGAACAAACACATTCATATTTGAAGGGAATTAATGAGATATAGCAGTGTTTTCTTTTTGTCATGTATTGTGGTTCCCAATTTTAAAAAAATCTTTAAAATGTTGTATCGAGCCCAGTTCCAATGGATACATCCGTAAAACAGCTCTCACATTAGGTTCAGGGATCATTCCAGAGAATGAGGCAGAAGAATTTTAGGAGCCAGAGATTTTGGTGTGAGATTGTGTCTCCTATACTACTAGAGCATATACATCTTACCACAAGGACACTTGCTCAACTATGTTCATATCAGCTTCATTCATAATAGCCAGAACCTAGGAACTACAAAGATGTCCCTTAACTGAAAAATGCATAAAGAAACTGTGGTACATTTACACAATGGTGTATTATTATTTAACAGTTAAAAACAATGACATCATGGAATTTTCAGGCAAATGGAAGGAAGTAGAAATACTTATCCTGAGTAATGTACCACTGACCCAGAAAAACAAAGCCGTGCACTCATTTATAAGTGGATATTAGTTGCTAAGTAAATGATAATCATGATAAAATCCACAGATCCAGACAGGCTAAGTAACAAGGAGGGCTCAAGGGTAAATGCATGGATCTCCCTGGGAAGAAAACTAGAATAGATTTTGCTGGTAGACTAGGGATGGGTGTGGATGGGAATAGAAGAGATCAAGCCTGGGGCAGGGAGAGTACAGGGAGAGAGGACTGGAATTGAGGGACATTTGGGGTGCCTTGTAGAAAACTATTGCAGTGGAAACTTCCTAGAATCTAAGAAGGTGAACCTGGTGAGGACTTCTAGTAATGGATGATAGTGAGCCTGAGAAAGATTTTCAGTGGTGGGACTGGGATACCAACCCAGCCACAAAACTTTCAATGTTCAATTTGTCATGCCTGCAAGATGCAATAGGTGGGTCATCATGATGGCACAGAACTTGTGGGATGAACCAATCAATAACTACTCCAACTTGAGGCCCACATGACACGAAATGGAGCCCATGCCAGACACTGCCTGCATAACCCAAAACTGGATGCCAAATAGCCCAGAGACCTAGGATAAAACCAAATACAATTGTCAAATTTTTTTAAGTCAGTGAAACGTTTCCTAATGATATTCTGCTATATTCACAGTTTTATACCTCATTCAGTCATCATCAAAGAGGCTTCATTCAGCAATTGATGTGTGCAGATTCCAGATCCATAGTCAACCATTATGCAGGACTAAGAACCCTGTGGAAGAGGGGGAGGAAAGCTTGAAGCAAACAGGGTTTGTAAATACCACAAAAAAATGACCCATAGAATCAACTAAGCAGGGCCCATAAGGGGTCATAGGAACTGAAGCAGACAATCTCAGAGCCTTCATAGGTCTGTGTTGGGTCCTTAGCATATATGTTATGATTGTGTAGCTTGGTGTTTTTACGGGATTTCTAAAAGTGATAGTGGCAGTGTCTCTTAACTATTTTGTCTGTTCTTGAGACTCTTTTCCTCCTACTGGGTTGACTTATCAAGCCTTGAGATCAGGATTTGTGACTAGTCTCATAATTTGTTTTGCAGTGTTCAGTTGATGTCACTGGGAGCTTTGCTATTTTCTGAAGGAAAACGGAGAGAGGGGAGGTAGTGTTGAGTACTGGGAGAAGTAGAGTAAGGGGAAACTGTGGTCATGATGTATGAGAGAAGAAGAAAAATAAAATAAAATATATATTAACTTCACAAAATGAATCAAAGAGTTTAGATAAATAGAAACCAATATCCCAGCTCTGAGATGGTGTATATATTAACTGAATTGTCATCTTGAAAAACAAAATACTCAAAATTCCCCTTAAAATTGCATGTGAATATTCTTTCCGAGAAAAGGTGAAAGCTAAATGATTGCCTAGGCTGTCTATAATGCAGCCGGAAAGCATATTCTACACACATGCAAGCAGAGTAAAGTATTAGTGGAAACCTTACTTACTGAAAGAGCACAGTGAAAGGTGAAGGCATGGAGAAAGGTAAAAGCTAGCATTTACTTTTGAAATCCATAGTAAAAGAAAAAGTATAAATCAGTAACATATCAAGTAATACAAATGATAAAAATTAAATTCTTAGTATAAATTTTATGTCATTCCAGGAATCATCCCACAAACATGAAAAAAAATGTATATAGAGTTAAGTGTTAAACTCACATGATAGTAAGAAAATATAACTCATATTTAATTTGTGTCAATCCTAGGAATGAAAATTATACACCTTATTAATGCAAATATGAAATATAAAAGAAAATTAAAAATAAAGATTGTCATTAAAATAGACCTTTGAGTCCAGGAAAAGGCCAATGGAGGTCTTTTGAGAGCTAGCATTACTTCATATGTTTACAAAAATGTACATTTTATTTAAAAACACTATAAATTAACACAGTATGTTTTTAGATAGCATTCAACATTTCAAAATAATGTAAAATTTAGGAGAAAAAAATACAGAAGAAAAATGCAAGAAAATCTTGGAAAGTAAGAATGTAAGTTTCAAAGACATGTTTCTATTATTTTTGATCCTAAAAGTTCTATATTCTGTACATAATTAAATATATGCATTTAAAACACTTTCTCTTAAAAATATTGTGTGCTGCATTTTATTATATTAATTGTATCCTTCAATTAGCACATGAGTTATTATGATTACTTTTTTAATATTTTATGGTTCATGGAAATTTCCATTTAAGATATCTCTATGATTAATTACTTGATTGTTTATATATTCAGATATATAACCTACTTTGGAATAATTTGCATATATTTACAAAAAGTGAATCTAAGATAATTTGTTTATGTGAATTCACACTTGCATATTCATATAATTAAACATTTCTAAAAGGAATGAATGTCCTTTTTTCATATATGTGAAATTACACATGTGCTATAGGAACTGAAGATTAAATTTGTCTTTGTTTAATAATGAGAAAGTAATTTGAGTGACTTCCACAATTTTATAAGGAGACAGGATAAGATGACAGTTTGTCTTTAAGATTTGTGATGAAGAAAGAACTTTTGTAGTGTGGCCATATTACTCTTCAGGCTCTCCATAAGGTGAGCTAGTCCTGAGAGAGCAATCCAGTCTCTTGAAACTCCCTGCTCCACAAAACCTACATTCTTTTTAACATTTTGATTTGTGTGAAAGAACCAGTTTCTGTTTTAAGCATTAAAAATCAAAGACACAACAGATAAATTTCCATGCCTCATAAAATTCTGAGTCATGCTTCCTAACATTTTAACTTGAAACAGAGTTAACAATGTATTAAGTACCACTATTTAGAAAAGAAAATCTCTTTAACTTTGTGACATCATTTAGGTCACTAAGCCATTTTGCCCTCAGTATGTTATCTGAAAAATGACAGAAATGGTAAGGGAATATCACTCCATCACCTTCTTACTGCATTTTTGGATCTGAATGTATAGTTGATGAAAAAGAAAAAAGTGGTCAGCAACATAGGATTGTATCTCAACTCTGTGCTTTCTGCTTATCTTTGCCTCCAAGGACACAGCAAATGGGAAAAATAGTTTCATTAGTTTTCTTCTCATGGAAGGTAACAGAGGGGTGCCAGGATTTCTCAATCTGCTGTGTATGTACCTTCCAGAATGTTTCTGCCATGTAAAATGATCTGAATATGAAGAGATTCAAGACAGTCTTAGATTCCCAACAGAACTTGATAGTAAGACCCTATTGATGAATAAAATATACACATTTGACAAGAGACATGAAGAATTCAAGTTGGTACGGACCAAGTAGCTTCTAGTGAAAAACTAGAGCTAGATCAAATGCAGTTTCTATGACTTGATCACATTTTATAAAATGTGAAGACTTGCCAGGTGGTCGTGGCGCACGCCTTTAATATCAGCACTCAGGAGGCAAAGCCAGGCAGATCTCTATGAGTTTGAGGCCAGCCTGGTCTACAAAGTGAGTTCCAGGAAAGGCGCAAAGCTACACAGAGAAACCCTGTCTCGAAAAAAAAAAATGTGAAGACTCCATCATAAGGGAAAAGATTATGTACATGTAAATATATAACTGTCCAGACATCTGGTTTATCTGTGTCTTGACTACTTTGGCCATTGAAGCTCCTTTATGTATTGCACAGAAGTCAACAAAGAAATACATGACTGGTCAGAAGGATGACAAGAACAATAACTTGAGTGCATAGGTCAAAATAGGACATGTAAATTAAATCCCCACCCCAAAGCTCAGTCACTGTTATGGAATAGGGACAGAACAAATGTAAAAGTCAGTAAATGGGAGGAGGGCTGTGAGAGTCTGTCTTCCTGATATGGTGTGGCTATTGCAATCATGAACTCATGGTAACATTAGGTAACTGTCCAAGGCCTACACAAGATCACGGCAGTCAACATTCTGTCACAAATGGAAGAATATTCTCCAGGACTTTCCCCATACTGTGCAATTATTGGTGTGCTCGATGTTAGAAAGGCAGAACCATTCTTTTTAAAGGATAGGGACACTAGTAGGATCACCACACTCCAGTAGATGGCCCCATTCCAATGCACATATGGACAACACCAACTGGACTTAGTGGATTATAAAAAGAGAGTGGTGAGGTAAGTTGGGAAGGTGGTCATGTTACAGGCATATGGAAAGAATGAGAGGGAAAAACAGAGGTAGATATGATATATTCCATTTCTTCCACTCTCAGAATTACCTCAGTTACCCACAGTTCTTTTTTTTAAGATATGTTTATTTATTATGTAAACAGAAGAGGGTGCCGGATCTCATTACAGATGGTTGTGGGCCACCATGTGGGTGCTAGGAATTGAACTCAGGACCTCTGGAAGAGCAGTTGGTGCTCTCAACCTCTGAGCCATCTCTCCAGCCCTGCCCACAGTTCCTTATCTAGAGTGCAGTCCCCTCAAGATTGTAAACTGCTATGTTTGTATGTCCACTCGTGTCATCCTTGTTCAGGTCTTGTTCAGGCAACCATTAGACCTCATAGATGCAGCCTCTCTGAGATTTCTAGGAGACACAATCTCAGAGCAAACTTCAAGTTCTTTCGTCTCTTACAATCTTTCTACCCACTCTGCAATGATCCCTGAGCCACATGTGCAGAAATTATGTTATAGATTGATCATTTGAGACTGGTCACCCAATGATTTCCTCATCTCTGCATTTTGATCAGTTGTTTTCTGTAATGATCTCTATTTCTTGCAAGAGAAGTTGCATATTATACATACATTATTTTGCATATTATATATTCAATATTCTATGGATTGAGAAAGGTTCATTTATGTACCTAGGAATATTAAAAAAAAGAGAGACAATGATTCCAAGAAACAGCAAAGTGAAGGATACAAGGGTATTTTGGAGGGAGGAAGAGGAACTGGTAAAATTATCTGTTTATAGTGTAACATAAAAAATTAAAAAAAAAAAAACAACTATGAAAGAACCCAACCTAATTCTTGTTTCTGATTAAAGATAAAAATGAGGAAAATAACCAATATGATAATAAAAGAGACACATATTTCAATATATAAAAATCTGTATTGGTTGTGAATCATAACCTCCCCCTAGCACTATGTTTCCCTTCCAGGAATGCAAAATTTCAGCTATGCTAGGAGGGAATCTCAGGGAGTGCTGTACAGAGCATGTTCAGTTGAGTTTGAAATGATACAGATACTCAGCAGAGACCTTCTGTTTCCACTTTTCTTCAAGACAGTGTCCAGAAGTCTTGGAACAAAATAGGAAGGCTTATACGATGACAGTCTTCTTCCTGATCTCATCCTACGTACACTGACTTGATTAGCAATTAAATTCAGGATGTCATCTGATGTAACTAGATGATCCACAAGGTTTATGTTTTTGGAGAGACTTTTCATTCATCTATTCATCTATCCTTGAATAGCTTTGAATAAAGAAGCTATGCAAGCTATTATAACTCTTATGTCATTTTCCATAAAGTAATCAACATTTATCTCACAAAAAACACAGCCATTATTTATTTCTGATTTAAAAGTCAAAGTAATTAACAACATATCTGATTCGAACAATAACCTGACAGATTTATTCTAATTTTTTTAGAAATGCCTCCGTAATAGTAAGTCAGTTTACACAGACACTTAACTGTTTAATGTCCACCTTGTTGCTTCTTATTTATGTAAACATTTTTATATAAATAAATGACAGAGGCATGTTAAACAATAGCTAATATTGTTTCTCAAGCTAATAATATTTAAACATCATATAGAATTATATTTAATAGCTTTCATAATTAAAGTTACTATACATCTATGAATTACATTTTTAATAAAATTTGAGAGAAGTAAATAATCTCACATCTTTATAAAATGTAACAAATATATTATAGAAATATTAATAAAATTCCATTGTTTTTAATTTCATAAAATTATAATATTTAACAATTCAGTCTTCAAAAATGTAATAGGATCCTTGGTTTGTGTCTCATGCCTGTAATCCCAAAACACAGAAGGCTAAGGAATAAGTACTGCTGCAAACTCAAGGTGGCCTGACATACATAGACAGTTAAGACTACATAGTGAAACCGTGTCTCAGAAAACAAAGCCAGAACAAAAGCCAACAGTAGTTAATATTTATAAGCCAAGAAGACCAAGAAATATCCCTTGGAAAAATTATTACAAAACAGGCTGTTTTGAAATGTGGATGCTGATTTTTACTGTTCTACTCATGGAAAGCTGAGTCAAATGTATGCCGTGTGAGGAAAGAATCTCTGGGGTCTAGCATCTTCTAGGGGACACTGTTTACGGAATCCCAGCCTGTACTACTGCAGTTTCCTTAGCATTAGAGACACAGAGGTTATCTGATGGAGACACTGCAGTGAATTGTGCAGTCTATTGGAGACGGGGTCTTAGAAAAAGATGAGTCCCTTCCACATTTAAATTAATATTTGCTCCAGTCTTACTCTGTTTCTCAAGTTAAACCACGATACTGACTTACTTCTTTTGAACAATGATTGTTGTCGATGTCATCCATGAAATATTTGTTTTTAACAATATTATCCCTGAAGGATTATTTCTACAAGAAATCGTGCAGAGCTTAAGGAATTTGCTATTCTGTTTTTGCTATATGAGAGTCGACACATCCTAACATTAGAATAGTTACTACTCATCAAAGACTGCACTCTCTTCATCTCGGGATCCACCCCTGGTGCATGAGCTGGCTTTCTGGAGCCCATTACCTGTGGTCGGACGCCATGCTCACCACTGATGCAGCGGAGAGTGGCTGGGTGCTGCCTCAAATGAATGCACAAGGCTCTGCTGCCCGGCCATGGGAGGACTTACCCTTTTGGAAGAGGGAAGGGGAGAGGGTAGGGGAAGGTGTACGGGGAGGGGAGCGGGAGGAGGAATGATGGGGGGATCTGTGGTTGGTATGTAGAATAAATAAAATAATACTAAAAAAAACCCACATAATATGCCTAAGTGATCAAAACCTCCAAAACTTATTATATGGTGAATAAATTAAATTCTTCCCCTAAGGTTAATATACATCTTCATGTGTTGAAATAATGAGAAAATGATCACAAATCATCAATGTGATATGCTTTCATCCTTTATGGTTTACTTAGCTTAACATTTATGTAGGTTGCCTATGTTTTAATGTATATGATACTCATATCAACAAATTAATTAATGAAACTGTCATTAGTATGACATGAATTCCATAATGGGCTGCGCTGGTTGACTATATATGACTGTGTGTGTGTGTGTGTGTGTGCTCCTACATGTGTGTACATATGTATAAATGTATATGTACACACACATATATATATATGTATGTATGTATGTATATGTATATATATGTGTGTGTATATATGTGTATATATATATGTATATATTCATAGACATGAAGGTGAGAGGGAGAAAAAGGAGTTGTCTGAGAGGAGTTGGTGGGCGTTGAATGGGACAGATACAAAATTATGAAATTTTTGAGAATAAAATGATGAAAATAAGTATCAGGAAAAACAAAATATATGAAATTCTCAAAACTAAAATTGTAAAATTGAATATCAGGAAAAGTTGGTATATGTAGTATACAGCTTAGAATTATGGGAGAGTAGAAGTTGATTCACATGACCTCTGAAGGATAGGAATGAATAAGGTGAGCTAACATTGACCAGGTTGCTGTTAAAGCATGTTTCATATTTCAAGTATAATCTCCTTCAAGCCACACATCATACAACTCTACTGTCCAGAGATATCCATGCCTGTGTTGGGCATATAGTATAAACAGTGACTTTCTTGGCTGAATGTGACATGAGAGGCTAGAGATTTAATTTAAAGCAAAGGTTGATTAATGAAACTTCAGTTAGTATGATACACACTGTGTAGAATTGTAGATGATGAACATCGTTAGTAGAAATTAGTAGTAGAAGCTTATCCTTGTCAGCAAGATCAGAAGAAGAACTCTTTCTTAATCATATAGGGGAAGATTGAGAATGACTTGGAGATTCTTAATTTATGTTAAAAATATTCTGTTTCAAAAGATATATGAAAAATGATTAACCAATGAATGAATGAAAACCTACCTGCCATGATAAAGGTCAGCAACTGTAAAAGCAGTTGTCTTCACTTGAGTGACACCAAGAATATCAACCACTCCAGGACAGCCTTTATGTTCAGTAGTTTTTCAACATATAATGGGCTCACAGATATTTTTGTGCGCTTTTATTTGGTTATGGTTTAGTAGTTTGGAGGGGTACTGTTTTATTTAGTTTTTTGGTTTTAGGGGCTTTTATTTAATTACTTTTTTATTTATAGAATTACTTATTTTGAGAAAAAAATTGAAGTTGGTTGATTAGGAAGGGGAAAGAATTTGAAAGGTTTGCTGGGGGGCATGAATATGGTCGAAATATATTTAAATATAAAACTGCTTTAAATAATAAAAAATAACAAAAACAAAACCAATATTTACTGCCAACAAAGACTTTTTAGCATAGTAAAATATAGTTAGAATTTAAAATATATAGGTTAAGGATACGACACAACTGGGTAGGTACTTCCCTGGCCTGTGCAAACCCTGGTTCAATTCTCAACAAAGAATATGGTGGCACATGACTAAAAGCCCAGAACTCAGGGGATGGATTCGGAAAGTTTAGAAGTTCAAGATCATCATAGTATATACAGTGAATTCAATGTTGTCAGGAACACATAAGGCCATGTTGAGCGAGGGGTGAGGATTGAATTCAGGCTATCAGAAACAGTGAACAGACTAAAAAGATTAGTGAACTGAACATTAGGTAAAGGATCTACAAGCTTTCAAGGGCACAGAAACTAGAGAGTAAAAGGGAGCAACTCTAAGTCTCTCCCAATGCTTAAACTCTGTGCAGAGCTTATTTGCTGCGTGACATCTGGAAGCCAGTATTAAGGATTCCTGTTAGTCTATTGCCAAAATGCACAGTCCTGGTACTTGGTCGGGAGCATCTGATTTCTGCTCAGGAGTTGCCTTCTAAATTTTAAGAGAGATTTTAGGGTATTTCAAACCTGGTGTCTGATATTAAATGAGTCAAGAATGTAAGTTCTAGGACTAACTCCTGAAATACATACATACATACATACATACATACATACATACATACATACATACACACACACACACACACACACACACACACACACACACACACACACACACACATATATATACACATCAGATCAAAATGGTAGCCTGTTAGTATTGGCAGGTAGCAGTCTAGCGTTAGCTCTGCTGCAAATAAAGACAATGGGTTTATAAAGTTATTAAAGTTCAGTAAAGGTAAGAGCTTAAAAAATGAAATTAAATCTGAATTAAAATCATTTCCATGTCATTTTACACTCTTGTACTCATGGGGGACATTGTTAGTTCTGACAATGTATTTCTAACCTGTACTATTATTTTGTTTTAAAATAAAGTTTCCTGATATTTTGCAAAGGATAAAAAATATTTTTCTCTGGTTGCTGTAGAGAAGTGACATTCTTAGGGATAGACAAAGACTGAAAGCCAATAGAAAACAAGCATATATCAGTATTTCTCTAGTAAAAATTAAAAATGAAGACAAATTTTAAAGATTTAAAAATGTACAAAACATCAATGGTCACTAATGCATGGAAATTTCTTTGAAAGCCACCGAAAGTGACCCCTGCAAAGCTGAAGTTAAATCATTGGGAGAATAAACTATTGATTAGAAAATACTACAAATCTCATAGAACAGAACAAAAAGGAAATTGTCACATTCTCTTGGGGAAAAAGTTACACTTCAGTCATCTACATAAGGAAACTAAACAAACCAAAGTAAGAGATGTTGATTTATCTCTCCATCTATAATTTGTCAGTCATTCTCTCTCTCTTCATATATGTAGTTATACATAAATAAATATATACATGAAGTTGTACTTTGATTCAGTAATAATCCAAAAAAGTATTTATATAAAAATAAATGTGAACATGTACTCATGAACATTTACACAAGAATATTTTAGATATTATTTCACAGCCATATAAACATGGAAGTACTAGAAATCAGACAAATGTATGTCTAATAGCTCACCACTCTTCAAAATATTCAATTATATATTGAACTTTAAAGGTCTAACAGATTGTATCTGATATGTTCAAAACCTTATGAAATATTTAAATAATTTTAGATTAAGCCAATGACACTTGAATAAGTGACTTTCTAATTTAAAAAGTTTGCTATTACTGTCATAATTTTACATTGCTGAGTATTAATCTCAGGTCATCATTTTACATGCATGCAAAGTCCATTTAACACAGCAACACATAATCTGAGAGTGTTAAGTCAAGCAAATCTGACTCCAAAACCACCATTGTTCCTTGATAAAGCATTAATGATTCCATGGTCATTCCTAAAATAACAACATAGGTAGTGGTATGAAGCTGTACCCTCATTTCCTACTATGAACATGTTTTATGAAGGCTGACATATTCTATAACTTTCTCTATCCTTGGAGGGTAAGATCCTTCTAACACAGTCATCAGAATATTTTATGAAACTTTTTTAAGTATCTGCTAATGACTCAGGAATTCAACTTCAAAGAGAGTAATGTAATACTCATTCTTCCATCTATTAACCAGTTCAGACAACTTTAGTACTTGGATTAATGACTTCTAAGGCTAATTTTCTTATCTCTACTTCGGAATAACAAAACTGCTTCACACCTTCACTGTGCTATTATTAAGATCAAACAAATTAATATGTGCTAAAAGTGGAGTGGCATTTAATTACACCTCTTTCCTTTCTTACTTCTGAATAAATTCACAAAATAGACATAAAAGTTGAAGACTTAAATATAGATTTCTTTTTGTCTAATTTGAATGTATTGAAGAACACAGGAGTAAATCAACAATGATTGTTTAAATTAAAACATTAGCAGCAAATGGAGAACTAAGAACTGATATGTTATTAAAAGATTTATTCATGTAAAGTTTGCTGACCTTAAATCACTCACTGCCAGACACCAAAGGAGGAGGGTGTTGGCTTAGGTATAAATTGTTTTTCGCTGTTTTTTTTTTTTTTCAGCCACTAGAAATTATATGTGACACCTGAACAAATGAGGTTCTTTAATTTCAAATCAGAAGCAGTCAATTCAAAGGCAACATTAATATAGAGTCTAATTCTTACCTAATATTAGTCACTTCTTCACATAGATAAATTACATTAATTGGGGAAACAATTACCCTGTTAATACCTCCCCTTCAGCAAACATGGTGATATGATAGGGTTTGAAAAATGGAAGAACAAAGATTGGGCCTAAAGAATCTCATTCCATCCTTCTATTGATAAGAGCTAGCCTTTCTGTCCATTTCTCCTAATTTAGCCTTCTCTGTAGGGCAGGGATGCAGAAGCAAGCCAACTTCAATTATATATTGAGGCAAATTCTAAGAATCAAGGCCAAGAGATGAATGGGAGAAATGCATTCTTTCAGTGGCAGGCTAAAATTGTCTGCCTTATATTTGATGTTGAGGTTAAAATAAGTACTCTTGTGTTACAACCAATATATGTGGCATGTCTTTTATAGATAACTAAAAGAAATAATACTAATAATATCTTCAAGAACAATTACTATCTATTTAAATAATTAAGTCACTGATTATCTTGTGAGCATATACCACCTACATGGCATTTTCTCAAGGAGAAAATGACTTATCACTGAGCATAGAGTTCATCTGTCACAGAGAACTCTACAAAACTTGTGATAAAAAGACTGATAAATAGAATATTATCCTTTCTCAGTTTCTGAAGCAGTGAGTGGAACTGAGAAGTCACACACATACACACATGATGAACACACAAATTTCATTAGTGCAATGATCAGCAGCATGACAGACAACAGTCTCCCCAGAGTATACTCATGTTTCTTCCTATGGGAAAATTTCCAAAGACAACTGTGTTGAGGTAGATGATCACATTGTCAAGTATTTGCCCGCAATACCCATAGTGAACTAGACGTTTATTAAATGAATTCCACAGGCACTTTGTCCTACAGATCTATTTCTTGCTCTAGTTATATGCAACTTTATCATGAAAAATGCTGCATCTATGACTCCTTAGGAGGTGAATAGCTGTCAATATGACTAGTGAGATGAATTGCAGTTAAAAATGACAATCTGCTCCACATCCTCTCCAGTGTAAGCTGTCTTCAGTGTTTTTGATCTTAGCCACTCTGACAGGTGTAAGGTGGTATCTCAGAGTCGTTTTTATTTGCATTTCTCAGATAATTAGGGATGCTGAGCAATTCCTTAAATGTCTTTCAGCCATTTGAGCTTCCTCTGTTGAGAATTCTCTGTTTAGTTCTATAGCCCATTTCTTAATTGGACTGTTGGGCATTTTGATGTCTAATTTCTGGAGTTCTTTATATATTCTGGATATCAGGCCTCTGTCAGATGTGGGGTTGGTAAAGACCTTTTCCTGTTCTGTAGGCTGTCACTTTGTCTTGTTAACCATGTCCTTTGCTCTACAAAAGCTTCTCAGTTTCAACAGTTCCCATTGATTGATTGTTTCTCTCAGTGACTGTGCTACTGGTGTTATATTTTGGAAGTGATCTCCTACGCCAGTGTGTTCAAGGCTACTTCCTATTTTCTTGTCTGTCAGGTTCAGAGTAACTGGATTTATGTTGAGGTCTTTGATCCACTTGGACTTAAGTTTTGTGCACGGTGACAGATATGGATCTATTTGCAGCCTTCTACACATTGACATCCAGTTATGCCAGCACCATTTGTTGAAGATGCTTTCTTTTTTCCATTGTACAGTTTTGGCTTCTTTGCCAAAACTTATATGTTCATAGGTGTGTGGATTAATGTCAGGGTCTTTAATTCAGTTCTATTGGCCCACGTGTCAGTTTTCATGCTAGTACCAAGCTGTTTTTATTACTATAGCCTTATAGCAGTGCTTGAGGTTGTTGATCATGATGCTTCCAGAGGTTGTTTTATTGTACAGGATTCTTTTGGCTATCCTGGGTTTTTTGTTTTTCCATATGAAGTTGAATACAGGGATAGCCCAATGACAGAAAAATGGATGAGATCTACATGAACAACCTGGAGGTGAGTGGAGGTAATGAAGGGCAAGGCTGGAGGGAAAGAGAGCTTAAGGGAGTGGGAGATCCCAGCTGGATCAAGAACAGAGAGGGAGAACAAGGAATAACAGACCATGGTAAATGAAGACCATGTGAGAATAGGAAGAAGCAAAGTGCTAGAGAGGTCCCCAGAAATCCACAAAGATACCTCCACTGTAGACTACTGGCAATGGTTGGTTGAGAGAAAGCCCAAACTGACTTTGTCTGGTGATCGGATGGCCAAACACCCTAACTGTTTTGCTAGAAATCTCATCCAATGACTGATGGAGGTGGATGCAAAGAGCCATGGCCAGGCTCCAGGTGGAGCTGCAGGAGTCCAATTGGCAAGAAAGAGGAGGGATTATATGAGTGAGAATTGTTGAGACTAAGATTGGAAAAAGCATGGACAAATAGCCAAACTAATGGAAACACATGAACTATGAACCAAAAGCTGAGGAGCCTCCAACTGAATCAAGCCCTCTAGATAACTGAGACAGATCAATAGCTTGAACTGTTTGGGAGGCACCCAGGCAGTGGGACCTGGACCTGTCCTTAGTGTATGAGCTGGCTGTTTGGAACCTGGGGCTTACACAGGGACACTTACTCATCCTGGGAGGAGGGGACAGGCCCTGCCTGTACTGAATCTACCAGGTTGAGCTGAATCCCCAGGGGAGTTTTGGCCCTGGAGGAGATGGGAATGGAGGGGAGGGGCTGGAGGGAAGGTGGGGGTGGGGCGAGAGGGGGGAAGACATAGGAACCCATGGCTGATATGTAAAATTAAAACACAAATATCCCTATAAAAAATAAAGTGTTAAAGAAAATTAAAAAATAAATAAATAAAAAATGACAATCTGTACTCTTCCCGCAGTCTGTCTAATGGAAGGACAGAACTGACTCCTACAAGTTGTTCTCTAATCTCTACATATGTGCATTGGTGAGCATGTGTTCCCACCTCCATAAGCACATGTTATGCACCCCTCACATACAAGTGAATTATTCATACTCATAATTTTCATAGCAGCCATGATTATTTTGGGACTGGGTCAACTTGACTGAGGTAAAATGATGCTTCTGAGACTGTTCTTCCTTTGTGGTTCACAGGTTCTCTTTGTAAAGAGAATTTAACCTGGAGTTTTAGAGGAAAGAGAGCACAGTAATTACTACCTGGAGTTCTTACATATAGGCTGGGCATGGTACTCATCAAAATGATCCATGGTAAAAAAAAAAAAAAGGCTCAATAAGAATATCAGATTGTAATTTTAAAGTGCATGGCATACCTGAAACAATCTAAATAAATCAGCTAAATATTATTTATGTACATATTTTTCTTTTTTTATTATTAAGAGATTTTCCATTCATTTTACATACCAAACACAGATTCCCCTCTCCTCCCTCTCCCACCCTACTATTTGCCACTAGTTAATACAAATTGTGTGGATTTTTAATGTATGTTCCTACTTGAAGCACTGGCATTATTCTTTTAAATAAAACATCTAATTCAGGGGAAAAAAGGTATCAGGGGCAAGGTGGTGGTGGCACATGCCTTTAATCCCAGCACTCGGGAGGCAGAGGCAGCAAGATATTTGTGAGTTCGAGGCTAGCCTGAACTACAGAGTGAGTTCTAGGACAGGCTCCAAAGCTACAGAGAAACCCTGTCTCAAAAAAAAAAAAAAAAAAAAAAAATCAGGTTATTGTCTGTCTTCTTCCTCTGGGCTCACAGAAGGATGCTACATATCCCAGGTGAAAAACTCCTTAGACCCACAAGAAGAAACATTAACACCAATCTCCTGCAGACTTTTGACTCACTTTTGTGATTTCTTCCTAGCAAGTGCACCTGTCTACATTCTCCAAATTTTGCTGCAAGTTTCTACTTGTCTATTAGTTCCTTCAGTGTTTGAAAAGGACTGTTCAGTTATTTTCTATTATACTTCCACTGCTTATTCCATACCTTAATTTTCTTCCTATGAGATTAATTTCCAATTATTTCTTAGAGCATTGGTTCTCAAACTTCCTAATGCTGCAACCCTTTAATACAGTCCTCATGTTGTAGTAACCCCAACCATAACATTATTGTGTTGCTCCTTTAAAACTGTAATTTTGCTACTATATAAATTTTAATGTAAGTAACTAATATGCACAATATCTGATATCTAACCCCCAAAGGGCTCATGATCAACAGGTTGAGAACCTCTATTATTCTGGACTGTTCAGTGTATCTCCACTTCTTTGATTAAATACTGAATGATCCAGCAGGTGCCTAGAATACCACATATGCAAAGGTAAATTTCTTGGCAGTACTGCTTTACTGAGGAGAAGTTCAAGTTGAGTGACTAATTGCTTTGAAAATTAAATTTCAAAGAAATAAACATATGAAATGAATACTATAAACCAAACTCCATTTTCCTTCTAAGCTAAAATGAAGGAAATTAAATAGCTCTGAATGATTTATTCTCAGATGGCAAGCCTCTGAAATTAATACATAGAGTGTGGAGTCTTTCTGGAAATGGATTCCTGCTCCTATTTTAGCTAGCTGGAAGTGTTTTATGACCACAAACAGTCAACACAGAGAGAAAGATTTTGAGAGTTACAAGTTACAATAAAATAAATACTCCATATAATTTTTCTATAGGTACAGAGTTAAATATAGACGTGCTGTGTGTGTGTGTGTGTGTGTGTGTGTGTGTGTGTGTGTGTGTGTGTGGTGTGTACTGAATTAAGTGACCAATAATTGGCTAAAAGTCCTAGTATCTGCATTTATGAGACATAGGCTAACAGTTACATTTTTGTTTTATGATTTTTGCCAGACTTGCTTCAAAGTACATATTTGGGAGTAATTCTTCATTTTCTAAATTAAAAGAAATGATGTAGAATTAATATTAATGCATCTTAAAATATCTTAAGACATGTCCAGTGAGACAAGGTTGTTTTTATATGAGGTACAATGTATCTGCTTCATAAATTAGCCAAATAACATGTGTCCAATCATATTGCCAATCCTTGTATCATCCATTTGTTATCTGAAGAACTTGTTCTTCCTGTTTCTCTTCTAATACTAATATTTTCAGCCTTTCTAAAGTTAGTCAGGTTTGTCACTCTTTATGACTAAGTAGTGTCATATATCAGTACCTATAACATATAAATTTACATAGCCACTGTTTTCTGTCGTTATCTTTATCATTTCCTTCTGTATGCTCATTATGTATGAATTGTATCATTTTATTAATATTAAAACTTAGGTTATTTATTTGTTGTTGTTGTTTAAATCTTTTGGGGGCCCTGCCACCCAGCTCCCAAATAAATCACACACAGAGGCTTATTTTTAGTTATAAATATCTGGCCTTAGCTTGACTTGTTGCTACCCAGATTTATTTAGCTTAAACTATCCCATCTAGCTTTGCCTCTGGGCTTTTCCCATTCTGTTACTTCTGTAAGTCTTACTCTTACTCTGTGGCTTGTTATGCAGCTGGGTGGCTAGCCCCCAATGTCCTCCTCCTCTCTTGGCTCCTAGATCTCTCCTCCCAGATTTCTCCTTTTATATATTTTTTCTGCCTGCCAGCCCCAGTTATCCTTTTCCTGTCTTGCTATTGGCTTTTCAGTTCTTTATTAGACCATCAGGTGCTTTAGTCAGGCATAGTAACAAAGCTTCATAGAGTTAAACAAATGCAACATAAAAAAGTAACACACCTGAAAATAATATTCTATAATAGTTATTGAAAATTTTTCCTAGCATAAAGACTTAGGACAATACATTATTGAATTAGCTGAGTCGCACATATTTTGATATCCTACAGCTTTATTTTTTAAATAAATTAATGTAATTATATTTTCATTTTATTTTTCTTATTTTGGTTATTTGATAGGATACATATTTTCATTATGAAATTCTTGGTGGGCTGGAGCTTGTGTTCAATCATCCCTGACAGACCTGCTGGAATTACAAGTTACACCACTATCTCTTGCTCTAAATAGTTTATAACCTCTCAAGAAACTTCAACTTTAAAGTATTGATTGCTTAGAAACATTTTACTTTCCAAATATCTGCATATTGCTTACTGATTTCTAATTTAGCTCACTGTGATTAGTGGATATGATGTTCAAAATACAGAGTAATCTTTTGGGTGTAAATTACTTAATCTAAATATATGTTTCACATCGATAAGCTTTTGTATTCTTCTACTATTTTTGGCAAATTAATAGATATTTATTAGATTATGTTGGTGGAAAATATTTTTGTTCTATATTTAATTATTTTCTGTCTTCTTTTGTGGAATTTATTGACATGAATTTAAATCTTGTGAGTCAGAATACACAGACTTGTTTCTATTTTCTTCAAAGTTTTGTAGCTGTGTTGTTTGGCACATGCCCTTACAGCAATGTTATATGTTTGGTAAGTGATCCTTTGTAATTATATAATATCCTTCTTTATCTATGGTATTAGTCATTATCCTGAATTATAGCTATTTTAATATCAAAAAAGTTAATCAATTCTTTCAATTGTTTGCATAGTGTATTCATTTACATTTTAACTTCAAATTTTTATTACATCAGTCTCTCTATCTCTCTCTCTGTCTCTGTCTCTGTCTCTCTCTCTCTGTATGTGTGTATGTGTGTGTGATGTGAATATGGTTGTACCTTAGAAGGATAGAGGAGGGTGTACAGTGCCCCTGGAATTGGAGTTAGAAGCTCTTGTTAGCTGTCCAACATGGGTGCTGTGAATCAGACTCAAATCCTCTGAAAGAAAGGTTTGTGTTCTTCAATGCTAAGCCCTTTCTTTGGGCCTGATTTCACTGGACATTATTTAAATGTATTATTTATTTTAGTTTTTATAATATTTGTTGTTGTTGTTGTTGTTGTTTTCAAGACATGGTTTCTCTGTGTAACAGTCCTGGCTACACTGGAACTCACTTTGTAGATCAGGCTGGCCTTGAACTCATGGAGAACCACCTGCCTTTACCTTTTATGTGCTGGGATTAAAGCAAAGCAACAACATCACCCAGTGGTTGTTTTATTTTTTTAATTTACATTTAAGATTTTACAATATTTAGCATATCAACATATTACATTGTTTTAATTTTTTTGTTCTCTGTGTCTCATTTCTATTTCATCTTTTCTCATTTCAATATGAGATATCTGAATAGGTTTAAAAAACCAATTTAAGGACAGAAACACCTCAATGGAGGAAACATAACTTACCAATAGAGCAACAATGGCAGTGTTTAGAGGTATGTTTTCCTGAGAAACCAAAAAAGGAACCATTAGGACAGACAGAGAGATTTTTTAAAAAATGTAACCATCCTGGAATTCCAAGTGAAATTGTTTTAAAATTAAATACTTGTGCAGATGTGGGAAAAACAAACAATAAAAACAAACTTTCACACTCCTAGTCACAGTGTCCAGAAGCAGTCAATCATTTTACTCCAATTAAGTTTGGAGGTTCCTCAAGACTTCCTAAGAGAATAGAAATTAAAAAAAAAACCCAGTTAAACTGAAAATAACCTCAGTTTAGTTTTCTCGCTGTTAACTGATGTAAAAGATAACTATTCATAATGATAGTAATAACAAGGTTTGGAGAGATCATATTATATGAATAAATCCAGTGACTAGTATCAGTGCATATGAGGGAGGAATGAGAACTATTGCTAAAAAAAAAAAAAGAAAAAAGAAAGAAAAAAAATACCTAGGAACTAGGGAAACAATCAATTTTAAAAAGTGATGCATGCTAAAAGATTGAAAGTAGGTCTTGGGGGAGATGGATTCCCAATTTTCTAAGGAAGTGCCATATTGATTTCCAAATTGGCTGTACAAGCTTGCATTCCCACCAGCAGTGGAGGAGAGTTTTCCTTGCTCCACATCCTCTCCAGCATAAGCTGTCTTCTGTGTTTTTTATCTTAGCCACTCTGACAGGTATAAGATGGTATCTCAGAGTCATTCTGATTTGCATTTCCCAGATAATTAGGGATGTTGAGCAATTCCTTAAATGTCTTTCAGCCATTTGAAATTCCTCTGTGGAGAATTCTCTGTTTAGTTCTATAGCTCATTTCTTAATTGGACTGTTGGTCATTTTGATGTCTAATTTCTTGAGTTCTTTATATATTCTGGATATCAGGCCTCTGTCAGATGTGGGGTTGGTGAAGACCTTTTCCCGTTCTGTAGGCTGTCGCTTTGTCTTGTTGACTATGTCCTTTGCTCTACAAAAGCTTCTCAGTTTCAACGGGTCCCATTGATTGATTGTTTCTTTCAGTGTCTGTGCTACTGATGTTTTATTTAAAAAGTGATCTCCGGTGCTGTAGCACTCTTGGGCATATACCCAAGGAATGCCCACAAGGGCATTTGCTCAGCTATGTTCATAGCAGCTTTGTTTGTAATAGCCAGAACCTGGAAACAACCTAGATGCCCTTCAACTGAAGAATGGATAAAGAAAATATGGTACATATACACAATAGAGTACTACTCAGCAGAGAAAAACAATGACATCATGAGGTTTGCAGGCAAATGGATGGATCTAGAAAAAATCATCCTGAGTGAGGTAACCCAGACTCAGAAGGACAAACATGGTATGTACTCACTCATAGGAGGATACTAGATGTAAAACAAAGATGACTAGACTGCTACACAACTCCAGGAAGGCTACCTAGAAAATGGGACCCTAGGAAAGACACAGAGATTGTAGAGAGCTGCGTGTAGCCGCACCCTAAAGATGGCACTGGCTTCCACCCTCTGCCTTCCCGATGGCAAGTACTCTTTGTGGTAAACAGCTCCTTATTTGGCTATGGCTGGATTCGTGTGCCGCTGGCATATGTGTGGACCTGTGGATAGTGCCCACGTGGCTGTCTGGGGTTGGTAGCCCAGACCTACTTAGGGGCTGGGAGAGGCTTGCCCCTGAGAGAGACATCGCTACTAACAAGGTCCTGAATAAACAGTGTAAAGAAGAGCCCCAGTGTTGCATCATCCTTGCTGGTCGAGGCGGTCGCAACAAGTGGTGGCCTGTACGGGGAAAAATTACCACGTCTCTCCGTGGGGCTCAGAACTTTCCACAGTCAGGGGGTATACCGGAACGTCCTCAGGTAAATTGAGGATCCGCCACAAAAGCAGGTTTTTTGCGCTCACCTGTAAACAAAGGGGGAGCGGGACAGTAGAGCCGCTATATCGGACGGGTAATTAGAATAACAAAACAAGCAAGTGAAACTGGAGGGCTGGAGCTGTTTGGTAAAGGCTCCGAGAAACCTCCCAGAAACTTCTCAAATTGAGGAAAGAAAGGATATACTAACATGGGTGCTTCCTCCTCGCACCCAATTTTTCTGGCTCTTAATGAGCTGCTTCTCTCTAAAAAATTGAAAATAAAAAAAAGCACCCTAGAGCGGTTTCTGGAAGAGTGTGATGTCGTTGGTCCTTGGTTTGCAATTTCAGGAAGCCTTACAGTGTCTTCCTGGGAGAAATTTGGAAGAGACCTAGATTTTGCTGCAGAGCAAGGCACACTTAAGCATGGGGTTAGACCAGTCTGGAAACTAATAAGAGGATGTTTAGAAGATCAGAGATGCAATGAGGCGGTTGAGAATGGCCAAACTGCTCTAGAAATACTTCAGGAAGAAAGATCTGAAAAGACAGCCTCAGAAAAAGCAGTATCTGAACAGACCACCTCAGAGAAAGCAGTACCTGGAAAGACAGGACAAATTAAAAAAGAGGCAAAAGGTAAAAAAAAATATACAAATTTATATCCTAGCCTTTCTGAGTTGAAAGACTCATGTGCTTCCAATCTCTCCGATTCTGTCTTGGATGATGAGGATGTGGAATCCGTTTGTGAGTTATTGCAACGAGTGAAGGTTAAAAAGAAAAAGAAAAGAGAGAGGAGGATCCAAACAGTTAGAAAAGGGCCATGAGAGCATGGTCCCTTCTGCTCCCCCTCCGTATCCTGGAGCAATGGGGGCAGAGGGCAGAGTGCCTTTTAATCCTAGAGTATGGAGAAAAGTCAGAACGGAAATGCAAGTTGCATTCCCAGTATTTCAGAATCCTCAGAATCAGAGATATCATGAACCTCTAGATTTCAAGATTATTAAATCATTAGCAGAGTCTGTCCGGACATATGGTATTACAGCTTCCTTTACAGTAGCTCAGTTGGAAGCTCTGCATAGACATGCTATGACTCCATCAGACTAGATGAACCTTGCACGAGCCTGTTTAAGTTCTGGTCAGTATTTAGATTGGAAAGCCTTTCTGATAGAGTTCGCTAGTGAACAGGCTGCAGCTAACAGGGCTGCTGGTGGAGGCCAAGCTGCTTGGGATATGGATATGGTACTTAGACAAGGTAGATTTACAAATCAGCAAAATGGGTATCCTATCCAGGTTTATGAGCAAATTAACAACATTGCTATCAGAGCTTGGAAGGCATTGCCCAATAGAGGAGAAGTTAATGGTAATCTCACTAAAATTGTCCAAGGACCTATGGAACCCTTCTCAGACTTCGTAGCTCGCCTAGTGGATGCAGCTGGAAAGATATTTGATGATCCTGATACAGCCATGCCATTAATTAAGCAGTTGGTTTATGAGCAGTGCACTAAAAAATGTAAAACTGCTAAAGCAAAAGGGACTCTGTATCGCCCCTGAGAAGGTGCAACAGAGCAAAGTTGTCAATTATCTTGGCTCTAAAATAACTAATTATCATATCATGCCACAAAAGGTAGAGTTAAGGAAGGATCATCTTTGCACATTGAATGATTTTCAGAAATTATTAGGAGATATAAATTGGATAAGAGGAAGTTTAGGAATGGCCAATTATGAATTAAAACCATTATATGATATTCTAATTGGAGATGCAGCCTTGGATTCACCGAGGCAACTAACCAATGAAGCCCGAGAAGCCTTAACAAAATTAGAGGATAGGCTACAAAGGACTTTTCTTCAAAGAGTGCAAAATATGATATTACCCTGTGCATTCTGCCTACCCAGTTACAACCTACGGGGATTTTATGGCAAAAGGACCCTTATTATGGATTTATGCTAAAATCTCACCTGCAAAATCAATTGAGTATTATCCTACTGCTGTAGCATTACTTGCACAACAGGGTATTCAACAGTGTTTACAATATTTTGGAACATCACCACAAATGCTAGTTGTTCCTTATGATTCTACTCAAGTCAAGATATTATGTGCTGCCATAGATGATTGGGCAATACTGCGTTGTACCTATCCAGGACACATAGATTGCCATTATCCTAAACATCCACTATTAACTTTCTTTAAAGAACATCCTGTAGTTTTCCCTAAGGTAACTGCTTCCCAGCCCATTCCAGGAGCAAGTGTTATATTTACAGATGGGTCTAAGACAGGCTTTGGTGCTTATATGGTGGATTCTACTGAACCTGTAAAGCATCAATTCTTGCCAGGTGCACCCCAACAGGTGGAGCTTTCAATAGTTCTTGAAGTTTTCAAGGCTTGTCCGTTTGCATTTAATTTAGTGTCAGATTCTAGTTATGTTGTCAATGCTTTGAAAAGCCTTGAATGTGCAGGGCCCATCAAATCTTCTAGCCCTGTTAGCTCATTGTTTGGCCAATTACAGAAACTGATCTGGCAACGTAAGAATCCCTTTTTTGTGCAACACATCCACGCACATACCAGTCTGCCAGGTCCATTGGCTAAAGGCAATGATATAGTGGACCAGTGTACTAGACAGGAATGGATGTTTGTGGCTTCTGCCATACAAAGAGCACATGCTTTCCATAAAGAATTTCATGTTAATGCAAGGACATTACAACAAAAGTTTTCTATCTCACGTGCTGATGCACGAAAGGTGGTACTAGATTGCCCCCAATGTGTCATTTTTCATCATCCTTCTAGATTAGGAGTTAACCCTCGTGGTCTGCTCCCCCTAAAAATATGGCAAATGGATGTTACACACATCTCTAAATTCGGACGTGTCAAATACGTACATGTATCTGTTGATACCTGCTCTGGAATCATTCATGCCACCCCAATGGCAGGAGAGAAAGCCTCTCATGTTATTGCTCATTGCTTAGAAGCTTGGGCAGCATGGGGTAAGCCTCAACAGTTAAAAACAGACAATGGTCCTGCATATACCGGACAGAAGTTCACTTACTTCTGTCAACAGATGAATGTGCAACTTGTACATGGCCTACCATATAATCCACAAGGTCAAGGCATTGTGGAGCGTGCTCATCACTCCTTAAAGGAATTGCTTCAAAAACAAAAAGGGGGAATAGGCTATGGCCATACCCCTAAGGACAGGCTCTCTCTTGCATTATTTACTCTGAATTTTTTAAATTTGGATGCTTCCAATTGTTCTGCTGCAGACAGGCATCATTGTCAGCACAGTCCTTCTAAAGGAATGGTGAAATGGAAAGATGCCTTGACAGGTGTTTGGCATGGACCTGATCCTGTGCTGACATGGGCACGAGGTTCTGTTTGTGTTTTCCCACAGGATCAGCAAGACCCAGTGTTGGTTCCTGAGCGCCTCGTGAGAAGAGTCCATTGCCAAGAAGAACATGTCTGTGCGGACGGTGATCTCCCTGTTCGCGCTAATGATGATTCAGCTGGGAATGATGGACCTAAGATGGGGGATACTGTCAGTGTTCCCGAGACCAATGCCAGTCCGTCATGATGCAATATTATTCCCATGGCTATTCAGAAGTAATAAAAGTATGGATGTTCCATACCTCCCTATGGACCCAGAGGAAGCTCCTATAGGAGAAAATAGGTCTTTTGATTTAAAAGGAACTCTTTGTTTCCAAATTGTCAGAAACAGATCAAATGTTTCCCCATGTGTCTTGAGATATAACCAGATGACTGGATGGTTTGATTTGCCTGGACCAGGCCCTTGTTTTTCAGCCAATGCCTCTTAGGTTTCTGGATGGTGGCCTGCTAAAGTGTTGGGAAATGATACACCTGGTCAACCAAAATGGGCCCCCTTTTGTTGGGGTCAAGATGGAGGGAACGTCTGGCCCTGACAGGTTGTCAGTCTCGTACTGTGATCTGGGCCAATCAAGGGAAGAGTTTCACCTTTTCTCCTGGAATAAGCACAGACTTTAATCAGACTTTTGCAGGTAGTAATCATAGTGAGCAAAATCCCTCTCAGTTGTATATTTCTAATCCTTTTGATAATTGGCTATTGTGTGGCGGCATTAATGGAAGTTGCATGAATTTAGAGCCCCTAGTTATGATTGCTGGGGGAATGCATGGGATTAGTCAGTTTTCATGGAGTAGCTCCAAGCCTTGGGGCTCCTGGGATTCTGTGCCTGGCCCATTATCCACAGACATCACTGCCAGAACTGATACAGGCTGTGTGTATGACGGAGTTGAGCCACTGGCTAATATTACTTATAATCCTACTCCAGTTTGTATGAATCCTCCATTTTTGTTTATAGTGAGCAAAGAGAGGCCTGTATCTTGCCATAATAATACCTGTTTTTATACTCAATGCTGGAATGCTTCTAAATATGTTTATGCCATAATTACCCGTATGCCTCGCTGGGTGCCTATGCCAGTTGATGCTCCTAATGCTATTACCCTATTTAGACAAAAAAGAGATTTTGGCATTACTGCCGCCATTGTTACAGCTATTTCCTTGGCGGCTGTTGGAGCCGCTACAGCCGCCTTTGCCATGAGTCATACTGTACAGACGGCACAGGCCTTGAATAATCTTTCTGCCAATGTGGCACATGCTCTGGATGTGCAAAAGGGCGTCAATGCTCAAATACGAGGAGGATTGATGGTGTTCAACCAGAGAATTGACCTGGTTCAAGAGCAAATTGATACCCTCTGTCAGATTGCCCAACTCGGCTGCCAATGGAAGTATGAAGGGTTATGTGTGACTAGTGTCCAATATAATAATTTTACCCATGCTGCAGATTTATCTAAAAGGTTGTCTAGTTATCTTTTAGGCAATTGGACCGGAGAGTTTGATAACCTGATGGACCAGCTGAGGGTGGCTATTGTCACTGTAAATTCGACCCGAATGGATACCAGACTGGTGGAGGGATTATCTTCCTGGATTGCTACAGCCATGGATCACATGAAGGAGTGGGCGGGAATAGGAGCCCCAGTAGGCTTACTGGTGCTCACCTCCCTAGTATGCTTGTGGTGCATTTGTTGCATTAGGATCTCACAGCGTCGCCATGTGGCCATGATTATCCAAGCCTTTATGGCCATTGAAGCAGGACAGTCCCCCCAAGCCTGGTTGGCTACTTTAAAAGATATTTAGGCACAGGATGCGAGGCCTGTGCACTGCACTTGAGGCTAAGATATGCTGACCTCAAGAAGAGCTAGTCTGATTGCATGTGGGTTGGTACCCTAACTCCCACCTCTGTGAAAAGGGTATCAGACGGGTCTAGTGTTCTCTGGGTGGACGAGGCCTAGACAAACATTAGTACATGTTCCATTTTAGCAGAGATCAGACCTCTACTCTTGCCTGTTGCTCTGTAAAACAAAAGGGGGAACTGTAGAGAGCTGCGTGTAGCCGCACCATAAAGATGGCTCTGGCTTCCACACTCTGCCTTCCCAATGGCAAGTACTCTTTGTGGTAAACAGCTCCTTATTTGGCTATGGCTGGATTCGTGTGCCGCTGGCATATGTGTGGACCTGTGGATAGTGCCCACGTGGCTGTCTGGGGTTGGTAGCCCAGACCTACTTAGGGACTGGGAGAGGCTTGCCCCTGAGAGAGACATCGCTGCTAACAAGGTCCTGAATAAACAGTGTAAAGAAGAGCCCCAGTGTTGCGTCATCCTTGCTGGGCGAGGCGGTCGCAACAAGGGATCACCCAATGACAGAGAAATGGATGAGATCTACATGAACAACCTGGACGACAGTGGGAGTAATGAAGGGCAAGGTTCGAGGGAAAGAGAGTTTAGGGGAGCAGGAGATCCCAGCTGGATCAAGAACAAAAAGGGAGAATGAGAAATAACAGACCATGATAAATGAAGACCACATGAGAACAGGAATAGGCAGAGTGCTTGAGAGGTCCCCAGAAATCCACAATGATATATCCTTCATAGACTGCTGGCAGTGGTCAAGGGAGGGCCTGATCTGACCTAGTCTGGTGATCAGATGACTAAACACCCTAGTAGTCGTCTTGGAACTCTCATCTAGTAACTGATGGAGTGGATGCAGAGATCCTCAGCCAGGCCCCTGGTGGAGCTCCAGGTGTCCAACTGTTGAGAAGGAGTAGGGACTGCAAGAGCGTGAATTGTTGAATCCAAGATTGCAAAAAGCACAGGGACAAATAGCCAATCGAATGGAGACACATGAATTATGAACCAACAGCTGTGGAGCCTCCAGCCGGATCAGGTCCTCTGGAGAAGTAAGACAACTGAATAGCTTGATCTGTTTGAGAGGCTCCCAGGCTGTGTGACAGGGACCTGTCCTTGGTGCATGAGCTGGCTATTTGGAACCTTGGGCTTACACAGGGACACATGCTCAGCCTGGAAGGAGGGGACTGGACCTGCCTGTACTGAATCCACCAGGTTTAAATGAGTCCCCAGGGGTGTCTTGGTCCTGGAGGACATGGGAATGGAGTGGAAGCACTGGGGGGAAGGTGGGATTGGGGGCGGGAGGGGGGAGGACAGGGGAACCCATGGCTGATGTGTAAAATTAAAACACGTTAATTAAAAAATAAATAAATAAATAAAAACTATCAGAGGGAATGAACAGAAAGTTTGTCACTATATGTACCTGATTTGAAATGTATTTCAAATAAATAAAATATTGTTATAAAAAACAAAACAACAACAACAAAAAAGAACACGGAGTGCATCAAGAAGCAGAGGCCACAGCCTCAGAGTTTCAAACATACAAAAACATAGTTTCAGCACAGACTGCTGTCAACAAAACAGCTAACAAAACTCTCACCAAGTTGCATGGATCAGCCTGAGAGCATATATAGACATATTTACAAACACAGATATTGAATTATCTTCTTTTTTTTTTTTCCCCAGAGCTGAGGACCGAACCCAGGGCCTTGCACTTGCTAGGCAAGCGCTCTACTACTGAGCTAAATCCCCCAACCCCCATATTGAATTATCTTATCAGAGACCTTGCAGCTAATGTCTCTGTCTTCACAAACAATACTAGTTTGAGCTTGGTAATTTTTATTATAGACATGCTTGTGACATTGTTGGGCAGACATAAGACAGGCATTAGATGTGGAGACCACTGAGGACGGACCCCTCTCCACAGCATCAGCTTTGGATGCCATCACCTCTTTTCTTGGTAACCAGCAAGGGACTCATCACAATTGTTCCTTTTTAATTTTCAAAATATGAATCTTATGAAATGCAGGAGGGTGGAGGGATCAAGGCTTTATTGAGTCCACTGAGAAAAAGTCACTTCTTACTGATTAAAAGAACATGGAGTTCCACCTCTGGCTCTGGGTGGGGACATGACATTCTACTCTGTCTCAAGTGTGAGAACATTACATATTTCCCCTTTCTTCTTGCAGTGCTCACAGTTTGCCCACTTTTATGAGTTCTAACTCACAAGCAGTAGCTTGCCCTGCACTCAACTCAAGTATCTTTTCATCAGATACTTAATGAACTGGAAACATGTCCACCCTCAGGGTGTTCAACTTTGCATGGAGACCCTCACCCACAAAGCTTTTTTCAGACCTCTCTCTCTGAGCTTGCATGCTTTTTTGGACCCTGACTCAATAAGGAATATCTCTCCCTCTTCTCCATCTCCTTTCTCCTGACAGCAAGACTTCCAGAATACTTGCTGTTTTTCTTTCAAAACTTCAATAAAATGGTCCTGAAGATTAAAAAAAAAAAAAAAAGAGTGAAAGTGGGTGAGAAAATGGCAAATGAAATTAATAAATTGGAACATAATGGGGCAAATGCACTCTGTAGAACTAAATCAGACACAAGGAATGTTCAACCTTAAAGTTGGACATGGCATGATAGTTGAAGCAACTGAATATAGTTTGAGCTAATTAAATCAATATTTTTTTATTACGAGGTGATAAAATTTGTAGGAACTTCAGGAAGTAGTTACTTACTAATAACTTGTAATTATAGATAGTTTTAAGTGTTACATTTCTGAGAAACAGACCAATTAGGAAGAATTTTAAAGCTTTTTGAGCTCTAAGTGTGCATATTGATTTTAATAGATTCGAAAAAGAGAATAGAAAGAAAAAATGGTTTGTAATAAAACTGGACAAGGAAAAAGTCCTAACTAAAAAACTTAAGGTCATGCTCATTATAAAGTGACGGGACATTTTGCTTAGATGACTCCAAACTGTGAGGGATCTTTTAAACTGTACTTTTAACTATTCAAGGGAATCCCTCCTTATTTTGGGTAAGAAAATGTGAGATACCAATCTTGCAGAGAGACATAGCATGTTGACTGTACTTTCAAGAACATAAAGAAAACAATATTTTTATAATAATGCTGCAGATTCTTACACACATGTGGAGTATGAAAATGGGTAAGCTGTTGACTAGTTTGAAGATAGAATGAAACTGGAAAGTTGATTGGAAGAGGTGGGTTGGGAAATTTTTGAGAGAAAAATTAGTGTTAGAGAATGTCAAGTGTAACAAGTACTTTGTTAAGTACATGTGTGAGTCCATGAAGAATGAATATGTAACTTAGGTATAAACTTGAGGGACACCGCAGAGAAAGATTATTATCAGCTAAAACAGAACAATATTAAAAATAAAGCAGATGTATAATGCTAATCAATAATGTTAGTAATATAAGAGAATAGAAAAAGTAGGAGGATTTCAATATGTGAATTCCAGGCAACACAAAGGGAGGGGAGAAGGAATCATAGTTATGTTTCTAAATTTGGAATGATTTCATATCACAAGAAGCAGGGGAAATTCCTTTAAAGATTTGCTGCCTACATAATTTGGGGATTGTCTAAAAAGCACTGAGATGAGTTTCCTTCAAGGTTCATAGGAATCAGCACATCTCATTGAGCTTGGTCTTGTTTCTTTTTCCTTTATTTATTCTTTATTTTATTTAAGTTTTTTTTTTTCATTTTACATACCAACCACAGTTCTCTCTCCCTCTCCTCCTCCCACTCACCCCCCAACTCTTCCTTCATCCACTCCTCAGAGCCAGTAAGGCCCCCATGGGGAGTCAACAATGTCTGGCATATTATTTTTTTGAGGCAGGGCCAAACTGCTCCCTACTGTATCAGGCAAGGCAGAGCAAGGCATTCTTCCATAGGGAATGGGCTCCAAAAAGTCAGTTCATGCACTAGGGATAAATCCTGGTCCCACTGCCAGTGGCCCCACATACTGCCCTAGCCACACAACTGTCATCCACATTTTTCAGTCCCTTGCAGGTTCCCCAGCTGTCAGTCCAGAGTCAATGAGCTCCAATTAAGTAGGGGCAGCTGTCTCTATGGCTTCCCCCATCATCATCTTGATCTCTTTGCTCTTTAATCCCTCCTCCCTCTTTTCAACTGGATTCTGGGAGCTTCACCAAGTACTTAGCTGTGGATCTCTGCATCTGCTCCCATCAGTTACTGGATGATGGCTTATGATGACAATTAAGATAGTCATCAGTCTGATTACAGGGGATTACCAGTCCAGGGCCCCTCTCCACTATTGTTTGTAGTCTTAGCTGGGTTCATCCTTATGGATTCCTTGGAATTTCCATAGCAGCAGGTTTCGCCCTAACCCATCATGACTTCCTCTATCAAGATATCTCTGTCCTTGTTTTCCTTCACTGTTCCTCTTCTAACTGACCATCCACTTTCCTCCTGTTCTTTTGCCACTTCCTCCCCTTATCTCATCCCCCACCCCTCATGTTCTCAATTTACTCTGGACATCGTATCTATTTCCTCCTCCTATGGGGGACCCATGTCTGTCTCCCTTAGGGTTTTCCTTGCTACCTACCTTCTCTGGGGTTGTGGATTATAGCCTGGTTATCCTTTGCTTTACATCTAATATCTATTTATGAGTTAGTACATACCATGTTTGTCCTTCTGCGTCTGGATTACTTCACTCAGGAGGGCTTTTCTAGTTCTGTCCCTTTGCCTGCAAATGTCATGATGTCATTGTTTTTTTTTTTTTTTTTTTTTACTGCTGAGTAAGTACTCCATTGTGTAAATGAACGACATTTTGTTTATACATTCTTCAGTTGAGGGGAATCTAGGTTGTTTCCAGGTTCTGGCTATTATGAATAATGCTGCTATGAACATAGTTGAGAATGTGTCCTTGTGGTATAAATGTGCATCCTTTGAATGTATGCCGAATAGTGGTATTGCTGGATCATGAGATAGACTAATGCCCAGTTTTCTGAGAAACCACCATTCTAAAATTTCTATGTAAGGTTGCAATCAAATCTCTTTACTGTGCATGAGTTATAGAAGTATTTTGACAAATAAAAAGTTATGCAATATTTAAAACATTGTAGGTAAAACTACTGCTAATACCACATACAGTTGAGACTTAAAAACTATGATATTTATTGTCATAGTAATACTATATGATCAAACACAAATAAATATGTATGTTAAATTCCCAATTAAAAGTTAAAAAATTATGATATAGATAGAATAATACCATGATATATATATCGTGTGTTTGTGTGTGTGTGTGTGTTTGTTGTGTGTGTGTGTGTGTGTGTGTGTGTGTGTGTGTGTGTGTGTGTGTGTGTTTTGGGATATGCATTTTCCAATTAATGTGTGTTGAGTAGATTTTTACCTAAATATTTCATTTTCTGAAATATTGGCTTAATTAAATGTTTACTACACTGAAATTAACCAGATAAATTAATGATACTTTTATAGTTCTCAAAATCAGTGAGAGCCTAAGACATAATAAAGACAAATGCAATTAAACAATAAATGCTCTGAAGCTCTTATTCTTAAACATATTTCTTCTGTTGCTATAAAAATCACATTGTTTAATAGGCTTTAAAATAAAAGTTAGAGTACAACATGCTTTTCCAAATTCTATGTCAGACAGTAAAGTATATTAATAAATGTGGAATTTAATGAGATTAATGACATTTGTAAAACTGAATTTATAATGTCGCAGCAACTAATGTGACTTAAACAATATAATAGACATGGGTGACTTAAATGACAATTTCCTGTGTTGAACCAGATTGGATGATGACTAGACTTGAAAACAAAAATGCAGAAATACTTCATTTTGAAACAAATATAAAATCATAAAAGAAAGAATGCTTGGAAATGCTGAGAATAAGAAGTAACTAAGGTAATTTAGTTTTCCAAGTCTATATGCATTCTACAAACTAGAAGCCCAGAATCATCTGAAAACAGAACTCATAGAGAATGGGAATTTTTTTGTAACAAATGATGTAATTTTACCAGTGAAAAAACTGGAAATGAATATATCTATGTCTGTGCTTAATCCTCAGTAGCCAAGTTTAACTGGCCTGCATCCAAACAGAAAATTTGTGGAAATGAAATAATTGTCTCTTAACATAGTCAATTAGGTAAGAAGAAAAAGGAGACCAGGTTTTCTAGGAAGGATTCAGTGGTATTGTGTAGAGTTAGTCTGAGCTGTGTTTCTGTATTAGGCAGTTGTGGCTAAAGTAAAATAGATGTGAAAAATGGAATTTAGTAGATGATGGGCAATTTTGAAGTGTTAAATATCATTGATTTCCATTTATTAATGACACACAAAATTACATATACCACAGAAAGAAAAAACCCTATGAAGCATGATGGATGCTGTTAAGGAGAAGAGACACTGTGTGGATAAAGAGTGACAGGTATAACTGTAGTTCCTTTACCTGTACCAGCAATGACTGATCTGCAATAGTTTTGAAGTCTTTATGGAAGTCAGATATCCCAAATACATGTGATATGTGTGAAAGAAATAACTCTGCTATTGTCCTCCTTAATTCTTTCCCCAGACACTAGACTACAGCAACTTGAGAAAGAAAGTGTTTATTTCATCTTACATTTCCAGGTAACAATCCATCACTGAAGGAAGTCAAAACAGAAACTGCAGAGACAGTGGAGAAGCGTTGCCTACTGGTTGCTTTCCATGTCCTGCTCAGTTTGCTTTTTTTTCCAAAACAGAAACATCTACCCTGGGATAATACTACCATCAATAGGTTTGGTCTTTCCATGTCAATCATCAGTCAGGAAACATTTCCAAAGACATGTCTGCAGTCCAGTCTTAAGAAGGCTATTCCTTAATTAAGGTACCTTCCCTGGTGACTCAAGATTATACTAATCAGACCAACACCAACCAGCATACTAATAAAATAAAATATAGCCACTTTCCTTGATAAAAACAGGTGCCATATATACATAATTGTAGCTGAAGTTTTCTACGGTCCTGCCAAGCCCCACCAACCTCACAGCTGCTTATAAAATAATCATGCAGAAGCTTATATTAATTAAAACAGCTCAGCCACTAGCTCAGGCCTACCACTGACTAGCTCTTCCACTTAAACTCAGCCCTTTTCTGTTAATCTATAAGTTGCCACGTGTCCCATGGCTTCACCTGTGTGACATTACATGTTGCTCCTTGGACAGCAGGCTGGCATTTTCTGACTCAGCCTTCCTCTTCCCAGAATCCTCCCTGTTTGCTTATCCTGCCTATACTTCCTGCCTGGCTACTGGTCAATCAGCATTTTATTTATCAACCAATCAGAGCAACATATTCACAGCATACAGAACATCCCACAGCACATAATGGATTTTTTTTAGTTCATAAATTAAATGAAATTATATCAATTATTTGAAATATGAATTCAACATGAGATTATCATACTGAATGAAGTAAGCCATACATAGAAAGACAAATAGAATAGATTTAAAATTTGTGAATCTAAAATTCTTTTTATAAATTCATGTTCATGGAGATCATCTGGTCAACAGTTTGTAATGGTGAAAGGAAAGAATTTGTTGAGACAATGCGGTTTTCAAAGGTGAAAGAAACTAGCAATTCAATAAATATAACAAAACATTCAGAGAATCAGGTTTCATTAAAGGACATTTCAGACACATGAGCCATTTAAAAGAGAAAATGAAATTATCTGAACTCATGAAAAGAAGTGGAAGAAGAACAAAATGCCATCTCAACTGTTAGTAAAAGTTGGGATTGATCCATATCAAGTGGAAAATTCAGCTGAAATATATTTAATGGTTTAATATTGGCATAAAGGTGCCACATGTGAGTAATAGAAAGATATTTTTCCTTTGCAACCATCTTTGATATTAGCTAACTAAATATTTCATACAAGATAACTATATGTTTGAAATAATAAAGAAGTTTATGTTGCTTACGTTTGAAAGATTAATGCAATCGTTCTCTGAATAGTAATGTTTGGGATACTTGAGAATCTCTCTGTCAAAGAAAGATGGAAAAGAAAAGAAAAGGTGGTATTTCTTTTCCTTAGATTTTTGTCAGCCAAAAACAGTGACAAATGAAAACAAAGTACAGCAGTAAATTTCAAATGTCCTCACATCTCTCATTGTTTCTTCAAGTATGTTAGATTGGGATTATAACATGTATTCAGATCCTTGTGGGATACGTACTTACACCCATATATTTTTACATTCTTAGTATTAAATAGAAACAGAAATTATCAAATAACAGCACACAAAAGAACATATATTTACTTTATTAATTCATAAGTACAAATATTTCTCAACCTGTTATCCAATACAAAATGGGAAGCCCTTCAATCATAGTTGCAAGTAACATTACATGGACTGAACAGGTTATGTTTAGAAATATACATATGTATACATATACAAATAGGCATGCAATAATATTTAGTGAAAAAATAGGCCATGGATTAGAAAGGGAACAGAACAGGTATATGGGACAGTTTGTAGTTAAGAGAGAGAGAGAGAGAGAGAGAGAGAGAGAGAGAGAGAGAGAGAGAGAAAGCTGTATTTATCTGACATTTGTTTCTTGACTGACAACTTCCTCTTGCCTTGATATAGGTTAAATTTTAATAGGATTCTGGATTGTTGTAAGTACTTTCAGACATGCCTTCTCTACCTTGGAAGGGTATGTAAATTCAGCATAAGGCTCTTAGATCTTCTGAGGCAATATTTCTTTCATTTATACTGCACTGACAAGCATGAGCATCATATTGATTAGATGTAATAAGGTGATACGCAATTCCTTCTAAATTACCTTTCCCTTTAGTGACCATAGTATTCAAAGGATTTTGTAACTTTATATATTTATTTGTGATATTATTTAAATTGTATAAACCATTATTTGTCACAATTACTAATGCTTATCTTAAATTTTAAGATAGCTGAAATAGTATTTTATTTTAATGAGAACCTGTTCATAACATAGAAGCTATATGTACTGTTATAGCAAAATATATATCATGTCCTGAGACATAACCTGACCATACATTCAACATGGCATTTCATAAAATTTGATTTACACACATACTTAAATTGATTTTGTAAATCTAATTAAGGATGCTGTTTATGATGATCTTTTAAGAGGTCAATGCATTTAAAAATATTCCTTAGGGTATTATCAGACAGATAGTTAATGTTCAAGTACTTGGAAAAAATGTCATCAACAGCTTCAAGACATTAAGCTCAGCTATTTACTCTACAGTAATAGCAGAGGGAGGAAATGCCTGTCATCCTCGTTTCTACTATTAATCCTTTCATTTTATCTTTAGCTCGGCATGCCAACATGATACTCCTTCATTATGAAAGATTATGATTGGTACTTCAAGGAATTAGTTTTTAACACTCAAATGATCCAAGTTCCACTGATGCAAAGAATTTTAATATGATTGAAGAAAAATAATTATGGTTCCTAAACACCTATGTAGTCCGTCCCTCATAACAACATAATTATGAAACTTAATTACTATTGTGCTGTGAAATATCAGCAAATGTGTGGATTTATTACTATCCAAAGAAAGATACTTTAAATATTTTTTTTGTGTGTGTGTTTTGAGACTGGGTCATTCTCCTAGGTAAAACTGTCCTAGAATTCACTATGTAATCCATGGTGACCTTGATTTTGTGGCAATGTTACTGCCTCGTTTTCCAAGATAGAAGAATAAACGATGAGAACCGTTACATGAAACCTGTCTTGTTGATTTCTATGTTGTTTCTAAACTTAACTTTTACATATATAATGAATCCTTGTACTTAAAATGTAGGTGATCAAACATAGTTTTAAAAAAAAAGTATGTATGCTATATCTCTAAAAATGGATGCTAACTTAAGATTTACTGGGATATTAAAACATTCTACAAGGAAAAAAGAAATTGTACTTAAGATAGATATTCAAATTTTATTCTATTAAGTGCAATTCATTACATGTTTTGTGAATGTGTAGCATCTTATTTCTGTCTGTTTCTCTACCTCTTCCCTGTTTCATTATACATATATAGGAACTTGAGTGCTGATAATGTTTTTACATAGGCCTAAAAACTATCCTCATTGCAGAATAAAATAAATTACTCTCAATAAGACATGCATTAAAGAAATAAACCCTAATTTTCATGATTATGGTCTGAATTAGGGTAAATATGTCTAATGATTAATCAAAAGGGGATATTTAAACTAAACTTACTATTATCTTATAGTTGTAGTTATGTCACTGAGTATGTTAAAGCTTTTCATTCTGAAACCAACTCACTATGATACGAATGAAAATACAAGATTTCAAGTTTTATACCTTAACACATTATTTTGGTTGTCTAATCCTGTAGACTTTGACAAGTAATAACTTAAGGTACTTTAGTACACTATACTTATTAAATTATTTGAACTACATGTGGGAGCCCATTTTGGGTTCCTTGTGGCTTTACCCAGCAGGTCCACATAGAGGATGATTAGGACCACAGGTCTGAGTACAAGTGTCTGTAATGGTCTGCACTTGGTGTGCTGGGGGAGGAGGTCTTTTGCTCCACCCCTTGGCATCTCTATAAATACCCTGGGGCAGAGACAGTCAGGGCCCATTGGAAAAGGTTCCAGGCTCTCTCGAGGCAATCCTCTGTTTTCTATCTGTTTATATCTCTGCACTATAAATCCTTCTATCTAATATTTCCTCCTGTTCACACTCAAGAAAACTCTGGGGAGCTGTGGGGTTGGTGGGTAAACGCCCCACAGAATGGCGCCATGAACAGGGACTAAAGACAAAAAAAAGGGAAAAAAAAATGGGAGACTAAAGCAAAACGAAAAAAAGGGGGGACTAAAGAAAAAGGGACAAAAGATGAAAAAAGGACTAAAGGCAAAGTAAGAAAGACTAAAGAAAAAAGGAAAATAATAGTTTTATTAGAGATTTGGCGAAAGTGAGTCAGCCCTGCCAGTGGAAAGTGGCATGTCAGTGTTATGGAAAATATATATATATATATATTGAGGGGCAAGGTTTTATCCTCGAGAGAAAAAGAAAACGGATTGGAAGAATGTCTTATGTTGCAGCACATAATTCTCTTCTGTCAAATTTTTCTATCTTCTATCCCTTTCTCAATTTCTATCTGTGAAAAATAGGTATAAGGCATAGTGTAGTAATATAGTATAGGAAAAACTTAGAAGTGTAAGATTGTGTAGAAAAATAAGTAAGGCAACTAGACAGAAAAACTTCAGTTTTCTAACTTTGGGGGCTATGAACGCAAACCGGGGAAGAAAAAAATCTTTCGAGCTTTATGGGTTGTAAAAAAGCTCTTCTTTGAGCTTATGGGGAAGAAAAAGTTTCTTGTGGAAGCTTTTGACCTGGGGACAGCTGAAATGCTAAATCCAAGAGGCAGGAGAAAGTGATTTCTCCCTGATGCAAAAATGCAGGTGTAAAAAGCCAAGAAGTTTAAAGTTAGGAAGCTTTGGGAAAAGTTGGTCTTTCTCTTCTGGGGAAAAAAATCTCTTAAACTAAAAAAGCTTTTCTTGAAAAATTTGGGGGAAAAATCTCTTTAAAAAAAAAAGCCATAATCTTTCTCTTAAACTTAAAAACTAAAGCCTTTAACTTTCTCAAAAGGACAAATTAGAATCACCAGAAGATATTAGTATGGGAACCACCTGTGATTAGCTCCAAGGGAAAACAACAAACTTAAGACAGCAAAACCTCTCTAAGTTCTCTTTCAAGCTTTAAAAATACTCCCTGGAATGCAGGCAGCAGGGACAAGTTCCTAAAAATCTCTTCTAAGCTCTGTCTCTTCAAGCTACTAAAAGACAGTGGGTCAGAGTACCCTGAGGGAAACGCTGGGAGAGTGTGGGTGAAGAGGTACAGAGCCCAAAGGGCAGAAATCCTTACTTGGAAAAAGCAAAAAAGCCAAGCTTTTCAGTTACAGCCAAGCTGAGGCATCAAGCATCTTCTGAGTAAGCTATGAAAAGGTGCTCCTAATCTTCCTAAAGCAAAGATCCCCTGAAGCAATGCAAGCTGTTAGCATTGTATCCTGCTTTTGACCAAAAACCCAGAGGCAACTGGCCAGAGTCTCTGAGTTGGAGTGCATGTTGGGGATACTAGGGTTCCTGCAGTTGCAAACTTCCTGGAGCACAGAGCTGAGGCAGGAAGGTGCAGGACCCAGGGGAAGATTGCTAATGAACAAACAAAGCTAAAGCAGGTGGGAATGGCACAATTGTCAGCTTTCCTACAAGTCCCAGGTTGATAAGTCCACAGCTGCAAAAAGAAATCTGAGAAAAGCTTTCCTACCAGAGAAAGGACATTTCTGGGAAAACAGTAAAGCCGAACTGTGTCTGAAGCAGTTATGCTGCTGAGTCAGAATGCTGTCTGGGGAAAGAGCCCAGCCAGGGAAGAACAGAACTATCCAGGAGTAAAGCTTTCTTTTCTGTCAGAGAAAGCATCTCTTTGAGAAAAGCTTTGTTTCAACTGACACCCAGTGAGATGAGGGAGTGTAACCCTAAAGGGTGACTGCCTCTGGCATAAGCTCTGTCCTTGAGCACCTAGACAAGCAAATGCAACCCACTGGGGGACTGGGCAAAACACCTGTCCTAATGTGAGCTTAGATATGGCAAAAACCTATCTTGTTAGATTTTCAGTCTGTACGCAAACCACACAAACCCCGAAAATAGAAACAGACAAAAGCCCCTACCTTCAGTAGCAGGGAAAGCCGCCACTGTAGTGTCAGAAAACAGAAACCGTTTCTAGGGTAGAGGGGATAAATTGAGACCAAACTGGGAACTGTCAGGGGGTAAGACTCTGAAGAAACAGAAACGGAGAAGGGACAGATTCCTCCCCAGAAAATGCATGACCTGTGAAAGCTGCTAAGAGTTTGAGGCAGAATGGGGGGGGGGGGAGAAGGCCCCTACCTCCAAAAGCAGCTAGCAGAGGTACAGAGCAGCCTGAGATAAATGAAGCTCTGCATCTGGGGGAGCGGGGACGGGGGCGGGGGAGCAAGCAAAATGAGAATAAAATCAGTGGGAGAAAATATCTTTGAAGGAGCTATAGAAAAGCTCTGTTGTAAAAGTCAGTTTTTCACTGACTGGCTAAGGCAAACAAAAGCCCAGGAAAGTTGTTATCAGGAATTGCCCACCTCAATGCACACTAATGAGGCAGGTGCAGTTCTAATTCGGGGACCAGTGTCAAATGGAGAGACACCTGTTGAAGCCAGCTCAGAAGAGAAATCTCTTGGTTCAAATCTCTTGTTGCAAAAGCAAAAACTTCATAAGCAAGATCTGTAAAAGTACCAGAAGTTGACTCCCAGACCCAAAAAGAACTATGGGGAATGGAGTCCATAAGCTAGCTTGCAACAAAGGACTGATATAAAGGAACTGCATTCTGGGAAATGTATTTCAGCTAAAGTTGGCGATACTGTCCAAAAACTTTTCAGCTCAGAATGAAGTTTCTTAAAACAGTGCTAGAAAGCTTTATCTTACCTCTTGAGAACTCAGATGAGACAAAAAGCTACCTAGAAGAGCAAACAAGCCACTTGAAAATCCTTAAAACAAGGGAAAGCAGTTTATACACTGAACGTTGTCTTAGATATGCAGAAACTTTGTGAAATTAAAAATCCTTTACCTCGTGAACAAACAGCCTGCAGTGAGTGATTCCTTTGCAAATCTAACAAGGAGACAAGGGAACAGGCATTCAAAAAGAAATGACTGCTTTATAGACTGGAAACAAACTTCAGAAAATCACCTGAAAGTTCCTTATAAGAAATCAATGCTAAATATCACAGCTGCTAATAATATCAGGAGTTAAAGCTAATGAAGTGAAAATACTAAATCCTGAAAGTGCTTTTTCTCAGCAAGCTAATGAAGGATATGTTTCATGAAAGAACATCTATTCTTGACTCCTTTGAATAGTAACAGTTTTGGTGAAAATATTGGCACTAACAACAATCAAGTCAAAATGTTTCAGCAAATTCAAGACGCTATTCCACAAAAGAAAGCTGCCATGCTTTGTGGGCCATATTAGCGCTCACTCCAACCTTCCTGGTCCTTTAGCTGAGGGTAATGCAATGGCTGATAAGTTAACAAAGATAGTAGCATTATCCAAAGTGGAAATAGCTCAACAGTCACATGCTCTTCATCATCAAAATAGCAAAAGATTAAAGCAATTCAATCTTACCAAAGAAGCAGCTCATCAAATAGTAAAACGATGTGGGGTATGTCCAAAATATTTTCCTGTCCCTCACTTAGGGTGAACCCTCAAGGTCTTCTTCCTAATCATCTATAGCAAATGGATGTTACTCATATTGCACAATTTGGCAAATTAAAATATGTACATGTAACCATTGACACTTATTCAGGATTTTTTTGTTTGTTTAGTTTTTTTTTTTTTTTTTTTTTCGAGACAGAGTTTCTCTGTGTAGCTTTGTGCCTTTCCTGGAACTCGTTTTGGAGACCAGGCTGGCCTCAAACTCACAAAGATCTGCCTGCCTCTGCCTCCCGAATGCTGGGATTAAAGGTGTTCGCCACCAACATCCTGGCTTATTCAGGATTTTTAATGGCTAGTCCACAATCTGGGGAAGCTACAAAACATGTAATTATGCACTGCTTGAAGTGTTTTTCATACATGGGTATACCAAAAATTATTAAAACTGATAATGGTTCTGGATATAGTACTAAGGCAATTCAACAATTTTGTGCCCAATGGAAAATTATACATAAAACAGGTATTCCTTATCCTCAGGGACAAGGTATTGTGGAAAGGGGGTCTTAGAAGTCTTAAAATAAAACTTCAAAAAATAAAAATAGAAAAAGTAGAAATTTACCCTCAATTGCCACACAATGCATTAAATTATGCTCTTTTTCTTAACTTTTTGAATATGAATGTCTGTGAGCAGTCTGCCGCAGATAGATTTTGGCACAGTGGCATCCAAGTGACTCTTGCTCAAGTGAAATGGAAAGATCCCTGCTCAGGATTATGGAAGGGTCCCGATCCTGTGTTAAATGGGGTCGAGGACATGATTGTGTTTTTTCACACGAGGAGAATGAAGCTTGGTGGTTACTGGAGCATCTGGTAAGGAGCTTGGAACTAAGGAAGGTCAACTCCAATGACGGTCCTATAAAGGAACCAGAATGAAAGTGGCTGATTAGTGTTCTTGAGGTTTCCTCACTGGAAATAGAGTTCAGAGCTGTGGCTTTACTAGCTCCTTTAGAAAAATACTTTATATCACCTAATAGCTGTGCAGTATTTTACTAAGAGCTTTATAGCAGCTAGATATGGTAACTTCACCCTCACGGTGAAGTGAAGTTTTTCATTGGTAGAACAAACCAAAAGCACTGCTGCAGTAGAAACGTTTGTCTGAAATGAAGCACTTAAGGGAGCTATTTTGAATTTGGGTGAAGGGACAGCCTCTAGTTACAAAACATTTACCACTGACAGTGCATCTCTGCTGGTCCCTGGGCAACTTTGGGGTGTGGCTTCATACTGAGAATGTTACAGTTCCCTAGCAACTAGTATCACAACTCTATAACAACACTCACTAAATCCCAGTGTTGTATAGCAAAGCTGACTCTAAATTCTAAACTTTAGAAATGATGTATGTACTTCCTGTCTAGTTAAGAGAATATTTCTAATTGAGAGTAAGAAGTAGAAAAAGATGAAAATAAGATATGTGAGTTTGTAGAAATGATTCTGTCTTGTTAGATTTATGTTAAGAAATCTTTAGGTATTTGCTAAATTAAATATATGCTAATGGTAGCCCTATATAAGTTTTTAAAATAGATCTATAGATTTCCTTTAAGAATATAAACTTGCAAGAAGTATCTAAGATAGTCTTAATAAGCTTGTAAGAAGTAAAGATGCTAGTTGTAAATGCTAAGTTTAAGAAATAAGATGGAATGAATATAAGCAAATAAGAAGTAAATAAGAAATATATTTGCTAAGTAGTTCTATAGTTTCATTAAGACATATAAATAAGTAGATGTTAACATTATATGTGAATTTGTAAAAATATGTAAATGTTGAGGGTGAGTTTATGCTTTTAAGCATATGTTATTTGTGAGTTTGTGAAAAAGTATAAATATTGAGTGTAAATCTATGCTTAATGTACATGGTGAAAGAACCTGAGACACAGAAGGTAGTGTCCTAGTAGATTGCAAAGCAGGCAGTTTGAATGGTTTCAAAATCTCCTATTGGTGAAATTATTAAGGCCACTCCATGTAGTTAAAAGGGAGGTTTATTTTGTGGGGTAATTTACAAATGAAGGGGTAGGTTGCAGGGTCTGGCAAAGGTATAGCACAGTCCGGCGGTGTTCTCTGGAGAACTCTGCTCGGTCTACCTCCTGCGTCCAGCGTCCCTGAACCAAGAGAGCGACCTCCTCTTGTTCCTCGGTCTTCCGCTCCCTCCTCTGCCCCGCCTTGTGGGCATGATCATTACTGAAGCCTCAATGGGGGTTGGAACTTCCAGGCCAATGCTGGGATGGCTATCCACTACAATCTCCAGAAGCTACTAAGAAGCTAAGAATGACAGACGCCAGAACCAGCACAACAAGGCATCCGCTGCTGAGATCCATGAAAAATCATCACAACATAGAAAAACCTGAGCTAACATCAAAAACCTTGCAATTTAAAATACTACTGTAACTTAAAAGATCTCTGTGAGAATAAAAGTTGCAGAGATGCTTGTTTGAACTAAAATTGTTAACTGCAAAAAGTTTTGGTTATAAAATGTCTCTTCATATTTGGAAGTGAAAACCTGATAACCAGAATTTACTTTTTTGAACTTTTTGAACTTCAGAAAATGAGAGAAAACTACAAAAAGGTTTTGTTATGGATTTCTTCATATTTGGAAGGCTTGTACCAGAATTTATTATTTGAATTTTGGGACTTAAGAAATGAAATGAACAATAGATTTCATTGCAATGGGACAATTTTGAGTTTACTTATAGTAACGATCTAGAAACTGTTTGCTGGAATTGGGTTAAAAGTGGAACTGTTTAAATGAAGAAATTTATTGTTTCTACCTAGAGTCGAGATGCAATTTTGTGTATGCATATATACTTTATTAACTGGTGATTCATGAATTGTTTTATGGAACTGTTTATGTAAAATGGAATTACTTTTGGAACTGGTTTTTGTGTTGCAAACAGAACTGTTTAAATGGAAAAGTTTGGGTTTTCTAACTAGGCTTGAGACTTTGCTTAAAAAATTATAAAGAAAAGGGAGAATTAATATTTAGTCTATTTAATTTAAAAAATATTTTCTTGTTTGAGTGGATTAATGTCGTTTTGTTAGTAAGACATGCAAATGGAGTATATCAAGAGACTACTTTTAAAGTGTAAAAAGTTTTATTAAGAAACTGCTTTTGGATGTTTTGATTTTTCAAAGTGTTAATGGTTAGATTGAGAATATTGCTTTTCAATATGGGTTTGTAGGAATTGTATAAGTTTGGGTTTTTTCTAACCAGGTTTGAGATTTTCTTTAAGAATTTATAAAGAAAAGGAGTTATGAGTGAATTAAGGTTGAATTACATTTGCAGAAATTATGTTTAAACTATTGGTATTAATGCACCCTGGTTTTGTGAAGTTAAAGAAATATTTAAGTTTGATGTGAATGCATCGAAGTTTTTCCTATGTTCTGTTAGCAAGAAAATTCAAATGGTTCTATTAAGAGTAAAAGTTGTAAGACTGAGAAAAATTGTTAACTATATATATCACCATACGTGTTAATTCAAATGATTCTTTAAAGAGTTTGCGTTGAGTTGTAAGATTGAGAGAATTGTGACTATGTATAGCAATATTTATGTTAACCTGTTAATGGTAATGATTAAGCTAAGGGATTCTTTAAGTTTGCAATTGTATTAAGTTTTTGGTTTAGAGAGGGCTTGATGCAGCTAAAGACTGCTGTAGTCACCTTGGACCGAATCCAAAAGAGAAATGCCATCTTTATCATCCTCTCCTCCCATTCTTGGAGGTATAAAAGCTATGGAGATTGCTGTAAGCTATTAATAATGAGTTATTTTTTTATATATTAAGAAAGGGGGATCTGTGGGAGCCCGTTTTCAGGTTTTTCATGGCTTTATCCAGCAGGTCCGCGTAGAGAATGATTAGGGCCAAAGGCCTGAGTGCAGGTGTCTGAAATGGTCTGCACTTGGCTGTGCTGGGGGAGAAGGTCTGTTGCTCCACCCCTTGGTGTCTCTATAAATACCCTGGAGCAGAGACAGGGCCTGTTGGAAAAGGTTCCAGGCCCTCTTGAGGCTATCCTTTATTTTCTATCTGTTTATCTCCACACTATAAATCCTTCTATCTAATATTTCCTTCTGCTCACACTCAAGAAAACTCTGGGAAGCTGTGGGGTTGGTGGATAAACACCCCACAATTAAATAATTCAGGGTTTATGCCACATTCATATCATGTATAATGTTTTTGAGCAACAAATGCAAGTGAGTATATGTTATTTGAATACATAGTCAGTTTAAAGAAAAACATATTTAAAATATCATATGTATGTATGTGTGTGTGTGTGTGTGTGTGTGTGTGTGTGTATTTTATACCTTGTTAGAAAATTTAGTAATTAGGTCATGATTGGCACTAAATTTGGTATATCTAGTCTATTATATAAATGCTATCAACAAATAAAATAGGCATTGTATGTTTTAAATGGAAACTTGCTATTCATTTATTTTCCTTTTAAATTTTATTATTGTTGTTGTTGTTATTTTACATCCCTACCACAGTTTCCCCTTCTTCCTTTACTCCTAGCCCCTCTCCCCTCTCCATCTGCTCCCCCACTCACCCTCCATTTCTATTCAGAAAAGGGCAGGCCTTCCATGGTATGTATTTACAATAAAACATCTCTAATTTAGAGTTTAACACAAAGTCTATAGTATTCAAATCAAACACACACACACACACACACACACACACACACACACACACACACACAAATAAATCCTCAAAGTTGTTCTTTTTAATTTCTCCTAACTGTGGTAATCATAATAGCAACACATGTTGGCATAGTTATTTCATGATTATTAATTTCTTGCATGTGAAATCATGTAAAGTAGCACAAATGGATGGGGCTATTTACTGCAGAAGATCACAGTTTGTGTGTAAAAAAACATATAAAAACGAGGGTAGATTAAGCCTTGCCCACTGATAATTATGCACATTTCAAATCTTGTTAAATGTTATTAAACTGATTAGTTGTGCATTTGTCAGAAAAAAAATCTTTAAATTCTGTGTATTCACTATTAGATGAAACACAATTGATTACAGAGTATGGTAAAAAAAGTTATGGATTGGGAAAGAATTAAAATAACCTGAAACAGTTCAATTGAAGAACTTCAAGCAAGATGGATACTAGGAGAAAAGATGAAGATAAATGATTAGAAATACATGCAAAATCTAATTTCTTGAGATTTAAACAAGAAACAGAATAAGTCAGTTTCAGAAAGGTGAATACTGCCTGTTTCCTGTCCTCTGTGGATTCATCCATCAATACTTCTAGGAAATAACTCATTTCCTGAACTTTGGGAGCAATCACTTTCATCTCAATGAATAAGTGCTAGAAAATGTTAATGTGGCTTTGTATTAGTAGAAATATTTGGAGGGGATGATTTGTGCAAGGTAAACTTGCATGGGGAATGCCTCTCCAAATGCATTGGCTCTTTCTGGACAAAAGGAAGGGGAAATTTCTGAGAACACTAATGAATATTCATTATGGAAAGACTTCCCATTACATGCAGAAATAGACACATGGGTGAGCATACTCATTTCAAGATTATGCTATTTTTTTTATACATCACATGTCCAAAAGCAGAAGATTTAGTATTACCATGTGATTTGATAATCAAATTTCTCTTTCTATGTGTTTGGCTCAGTGGTTTGACTGGCTTCTATATTTTCTCTTAAGATCCTCATTTGAAAGAAAGAAAAATAAATAACAATTTGAATATATATTATTTAAACTAAATTAATTTGATCATCAATTAAAATGACAGCAGACTTTAACCTAAAATCTAATTAGTTAGAAGCTAATAATTCAGTCTCATGCTTTCTTGCTGCATGATTTTTCTACTAAGAATATCAATGGTGAATGATATATTTTTGTACCCACTTAACAAAGAAAGAAAGAGAGGTTCAGGTAGTCACTTGGTTGCCTCCCCAAGGCCTCATGAGGCTCAGAAAGTACTGCCTGTAATCAGGAGTCCATTCAAATTCAAACCAACAGTCACTGATCGTATTGACATTTAAGGAAGTCACAGGCTCAGTTGTTTTTCACCACACTACATAATGGTATAATTGTTCAAAGCTAGTTTTATCTGAATTCAAATGTCATGATTATTGCATGAAATATAATAGTAAAAATGTCCAGCTGGGCCAGGAAAGAAAACAACCAACTCTGAACCTAAAAGGATATTCTCTATTTGTGTCTAGATAATATATGAAAACATTTCAGCATTTATGAGTAACATTATTCTGCACATGAAAATATTTGAGATTACAACAACTAGATCATTCAGATCACATCAAATTCTTCCACCATGGGTCCTACTGCAAGGACTGAACAAAATGTCATGAAGAATCATTTTATATTGCTGACAAGACAGTCTAGAGACAAACTGTAATTCTGGGTAGACACATTTCTCTCACTCAACTATGACTTATTTATCATTTTTACTAAAATAAAATTTCAGGAGATTAGGTTAACTTTGTAGATTTTTAGCAAATTACTTGAAAAAATTAAAATAGTTTTCTTTTAAAGTCATATTTAGTACATATACTTTTAATAGCAATTATCAAAGAATTCTTAGAATAAGAGGAGTGAATGTGAGAATATACTAAAATAAGATTCTCTTTCTCGTTAGTATGTATCCTTGGAGCAACTACCTTATTAATAAATGAATGAAGCATTTTCAGGCATGTTTTTCAGATTAGAAAACACATTAGAAAAACACGTTTTGAGAAGGAATCCTATGGATTAAAGCTGTTAGCTTTTCTTGTTACTTTTATGAAAATATTTTCATTTTGAATACATTTATCTGTATTTTCTTGTAGAACACATCCTGTATTCAATTTAAACAAGGAACATAAATATGTTAGAAAAATAACTGAAAGTTAAACAAATTTTAATGAAGCTGATTTTCAGACTAATGCAGCTTTTTAGATTATATCTAATTTCAACAGAGGTCAGTCCATCTGTGCCCCTCCCAAGATTAATATGAAGTGCATCTTCGAGCATTTTTAATCATTGAAACCTCAATGACCTTAGAGCAAAAATGAAGTTTAGCTGGAAATATTGCTGCACATCAGCATTTCCATCAAAGTGCAGAAATGCTGAGCACACAAGACCCACTCAAGCACCATGTTTACATGTTAATGAGAAAGAAAAGAGTGAAGGGAATATCAATTTTATTTAAATATCTAAAATTGATTTGAAATATTTACAAGTAGTTAAATTGTCATTACTTATACAAAACACATAATTTTGAAATAGAATATGAAAATGATTACTTACATTGCCAATAAAAATGATTTTAGGGTTTGGAGCATGAAGTGCAACCCTTGGAATTAGAGCAAAGTTCTGGGCCAGGTAATACCCTCCTGTAATGTCAGTCTCTGCAGATGGAGGCCAACATAATCTACATAAGGAAATCAAAGTCAGCCAGGACTACGTAAGGCTTTTGTCTCAGGAATGAATGAATGATAAAGTAAAGAGAAATAAATGTATCTGAGAAAACGTTAGCAGAGTGTTAAGGTCCCGCCTCCTTATGAGCAGGAAGATTATCTAAATTTAACTCGTAGAAGAAACAAAACAATGAAGAAAAGTTGATTAAGTGGGGAAAGCAGAACTTTCAAAGCCACAGGTGGTCTGTTCTCAGACAATTGTCAGCATCTTTTTCCCCCAGATTTTGATCTCATTAGGGAGAAAGGTCAGACAGTTGATATTCCTTTGCCCACAAGGACACAGATTCCAATACTTAACAGCTTTGCTACATATGTGCCTGCAAACAAATTACATCCATGAAGCTTAGAATCATTTTTCGTTTTCATTTTTCTCATATTTATTTGAAAATTGTGTCACATTTTGGAACCAGTCGAAGATCTAAGTACATGAAGGATACTTTAGTATTCAGAAGAACCTCAGTGTACTGTAAATTCTCTACTGTAAGAACTCAAAACTTACTGAACTAGAGGGGCATACTTACTGCCTAGGATGTCTGTAGTTTGCATGTAGACTACATTAATGACCCAGTCACGTAACAGATTGTTACAGATGTTAGATGATAGGCTACACAGGGATTCATATGAGATCCCTTGATCATTGCAGGATTTCTGTGAAAGGTAAAATGGAAAACTGAACCTTCCTCTTACATACTTGGATAAAATGGCCAATGTGTTTGCACAAAGTGCTCTCTGGAGTTGGGGGTTTAAATCAAGTCAAGAGCAAGGAAGTGGAGGTTGGAAGTAAAGATCTGTGGGATGCCAGGAGATGAGGTGTTTGTGTGTGTTGGGGCTGAAGGTGCTTTGCTGTGGTGATGGGAAAGAGGCTGGGGACTTGGATTAGGAGGAGAGAGGAGGGGGTGAAGTTCTGCCTTAAGCTTCCTGCTACCCTAGCTGGAGTACCTGTTTCCTGTTTGTTTTCTTTCTTCTTCTTCTTCTTCTTTTTGTTTGTGTGTGTGTTTTGTTTTGTTTTGTTTTTTTGAGACAGGGTTTCTCTGTGTAGCTTGTGCCATTCCTGGAACTCGCTTTGGAGACCAGGCTGGCCTGGAACTCAGAGATCTTCCTGCCTCTGCCTCCCAAGTGCTGGGGTTAAAGGCATGCACCACCACCGCCAGGCTACCTGTTTGCTTTCTAATAAAAGACTTAAAGGGAGTGGCCCAGGATGGAATTGGCAGTGAGGAGGAACTTGGTGGAATGGCGGGAGGGGAAGCCATAATCAGGTTATACTGTGTGATTTAAAAATATATACATTCTCTCTCTCTCTCTCTCTCTCTCTCTCTCTCTCTCTCTCTCTCTCTGTCTGTGTGTGTGTGTGTGTGTGTGTGTGTGTGTGTGTGTTTGTGTCAGTAGAATGTTTATTAACATTTAGGAAGCCTTGGAACTTAATCCCAGCCCCTCAGAGTCTGAGCATGGTGGCACACTCCTGTAGTTGTGGAACTTAGGGAAAGAAGGCAGGAAAGTCAGAAGTTCCAGTCATTTTCAGCTACATAGTAAACTAAAGACAAGGCAAAGACACCTGAGACCCCATCTTAAAAACATAACAATAGTTGAAATTACTACAGTGCTGATAACATATTAACAAAGTAGAGGCATTTACAAAGATATCAATGTAAAATGAAATAATAGTACAGACTTTCAATTTTCTTGAAAATGAAGAGCATGATCTAACACTGAACATTTGTCTTGTAACTGTCTGTGACAGTTTGAATAAGAATGGGCCTGAAGGCTCATATATTTGAATGCTTAGTCATCAGGTAGTGGCACTCCTTGAGAAGGATTTGGTAGTGTGGCCTTGCTACACTAGGTGTGGACTTGTTGGTGGAAGTATATTACTAGAGGTGGGCTTTGAGATTTCAAAAGCCAAAGCAATGCCCAGCTAAACAGGTGGATCCATAAATCATGCAAAAGAACCGTTCATATAACAACTTTTACAAAGTTTGGTGTAGATGTCCTAATTTATCATGTTAAGGCTGTATAAGATGTCAGTAAAAAGAAAATAGGCAACTTTCATTGGGAATTTTTACATAATACCATTTAATGGCAATTTTTCATAGTCAAACGTTAACTTTATTCTGATAGTAACATGGTTACATATTCCTAAAAGTCTAGGCCTTGGAAGATTGAAGCAAGGGTGCTAGAGTTAGAGGTAATTCTGTATCACATAGTGACACCTTATCTTTCCCTAAAATTTTCAGGAAAGAGTAAAGAAATATATTTTGAGAATTTAGTAGTTTTTACATTTAAAGAAAATAATTTACAATGTGTTCAGTCCTACATTTTAATTATTTAAAAATAGAAAATAAATTTTAAAATATTTCAGTGTAGGAGATAGAGAGATAGCTAATAGGCTAACATCCCACACGGTTCTTGCAGAGGAAACAGATTCTCTTCCTTAAATCTCTAGTTTTGCAACTTACCAGCTCCTTTAACTTCAGATCCAGGGAATCTGATGTTCTCTTTTGAGATCCATGGACACCTGCATTCATGTGCACATATCCATATACAGACACAATACACAAAATAAATCTTTAAAAAAGTAAATTGATGTTTCAATTTTACATTTAAATCTCTCTCTATATATATGTACATATGCATGTATATGTTATAATTTATTGTACCACTTTTTTGACAAGATTTTAACTAAAGAAAAATGTATTACATATTACCATACACTCAACATTTTTGCCTAACTTACTATAAAAAGCAGTGTTCTTCATTGTTTATAATAAGATCCAATTTGGATATCAGTGAAACAGGATTACAAAGTATATTTGAAAATGAATATTCGAAAAAAACTCTAAGATGACAGATAACCATTATATGATGATGTTTGAGATGTGATCTGTAAAGATGATTTAACAAAACATTTAGGAGAAAATGATTTGGAGTTTTAGAGCTTGCATAACTTAGTTAGGTAGTGGAAACAGGAAAGGTAGAGCATACGTTTGTCCTGGTTGAATGATTAATATTTACTTTTGTGTACTGGGAAAATTCCAAGGATATTAATTAGGCAAGGGGATGTATTCTCTGGAGATTCAGGTAAAAGATAATATCAACATTCAAGCATAGCACAAAACATCAAAGAATGATGGTTGTGAAAAAAAATTGTCCAAACCACAATACTCCACTTTCCTATTTGACAACCTTCCCTTCCTCTTTGCGAAGGCAAAGGGATGTGTTGGGGATCTGAAAACTGGAGGACAAGAACAGACAGTTCAGTGCAAACTTTGTTTTTAAGTTTTATATGTACCTTGGTAAGGATTCTCTGAGGAGCAAAAATAAAAGAAAAAAATCACTAAGTATTTTTTCTTTCTTATTTATTATATTTGTTTTAATTTTACGCATCAGCCATGGGTTCCCCTGTCCTCCCCCGTCCCACCCCCAACCCCACCTTGCCCCCATCCCCACCCCTCCATTCCCATCTCCTTCAGGGCCAAGACTCCCCTGGGGATTCATTTAAACCTGGTGGATTAAGTACAGGCAGGTCCAGACTCCTCCTTCCAGGATGAGCAAAGTGTCCGTTCCTGTGTAAGCCCAAGGTTCCAAACAGACAGCTCATGCACTAGGAAGAGGTCCTGGTCCAATAGCCCCTTTGGTTCATAATTCCTGTGCATCCATTTGTTTGGCTATTTGTCCCTGTGCTTTTCCAATCTTGGTCTCAACAATTCAGGCTTTTACAGTCCCTCCTCTTTCTTGATATTTGGACACCTGGAGCTCCACCTGGGGCCTGGCTGAGGATCTCTGCATCCACTTCCATCAGTTATTGGATGAGAGTTCCAGCACGAATGTTAAGGGTGTTTGGCCATCTGATCACCAGACTAGGTCAGACCAGGCTTTCTCTAGACCATTGCCAGCAGTCTATAGTGATATTTTATTTGTATTGAAATGTGATTTTATTTGTGTGTCAATAAAGTTGCCTTGGGGTCAGAGCAAGCCAGAGCAGAAGAAGAGCAGTAGTGGGGCACGCCTTTAATCCCAGCACCTGGGAGGCAGAGCTAGGCAGATCTCTGTGTGTTCAAGGATACAGCCAGCATGGCAGACACACTCCTTTAATCTCAATACCAACCATAGAAGACCTGGAGGTTTGTACAAACAGGCAGTGACAAGGAGGTCATGTGGCTGGGTTTACAACCAATGAGAAAACAGAACAGAAAGTCTTTAAATAGACAGGAAACACAGAAGTAGCTCTCTTGTGGAGAGGAAGAACAGCAGAAGCAGTGAAAGGTAAGGTTTTCCGCTCTTGCTCTGACCTCGTGGTATTTAACTCTGCAATCAGTTCTGTGTTTCTTATTTAACAAGCAGGTTACATCTACAGCAGTCTACAGAGGATGCTTCATTGAGGATTTCAGGGGACCTCTCCAGCAATCTGCCTACTCCTGTTCTCATGTGGTCATCATTTATCATTGTCTGTTATTCCTTGTTCTCCCTTTCTGTTCTTGATCCAGCTGGGATCTCCTGCTCCCCTAAGCTTTCTTTCCCTCAAATCTTGCCCTTCATTACTCCCACTGTTGTCCAGGTTGTTCATGTAGATCTCATCCATTTCTCTGTCATTGGGTGATCCCTGTGTCTTTCCTAGGGTCCTGTTTTCTAGGGAGTCTCCCTGGAGTTGTGTAGCAGTCTAGTCATCTTTGTTTTACATCTAGTATCCTATTATGAGTGAGTACCTGCCATGTTTGTCCCTCTGAATCTGGGTTACCTCACTCAGGATGATTTTTTTCTAGACCCATTCATTTGCCTGTAAAGCTCATGATGCCATTGTTTTTCTCTGCTGAGTAGGATTCCATTGTGTATATGTAACATATTTTCTTCATCAATTCTTCAGGTGAAGGACATCTAGGTTGTTTCCAGCTTCTTGCTATTACAAACAATGCTGATATGAACATAGCTGAGCAAATGCCCTTGTGGATATGATTGAGCATTCCTTGGGTATATGCCCAAGAGTGCTATAGCAGGGTCTTGGGGGAGATGGATTCCAAATTTTCTAAGGAAGCACCATATTGATTTCCAAAGTGGCTGTACAAGCCTGCATTCCTACCAGCAGTGAAGGTGAATTCCCCTTGCTCCACATCCTCTCCAGCATAAGCAGTCTTCTGTGTTTATGATCTTAGCCATTCTGACAGGTGTAAGGTGGTATCTCAGAGTTGTTTTGATTTGCATTTCCCAGATAATTAGGGATGTTGAGCAACTCCTTAAATGTCTTTCAGCCATTTGAACTTCCTCTGTGGAGAATTCTCTGTTTAGTTCTATAGCCCATTTCTTAATTGGACTGTTGGGCATTTTGATGTCTAATTACTTGAGTTCTTTATATATTCTGGGTATCAGCCCTCTGTCAGATGTGGGGTTGGTGAAGACCTTTTCCCATTCTGTAGGCTGTCATTTTGTTTTGTTGACCTTGTCCTTTGCTCTACAAAAGCTGCAGGTTCAACAGGTCCTATTGATTGATTGTTTCTCTCAGTGTCTGTGCTACTGGTGTTATATTTACAAAGTGATCTCCAGTGCCAATGTATTCAAGACTACTTTCTACTTTCTCTTCTATCAGGTTCAGAGTAACTGGATTTATGTTGAGGTCTTTGATCCACTTAAGTTTTGTGCATGGTGACAGATATGGATCTATTTGCAGCCTTCTACCCATTGACATCCAGTTATGCCAGCACCACTTGTTGAAGATGCTTTCTTTTTTCCATTGTACAGTTTTGGCTTCTTTGTCAAAAATTGTATGTTCATAGGTGTGCGGGTTAATGTCAGGGTCTTCAATTCGATTCCATTGTTCCACATGTCAGTTGTTATCCCAGTACCAAGCAGTTTTTATTAAGGTAGCTCTATAAGTAGAGCTTGAGGTCAGGGAACATGATGCCTCCAGAGGTTGTTTTGTTATACAGGATTCTTCTGGCTATCCTGGGTTTTTTGTTTTTCCATATGAAGTTGAGTATTATTCTTTCTAGATCTATGAAGAATTGTGTTGGTAATTTGATGGGGATTGTTTTGAATCTGTAGATTGCTTTTGGTAAGATGGACATTTTTACTCTGTAAATCCTGCCTATCCATGAGCATGGGAGATCTTTCCATTTTCTGACATCTTCTTCAATTTCTTTTTTCAGGGACTTAAAGTTCTTGTCATATAGGTCCTTCACATGCTTAGTTAGAGTAAGCCCAATGTATTTTATATCTTTTGTGGCTATTGTAAAGGGTGATGTATCTCTGATTTCCTTCTTAGCCTGTTTGTCTATTGTATATAGGAGGGCTACTGATTTTTTTGAGTTGATCTTGTATCCTGCTATGTTGCTGAAGATTTTTATTAGCAGTATCAGTTCCTTGGTTGAATTTTTGGGGTCAGTCATATATACTATCATGTTATCTGCAAATAGGGAAAGCTTGACTTCTTCCTTTCCAATTTGTATCCCCTTAATCTTCTTATGTTTTCTTATAGCTCTGGCTAGAACTTCAAGTACTATATTGAATAAGTATGGGAAGAGGGGACAGCCTTGTCTTGTTCCTGATTTTAGTGGTATTGCTATGACTTTCTCTCCATTGAATTTGATGTTGGCGGTTGGCTTGCTGTAGATTGCCTTTATTATGTTTAGGTATGTTCCCTGTATTCCTCATCGCTCCAAGACATTTATCATAAAGGGGTGTTAGATTTTGTCAAAGGTTTTTTTTTTTTTTTTTTTTTTCCATCTAGTGAGATAATCATGTTTTTTTTTTTTTTTTTTTTTTTCTTTGAGTTTGTTTTTATGGAGTATTCCTATGTTGAACCACCCTTGCATCCCTGGGATGAACCGACTTGATAATGGTGGATAATTGTTTTGATGTGTTCTTGGAGTCTGTTTGCCAGTATTTTGAGGATTTTTGCATCAATGTTCATGCGGGAGATAGGTCTGTTGTTCTTTCTTTGTTGCATCTTTGTCTGGTTTAGTAATCAGGGTAATTATAGCCTCATAGAAGGAGTTTGGTAATATTCCTTCTGCTTCTATCTTTGTGAACAATTTAAAAAGTATTGATATTAAGTCTTCTTCGAAGATCTGGTAGAATTCTGCACTGAAACCATCTGGTCCTGGGTTTTTTTTTTAGTTGGGAGACTTTTAATGACTGATTCTATTTCCTTAGAGGTTATTGAACTATTTAGATGGTTTAATCTGGTCTTGATTTAACTTAGGTATGTGGTACCTATCCAGAAAATTATCCATTTCTTTTAGATTTTCCAGTTTAGTGGAGTAGAGGTTTTTGAAGTATGACCTGATGATTCTCTGTATTTCCTCATTGTCTGTTGTTATATCCCCCTTTTCAATTCTGAGTATGTAATTTGGATGCTCTCTGTCTTTTGGTTATTTTGGATAAGGGCTTGTCTATCTTGTTGATCTCAAAGAACCAACTCTCTGTTTCATTAATCCTTTGTATTGTTCTCTTTATTTCTATTCAATCTTATTGATTTCAGCTCTCAATTTGATAATTTCCTGGTGTCTGTTCCTTCTGGGAGACTGCTTCTCCCCAACCAAGAGATTTCAGGTGTGCTCTCAAGTCACTAGTGTGAGATTTCTCCAACTCCTTTATGTGGGCATGTAGTGCTATGAATTTCCCTTTTAGCACTGCTTTCATAGTATTCCATAAGTTTGGGTATGTGGTCTATTCATTTTCATTGATCTCTAGGAAATCTTTAATTTCTTTCTTTTTTCTTCCTTTTCTCATTGCTGATTCAGTTGAACATTATTGAGTTTCCATGAGATTGTAGGATTTCTGTAGCTTTTGTTTTGTTGTTGTTGAAATCTAACTTTAAACTGTTATTCTGTGTCTTTTTATAGGTGAATTAAATCCTTTGATATTAAGGGATATTAATGACCAGTGATTGTTCATTCCTGTTGTTATTTTTATTTTTTGGTGGTAGTGTGTGTGTACTTCTCTTCTTTGGTGTTTACTTTTGTGGTGTTGTCTATTGCCTGTGTTTTCATGGGTGTATCTACCTTCCTTAGGTTAGAATTTTCCTTCTATTGCTTTCTGTAGGGCTTGGCTTGTGGATAAGTATTGTTTAAATCTGGTTTTGTCTTGGAAGTTCTTGTTCACTCCATCTATGATGATTGAAAGTTTTGCTGGGTATATTAATCTAGGCTGGCATCCATGGTCTCTTAGTGTCTCCATTATATCTGTCCAGGCCCTTCTGACTTTAAAAGTCTCCATTGAGAAATCAGGTGTTATTCTGATGGGTTTGCCTTTATAAGTCACTTGGCCTTTTTCCTTTGCTGCCCTTTATATTCTTTCTAATATTCTTTCTTTACTCTGTATGTTCAGTTGTTTAATTATGTGGCAAGGGGACTTTTTTGGAGGTCTAGTCTTTTTGGTGTTCTATAGGTTTCTTGTATCTTCATAGGCATTTCCTTTAAGTTGGGGAATTTTTGTTGTATGATCATTTTAAATATGTTTTCTGTGCCTTTGAGTTGGTATTCTTCTCCTTCCTCTATCCCTATTATTCGTAGGTTTGGTTTTTCATTGGTGTCCCAAATTTCTTTGACATTTTGGGTCATGACTTTATTGGTTTTAGTGTTTTCTTTGACTGATGAATCTATTTCTTCTAACATTCTTCAACACCAGAGATCTCCTCTTCCATGTCTTGCATTCTGTTGGTTATACTTGCCTCTGAAGTTCCTGTTTGTTTACTAAGATTTTATATTTCCAGCATTCCTTCTGCTAGTGTCTTCTTCATTTTTTTCTATTTCCCTCTTCATGTCTTGGACTGTTTCTCTCCTCTGTTTTGTTGCCTTTTCATGATTGTCTTTCAGGGACTTATTGTTTTCTTCTGCTTTATTTGGCCTTTCCTCTAGTTTTTTGTTTTTTCTTTTATGTTTTTTGTTTTTTTTAGCATTCTTCCCATTTTTTGTTTGTCTGTTCCTCCACTTTATTTTTGATTTCTTCTATATAAAGCTCTAGCTTCTTCATGATGTTACTTATAAGGTTGTTCTTCTTCTTCTATTCTGTGATGTTCAGGTCTAGCTGTTAGAGAAGGGCTAGGTTCTGGTGATGCTGTATTGCTTTTTATTTTGTTGTATGTACTTCTGCCTTGACATCTGCCCATCTCCTCTTGTTCTTGTTCTTATCAGTGTACTTGGTCCAGACAGAGCTCACAGATTTAGGGAGGCTCTCTCTGGTCCAGATGGAAGCTCCAGTCTACAAAGTGAGATCCAGGATAGGCACCAAAACTTTGCAGAGAAACTTTGTGTTGAAAAAACAAACAAAAGAAAGAATATATATAAATATAGTGTGTGTGTGTGTGTGTGCGTGTGTGTGTGTGTGCGTGTGCGTGTGTGTGTTCGTGTGCGTGCACGCGTGTGTGTATGTGTGTATGTGTTTTCAACTGACATACACATGAAAATTTTGACATTCTCATGAATGTTTGAATTTATGTAACTTGTCACATTTTAATTGCCTGTTTAATGTCATGTCTCTGTGATAACTTTTATTGACAGTTTTACAAAGTAAAAATTATTTCAAAAGATTACTTCCCTCTAACACATATTGTATTATAGCTCTTCTACCAGCTTGTAAATTTCTACACATCCAAACATTCATATTTACTGTCACATATAAGAAAATCATAAAGAACTTTCAAAATTCAGCAAATTTCATTGATAATCCTACAGATAATTGATTGTATGAGCTATTTGCTTTCTTTCTTAACATGGATGTAATAAAAGGAGAATCCAAAAATGACCTGGAAATAATGCCATACAACAACTCTGAATGTTCACATGCATTTGTAATTTATTTCTTAATTTTCTCGTTGATTTTCATGAGACTCTGTTGCTTTGCTAGAATTTGGGATTGAATATTTAGCTCCTTTCTTTTATCTATATTGGGTATATGCTTAGTATAATGCCTTTGTTTTATCTCCATAAGAGTTAATGTTTAAATTCATTGATTTAAATGTTCATGTTTATCTCTGGAATCAATTGTAAAAAAGCTTACATACTTTTATATTTTTGGTGTGTGTGTGTGTGTGTGTGTGTGTGTGTGTGTGTGTGTACATGTTTGAATCAGTTAAAGAGAAAAAGAAGCTTTCACAACTAGTTTTGTGTGTTCTGCTACCTTATGCTACTTTTCACACCTTATTTTCAGATAATGCAAACACTTGCGCTTTTCATGATACATGAACATGTTTTATACCTTCATAAATCTAACACACTATATAAGGGGGTATAAGCATTTTTAACCATTTTGAAATTAAATGTTCATATACAGATCTACTAATACTTCCTATGCATTTATACATTTATACATTAAACCAAAGGACATTAAAATCATATTTCCATATGTTCCCTGAACTCTATGTAATTTTAATATAATGCAAAATTAACAAAAAAGGAAACCCTCTGAATATCTATCAGAAGGTAAATGGGTAAAGAAAATAAAGTGCATATAAATACTGGAGTGCTATTTAACAAAAACAACATTAATAAAATAAGATTGAAATTTGTAGTAACTGTAGATGAAATAAAAAAGAAATCATTAACTCCAGGGAAATAAGTCACACATAGAAATAGACACAACAAATGATAAATATACTATTATATGATATATCATGTAATAGTATATTTATCTTATAGAACTAGGCAGTAAGAAGGCTATTTCTGAAGACATCATATACCCAGAGTCATGAGCATGGAGAAACAAAGTTGTCTCACCTGGAAGCTTCATAACTATTGGGTAGCTTTTATAATATTTAAGGGTGATATCCTAGCTAATGGAGGAGAAAACAATTATCACACCAGCTGTGAACCCGGCATGCTACATAATAATAAGTGTCCCCAAAAAGATAACCCCATCGATATATTATTGGTATAGAGTTTGGGAGAGTAAGCAATCACTTCCTGGTTGGATCTAAGCTAGCTCCATGAAATAACACTTATTTCTGGAAACTGTGAAGGAAACCGAGAATATGTTGCTATACAGGTTATAGAGAAGAACCTAATGTTATTGTTCTGAAAATAAAAATTATTAAAAAATTTCTAATGACTTTTGTTGTACTTAAAGATCAGTGCATATCTCAACCCTCATCACAGAAGCTTCATGTGATACATAAAAAATTAACACAAATCTTTAACTGATGGATATTCAGAGACTAAGAGATTATAAAGTGTTTAGCTTTAAATGAAAAGTATGTAGCACAATTCTGCACTAAGCCTTAAGGGTCTTCAAGGAAGAGAAGAGGAAAAGATTACAAGAGTCAGAGGTGATAGATAATTTCAATGAAACAACATTTTCTACACATAACAGAAGAGTTGTACAAATGAATTCAAATACATTGCAATAATGTGTGGGAGTCATCCAAATTCAGGATAAACAAAATCTCTAGCTTTTGAAAATTGCTGGGTAAGCATGAATCAGTTTTCTTTAATGTTGTAGCCCCTATTAGGGGAACTACAAACAAGGGCAGGCCACATTCCCAAGAGCACCTGGTGAAAAAAGAGGGAAAATAAAATTCTAAGTTTGGTGGAAAGTGAAGTGAGCTGGGGAGGAGAATATCCAGGGGTTAATAAGCTATAAGATCATCCTAGGAAACTTTCAAAGTAATACAAAATGTTTTTTTTTTGATAAGATTCCATATAGTAATTTTAATGATAAAAACTTTTGGAAAATATTAAGTATTAACAAATTATAAATCTATGAGAAAGAATAAATATTTCTTAGACAATTTAAACATAATAGAATGAAAAAAATTATTGTATATCACATGGAACTACCTCTATTAACGTGTTTTGGCTGCAAATAGATCCATATCTGTCACCATGCACAAAACTTAAATCCAAGTGGCTCAAAGACCTCAACATAAATCCAGCTACTCTGAACCTGACAGTAGAGAAAGTAGGAACTACTCTTGAACACATTGGCATCAGAGATCACTTTCTAAATATAACACCAGTAGCACAGACACTGATAGAAACAATCAATGGGGCCTGTTAAAACTGAGAAGCTTTTGTAGAGCAAAGGACATGGTCAACAAGACAAAGCGTCAGCCTACAGAATGGGAAAAGGTCTTCACCAACCCCACATCTGACAGAGGGCTCATTTCCAGAATATATAAAGAACTCAAGAAATTAGACATCAAAATGCCCAACAGTCCAATTAAGAAATGGACTATAGAACTAAACAGAATTCTCCACAGAGGAAGTTCAAATGGCTGAAAGACATTTAAGGAGTTGCTCAACATCCCTAATTATCTGGGAAATGCAAATCAAAACAACTCTGAGATGCCACCTTACACCTGTCAGAGTGGCTAAGATCAAAAACACAGAAGACAGCTTATGCTGGAGAGGATGTAGAGCAAGGGGAACTCTCCTCCACTGCTGGTGGGAATGCAAGCTTGTACAGCCAATTTAGAAATCGATATGCTGCTTCCTTAGAAAATTGGGAATCCATCTCCCCCAAGACCCAGCTATAGCACTCTTGAGCATATACCCAAGGAGTGCTCAATCATACCACAAGGGCATTTACTCAGCTATGTTCATATCAGCTTTGTTTGTAACAGCCAGAACCTAGAAACAACCTAGATGCCCTTCTACTGAAGAATGGATAAAGAAAATATGTTACATATACACAATGGAATCCTACTCAGCAGAGAAAAACAATGGCATCATGAGCTTTGCAGGCAAATGGATGGATCTAGAAAAAATCATCCTGAGTGAGGTAACCCAGACTCAGAAGGACAAACATGGTATGTACTCACTCATAGGAGGATACTAGATGTAAAACAAAGATGACTAGACTGCTACACAACTCCAGGGAGGCTACCTAGAAAATGGGACCCTAGGAAAGACCCAAGGATCACCCAATGACAGAGAAATGGATGAGATCTACATGAACAACCTGGACAACAGTGGGAGTAATGAAGGGCAAGATTTGAGGGAAAGAAAGCTTAGGGGGGGCAGGAGATCCCAGCTGGATCAAGAACAGAAAGGGAGAATGAAGAATAACAGTCCATGATAAATGAAAACCACATGAGAACAGGAATACGCAGAGTGCTGGAGAGGTCCCCAAAAATCCACAATGATACATCCTCTGTAGACCGCTGGCAATGGTCGAGAGAAAGCCTGATCTGACCTAGTGTGGTGATCAGATGGCTAAACACCCTAACTGTCATGCTGGAACTCTTGTTCAATAACTGATGGAAGTGGATGCAGAGATCCTCAGCCAGGCCCCAGGTGGAGCTCCAGGTGTCCAACTGTCGAGAAAGAGGAGGGTCTGCAAGAGTGTGAATTGTTGAATCCAAGATTGCAAAAAGCACAGGGACAAATAGCCAAAGTAATGGAAGCACATGAATTATGAACCAAAGGCTGTGGAGCCCCCAGCTGGATCAGACCCTCTGGATAAGTGAGACAATTGAATAGCTTGATATTCTTGAGAGGCACCCAGTCTGTGGGACCAGGATCTGTCCTTAGTACATGAGCTGGCCATTTGAATCCTTGGGCTTACACAGGGACACTTTTCTCAGTCTGGAAGTAGGTGACAGTTCCTGCCTGTACTGAATCCACCAGGTTTAAATGAATCCCCAGGGGTGCCTTGATCCTGGAGGACATGTGAATGGAGGGGAGGGGCTGGGGGGAAGGTGGGGGTGGGAGCTGGAGGGGGAGGACAGGGGAACCCATGGCTGATGTATAAAATTTAAAACAGATAATAATAAACACAAAAAGTTTTATTAAACAAAAACATGTTTGAAATAATCTTGTAAAAATGATTTGTCCTATGGGATAATGCTTTTATATACTGATTTAATAAAGCACTGATTGGCCAGTAGCTAAGCAGGAAGTATAGACGGGATAAGCAGACAAAAAATTCTGGGAAGAGAAAGGCTGAGTGAGAAAATTCCAGCCCACCACCCAGGGAACAGCATGTAAAAGCACACAGGCAAAGCCATCAAACATGTGATGACATATAGATGAACAGAAATGGGCTGAGTTTAAGTGTAAGAGCTAGTCAAGGGTAGGCCTGAACTAATGGCAGAGAAGTTTCAATTAATATAAGTCTCTGTGTGTTTACTTTGGTCTGAGTGTCTGTGGACCTGGAGGGATACAGGAAAACTCTCAGCCACAGATGTGCTCTGCTTCACTTGCAGAATGTATTACTGGAAGCTGTGGAAAGGCAACAAAAGTTACATCAGAAGCAATCAAGTTGGACTTATGGAATCAGAGTCCACAGTATGTGATATTTGGAAAAACACATCCAATCAGGAAAATGTGTTCACATTACATTCTACAGCATTCCCAAAGTTCTATAAAAGTTCAAGCCATATTTCAGCCATGTTTTGTTTCATTTTCAAAACATATTTTCTCTATCTCTCTCATTTTCCTTTCTTTCTTTTAATTCCTCTATGGCTACTAATTCTTAGAGAGATGTAACAAAAACCAGTTCATTGTTATATTTCCTTGAGTGCTTGGATGGTGTCACTTATATAAACCTGTTTCTCAATAATTAAATTTAAATTCTAAAATGAACTAAATTAAATGCTTATTTAACCTTTACAAATTTGATTTTCTGATTTGTCAAAATGTGTAAGTGTAATAGATATCAAGAAATAATGAAATGAACCAGTGTTGGTATAATGTGGAAAAGATATAGAATTTGGTGGTTATCTTAGAATATTACAAACTTTGATGCTTAGTTATTCAATTTTGAACCAACTCTTGCATCTTTTTTTTTCTTTCCTTATTTTTCTTTTGGTTTTTTCAAAAATGTTTTTCTTTATGTATCTCTGGCTGTCCTGGAACTTGCTCTATAGTCTAGACTGGCCTTGAATTCACAGAGATCCTCATGCCTCTTCCTCCTAAGTACTGGGATTGCAGCATGCACCACCTCTACCTGGTTCTTGTATTCCTTGTAAACAAACAAAATATATAATAATATTAACTTTTGTAGTTGGAAGAATGAACCAAAAAAACAGCTGTAAATTGCATTTTATAGCTGAGGAGATCAAGAGACAGAAGCTTTGAGTAATTTTTTAGTGCTAGCTATTATGTTTTTGTTACCATTGCAATATTTTTAAATAAAATAAAATTAGAAGGACCACAGTGTTTCCTGATTCTTTCTTGTAGTGGCTATTTGTAAGTATGTGCTCTATACAATCTCACAATTTGCAATGACAGAAATGCTTGAAAAGAATTTTGAAGCATACCAGGCATTATTGAAATGTACAATGAATAACTACTAACAAAGAAATTTTAGAAAAAAGAAAGGGGACAGGAAAGAGTACATCTGAGACTTTCATGAAACTTGTATTATCTATATTAACACATAGGTTTTTAAGGTCAGTATTTATAAAAGATTGCCACTGTTTTAATTTATGTATTCATTCACTGAATTTGACTGTCAAATATTTCAAGCTTAGGAATTAATATGAATGTGGGTCTAGAAGCTAGCTCAGATGTTAAGAGACTATACTACATAATCAATTGGACCTCTTTCATGACATAGAACCTGTGTAATAAAACACATACCTCATAAACACATGTAACTGTAGCTCCTAGATGTCTGTCTCATAACTGCTGATTTCTTCATTTTGTTTTCCACACTTATGTAAGCATCTGCACACACGTGTGTGCACACACACACACACTCAAACACATATAATAACCATGTTAAGAACATGCAATTTAAAATATAAATATATATATATATATATATATATATATATATATATATATATATAATCATTATTTCACATCCTATATACAAATAAAAATGTAAAAACACATTAATGCAAAATGAACTAGTTTCAGTGGAAATATATAGGCTGATGACATTATCTGCTTCACTTTTCACGTAAAGACATTTGACATACATGACAAATACTGCATCACACCAGAAAGCTAAGTCAGTGTGACAAAAGACTTTGAGAATCAAGTGGACAGGTTAAAGATCAAGTTAAAGACAGAATTGGTCCGCTTAATTCTCTCACAAAGACATTCAAATGAGACTTTTGAATCTTTCTAGGAGGCATTTGGGGCGGGGGTTTAACTCTTTCTTTTAGTATGCCATTACATGCCTACTCATAATTTAAATAATAAAAAGTAAAAATAATCTGCAAGATGGCTGTTTTCATCTACAAAGCAATAATTGGAATGTCTACACTTATTTGAAATGATTTTATTCTAATTGCCAACGTTTTCTATTCAAGACATATAATGTATTACTAGATAACCACAATTTTAGCATCACAGATAGAAATATATTTAACTGCCTTCCTCTGAAGGTCTTCATATTCTATTTTAATTGGTAGTACTTGTTTGTGTGTTATTAAAATAACACTGACCCATGTTGCCATTCATAATTTTCAACTTATTTTTATAGCTTTAACTAGAATTCAGTAATTGGCAGGCAAAATGATAAACAGTTCAGGGATTATGAACCAGATCATGTAAAGCATTAGTGACACATTCCTTTCTTATCCAGAAAGAGGCAGAGACAGGATTTTCACTGCCACTGACTGATGACATCTGAGAATGCTCACCACTGTTCAATGTAGAAGCTCAATTGAACCAAACTGTGTAACCAAAGCAATGCTATTCAATTTTTCTCTTCTTCATTTTCTCAGGTTTACAATAGCAAATTCTAAAGCCCATTCATTTTGTAATACGTTTCATATTAGTAACCAGAAACATGATTTCCACTCTAAAAAAAAAGAAAGAAAAAAGAAAAATTCATTATTTTCATTTCTTATAGTAAGAATGTCCTTGGACTTTGGGTAAGTTTATGAATATTTGACAATATAACAGAGCAGACATAGAAACATACAAATAGACCCCCCCCTCACACACACACTTGAAGTGATACTAGAAAACAATGTTTAAATTATGAAAAAAACACATTAAATGTTTAAAGCTTGAATTTGCCACAGCTCACAGTGATGCAACAGTGTGTAGGCCTGTTCTACAAATGTGCATAATATTAAAAAGCAAGTGACTGGGCATAAAGAAAATCTACTTGAAATTCTGATCTATCAAGTAAGAAAGGATCAGGTGTATTCTGTCAATTATTCCAAATTTGCTGTGGAAATTAAATACATGACACATCATTGAAACAGTTATTAGTCTAAGAAGGTATATGCAGCTTTTACAAATGAAATATATGTTAAGGTCTACATGTTGCCAGATTTTTTTAAGTGGTGTATTCTTGACATAAGTGCCTAAAAGTTATAGAAACAAGTGTTTCTTCAGATTTAATTCTAAAACATTATTTAAAAAATTCCTTTGATGAAACACCAGTCTTCCAGTCACTACTATAGGATAATTGTTGTAGAATATTTGTACACTGTGCAGATCCATTTGTTGTGATTGATGTAATAAAAAACTGAATGGCCAATAGCTAGACATGAGGTATAGGTGGAAAAGAAGAGGGGAGGAATTGAGGCACACAGAATGTGCCAGGAGACATGGAAGAAGCAGATTGGGTAGTATATGATAGAACATAGATTAATAGAAATGGGTTAATTGAAGTTATAAGAGCTGGCTAAAATCAAGCCTAAGCTAAGGCCAAGAAGCCATAATTAATAAGTCTCTGTGTTGTTATTTGGGAGCTGGCTGGTGGGACAGAGTAAGATTCGTGACAGATAATGGAACACCACTGTCCACTGGCTATGTGAGATAATTCACAACAATTTGTGTCCACTTTCAAGTCTTGAAATTTTGATTGCAAAACAATTATACTTTTCAATTAGCAAAATAAAACAGTAGCAGTGGTAGATATTTTTATTGATGCTTTTTGTAGAGAAGATACATAATTCTGTCAAAATATATTGAAATTTTTATATTTTGTGCAGATCATGTCATGTAACTACTGCCATCTCAAGAGAGAAATTAACATATAAACCCAGGTTTTGAATTTTACCTACTATGATTTGATCAATAGAGGAGAATTATATTTATATATATTATTGGCACATAAATTTAAAGTTAAGAAAAGCTGGCAAGAAACAAGACAAGCTAAGGCTGCACATTGCAGTTAAGAATAAGCCTCCATGTGTGATTTATTTGGGAGCTTTGTGGAAGGCCCCCCAAAAGAACAAAATCAATCAACATTTTGGTGTATCAGCAAAAATTTGGCATAACAACATGGTCCTATAAACAGGTTCCAGTGTGTTTTATAATGTGCATATGCTTAAGAAAGAAAGAGAAAAAGAATATGGAGAGTTATATAAAGAAACAGTTTAGAAATAGTAAAGTCTTTGAAAAGACAGTAAAGGTAACATAAAATAAAAATACCACATAAGATGGGAAATACACAGGGAGTCTGCATCCTATATAGTATTGTGTTTATTTTGATTTTTTTTTTTTTATGGTGACAAGCAAACAATAGCTGTTAAGAGACATGGGATTGTGAACTGGATAGCCTGCTAAAGTGAACCAATGTTGTGGGATGTTCTATATGTTAAACATGTTGCTCTGATTGGTTAATAAATAAAACACTGATTGGCCAGTAGCCTGGCAGGAAGTACAGGCAGGACAAGGGGAGGAGAATACTGGGAACAGAAAGGCTGAGTCAGGGAGATGCTGCCAGCCGCTGCCATGAGTACCATCATGTAAGATATCAGTAAGCCAAAAGCCATGTGCAAGGTATAGATTTATAGAAACAGGTTAATTTAAGATAGAAGAACAGCTATCAAGAAGCCTGAGCCATTAGGTCAAACAGTTTAAATGATATAAGAGTCTGTGTGTTTATTTTATAAGTGAACTGTTGGACTGCCAGGGCTTGGCAGGAGCTGGAGAGAAACTCTACAGCTACAAACCAATCTAGATACTTTAGGAATGCCTTCCTTGTCAAGTCCTAGGAGAGGTAGCTCTATCATTTGCTGTCCAGTCTCAGGGTAATAAGAAAGTGTAGGGCTTTTCTCAAGTCCTGGCTACAATAGTCTGTGAGGCTGAATTATTTCAGCTAGCCATCTCAAAATTGTTCTGAGCAGTTTGTAGTCCAAAGCTGATCTTTGAGTAGTATTTGTCATCTTTATGGTCTTATCATCGTCCATGTGGAATCATTGTCGTGGGATCCCATCATGTTCTTGGAGACTTCAGAGATTGTATTAGGTGTGGTCATGGTTCACTGTAGAAAATCTTTTTTTAATGGGACATTTTTTGGGGGGGATGATTTGTACTTTTTCTTCAGATTCTTTAACCTTCATTTTCTTTTTTTTGAGACAAGGTTTCTCTGTGGAGTTTTGTGCTTTTCCTGGAACTCATTTTGTAGACTAGGCTGGCCTCAGACTCACAGAGATCCACCTGCCTCTGCCTCCAGAGTGCTAGGATTAAAGGTGCACCACCACCACCTGGCTTGCTATCATTTTCCTGAAAGACAAAAACAAAACCCTTCCTCAACCCTCACTTTGGAGAGATTCCCTTTTGTTAAGTTATATCTGATCAAATCAAAAGCGTTTGTTAGTCATATAAGTTAGTTTAAACTGAATGGTCACAGTGGCTGCCAAATGTAACAGGAATTCTAAATGGTCTTATAATAAAAAACTCTGTCAGATATTGGGGTAAATGCTGAAAGATCAGAGAGACAAAGGAAAAAGCCACAGCCACCTCTTACCTCTAGGCCTCCTCAGCCTGAAAAAGGTTCTAGTTCCTGTCTCCTCACACTTTATATACCTTTTTCCATTCAGCCATCACTTCCTTCCTAGTGCTGGGATTAATGGCATGTGTACTTCCCAAATAGTGGGATTAAAGGTGAGAAATCTCAAGTGCTGGAATTAAAGGCATGTGATTCTCAAGTACTGGGACTAAAAGTGTGTGCCACCACAGCCTGGCTCTGTTTCTCTACTAGATTTATTAAATCTCATGAAGTCTAGGCTGGCTTTGAACCCAGACATCCAGACAGATTTCTGCCTCCAGAGTGCTAGAACTAAAGGTATGTGCCACCACTACCTGGCCTCTGTGTTTAATCTAGTGGCTTGTTCTAGCCTCTTCAGGCAAATTTTATTAGGGAACACAATATATCACCACAGGATTCCACATCACCACCCCCCAAATGGCTCTCAATCCCAGATGCATTTCTTTTTGCATTCTCTCCCTCCTTCCTTTTCCTTCAACCTGATCACTCCTGCTCTTGTTCCCACACCCTGCCCAGCAGTCCACACATAGAATCTATTCTCTTTCTCCTTTCTAGAGAGGTCAATGTGTCCTACTCACAACCTTCCTCTTTAAAATCTTTAGGTCTGTGGATTGTAGCTTGATTATCATTTACTTAACAGCTGATATTCAGTTATAAATGAATACAGACAAATATATGTCTTTCTGGTCTGAGTTGCTTAACAGAGGATGATACTTTTTTCTAGTTCTATCCATTTGCCTTCAAATTTCATAATGTAATTTTAAAAAATCACAGCTGAGAAATAGTCTATTGTATAAATGTACCACATTTTCTTTATCTACTCTTCCATTTAGGGGCATCTAGTTTCCAGTATCTGACAATTATGAATAAAACTACACTTGGTCAAGTGTCCTTGTGTTAGGATAGTACATTCCTTGGAGATATATATATATATATATATATATATATATATATATATATATATATATATATATATATATATATCTGCTGAAGCATGGGCTATCTGGGTTTTGAGGTAAATTGATTCCCAGTTTTCTAAGGAACCACCATATTAATTACCAAAATGGCTGTACAAATTTCCACTTCCACCAGCAATAGAGGAGTATTCCCCTTGCTCCACATCCTCCTTAGCATAAGCTGATATTTGTTATTGGTCTTAGACATTATGAAAGGTGTAATGTAGAATCTCAAAGTAGTTTTGATTTACATTTCCCTGAGAACTAAGGATGTTGAACACTTCTATAAGTGTTTATTAGACATTTGACATCACTCTGTTGAGAATTCTGTTTAGATCTGTACCTAATCTTTTAAAATTGAATTATTTTGCTTTTTCATATCTAGTTTATTGAGTTCTTTATATATTATATATTATGCCTCTATCATATATTGAGTTGATAAAATTATTTTCCCATTTAGTAGGCTGACTCTTTTTCTTATTGACTCTCTTCTTTGTCCTACAGAAACTTTTCAATATCATGCAGTCTTATTTATTGTTTGTCAGAATGAGAATAGTGGGGGATGCTATAAATACAAAATTCATATATACAACTAAAAAATAAAATAAAAAGGCTATGATATTTTATTCTTTAGAAATAATAAATCGAGAGCTGAGCAGGCTGCTGGTGGCCTTTGTATCTCTCAGTGACCACCGCTGAGGCCTGCCCTGCCGCAGTTGGGCTAGGGCTCTTTTGCCAAGCCACCATGTCGCAGAGTGGGAGGAGAACCTGCAGTGTTCCTGCATAGAACTGTACTTCAGCAATGGGAATGGGGGCAGTGTCCCAGCCTCTGTCTCTATTTATAATGGTGACATGGAAAAAATACTGCTGGATGCCCAGCATGAATCTGGACGAAGTAGCTCCAGGAGTTCTCACTGTGACAGCCCACCTCGCTCCCAGACACCACAAGATACCAATAGAGCTGACATAGACACCCACAGCTTTGGAGAGAAAAACAGCACTCTGTCTGAGGAAGATTATATTGAGAGAAGAAGAGAAGTTGAAAGCATCTTGAAGAAAAACACAGATTGGATATGGGATTGGTCAAGTTGGCCAGAAAATTTCCCCTGCAAGGAGTTCCTTTTTAAACTCCTGAAGAGCACAACTACTCTCAGCATGAGAAACACAAGTGTCATGAAGAAGGGAGGCATTTTCTCAGTGGACTTTCTGAAGGTTTGTCTTCCATCTCTGTTGCTATCTCACCTGCTAGCCATTGGATTGGGAATCTACATTGGAAGGCATCTGACAACGTCCACTAGCACCTTTTGATGAAGAACTGGATCTGACTTTTGTTCACACAGTGAGGATTCATGTCTGAGCTGTGACAGATAACTGAAGAACTAGCATGATCCTTGGGTGTCTGCACTACGTGTGTTTATTTGTTCTATAAATGCAGTGTTCCTGATTTAGTTAGACAGAATAGACTAATATCATGACCTATAATTATACCTATGGGATCAATTAATAAGCATGTCAGACTGATACCTATTGTAGCTTTTATTAGTGAATTTTATTTGAATATTAGATATAAATAGTATAAATAATTTTAATTTTTAAATACACCATTGCTACTATATTATCTATAGTCTTAATCCAGTTAAGATACTTTACACTTCAAAAGAATGAGTAAGTGATATTAAAATCATTAAAGGGTTTGTCCCAAAGGAATATTGTGGCCTTATAATCCTATTACATAGTAGAAGATACAAATGTAGTTAATTAAACAGGTGTGTCTATGTGAATTATACAGCCAGCCAAAGCTAAAATTATCCACAAACCCCTGTGCAGCCTCATTGTCTGCCATCGCCGCCGCCTTGGGTTGTCAGTTTTGTTGTGGCACCTTCCCCACTCTGCTGCATTTAATCCCATTGTTTGTACTTAAATTTTATGTGCTTTTAAATCAGCTGTATTGTAAGCAAATCTGTCTTACTTTAAAAGACTGGAAATGAAAATAATCTTTGCCAAATCCTTTCGAGATTACTGGAGTTGCATATGAGTTACCAGTATCCAGAGCTTCTGTTAATCCAGGCATATTGTCAGTCTTCCTCTTTTCCATAGCATGTTTTGAAAGGCTGCCTCCTTGACATGCTGTAAATATCCTCATGTACTTGTTTCATTGTTCCACACTTAACTCAGGTGAGTTCAATAAAAGTCACATTTTAACAGTCAAAAAAAAAAAAAAAAAAGAAAAAAGAAAAGAAAAGAAATAATAAATCACCAACAAACAAAGGAGCAAATGAAGCTGTTGAGCACTGATATTTCTGCATGCTATAAAACATGACTTTAACCATATCAAAGGTGTTTATTGAAAACATTATCCCTTAGCTCCTTTACAAACATGATTTAATTTGTTTTTATTATTCAGTTAGCTCCTTGGAGCAGTGACTTTTGTTCTCAATTTGTAAAAAAAAAAAAAAAAAAAAAAATGGTATATAAAAACATTAAATAAATATTTGTTAAATAAACCTTTTGTGATGTTTTAGCAATCAGAAAAATTTACACATTTTAGTCTTGACTATTTTGTAGAGTGAATTGCTCAACCTATGTCCCTAAAATCAGCTCTGAATTATGTCCATTCATCTGTCTGTTCATTGGTTAGAATATCTCTGTTCCTGTTTCTGTAACAATGTGATCTATCTATCTATCTATCTATCTCTCTCTCTCTCTCTCTCTCTCTCTCTATATATATATATATATATATATATATATATATATATATGCATAAGGATTTTTTTGTTTGATTTTTTTTGCTTGAAATATTATTTACCATCACTTTTTAATGTTTTCACCTGTCTAATATTAGCATTTCTTTTTCTTGTTTAACAACAATCTGTCCAGCTAGTAAACAGATTCCTTTTTCCTTTGAGCAATCAGTTATTTTAGTTCAGAGACTTAAATTTATTTTTGTATTATAATTTCAGTGTGTTAAATGAAGGATTTAATGGTTCACTCTTAGATTAGAGAACCAGATAATTAAGAACACTTCATAAAATATCTACATTCATGAGTATACTGATTCTCCCATTGTATTTCCTTTGTATGTGTTTATATGTTTATTTTATCATTTACATTGAGTGCTGTGTAGAGCGTCTGAGTCTGTGTAGAGAACATGGCTGTGATACTGTTAAATAGATAAGTCAATGCATAAAATATGTTTTCAAGAATGTGTGTTAGCCAATCACTGTACTTATTTTGAAAAACCCATCTTGTTTCCATTTTGAAATTGTAAACATGACAACCTTTCTCTCTGAGTCAGTGTTCTATTGCTGTGAAGAGTCACCGTGACTTTGGCAATTCTTATAAAGAAAAACAGTGACTTGGAGCTGGCTTACAGTTCAGAGATGTAGTCCATTATCATCATGGTAGGAAGTACAGCAGCATGAAAGCAGACATGGTGATGAAGTAGTAGCTGAGAATCCCACCTCTGTATAAGCAGGCAGCAAGCAGATAGAGTCTAGGTTGGCTGTAAGCTTCTGAAACCTCAAAGGCTATCCCCAGTAACATTCTTCTTCCAACAAGGCCACACATACTCCAACAAAGCCACATCTCCCAATCCCTGTCAAGTAGACCCACTCCCTAATGATCAAGCATACAAATATGTGATCCTTTAAGAACCATTCCTATTTAAACCACCTCACTTTCATAACTTGCCTTCTTTTATAATGCAAATACCAACAAAATTTGATCTTCTTTAATAACTTAAACCAATACAAACTCCAAGCTTCTTTCATAAAGAGACATAAGATTTTCTGTTCCACTTTTTTGTTTTGATTTGCTTGTGACATTGCCCCCAAGAGTTATAGAATCATGGTGCTACCATGTCTGTGTGCTGGCTTCAGATCAGGAAGATAAGCTTAGGCCATGCACTTATTTTCTTCCTTGTATGTATGCAGGATAATGGAAAATAGAGTTGTAAACAGCTGAAAATTCTTAATAAACCATGCTCCCATGTGGGACTAAAATAATGGGAAATTATGACAGTGACACAAACAAAGTTAAGCTACAAAAAGAGCTGGAGAAATCTTCAAAACAAGAAGTGTAAGGAAATGTTCCATGCAGCCAAGAAATGAGGGGATGTTAGGTCAATATACAGCATGGATGCTAATTTACATAAAATACATAAATTCATTCTTTCATCAGAGTATCTTCTGGTCCTTATGATACTGAAAAGAACAAAGTTATTACAGCATGTTACATGATGAAAAAAAATCCATCAAGTGAGAAAATATGCAAAGGCATAAACATACCAGAAAAAAACATACAACATTGTGAAAAGAGAGACTTTAACTAAAATGTACTGCAATTGTTTACACTTTTCAATGATTTTAAAATATAGGAAACTGTGGTCATCATGGGAAAAATAGAGCATCACATAGAATATAATATGTTGCCTGGATAGGTCAGTAGTAGAGAATGTGCCTACCATGTGGGGACCCTGGATTGGACCCCAGTGCTGGAGGATAAAGGAATCTGCATTGAAGAGTGTTCTTAATGGGAGATTAAAAACCATCACTTGGGTGAGGAAAAAAAAAAAAACATCATTCAAAAAGCTGTGTGTTACCATTTGATGAAAAGAAAACATCTTTTTTCACAGAGTAAAGGAGAATTCTAAATTTTGAAGATTCATTTCTTTGAAAGAGTGGCAAAATATACTGGGGGAAAATGCTTCATATTTTCTTTTCCAGACAAGATCCTCTAATGGCAGTGAGGTAGGGGTTAGGACAACAATGATGTAGGGGTTAGGACAATGACCTCTTAGACATTTTCAGTGGCAACTGAAAACCTGGAGGCAAATAGTTTATCATCTAGAAGACGATTGGTACAAACTGAGGTTTGAATTCACACAAACAACTGTGCTGAAGTGCTTGCACTAGCAGTTAATCGAAGTATTGAAAAGACATACAGAATATTACTGTGGACTTGGAGGATGATTACTGGAAGGAACTTTAGAAATGACAAGAGGACAGAGGCCTATAGAATTATAGTTTTAAATCTGTATTATGTCCTTCTTCCAATAAAAAGCAAAGGTTTCCTTTCAAGCATCCACATGGCCCTTGTACATATATGTTTTCACTTTTATTTAACTAACTTCTTCAAGCAGCCTTCTGATTGATAGGTCTATTTCCAGCGTGAGCAATTCTTAGACAACCAGCTCACAGTGCATGTGTGTACTGAAGTATCACATTTTTATCTCCTAAGTATGCAGAAACAATAGGTGTCTGTTGAAAACAAAACACAACTGAGAGCCAAAAGAATAGAGTCAATGCCTATCCATCATGATGTGCAGAATATTCATTTCCCTTCTCATAGCTGTTCTTGCTCATTCTTTGCAGCAGCGATTCCATTTTTAAAAATAATTTGTGAAGCATTTCATTCGATTGATACATTAAAATTAAAGGAAGGCACTGTTTTAGGCTAAGATTCTGAAAAGATCAAAACTGAGTCCCTTATATTGAAGTTCCATGTCACCAAGCTGAAACTAATCTGACTTTCTAGAAAATCAGAACTAGAGAGATGATAACCAAATTTCAAAACAGTCCAGTTTCACTTGGCAGGATAATTATATCTTTCTGTTATTTCTTACACAAGAAAACTAACCTAATGTCAAAGTGAAAGATGAGATAACCCTTTTATATGTTTTGTTTTTCCCTGTAAGATTTTATTCCACCCCTAAAAGATGTCATTGCCAAAGCCAAGGAACATTTCTTTGATATTTATTTTTTATAATTTTCACACCTCAATTTTAATTTTCACTCATATTTTGTGCTGAAATTTTTCATATGCTGTAAAATAGGTTCCTGTTTTATTCCTGTGTTATATATGTGTCATTTTCTTGCTAAAAATGATTGAGGAGACTGCTTCAAGTGTAATGCATTGAAAATAGTATGTTGTTCATGCTTAAGTTTATTTTAAGGTTTCCTATTTTGCTACAGAATACCTTCTGTTTTTCTACTACAGCTTTGTAATATAATTGAAGTCGGAAAAACCAAAGCCTTCTCCATTGTTTATCTTTCCTTAAATGGGTGCTTAGTGTTAGATACTTTTGTTCCTTTTAGTTTTATACTTTCAAATGTTTCAGGAAAAACTGATATTATTGTTAAATGGGAATGATATGAAATTGATGTGTTGTATTGGGTAATATGAAGAATAATTACATTATTTCTTCAAATTTATTAAGTTTGGTATTTGTCTGCTCACAGCCTTTCAAATCAGTCCATGGAATCTGCCAGAATCATTAGCAAGTAAGGTGAAAGTATTACATTTTAGTAATCATGAATAAACTGCAACTCACATCATTATGGAATATCACCTCACACATAAGGGGCTGCTTATTCCTAGAAACACAAGTGAATACATACTATACATACTATCCATTCCCGTATAACCACTATTTACATGGCAGTACTCTGCCAGTGAATATTATAGACATTCTTGACAAGATTTGAACTAAGTGAGAGGGTGTGCACTGCTTATGAGGAGATATGGTACCAAGCAAGAAGGAGATTTTGGTATCCACAGAGTTTGTTAACCAATTCTCATCAGAAATTAAAGGATAGAGATGCCTGGAGGAAAGGTAATATCATTAAAGGATTTGAATATTGGTAAAAGTCCTCATGGAAAAGAGAACAAAATAAGTTAAGAAAATTAATACCATCTTATAAAATCCTGTGATTTTACATTTTGGAATCTATGAAAAATATTGAGAGCAGCACTTAAAATATTTATGACCTCTATGTTCATTACAGGAAATTTCAGAATAAATATGATATATTAATCAGGAATTTAAAAGACTACCAAAAAACAAGTGAATATTTAGTATGTATTATATATTCTACCTATTTAACATTGCACATTTAACATATATTAGTTACCACATATCAAATGTATGATGGATAATAATGAGATGTTATTTAGCATTCATCAACAAGATAATTCTATTTTTGAAATCATAGGTGAAACTGGAGGAATTTTTTCTAAAGAGAAATGTGTCAGTTGCAGAATTTGATATTGTCCTTGTTTGTAAAATATAAAAAAAATCTGTATATAGAAAAAAGGTAATTAGTTTGTCATGGGTAAGGAATGTGAACAAATATGGTAAGAGTGAGTTAAAGCCTGGCACTGGTGGCACATGCCTTTAATCCCAGCACTCAGGTGGATCTCTGTGAGTTCAAGGCTAGCCTGGGTTACCAAGTGAGTTCCAGGAAAGGCACAAAACTATACAGAGAAACCCTGTCTCAAAAAAAAAGAGTTAAAACAGAAATGTAATTATTAATAATTTTTGAGATATGACATATTACAGTTCACATTTTTGTGTATAATGGAAACTTTAATAAATGAGTATATATTAGATATGTATGCTTCACAATTATGTACATATCACACACTGAAGTAACTATTAAAACAAGATAATGCTAATGTTATAGCAAGTGTTTTATTGTGTATGGTGACTATCTCTTAAAAATTATGATGTGTACATTAAACATAAACAAAATATATTTTGAAATTCTTAGTTTTAAAGAAATGTTTCCCTGACTAAGCCTCCATATATGCAACTCCTAAATCTTCAAATTTAAGAATCTTCAGAACCAAATAGTGGTAGGAACTCATTTCATTTGTATTGATCATGCAAACTTTACTACCCTTATGGTCATTCCTAAGACATTCCAGTATAGCAACTATTCACATAGCAATACTCTTGCAGTGGATACTATAAACACTCTTGACAGGATTTGAACTGAGTAAGAGCATATGCATAGCTTATGTGGGGATATGATACTAAGCAAGGAGGAGATTTTGGTATCCACAGAGTTTGTTAACCAGTTCTCATCAGAAATTAAAGGAAAGCAATGTGCAATTTCTTAGTGGACTTATAATCTAGAAGCAAAGGTAACTAAATAATTATTATCCAATGTAATGAAGACATTGTAAATCCTCTGACCAAGGAAAAGCTAAGTAATGAAGTTGTGAGATATTAACTGTTAGTTTAAGATAATCTGGAATAATGTGATAGACAAGCATCTGAACACGACTGAGGAGAATTATCTTCATTCCATTTACTGAAGTGTCAGTATCTACCCACTGTACATTGTACCATTCCTGGACTGGAACTGTGGACTGTGTAAATGAAAAAAAAAAAAAAGAAATCAGAGCAGTGGCATTGATTTATCACTCACTGCTTCACAATTGTGACAGTGATGTCACCATCTGCTTCAGGGACCTGTCACTTTGTCTTCCTCACTTTGATGGACTTGGAGTGAAAATAAATCCTTCTTCAAGCTGCTTTTATCAGGGTATTGTGTCATAGTAACAGTGAAGTAACTAAGAAAACAGGAAACAAAAACGTCTGCTAACAAGAAAGGTGTTTTTTCAAGTAGAGTAAATAATTTGTTCAGTGATGGAAGAAAGTGGAATGGGGATATACAAATGGAAATTATATCACTATTTATTATCTCAAAATAGTTTTAAATTAAGAGTCATGCTGAAGACTATAGAGTTGGAGTACTTTGTCATTCTTAGGAAAAGGAGATACCAGACTATTCAAGAGTCTACATTGAGTTTAAGGAATCAAAAGGATGCTGGGCTTTGGTGGCACACGCCTTTAATCCCAGCACTTGGGAGGCAGACCTAAGCAGATCTCTGTGAGTTCAAGGCCAGCCTGGGCAACAAAGTGAGTTCCAGGAATGGTGCAAAGCTACACAGAGAAACCATGTCTAAAAAAAAAAAAAAAACATAAACTAACATAATAAAAGAATCAAAGGCATAAACACAACAAAAAATAAATACAAATACACAAACAACACAAACAGATTTCTAATAGTACTAAACAGAGATAAAAATTCATCTGGAAAACAGCTGTCTCTACCAGAATATCTGCATAATTTATTTGTACAATTTACTTCTATAACATGAAATACTTTTGGTGAAATTATGAAGGTCACTCCATGTAGTTAAAAAGGAGGTTTATTTTGTGGGGTAACTTTCAAATGAAGGCATAGGTAGGTTGTAGGGTCTGGCAGTGTTCTCTGGAGAATTCTGTTAGGTCTACCTCCAGCGTCCAGGGTCCCGGCACCAAAGATATCCCTTGTCTCAAGATCCTGGGTCTTCAGCATCCTCTCTCAGCCCCACCTTGTAAGCATGACCATTACTGAAGCCTCACTGAGGATTGGAACTTCCAGGCCAAGGCTGAAATGGCTACTCACTACAGAATACATATCTTTAAACTTCTTTGTAAGTGTTATAGTGTTTTAAATTTATTAATTGACTTTAAGGTTCAGAGCAATAGATATTTTTATATTAATTGTTGTCATTAGTAGTCAATATATATTAGAAGACATTCTTGTTTAGTTCAATCAATATCAGCGAATACTCATATACTCATATACTCTAGTTTTATGATTTGCATACATACAACTTTTAATGTAACACACATTTAAAACAGCTAATTTCATTTGGAAAAGTAAAAGGGAGAATAGAAAAGATGACAGAGAGATGAACAGACAGACAGAAAGAAACACACACACACACACAGACACACACACACACACACACACACACAGACACACACACACACACACACACACACACCAAGAGAGAGAGAGAGAGAGAGAGAGAGAGGGAGATTGATTTTAGGTATTAGCTAGCTTCCTTCTGCTTCCTAACCACAGGACACTAATTTCACCAGGTTTTCACCCAGAGGTTATAACTTACTGCAACTGTCTAAAATAATTTCTGCTGGTTATTAAGTTCTAGCCCAACATAGGTGTGTAAAATGGAACTTATAGTTGCTTTAGAACCTGCTATGATAATTGCTGAAACTTTTGACTACTTAAAATCCAGTGGTGATATTTTATTAATCACATTTCCCACTGCCTCTCTTTGGTAACCCCTTCACATTCTTACAGTTATACTGTATTTTGTCTTCTTTCAGCCATTCAAAAGTAAAAGTGAAATTTCACAGACGATAACATCCACTCATCCTTCTCATACAAAGAAAAATGTTAAAAGTAAAAGAGGTTTTCTTGGTGAAAGGAAAGATAATATGATTACTTCCTTTCTTATCTGTATTATTTTATTCTTCTTATTCCTTATATTTCCAGCTACATTAGATTGGTTCACCGGGAAGAAAGACTCTGATAGGTGAATCATAGAAAGGCAAGGGGCCAGGGGACTTCATCCCCAGAATATCTCTTGTTACTGCTCTGCCCTTACATCTCTGCCACTGCCATTTTTCTGTGGTATCTGTCATGGTGTGAATGGGCATAGGGGAGCTCCCCATGGACCATAAAGCAGTGCGATCATATCATGGAAATATACAGTTCTACCTGTGGATTTTTTGATCATGATTTCCTCATAGGCTGTATTATTTAACTGAAACAACAATTTTATAAAATAAGAGTGTTAGTTTAATATATATATATATATATATATATGTTATTTTGATGATTGAGAGTCTTTAATAAATATAGTAAGGGATCATGAGAGTGGTTAGTTTGGTGGAAAAATTAATATAAGTGAAGTTAGGATAAAATGTTGCCCCTGCCTCTGATAAAGCAGAGGCTGTAGAGGGTGAAAAATAGAACAAAGAAATGTCACACAGATAGCTTTTCTTGAGAATCCATATAGACTGTGGCTTAGGTTAGTTATTAAGGGAATCAACTGAGTCCCAGAAAATAAGTTAGATCAAGTTCTCTTAATTTTAATGTTGAAAGTTGTGTCAAAGCTTTAAACAATAACTTAAGACTAGCTTAAGATATTTTTGTTAATTACTTTGAGGTAAAAAAATCTTGGAAAACAATTTCCAGGGACTCGTTGAGGTTAAGTTAAAAACAACAACACACAATGACAGCCTGGCTATTGCCTGCTGATGTACCCTTCTTGCTAGGATGGGATGATGATTAATTCCTTGTTCCCATTTCTGCCCCCAGCTTCCTGATATAAAAAGCTGTGGATGAGTAAGTAGCCAGTTGAGGATCTAAACACAGACGACTAGCTCTTTTTCATATTTAAAATTTTAGATTTGGAAAAGGGGAGCCTTCCTGCAGGGCCCACCAATTGGCCAGAAACTGGGCAGTCTCCACACCCTGCCACAACAAGCATCTGCCAGAGACCCCAGCCACTTCCTGAGAATAGGAGACCAGCCCCCAGCTTCCATCCCGCCCTGGAACTCCCATCTGGACCAGAGACCAGAGGAATTCCCATCTAGACAAGAGGAGCTCCCATCCGGACAAAATAAGGAGACACCAGAGACTTGCCGAGACTCAGAGCCAACCCCCCAGCTCCTATCCAGCCAGCACTCTCGTCTTGACCAGCGCTTCCATCTGTCCCAGAGCTTCCACCTTGCCAGAGAGAGGCACCCTAAATCTGTCAGCTATGTCTGGACCAAGTACACTGATAATACCAAGAACAAACCCAAGAGGAGATGGGCAGACGTCAAGGCAGAAGTATATACAACAAAATAAAGAGTAATACAGCATCAACAAAACCTAGCCCTTCTCCAACAGCTAGACCTGAACACCACAGAATGGAAGAAGAAGAAGAAAACAACCTTATAAGTAACATCATGAAGAGCTTGAGCCTTATATAGAAGAAATCAAAAATAAAGTGGAGGAACAGACTAACAAACAATGGGAAGAATGCTATAAAAAACTAGAGGAAAAGGCAATTAAAGCAGAAGAAAACAATAAGTCCCTGAAAAAAAATCATGAAAAAGTAAGGGAAACAGTCCAACACCCGAAGAGGGAAATAGAAAAAATGAAGAAGACACTAGCAGAAGGAATGCTGGAAATAGAAAATCTGAGTAAACAAACAGGAACTTCAGAGACAAGTATAACCAACAGAATGCAAGAGATGGAAGAGAGGATCTCTGGTGTTGAAGATACAGCAGAAGAAATAGATTCATCAGTCAAAGAAAACACTAAAACCAACAAAGTCATGACCCAAAATGTCCAAGAAATTTGGGACACCATGAAAAGACCAAACCTACAAATAATAAGGATAGAAAAGTGAGAAGAATACCAACTCAAAGGCACAGAAAATATATTCAAAAAGATCACAGAAGAAAACTTTCCCAACTTAAAGAAGGAAATGCCTATGAAGATACAAGAAGCCTATAGAACACCAAACAGACTATACCCCCCCCAAAAAAGTCCCCTCACCACATAATAATTAAACAACTAAACATACAGAATAAAGAAAGAATATTAAGGGCAGCAAAGGAAAAAGGCCAAGTGACTTATAAAGGCAAACCCATCAGAATAACACCCAAATTCTCAATGGAGACTTTAAAAGCCAGAAGGACCTGGACAGATATAATACAGACACTAAGAGACCATGGGTGCCATCCTAGACTAATATACCCAGCAAAACTTTCAATCATCATAGATGGAGTGATCAAGACCTTCCAAGACAAAACCAGATTTAAACTATACTTATCCACAAACCCAGCCCTACAGAAAGCACTAGAAGGAAAATTCAAACCTAAGGAAGGCAGATACAACCATGAAAACACAGGCAATAGAAAACACCACAAAAGTAAACCCCAAAGAAGAGAAGTACACACACACTACCACCAAAAAATAAAAATAACAACAGGAACAAACAATCACTGGTCATTAATATCCCTTAATATCAATGGACTTAATTCACCTATAAAAAGATACAGACTAACAGAATGGATACAATAACAGGACCATCTTTCTGCTGCATACAAGAAACACACCTCAAATTCAAAGACAGACACCTCCTAAGAATAAAAGGCTGGGAAAAGACTTTCCAATCAAATGGTCTTAAGAAGCAAGCTGGTGCATCCATCCTAATATCTAGCAAAATAGACTTCAAACTAAAATCAATCAAAAGAGATGATGAAGGACATTACATACTCATTGCAGGAAAGATCCACCAAGATGAAGTCTCAATTCTGAACATTTATGCCCCAAACACAAGGGCACCCACATATGTAAAAGAAACATTACTAAAGATTAAATCACATATAAAACCCCACACATTAAGAGTGGGAGACTTCAACACCCCACTTTTACCTATGGACAGATCTGCCAAATTAAAAATTAACAGAGACATAATGGACTTAAATGATGTTATGAATCAAATGGACTTAATCGATATCTACAGAACATTGCACCCAAATAAAAAAGAATATACCTTCTTCTCAGCACCCCATTGAACCTTCTCTAAAATCGACCACATAGCAAATCTCAACAAATACAAAACAATTGGAATAACCTCCTGTGTTCTATCAGACCACCATGGTTTAAAGTTAGATTTCAACAACAGAAAAAAACTACAGAAATCCTACAATCTCATGGAACCTGAATAATGCTCAACTGAATCACCAATTGGTTAAGGAACAAATAGAGAAAGAAATTAAAGACTTCCTAGAGATCAATGAAAATGAATACACAACATACCCAAACTTATGGGAAATTATGAAAGCAGTGCTAAGAGGGAAATTCATAGCACTGAATGCCCACATAAAGAAGCTGGAGAAATCTTACACTACTGACATGACAGCACACCTGAAAGCCCTTGAAGAGGAAGAAGCAAAATCTCCCAGGAGGAACAGACACAAGGAAATTATCAAATTGCAAGCTGAAATCAATAAAATAGAAATAAAGAGAACAATACAAAGGATTAATGAAACAAAGAGTTGGTTCTTTGAGAAGATCAACAAGATAGAAAAGCCCTTATCCAAACTAAGCAAAAGACAGAGAGAGAGAGAGCATCCAAATTAACAAAATCAGAAATGAAAAGGGGGAAATAACAACAGACAATGAGAGAATCCAGAGAATCATCAGATCATACTTCAAAAAACTCTACTCCACAAAACTGGAAAATCTAAAAGAAATGGATATTTTTCTGGATAGGTACCACGTACCTAAGTTAAAGCAAGACCAGATAAACCATTTAAATAATCCAATAACCCCTAAGGGAATAGAATCAATCATTAAAATTCTCCCAACCAAAAAAAGCCCTGGACCTGATGGTTTCACTGCAGAATTCTATCAGATCTTCAAAGAAGACTTAATAATACACTTTAAATTGTTCCACAAAATAGAAGCAGAACTCCTTCTATGAGGCTACAATTATCCTGATTCCTAAACCAAACAAAGATGCAACAAAGAAAGAGAACTATAGGCCGATCTCCCTCATGAACATTGATGCAAAAATACTCAATAAAATTCTGGCAAACATACTCCAAGAACACATCAAAACAATTATCCAACATGATCAAGTAGGCTTCATATCATTGAAGCAAGTGTGGTTCAACTTAATTTTTTTATACTGTATACATATTTCTCCTCTCATTTGAGGTATTATGTTTATGTAACTCATTTAGATTGTAATTGATAATTAAAAAATACAGATTAATAATTAGTCTTCAATGATAAACTCATAGTCATGTTAAGTTTTCTATGTATACACAGATATAATTCAGTTAGGTAGGCAATCTTCAAACACTTCAAAGACCTACACAATATGGCATTTAAAATGTTTTAAGAATTCAGACTTTCTGGACAGTATGACATGTCTATTCCTGGCAGCACTGATTTACTTCAGAAAAGAGGATGGGCATTGAAGGCACTCTATATGGACTTTATCTTCTTCTTGGAAAAAATAGCCATTTGAGCAAGAAACTGTTCTTGCCTGGACTGCTTAACAAAACATTGCATCAAATGGACATGCATGACCCATAGAAAGGTGACCACTGAACTTTGTAAGACAAAATGGTCCTTCAGGTTCCTGCTTTGCAGAGGAAACAGTCAGACATTCTACAGGACACAAAAGTGACTGAGAGACTCTAGACCTATGGGCTAAAGACAGATGCCCCAACTTTACACAGGAACTGTGGATGACTGTCCAGGCAGCCAGCTGTCTCTGACATTTTAGATTTTCGAGAATTGCTTATAATGTACTTCCTGTTTACTTAGGTAATATAATATCCTCTGTGGTCTTTTGATGTAGTTGAAGACTAGATATAATTTCCTTAGTTATGATAAAAGTAAATTTAGATAAAACCTTAGACTCACAAACATAGGATAGATAGGGTATCTTCTTTAATTTTGCCAAATATAAGTAGACTAGATATTATAACTATAATTCTTGCTTGGTAATTGTTTTGTTATATGTAATTTTACTATGGTAAAGTTAAAACCTTCCTTTAAAAAAAAATAAAAGGTAAAGTACTATGGACATTTTTCTGTATGCTGTGAATGTGTTGCTCTGATTGATTAATAAATAAAATTCTGATTGGCCAGCAGCCAGCCAGGAAGTATAGGTGGGATGAGCAGAGAAGAGAATTCTGGAAACAGGAAGTCTGAGTCAGGAGTCCTCAGCCAGACACAGAGGAAGCAAGATTTAAAGGCAGAACTGGGAAAAGGTACCAAGCCATATGGCTAAACATAAATAAGAAATATGAGTTAATTTAAGTAGCAAGACTTCTGAGCCATGAGGACAGTTTTAATTAATAAAGCATCTGTGTGTTTATTTGAGTCTGAGCAGCTGTGGGCCTGAGCAGGATTGAAGAAAACACCAAATACCAGCTACGTGTGTGTGTGTGTGTGTGTGTGTGTGTGTGTGTGTGTGTGTGTGTGTATATTTCCCTTTTTTTTTTTTTGCTGGCCCCAGAGAGTTACCTTTAGCCCCCCTCCCCTACCCCAGAGAATTATGTTTTACTCCCACAGATAGAAAAGTCAAAGGTCTGTGGATGGCATAAGCTCCCCCTCAAATCCTTAGCTGCCAGAGGCCTCAGTGCAGCAATAGGCTGTTCTATAACATAAAAGCAAAATCAAACAAATAAAAAATTCAAACAAAAAGAAAAATAGAAACAAAATATGAGCCCAGTGTGAAGTCAGTATCCCTAAATTAACAGCAGACTTCCCATATCTACTTCTGCAAGAGTAAATCATCTATAGTATGTTGCCCTGTTACATGCTTATGAGTTTTTAATTAGCATATGAGCAACTTAGGAGGATCATAATTTTGTTCAGTAGAGAATAATATGAAATAAGGATAAATTGGAGGTTGTAGGGAAATTTGTTGTATGGGGGCTATGAGGAGATAACAAATCTAGGGTGATCAGAGGAGAGTGAATACAGAATGAGAGACAAGAGGGATAGAAACATTAGTGTAATAGTTGATACACATATAAAATATTTGTGTATGTTATATAGAATCTAATAACAAGCATTTGTCTGGATTAGGGACTGAAGTGTAATATTTTTATGTATCTGGTAAAACATGATGGATGATAATATTCCTTTATTTACCAAAATACTTATTTCATTTAACAAAGGTAGAATCATAAATATATTGTGGGTTTTTCTTTTTCAATTAACACAGAAACATGACAATAACCTGAGACCTAAATCAGATGAGAAACATGGCTCTATTTAATTTATCAAAAGGATGGCAGTTGAAATAATGCTAGAGAAAATTGTATCACAATATCAATATTTCCAATACAGTGTCACTGACAGATATACACTTGTGATATTCCGCATGTTTTGTTGATTGTATGTAAAGGGCTTGTCTATAGATTTTTTGAGCTGTGGAGTTAAGGCCACTAAAATTAGCTCTGAGGCAACTGCACACTTGTGAGCTTTTCCAGGACACAGAGAATCATGGTGAGGATTGAGAGGAACTGAGTAAATTAAAAGAAAGTAAAAAATGTGATGAAAGGAAACTTTTCAATCTCAAACTTTGTTGGATAGAGAAAAACACATTTGAGATTTTCTTGGCTCAAACTCTGATAGTAATAAATGTTTCTCTGGAAACCTATTTATGATGGAGCCATATACTTCAGGAAATGGAATGAGGTCTTCTTATTTGATTACTTCAATTTTTCTGATATCTCTATAGTATGATGTTATTGACGGTGGACATAAAATAGATATATTTCACCATATAATCACATTTGGAACTCTCTAATTCTAAGTGCACCACAGACAACTTTGTAAATATACTAAGAGATTTATTTGAAAGTAATAACACACAGTTTAATATTCTAAGAATTCGCAAAATGTTGATAAATAGGAAACAATATTATAGTGTTTCAACTTGGATTTTATTTTTTTTTTCCAAAACAACATCTTATACTGTTTACATTTAGATTTCATAGTATTTTTTATTGGCCATTAGTTCATTTCTCTCTATATTAATGACATATGATAGTAGAAATATTATTTTTGAAAAGCAGCATGTTATATTAGTTTCACAAATAGTATTAAAATATTTTAAGTTTACATGGTTTTCTATTTTTACATATCACACAACAATCAATCTATTTTTTCCAGTTTCCCATAATAGTCAAATATATGTCTGATGTAGGCATTAAGGTTGACACTCTATGACAAGTCCTGAGTAGAGGGAACTTTCAGGGACATTTGCATTCTGTTAGTGTCATTGTGACTTTATGGAAAATAGTGTGGAGATTCCTCAAAGAAAGAATTCAGATAGGCCAGATAATAGCAACAGTTGCTGCCTAGATACATTCAAAAGTAAAATGTTTTGATCAAGGAGACATATGCTTTCCTATGTTTGTTGGGGCAATATTGTCCGTAATTCTTAGTATTTCTATTGTTTGTTATTATTTAAATTTCACATTTGCCTATTTAAAAAAGTAATTCTTGAGTTTTATTAGTAATTTATACTTATGTTTGTTAAACGTAGATTTTGTTGATAGACTATTCTGGATTTATTTTTATTGACAGAAATCTCACAAAGTCATTTTTTTTTTTACATGAGCATGCCTCAACCATCAATATGAACTAAAAAGCTTCATCTTATAATTGGAATATTTCTGTTCTTACTGTTGTGCTTCTTTCTTGTTTCCAATTTTATTTGAATGTGAATGTATAAGTAAGTAAGTGTGTGTGTGTGTGTGTGTGTGTGTGTGTGTGTGTGTGCGTGCGTGTGTATACATGTGTGTTCACGTACATCTAGAGCCGAGAGATCAAAGCTGAGTGTCTACTCTAATGGCTCTCCAAATTATTTTTCTGTTCCAGAGTCTTTAGTTATGTTTTATTCATCTGGTTCTTGTAGCTCAAGATTTTAATTATTGTGAGTTTGTGATGTCTGAATAACTTGGAGCAAGTTCCTGACTACTTTGCTCACTTTTGTATATATTAATGTTTTTATATTAAATGAAAAATTACATCAATTTCAAAGAACTTATTATAGAAAGATCAATTGAATGAATATTATTATTTAGAAGGTAATGACACTATTTATTTTGAAATTTTCCCCAAATAATTAAATATTATATTATATATATTTTACTATATATATCATATGTATTAAATGTTAATTTTAAATATATTATATATATATTGCTTTGTCTTGCTAGAGTCTACATTAATTTTCTTATTAAACTTATCTTTAAAATAGATTTCCATTTTCAATTTGTTTAATATTCAACTTTTCTGATAATTTTAATCAAAAATATGGTTTAATGAAAATTTCAAGGAAAATGCTTCTATTTTAGTTTATTAGAATTATTGCTATAAATATGTTTTAAAATTATTTTCTTTTCAATACATCCTCGCTCCTTTTTCCCATCCTTCCACTCCCCTACCTACTCCGTGCTCCTCCAGGTTCACTCTTTGTTTCTCTTCAGAAAAGAGCCGGCCTCCCAGGAATGTCCACAAAACATGACATAACAAGATACAATAATTCTAAATGCAACCCTCATATCAAAGCTGGGCTAGGCAACCTAGTAGGAGGAAAATCCAAGAGTCTGAAACATCCTTCACTCCCACTTTTAGGTATCCCACAAAATCATGAAACTAAAATCTGTAACAAATGGACAGAGGTCCTAGCTCAGATTGCAAGCCCATTGATTGCCTCTTCAGTTTCAGTGATCCCCTATGAGCCCCATTTATTTGATGACTATGGGCTGTGTTCTCCTGATGTCCTCGATCCCTTTGGCTTCTACAGTTCTTCCTTCCACCTCTTCCATAGGGCATCTCAGGACTCCAAATGGAGGGACCTGTTGGAAATCTTTAAAGTTGGTCTCTCTTCTTGTGTAATATTTGGCTGTGGATCTCTGCATTTGTTCCTACCAGCTGTCAGCAATAGCCTATTTGATAACGATAGGGCTAGGCAGCAAAACATGAGTCTGTAAGAATATCGTTAGAAATGATTTTATTGATGTTTTTCTATCATAGGTCTCTGGGCTATACAGCCTACAGTTCTTGGCAGTGTCCATCATGGGCTCCCTTTTGTGGTCTGGGCTTCAAATTATACTAGGCATTGGTTGGCCACTGGCACAAGTTCTGTGTCTCCATTGCCCCCAACACATCTTGCAGGCAGGACAGCTGTAATTTGAAGGTTTTCTGGCTAGGCTGGTATCTCAGTTCCTCCATTTGAAGCCATGCATGTTTACAGAGGATGGTTGGTTCAGGTTTTCAAATCCTCCATTTCTAGGAATCCTTGCTGGCGTCATCCTCATAGAAATATGGGAGTTTCTATTGCACTAATTTGCTACATTGCCCCCCCCCAACTCCCTCCATTTAAAGTCATCACATTCCATATTTTCTCCCTCCACTACCAGTATACACACATGACCTTTTTTTACTCCCATCCCTACCTGCCTCCACTCTAGTTGCAAAATCTATTCTATTTTCCATTCCCAGCGAAATACATGCATCCCCCCCTTAAAAAATACCCTTGTTACTTAGCATTTTTGGGTCTGAGTTTGATAGCATATTTATCATTTACTTAACATTTAATATCTACTTAGAAGTGACATAAATATTGCTGTGGAATTTTCTATATGTTGTGAATGTGATGCTCTGATTGGTAGATAAATAAAACGCTGACTGGCCAGTAGCCAGGCAGAAATATAGGTGGGACTAACAGAGAGGAAAATTCTGGGAAGGTAAAGGCTGAGTCAGTAGGGAGCAGCATGTAACAGCACACAGGTAAAACCACGGAACACATGGCAACATATAGATTAACAAAAATGGGCTTAGTTTAAATGTAAGAGCAAGTCAGTGGTAGGCCTGAGCTAATGGCTGAGTTTTAATTAATATAAGCTTCTGAGTGATTGTTTTATAAGCAAATTTGGGGTCCATGGGGCTGGGCAGGATGGGACTAGAAAAAAATTTCAGCTACAACATATATTTTGTATTAAATATTTTAGTCTTAGATAATATATTTTTAGAATAAGTGCAATTTTATCATTGTGATCATCAGATATTAACAATAAAGACAAAGTGACATATAAGATAAATAAAAGTAATATTAAATTAATGCTTTTTTTGTTTTTGTTGGGGTTTTTTTTGTTTGTTGGTTTGTTTTTCTAGACAGGGTTTCTTTGTTTAGCTTTGTGCCTTTCCTGGAACTCACTTTATAGCCCAGGTTGGCCTCGAACTCACAGAGATCCGCCTGCCTTGTTGCTGCTACATCATAACTGTAATTTTAGTACTAATTTAGTACTGTTATGAATCATAAGGCAAATATGTTAAGTGCAAGATATTTGGTATGTGGCCCCTATGAAAGAATCTTTCAACTATTAAAGGGTCAAGACCCACGGATTGAGAACCACTGCCCTAGATAGAAAGAGAAAAGAAAACTCAGATTAGTTTTCAGGAATATCAGCATTGTCCCAGCTTAATTCGTACACCTTGTATTCCATACAGTTCTTGATATATAAATTCTCTAAAACATAGGTGCAAGTCATTTTTCCATTATTTTTGGAAATGGACAATAATAAAAGTGCAGATTTAAGTCTGACAAATTTAAATGAATTATACTGTAAAGTATTTAACAGAGAAAAAAAATGGAAACTTAAAAATCTAGCTAGTTTTCCAGAACAACAATTCACTGAAAAGGAGAAACAGGACACAGGATGTGACTTCCTGCTTTAGTTTGTATTCTTCCCTGAGACTCCCCATGCTGGTATTAGCCTGTTGCATTTTCAATATTTCTCTGCTTATTTCTATTAAACTTTAATTCATTCTGTTCTATTTTTCATTTAGACATATTCACCATGCTATGTGTGTCCAGATTTTACAACTCTGATTTCTCTAAAAAAAAGTCATAAGCATGGCTTGTCTTCGGTAACATTTGGGAGCTGTGCTTCAGAAACTACTAACAATTTGCTGCTGTGAAATCCATAGGTAGATAGGCCTCTGTATATATTAGCATATTTTACTTTAATATTTCATTTAACTTTTTGAAGAAAGTAGTAGAATTACATATCTGGAGGAAATACATCTATGTGTCCAATATAAAATCTGGTCTTATGTGAATTACTTTATAACATAGAATATGTGAGAATAATAAAACATAGGAACTATATATTTTTACTCATAGGAGACCAGCAAGCTGATCTGCAATTACTTTTTGAGGACACGTTTCATTTACATGTCAAAGGCATTCATTCAGAAAGTGAGTGAATAAACAGCATCTTCGAAGCATAAATTTCTCAATCTGTCATTGTTTTAGTATGTAGTAATTGCACAGAGTAGTAAATTTCATTGTGATATTTTTCATATACATGTATGGTTACTCCCATTATCTTCTCTTAAAAATTAAATCAATGATACAACTCTGATGTTGCCTACAATTCTCTTTGACCAAGTCCCATTGACTTGGCATCTTCCATATCTTACGAACTCAACTACAATGAAGTTTCACCTTCAAAGCTTAATACAATATCCTTTTAGAACCTTGTTGCAGAGGCTGCAACTGTGCTACATGATGCCTGGCCTAGCATGTTTTTTATGACCCTGTCCATCCTGAACCTTTGTTTTAAAATCCAGTACCAAGCAGACAACACTTGAGACTGTGCCAATTTATTCTGTCAGCTCAGGGTGTAGTGTAGCCCTTTTGGTGACATGTTATCTGCTTCTATGCCTTAATCCTGGAAGAAATGTTTCCAAGGAATTGTTTTTGGGAAACAAGAATTCCCCTTATGTTAGGTTTAATTTCCTTAAAGACTGAATTTTCATAGCCTGTGATGGGTAAAGCCTTACCTTCCTGGCTTCCTTTCTTTAGTCATAGCACAGCACAGGTGGCTTCACTTCTGTTTGCCTGCATTACAAATTACAGCTGCTGCTTAAGCATCAAACTGAACACACTAGGGCACTGAAATTGCCTCTGCCAAATGCATCAGTCTACATTCTTTGAATTCAACTTTCTGGATCTCAAGACCAAAGCTCAATGTAGCTATATGTTGGCCAAAATACCGTATAAATGGTCCATAGCAGGATTCTGAACAGAGTCCTTGTTTTCTTCTGAAAACTCAAGACCTCAACCTATACTGTCAGTACTTTTCTCAGCAATCTTGTTTCTAAATTCCTCACTAGAAAGGACTTTTGTTTACACTACACAATGGCTTCTCCAGACCACAGTTAATTCCGTATCCCAATTACATAATAGTTGAAGTGGTAGAAGGAACATGTAGTTTCATCATAGACATAACTAATTTCCTTCATATTACTTTCTTGATTAGTTTCATTTTGCATAGCTCTGATAAAAAATATCCTGATAAAGTCAACTTTAAAAGAGAAATGATTTATAGTGAGCTACCAGTTCTGGTGACAGTTCATTATTGCAGGGAATTCAAACAGGAACTTAAAGCAGCTAGTCATATCCACATCAAGAGAAGAGAGAAAATGAATGCATCCATGCTTCACTCAGCTCCCTTTTAACTCTTTTAAACAGTGTAGGAAACAATCCTTGGGGATTACACAATCACTAATCTACTTTTCATCAGTGTAGAGGGAATTTTAAGAAGAAATTTAGAGTAAATTTGGTTATTCAGCTGTATGAATCTTAGAGTGATACATTTATAAGTGAATGTGTAGCAGAAAAAAACATTAGTCTTCACTTGAAACATTAGTCTTCATTGAATTATGGCTTTCAGCACATGCAAATAAGCCCTATCACTGATGAAGATACACAAGCAGGTAACTGCCATTTCCAAGGGCTAAGATTAATTTCAGTTTGCACTGTAATACTGGAACAAAGACAGGAGCATAAGCATTGTGAAAGTGTCCCCATTATTGGATGTAGAAAGATAAAATGTATCTTCAATAATCTATATCATTTTTCCTGTGTCATAAGTTATTAGTTTCTCAATGTAACTGAAGTAATTTAAATGCCATTAGATACCAATAACTACAGACACTGCATAACTACACAGCATTGCTTCTAGATTGCTTCCTTTTTCTTGGCATGAAAGATCTGTTATATTAGCTCAAATCATAATGTGAAAGCCTTAATTTGATTTCTGAATTAATTCTATTGGAAAGCATTTAGAACACGGTCTTTTATTCCAAAGAAGGCAAGCTGCAATTAAAATTCTACACTGAAAAACCAGAAGCTCATAATGTCACTGAGGACAAGTGACATTCTACCTTTGTTGCAAAAGCTGTAGGTATTTTTGTTCTTTACTCTGACCTATAGGCCTTGCTATTATCCCCTCACTGATGGCTGTACTCCAATTACTGGCAAGTAAGTGGATTTTGCTATATAATTGCATAACTTTGTGAAACTGGGCCACTAGTAATCCTTCAACTAAAAATGAAATATGGAACTGATGTTTTGAAGAGGAAAAATCATTCTTGATGTTGTAGAAAAAGAGAAAAGAATTTCTGATAGAAAAAATGATGTAATGTTCTCTATTTGTATCCATTTTCAGCAAATGATAATGTTTCATCCTCCTTTGCGGCTGTATATGTATGCCATGATTTCTTTATCCACTCATCTAGGCATGTTTCTGTTTTCTGACTGTTATGAAGAGTGGAGCAATAAACATGGATGTGCAAGTCTTTTGTTGCCTGAGAATCCTTGGGGTTTATACTCAGAAGTGCTATGACTAGTTAGTCATACAGCTAGTTCTACCTTCAGTTTTGTGAGAAAATTTATTATTTATTCATATTTATCATATAATAAATGGATTAATTTTCATAATGGTGTACAAACGTTTAAAGATGTACTACAGAGTTTGACCATTACAGATTCAATAAGGGAAGTTATGTTTTATTGCTCAAAATCAAGCATATTAGCATTTTATTTTTTATAAGGACCAAAGAGGTTAATTGTTAAAACAATTTCAATTAACATATAAACAATAGTAGCAAATCTCCCCATATGGCTTACCTAACAACAGCTTCTGACCCCACATTAGTAGATTTAGATTGGAGCAATCATGTTATCTACTGTAGTTAAAATATCTTTCCAAGTTTTGGTAATTCAATTTGTAGGCGAAAAGTATCTGCCAATAAAATTCTAAAGTGAGTTTTTAGAAAAAATTTAAAAATATGTAATATGACAAATGATTAACAGTTCTGTATTATTTTTTGTAAAATCTGTAAACATTGTTTTTATTTCATGGCAGAAAACTTATTAAACATTAGATTATGTGTATGCCAATAAATATGTCAAAATCTCTCTCCTCTCTTTCTCACTCTCTGTTTCTCTCTATATATATAACTCCATTTCTCTCTCTCTTGTCTGCCTTCTCCAGATTTTTTTTTACACTCTTACATATTACTAAATGTTTTTATTCATTCTTTTTAATCTGTTTGATTGGGAATGCAAGTAAGTACATCATTAGTCCACTAGATCTTAAGAAATATATAAAGTCCCCTTCTTAAAGGATTCCATAGTCTGACACCTTGAAGAAACTTTTGATACCATAGTAAAAGGTAAGCCCACTTTATTTAAAAGTGGCCTGTTTTGATACATTAATAATGATTCTACTTATTGAATTTATTTTTATTAATAGATCTGTTATTTAGTAACTGCATATTGAAAATATATGCTTATAAAAGATACATTTTGGTACATTAAAAAGAAGAATGGATCATTGAATACCAATGGTATTATGAGCTCTGTCAAATTGTGGTCATTTAATAATGCTGAACTGTGTTTTATAAGCATCCATTCTTGATCTGTATGTATTAATTAATAGATATATAGTTACAAAATAAATTAATCAGGTTTTCACATCATACATTTAAGAAGTTTTTGAATTGTTTTCTTAAGGTCTTTGGTTTTGAATAATAATAGTTTGAAGTTATAAACATTCTTTTAAAATGACATATTAATCATCTTAACTTTTCATAATTTTTTAAATTTCTCCATCATATCTCCTCTCCTCTCTCATGCACCAGTTCTCCCAATACAAATTTCTCCCTCCCAAATTCATTCTCTGTGTCTCTCTGTATCTTTGTGTGTGTGTGCCTCTCTCTCCAGCTCTCTCTCAAAATGATATCCTAAGACCAATTAGTTCTGCGTATATGTTCATTGGTGTGAGTGTTCCACTGGAGTTTGTGGTAGCCTGCCAGTATCCATTTCCTCAAACAAAAGTTACTCTCTCCTCTGACAGCCAAATGCCAATATTTGCTCAGCAAAGCATGTTCCCTATGGACACTGGGATTTTTTTTAGACAGTCTTGGCTTTGTTCTGTCTCATGAAAGTAATCTTGTGAGAAAGTAAGCTGTGAGATCATGTTTGCAGCAGCCGTGTTATTTCCTAGGAACAGCAACTCACAGCTTTTCCTCCCCATTCTTTCCATCTTTCACTCTTTCTGCTATAATGTGCTTGGTGTTCCCACAGCCTATGTTGATGTCCCACCTTTGACTGAGGAATCACAGTCCATAGTCTCATCACATTTAACAGTTAGGGATACCTTTCTTAAGGGACTGCAATAGGAAGTTTCTCTTAACATGGTGGTGAAATGATCAAATATATAGACATAAAACATTTTTAGTCTATTTTGATAAATCTGGCTGATTTTTCAACTGAACTCCAAGGAAAAGATAATGTGAGTCAACAGAAATGTGGACATATTCTTAGTTTTGAGCTATTTTCTTGAATAGGTATATAAACAATAAGTGTTGGGATTGTGTACTCAAATAAAAATAAGAAGATACTTTACAAGTGGAAGAGTTGGTCTTAAATAAATTTTCTTACTAATCATAACCAGAAGAATACAGAAGAAATGAATAGATAAGCATATGTCTTTTCATGTATATAATAAATAATAGAGTCAAGATAGAATGGTAATCAAGTTGTGCTTAAGTGGTAAAATTCCTCTTCAAATAAAATAATGATTAAAATCCAGTGAAGCAAAAGTAATAGCATATGGGAGTTAAGTTAAAAGTGCATAAAATAATTTATTGTGTGTACTTTGGAATTTAATTTTATTTACCTATTCTTTAAGAATTTAACAACTATGTAATGTATTTTGATCTCCAATCTCCTTTTTTTAATGTCTCCCTTCCCATATCCCTCTTAAAACTTTGTTTTCTTCCTTTATTTAAACACACTGAGTCCAATAAGAGATCATGATTTGGAATACATTTGCCCTTACATTTTTGATATATTGGTACTGTGTGTAACACGTTGTGATTTTCAAAACTACTGCCGTGCTTCCTGTCAGACATAACATAACATGATATTTTATCTGTATTGCAAAATAAAACATGAGTTTATAATCATTCATATCCTCTGGAAAAGAATATTTTATTTGATACTAGAAATAAACTGAAACTTGTAATTTCAGAAAACTGATTAGAATACCAAAAACCACAAGAGAATAATTTTTGTTTCCATAATTTTCAGTTTACATTTGTGTCTTTGTTATTATCAATTATTTTAGGATTACCATCTGTGTTTCCTGTGGAGAAGTACAATTTCAAAAGAAATGAAAAGTTATCAAAACAAATAGCCAATATAGTTTGTTTATACCCTAAAATTCATAAAATAACCACAATAAAATTAGACATTCCACACACTTATAAATTCAAAGAAAATGCAAGAGAGAAGTATTACTGGTAAGTAAATCTAAATTTAAGTTAACTTACTAATGTATAACATAATTTCAAATTATACTGAGTACATTCAATTAATTTCCATTATTGCTTTTTATCAAGTTTCTGAATGTTTTAATGTTTTATTTGCTTGAATTCATTATGGTATACACATGAAACACTGCACATGTGTGTGCCTGGGCTTGCCTTTGGTGTGTTGATACTTGCTTCTACCTTGTTGGGCATGGTTCTTCTTGTTTACTGTTCTGCTGCCTACTCCAGGCTACAGGAACCCCCGCTTCCATTGGATTCTATAGTCTCTGCCTTCTATCTCACCTTAGGAATACTCAAATTATAGTCTTCCTACCATCTAGCTTTTATATGGTTCAGAACTCAAATTGCCAGAGGTGTGCCACAAATATCTTTACCTGGTAGTCTATATTCTTGGTCCCAAGTTTCTGTTTTATTTTGAGAAGCACTGTATACATGTATTATTGTCACATTCATTAATGTATAAGCATTACTAAATTATATAATTTATGATCAGAGTACATTGAACTCTAGAAACTTAAATAAGGGTTTATGAATTAACATATAATAGGCTTTCAGTTTCCTGATCTCTGGATCCTTGAATTTAGTCAATCATGAAACAAAATATTTGGGTATATGTGTTATAGATTGTGGGGAAATATTGCTTCCAATGTATTAGTGATGGCTTGAGTTTAGATGTCTAGCATTCACATAAAGATGACTATGGTAGCACATGTATGGTATCACCATGTTTCTGTGGTAAGATAGGAGACAGAGACAGGAGAAATCCTGGAAGTCCTTGGAACAGCTAACATAGTATAAAAAGGAGCAAACAATGAGATATCCAATTGCAAAAAAGATACAAGGAGAGGACCAACAGGTCAAAGAATATGTAGAATCTGTTTATTTCTATACATCTAAGAATTTACATTCCTTCAATTGTTTTATTTTAGATTAGTACCATTCTTGATTATCACAGATGCTATATAAGCATAGATGTAATAGGAAACAGGCCAAAATATATAAACTTCTGGCACCTTCTTCCTAAATGCAAAGTTTCAATAAATCTTTTCATTTATTATTTATTTTACATTCCAACCCCAGTTTCTCCTTCCTTCTTTCCTACCAGTCCCTTCCCCACACTTTCCCTCTCCCAACCCCATTCACTGCTCCTCCATTTCTATTCAGAAAAGTGCTGGCTTCCCACAGATATCGACTAAACATGGCGTTTCATGCTGTAGTAAGACTAAACAGCGTGCCTTGTATTAAGGCTGGGCAAAGCAACCCAGTATGAGGAGCAGGGTCCCAAAAGCCAGCAAAAGTGTCAGGAACAGCCCCTGCTCCCACTGTTTGGAAGACCAAGCTATAAATTTCATATGCCACAAACTTTTATTAAAATGCATAAAACATATACAAATAAAATACTTTGATTTAATTTTTCTGTCACAATTCTCTATAAAAGAAAATATATGTAAATATATATATCATATACCATATACATACAGATAGATGGATAGATGAGAGAGAGAGAGAGAGAGAGAGAGAGAGAGAGAGAGAGAAATAGAGAGAGAGAATAGAGAGACATTTGACCAATTTGATTGTGTTTGAACTGATTGAGCTGTATGGCAATTTAGCAATAGAGTTTGACTCTCATTTTAAATTATCTTTCAGTGTAAGTCTGAGTAATTAAATTTCCTTTAAATTTTTTTGCATGCGTGAGTCTATGAATATCTTATACTCAATTAAAATAAAACTCTGCTTTTGGTGTAAGCTCAGGGTTGTGGTATTTATCCCGTCAAATTCCAGATATACTTCTCAGAGACTAAACAGTTGAGAAGAGCTCGGAAAAAAAGTGAGAGTAAACAAAAAAGTACTGCACATAGTTTCCAATTTCATCAACATCAAAGCTACAGGATGAGTTTTGGTTTCTAGTGACATGGAACATTCCATTTTTTATAATGTAAATAATATAAAATATTTTCATAAGTGTTTCAGTTTTATATTTTTAGTTTACATATGGTGAGCACGTACATGTATGAGTGTGCACAATGTGCATGCCTGCAGAGGTTAGACGAGAGTATAGCATCTCCTAACACTAGATGTTACATGGAGTTTTGAGGTATCCCCTGTAAGAGTAGCACATGCTCTAAACTGTCCAGTTACCTCTCTAGCCCCTAGAAAGATTGAGGTTTAAATGCTAATTTTCACTTAAATCTTAAATGTTCTAACATTTTACTTTTCCAGTAACTGATGGAAGCAGATGTAGAGATCCACAGCTAAGACTTGGATGGAGCTACCTGGGAGTCCAGTCCAAGACAGGGAGGAGGGATGGGGATTTAGTTCAGTGGTAGAGCTCATGCCTAGCAAGCGCAAGGCCCTAGGTCGATCCTCGGCTCAGAGAGAGAGAGAGAGAGAGAGAGAGAGAGAGAGAGAGAGAGAGAGAGAGAGAGAGAGAGAGAGAGAGAGAGAGAGAGAGGCGGCAGGAAGGGCTATATGAGCAAAGAAGTTAAGATCATAATGGGAAAACCCACAGTCAGCTGACCAGAGCTACTTGTCTCTCATTGACTCGACTGACAGCTAGGGAACCTGCCTGGGACCAAACTATGCCCTCTGAATGTGGGTGACAGTTGTGTGGCTTTGCAGTTTGTGGGGCCACTGGCAGTGGTACCAGGATTTAGCCCTAGTTCATGAACTGGAATTTTGGAGCCCATTCCCTATGCTCAACCTCGATACAGGGGATGTGGCTTGGTCCTGCCTCAACTTGATATGCTGGATTTTGTTGATTCCCCATCGGATGCCTTACCTTCTCTGAGGAGTGGATGATATGTGTGTGGGGGGAGGGTAGGGAGTTGTGAGTGGGAGGAGGGGAGGGAGGGGGAACTGTGATTGGTATGTAAAATGGAAAAAAATCTGTTAAGTAATAAAAATAAAAGAAAATATTATATGTGATCCAATTAGTAAGCCTTGAACATATAACTGACTAAATTTTAGTGTTTGAAAAACATTCTAAAAACAGTGATACTATTCCCAGTGAAGTGTCTCCCATGGAAACAGAAATATGTGCTTGATTTTTTTACAATTTCAATACCAAAATGAAATAATTAGTGAAATAAGGTTCATACTTTACAGTGCTTATCATTTAACACCTAACGTTTTTTTGTTTTGGTTATTTATTTATTTATTTTTTTATTTATTTATTTATTTATTTATTTTTTTGAGACGGGGTTTCTCTGTGTAGCTTTGCGCCTTTCCTGGATCTCACTAGGCTGGCCTTGAACTCACAAAGATCCGCCTGCCTCTGCAGATGTAACCATCTTGTTAAATAAGAAACACAGAGCCAATTGCAGAGTTAAGAGCCAAGAGGTCAGAGCAAGAGCAGAAAACCTTACCCTTCACTGCTGCTCTGTCTTTCCTCCTCCTCCCCAGGTCTACTTCTGTGTGTCCTATCTTTTTTATAGACTTTCTGTTCTGCTTTCTCATTGGTTGTAAACCCAGCTACATGACCTCCTCATCACTGCCTGTCTGTACAGACCTCCAGGTCTTCTATGGTTGGTATTGAGATTAAAGGCGTGTGTCGCCATGCTGTCTGTATCCTTGAACACACAGAGATCCATCTAGCTCTGCCTCCCAAGTGCTGGGGTTAAAGGCGTGCATGTACACCTAACTTTTTTGATAGTATTTCAGAGATTTGATGAATAGATCAGCAGTTCATTCTTTTTTGGATGAGTATTTTCCTTTTCATAAATATACTGCAATTAGTTTTCATGAACTTACTGCTTGCCAATTGATTAAAATACATATTCTGTTCCTGTAGTTGTACATTTATTATCTTGAAAATATTAATTTATATATTTCAGAACAAATTTGTAGGGAATAGATGGACATCAATTTAATGTCATTACTAAAACATAAATTATAATAATTCATATTGGATGTTGAAGTTAAAAATCAAATTGGCATCTCTGTCTGTTATGGAAGGTGAGGGCTTCTACTCTCTCCATCAGAGACCAGTAATAACTATGATACAGCACTGATAGCTACAAGAACTTCTGTTGTATCTTGGCACTTACATGGCACTCTCACTCAGGGGTGGAATACTCAGAAGAGATGTCATATTTTATGACATTGAACCAAATGAGCCACTGTGTTCAGAAGTACACACAAGAATGGAAGTCTTCCCTAAATTGGCCCTTTGAAATCAAGGTGTATGGATCTCATAACGACATAAAGACAAGCCCTTGTTCTCTTCAGTTGCACATTCAAACAGGCTTACAGTCTGGTAAATTTCATCTTTGCAGAAGTACTTGAACTGAATTTTCTTCAAGCAAAACTAATAAAAGAAAATCAATGGAAAATACATGCCAAGAAATACTGATCAACGACAAGTTAAAAGATTAGTGGAAGACACTTTCCCAATCCTTTCTCAAGCTCTTTCTGCTGTCCCTGGTCTTCTTTTTTTGTTTGTTTGCTTTTCAAGACAGGGTTTCTCTGTGTAGTTTTGGTGCCTGTCCTGGATCTTGCTCTGTAGACCAGGCAGGCCTTGAACTCACAGAGATCTGCCTATCATTGCCTCCTGAATGCTGGGATTAAAAGTGTGCACCACTGCCTCCCAACTGTCCCTGGTCTTCTAAAGAAAAATAAATATGTTCTTCTTCATTAAGTATTGCAAAATTAGTTCAACATTTATTAATACACACTATAGTTCTGACAGCTAATTAAGCTGAGAGAAAGAGGCAGTTTTCTAATTTTGCTCCTAGTTTCATGTTTTCCCAGGGCTAATGAAGGATCCCAGGAAACACACAAGCGACATATATCTTTTTATTCCTGTAGTGCTAGAACATATATTGAGGAGCAACCCAAGTTGCTGAATTTAGATAAAGTGAGTACTCAGCTGCTATATGGTATGATGAGAAGGTTCTTTATAACTTATTGGATATTTTATCTTCTCTTTCTATTTATTTACCATAAAAGAGGCAAATTTAGTGTCTATTACTTGCAATAGACATATATTACTTGAAATGTTCTTTTTCCAGAAGACTTGACCTTGATCAATTATTAATTCTCTAGTAATATTTTCAAACATTACACACTACTTACTGTTAAGATGAAATTTATGTAAGTGAATTATACAATCAGGTGAACATTCTTCATACTTGCTATCATATCGCTCGTAAAAATCCAGAGACCAAGGACAGTGCTGATAAGTAGCAAGACTTTAATTCATGATGTAATATAAAGTTGGTTGAGTGGATTAAGAATAATAAAGTAAACATAGATGTGAAATTTGTCATTTATAAGATTTTAAAATAAATGTAGAGTTAAAATCTGTCTGCTAATTTTGCATGTTTACAGTTCTTGTGGTTGAATACCTGTAGAACATATGTATGAATATTAAAAATAATGTGAAGTGGTCTGTGTGTCTTGACAGGAGATGATCTTGCTTTCCAACGGAACTCTATAGTATAGAGATAGTTTTTGCTTATCTTAAAAAAGAGTTAATATAATAAGTTTATTTGTAGAGGATACATGTAGTAGTTAAAATTCTGCAAAACACTAGTCACTTTATGATTCTAGAACTATATAGACTCAGATATCAATAAGGCCAAAATATGAGAAATTTGGTGTGAAAGTATTATCTGCCTTTAAAAGAGTCTTGTTATCCTCTTTGTATTATGATGCTCACTGTCTGTAATTTCCTTTTACATAATATCATTTATCAAGACTTCCTTAGTAAGAAGCATTTTAAACAGTTCATATTGTGTCTTAAGAAGTGACTCACTTCTGATTATAATCTTCACTGTAATTGGACTTCTTTGTCCAGCCTGTATTTTCATCATCTGCACATTTAATAACTGAACTAAAGGTTTGACAATTACAATGATGTCATGGAGAGATGCCACTAATTCCAGGTGACAAGTCAGAAGGCATTTTATGTGCTATTTTTTCCCTTGATGATATATTTATATCCTGGATCATTACATTCTGCCAGCAGAAGACATTTTTGGCTTTTTCATGCATCCCTAATGAAGACAATTAAAATGCTTGATATATATCACATGAATGGGATCTCTTTTTAATTGTTTATTGTTTGCTGCCATAGTGATCAGTTATATTAAATGAGCCTTGATGTAAAAGCAGCTTGATGTTCTGTTTTTAATTTCTCTGTTTAGGTGATACTGACTGCTGTTGAGGGTTCATCTGAGAAACTGATGAGTGGTAGTTAAATGAGGTTTGAAATAGAAATATTTAAAGTAGCTAGCTGCACAGAAAAATTTCAAAAGTAAATCTGTAATTGATCAAAGATAAACATATAATTTTATATCCTTATACAATGAATTGATTCTCACATACTTAAAATTTTGTGTCTTAAATCACAGATTATGCTGAAATGCTCATATGTGTTATTTAGCTTACTTAACAGAGAAAAGGATATTTAGGGACAAATGTAAATGACCTTGGTTTTTTGACCCATGAAAAAGAATGTCCAGGAGTTTGAGAATTGCAGAGTCTCACTATATAAACTCTAAGTTGCTTCCTGAAATTTAATTACAAAACTGAATTTTTTAGGAAAACAAGATATTCAGATTTTGACCTAAATATTTTCCTCACCTTATGTGTTTGTTATTAATAACTCTTAAGATATTCTGTAAATAAAATTGCAAGGTGGAACAAAACAAATATAGATCTATCATCTACATTGCCTAGATGTTTGTAATTTTTTCTTTTTGGGGTATTTGAAATAGATTTCAAGAACTTTTCTAAATTTGAATTTGTTTTACCTTGTGAATAACCTGCTGAGGAAACTAGAGGACTGATCTTGATCATTCATGCCTTGATTCATCTGGTTACTGCTTACAAAGTCAACATAAAAATGCTAAATACAAACCAAACATAGGTACATCAGTTTCCCAAAAATCCAAACAAACAAACAAATGAAAGAAGATTAGCTCTAAAACACATCATCAAATCAAACTGGTATCCATCAGGAATGTGCTACCAGAGGATAAAGGTATTTTAAACTTCAGCCAGCTATGAACCCTGTGAGCTAAAATCAAAATGATTTTGACAAAATAAGTACACTGGTACAATAATAGTAGCAATTGAATTTAAGGTCAACTTCAAAGATGAAACCTGTGTCTAAAATTGTTATTAGTGCAAAAAAAACAAAACAAACAAAAAACAAACAACAACAACAACAAAAAAAAACAACGAAAAAACCAAAAAAAAAAAAAAAACCCCAAAAAACTGTGGATAGATGTCATAGGACCTTGAGAACTTCCTGTTATTATGCTAACAAAGACAGTATTAAAGCTACACTTAATGACCTGTTTTTATACCTATAGATTAGTCGATCTCTTAGGCCTCATCAGACAAGCTTCTTTATACAGTATATGGTGATGAATGCCAAGACCCACTATTGCTTAATATGTAGAGAATAAGAGACTACACAGTGTTCAGTTCTAAATGGCACATCACACACACACCTCCGAAAGCCCAGGGATTGTTGTGGTAGAAGGACCATAAAAATCAGAGATGATGGATAACTAAGTCAAAATAGTGTTTGTTGGATGAGGCAAAGCAATTGTGCCTGAGGAGTTAATGCTAGTTATGACAGCAAACACTTGACATTCTTAGGGTCAAGCCAGACAATGGCATGGTATGGAAGAGGATGGGGGTCTCAAAGCCCTATGGATAGTTTAGGTACTATTAGAAATCATAGATGCTTAAAGAAGAAGCATTGGTTTTCTTTGAATATATAAGGTCCCTGGTGAGTTAATACTCCTGTGGATGTCCTAAATTAGGTGTACATGGTTAGCACTAATTAGACTGGAATGGTTATTTTAAAGCGTAAACCAAAAAGATATGAAATTTGGAGCTATAGGAAGGTGAACGTGGATTTTGGAAGTGTTAACTCCCCTATGGGGCAAATATTATCAAACTATATTGTATAAAATGCTCAAGTGTGTGTGTCTGTGTGTGTGTGTGTGTGTGTGTGTGTGTGTGTGTGTGTTTATCACATTAACTATGTGAAGTACAAAAAGGTTTCCAATGATAAAAGCAGAACAAATTAATTTATCAAATAAAGTTATAGTCTATTATAACTCAAAAGTATATTATAAACATTTCTGTGTAGTATGAATCTTAAAGAGTCTTATTAATAAAATCAAACCCGAGGCCAGTTATTGGGGTGAATGCTGGAAGATCAGAGAAGCAGAACAAGCCACAGCTATCTCACCTTGCTAGTTCCTCAGGTGATTCTGTTTCCTCAGGCTGCAAGCTTCTGAATCCTCATCCCAATGGCTCTCAGCTGAACTGTGTTCGAAAGCCTGAATGCTTAACCAGCTGAATGCTTTACTCACTACATGCTTTTTTCTCCTTAGTTCCTGGTCCTCACGCCTTATATACCTTTTTCTTTCTGCCCCCACTCCCTGGGGTTAAAGGCATGGGTCACCATGCTTAGCTGTTTCTAAAGAGGCCTTGAACTCAAGAGATCTGGCTAGCTCTGTCTCCCAAGTGCTGGGATTAAAGGTGTGTACCACCACCGCCCAACTTCTGTTATGGCTTACTCTTCCCATTTTCTAGCCACCATCTCTGGCTCTGTTCTAGTGGCTGTCTGTTCTCTGACCCCAGATATGTTTATTTCAGGGAACACACAATATTTTAGGGAACACAATACCCACCACATTTCTGTCTCCATTGTTGTAAATGATTATTTGATGAATAGATTGAACATAGGCTAACAAACTGAACACATCACTTCCAATAATTTGAATGGATATTTCTCTTCTCTCTCTCTCTCTCTCTCTCTCTCTCTCTCTCTCTCTCTCTCTCTTTTGGTACTAGGTTCTTAATTGTGTCAAATGTAAGACATTAATAATTGTACCCTGTTCATGAAATATGGAGAATCACTGGGCAATGGTGGCGCATGCCTTTATTCCCAGCACTCAGGAGGCAGAGCCAGGCAGATCTCTGTGAGTTTGAGGTCAGCCTGGTCTACAAAGCTAGTTCCAAGAAAGGCTCTAAAGCTACACAAACAAACCCTGTCTTGAAAACAAAACAAAACAAAACAAAACAAAAATGGAGAATCACATATTTGTTTTCATTTTTACTTTTTTTTACAAGTCTAGCATTAAATTTAAAATAAAAATCTTTAATTATTTTTGTAAACTACTTGTATTATTATAATCTAAGGTAAGTTTCTGAGCATTATGTTAATGTATTTGACTTCTCTTTACTTGGTACCCCAAGGATATTTATAGGCCACAGTGGAACTCTTAGTATTTTCAATAACCATAATTATTTACATTTGTTTATGATTTTAGCAAGACACTTCAATTCTTTATTGATGAATGATATTCATGTCATCAATTCTTTTAATACGTTATGCGGAATCCTTTAAGACCTTTTAATTGGTGCTTGAGGAATGAATAGTTAAATACATGAGCAATTAAAATCTAAGTTTTGGCCAGGCGGTGGTGGCGCAGGCCTTTAATCCTAGCATTCGGGAGGCAGAGCCAGGCGGATCTCTGTGAGTTCGTGGCCAGCCTGGGCTACCAAGTGAGTTCCAGGAAAAGTCGCAAAGCTACACAGAGAAACCCTGTCTCAAAAAACCAAAACAAACAAACAAACAAACAAACAAACAAACAAAACCTAAGTTCTGTGTATATGGAGCGTGTTCACATAATTGTTTCTATGTTTATATATGTATGAATATATATATTCCCTCTGTTTGAACAGATCAATATAGAAACTAATAAATATCAGTTATTTATCTTCCTTAGTGTGATTTAACACAAGCACAAACAACATTTGCTGACAAACTTGGTTCTCATGCTCAAATTTAAATAAAGCCGGTATCACAATTATCCTAACAATAAAGTTTTGAAAGATAATTGTAATGCACATAATGAGAAACTATGTAAGTAACATGCAAGCCTATGTACTTGAGTCCTACATAGTTTGTTATGCATTTTGTTTTTTCACCAGCTAGTCCATCATTTTAGTATACCACTTATCCAACTGTCTTATATTGGGAATTTGTTTAGTGAACACAGGGATTAGGTCCATGACAGGATGGATTTTTATCACTCTTCAATCAAACTCCAAGCCTCATAAAATTCCTGGCACAAAGTGACAAACATTAACTCAGTTGATACTTTGATTTTAATGTTATCATTCTTTATTTTCTATGTACAAATCTATTGGGGATTATTCAATGGCATGCACATCCACCTGTATTTTCATATGTTATGTAACCCAATACTCCAGATTGTATTAAATGTTCTCTTTTATCTTTCAAAAGCAGCAGTGTTTTTCTTAAATAATATTATATTCTCTGTCTTTCCTAACTTTCAGGAGTTGTTTTTTATACTGCTCAGCCCCTACCTGGATTCTTAACTAGATTCCAGTAGAACCATTTTTATTTAATATTTTTGCCTATTCTCGATGCTACATATTTTGCCTGTATTCTAAATCTAATCATTTATCTTTGTCCCACAGAATTCTATTTATATTTTTTGTTGTCTAGTCACTAATGCCTATCTAAAAAAACTTAGAAATGGTTTAAGAATATGGAACTGAGGTTTTTAATATTGTCCATATTTCATCCTACAGTTTTTTACTTATATTTATAACTTGTGCTTAACAAATCCTTCAAAATTCGAAGTGCAACTAAGAATAACACAAATTAAATATTGTCCTAGATGAATTGATCTCAAAGTTTTCAAGGGACGTTAAGTTTGTTAATTTTTGAAAACTAATTTGTAATACATTAGATTTCTTATAATTGTAACCTAATATCTGACCCAAGCAATTGAACAGTGGCAGTCTAGTTCATAGGATTTAATGTTGTTTAACCTATAGAGTCAAACATCATGAAGCAGGAAATTGTCATTGAGACTATTCCTCACTTCTTGATGCTCAGATAGTATAGAGAAGTGAAAAAAACAAACAAAAAAAAAACCTCTTCCAGTCAGGAAAGGATTAAAGGTACAAAATAAAACAGATTGAGAAGGAGAAGTGAAATAAATAGTCCAGGGATTGTTAGAGGCCCATGGTGTACTTCAAAGTATATACATCCTTCTACTGCAACCAACCTATATTTTGCCACCTCTCAACAATGCTATCATATGATGAATATATAAGGATGGTTAATCACTAGATTAATTCAAAGTCTCACAATATAACTGACTATGAGAATGTCTTCACAGACATACCTCAAGATAAAATTTCCTGATTTCTGGAGTGCTTCTTGATCTAATAAATTTATACTTAAAAATTAAACTATCTTCCATTCAAGTACAAACCAGGCCCAACCCTACTTAGGTTTGGAGATCAGAGATCTGGCTCATGTTTACTCGTCCAATTTGAGGTCCATGCCACAAGAAAGAGTGCATGCCCAACATTGTCTGGATGACCTGGAGCCAAAGGTTGGATAGTCCAGAGAAGTAGAGTAGGAAAAATGTTCAATGAAATGATTCCTTAAGATATTCTGCTATACTCATAGATAGGTACTAGCCGAATTGTCATCAGAGAGGCTTTATCCAGCACCTGATAGGATCAAATGCAGAGACACAGCCAAACATTAGATGCATCTCAGGGAGCCCCACAGAGGTGGGGGAGGAAGGATTATAGGAGTCACAAGAGTCTAGGAAACCATGACACACAGAATCAACTAAGCAAGCTCATAGGAGCTGACAGAAACTGAAGCAGCAACCACAGAGCCTCATGGGTCTGAGCTAGGTCCTCTGCATATATCATGGTTGTTAGCTTGGAGTTTTTGTGGGACCACTAAGAGTGGTTTTGGGTGTCTCTGACTCTTTTGCTTGGTCTTGGGACCCCTTTCCTTCTACTAGGTTGCCTCATCCAGCCTTGATATGAAGGTTTGTATCTGGTACTTTTGTATCTTGTTATTCCATGTTGGTTTGATATTCCTGGGAGGCCTGGTCTATTTTGAAGGGAAATAGGGAGTATATCTGGGGCTGGATGAGGACAGGGAATAGCTGGAAGGAGTGGAGGGATGTATTGAATGACAGAAGAATGAAAAATTAATTATCATGCCATCCTAATGAATTTAAACATGCTTTTTTGATAATCAAACATTAATTTTAGAAATATTTTGTAAAAAGAAGTAATGCCTGGAATTTTAAAATAAAATGGAAAAAGGAAGTTTGCCTAATAAAGGAAATAGACCACACTAATATAAGATTGTGAAATATAATTTAAATTTTAAGGAAATCATGATCATGATTATACTATTAGGACACTGGAGTAGTGTTTCCATTTCACTTATTATCTTTCTAATTACTCATAGAATATACATGCATTTTGATAAAAAGCATATTTCCAATCAGTTAGTTTGATACTTAACTTAATTATATTTCTCTTTTATTACTATTTTCTGGGAATTATACACCAGGCAGGCTGAACATGTACTCTGCCACTGAACTATATCCAGTTGTTTCTCTGCCTTGTTTTCTTTTCCCCTTATTTCTTACTGGTTTGCTTTTTTTTTTTTTTTTCATTTTGAGAAAGGGTCTCACTGTACAACCCAAGCTGCCATGGGCCACACTGGACAGCCAAGGTACTCCTGTAAATAGCAATCTCAATCTCCAGTCAGTAAAATACTGGCATTGCAGGTGTGTGCCACCATAGTCAGCTTAACATTGTTGCAAGGGGGGCTGGAGGTGATAGAATAAACACTCTAAAAAAATGCCAAGTCACTAACTGGATATTAGAACAACGAATGCTAACTGGGCATAATTTTTTATGCTGTTTTGAAGTCTACCATGTTTAAAAGATTTAACTTTTAATTGAAGACATATAATAATTGTGAAAACCTTTTCTGTGCAGAGCATTTAATAAATTTCACAATATTTATTTTACCCCTAATTATAAATATCACACATCAATTTGCTATGAATTATGTTAAAATTGTTTATGTGTTATATTTTTGACACATGACATTTAAAATATTATCACTTGAACACTGGCAATAATTCACATTTGAAAAGGTTTATTTCTTTAATTTTTTGTTAATTTCAAGATATTGCATTAGTTTGCATTAATTAAAACTACTGCATATCACAAGAAATTATTTTAAAATGTGAACTTGATACATGATTCAACAAATTTATATTGTGAAGGAAAAATCAAGCAAAATATTCAATAGTTCTCTATTCATTCTGTATGATAATCTAAGACATAAAATACGAAAGTATAAACATGATTTCTTGGATTATGTGAGCTGTTGAATGTCGCAAATGACATGAATTTTGATAAGGTATGAAAAATGAAGTATAGGCATGATGTCACTTTGTCTTTTTATGAAATATTCAGAGGTAAATTACATGTTGTTAAAATATTTTTTACCTAGATTAATTAAAGTATATATTATATATCACATAGGCAAAAAAATTACCTGTTGATTGATTTTGGTTGAATTTTTCCCTGTTTATCATGATGTAATATATTATAATTGGCAAATTGCATCATTTACTCATGCGTTAAAGATGTATTCCTAGTCACTAAATTTAATGAATATATTAAAATGTAAAATATAACAGTGGTCCCTTTGACTATATTCCTCTCATAGAAGTTAAAATATATTGTATATTATTTAATTCAAAATCAAAGGAAATCTGTATCAAAATTTATAAGAGCTGTTTCTTATAAACATTGAGTTGAGAGCTCTAATATACTTTCCTTATTCTGAAAAAGCATTTTTTTTTTCTGTTTTGAAATCAACATAGATTTTGCTCCAAAAGTCTAAATAAATAAATTATATGACTGTGTGGTGGAATGAATGATGAGTGAGACTAATGGATTCAGTATCTGAATACTTGGTCCTTAGTTGGACACACTGTTTGGGAATTTATGGAATCTTTAGGAGGCAGAGTCTTACAGGACAAGACGTATAAATGGAGAAAAGAACTGAGAATTCATAGCCTGATCCAACTCCAATTCACTCTACTTTCTGCATGTGGTTAAAGTTGCAGTCTCTCAGCTTCCTGCCCTGGCAGTCTGTTGCCATGTTCTCCCAACATTATGAACTGTCCCTCTGGAACCATATGGCAAAATCTACTCTTTCTTCCACTGGCCACTTTTTACGATGGTGTTTTATTATGAAAACAGAAAGTTAATACTAATAGGAATACCACAGGCCACATGTTATCAAATTACATATAGAATAAAGTTATTAAACTAGTTTTGTTTTAAATTATTTAGTTCTTTGAAAATTCCAAAGACTTATGCAATGTGTTTTTTTTCCCATTCATCTCCCAAAACCGCCATAACACTCTGCATAATTCCTCATCCCAACTCCCTCTACTTTGTGTCCTATTTCTCTTTTTATTAATAACTATATCCAATTAGTGCTGCTTGTATGTACAGTTATGGGGGACATTAATTGAGGCATGGAGAAGCTATCAAATGGTACATCAACAAAGGAGAATTACTCTCTCCTCCCTGGCAATAGTTATTTTGGTGGTGGTGGGTCCTCAAGACTCTACCCATTTCATGTTGGGAAATGTTATTTTAAGGAGTGTTACTTTTGTTTAGGTTACATTTGTTTAGCTCTGTGAAGCCATGATAATCTGCCTGTCTAAAACACCTGATGGTCTAATAATAAAAAAAAAAATGAATAGCCAATAGAAAGGCAGGAGAAAGGATAGACAGGGCTTACAGGAAGAAGGAATATATAGATGAAGAAAAAAAAAAAAAAAAAGAAGTACTCAGAGAAGGAGGAGGACTCCAGGGGCCAGCCACTCAGCTACACAGCAAGCCATGGAATAAGATACACAGAAGTAAGAAAAGAGAAAAAAACAGAAGCTACAGGTAGACAGGAAAATTTAAAGTTAGGAAAGCTGGTGAGAAACAAGCTAAGCTAAGGCTGGGCATTTATAATTAAGAATAAGTCTCCATGTTGGGAGCTGGGTTGTGGGCTTTCCAAAAGAGCAAAAACAAACAACAATTTCATGCTAGAAATTTTGATCACCTTGATCTTGTGAGAGTCTCATGTAGCTAACTCCAGCTGCCATGTGTTTGTGTGTGCAACAGACACTTCAAGTCTAGTACTGGTCAGCATTTCATAATCATCCTTATAAATCATTGACTCTCACATTATTTCCATTCCTCTACTATGATTTTCTCTGAGACTTCTAAAGACAGTGATTGATGCCATTATATATTCACAAAATAAATTGGTCTGACCACAGATGAAATTAAGTAACTATTATAGTGTAGCTGGACATTTTTAAGCTGGGAGCTGGTGGCTCACTCTTTTAATCCCAGCACTTGGGAGGCAGAGGCAGACAGATCTCTGTGAGTTCTAGGCTAGCCTGTACTTCAAAGAGTATTCTAGGACAGGCAGAACAGTTACACAGAAAAACCCTGTCTAGACAAAACCAAAAAGAAAAAGAAAAAAAAAAAAAGAAAATGAGCTGTTATACATATAGATAAATCAACATTCATAATTATGTTATTTTTAAAATGTCATTTTCACTGAACAACTTTTACAGTAACAATCAGAAAAAGAAATAAGTCCAATGCATCTGAAATTCCTTATGCCATTTGCAGAATGAAGCTGGTAAGTAAATAAATGCAGTAAAACTTGAGTGAGTAAATTAATACATGGGATGATAATCAGTTACTGTGCAAATAAATTTGTTTTTGTTTTTTTTTCTATTTTTCTATTTTTATTTATTTATTTATTTTTGGGTTTTTCAAGACAGGGTTTCTCTGTGTAGCTTTGTGCCTTTCCTGGAACTCACTTTGGAGACCAGGCTGGCCTCAAAATCACAGAGATCCGCCTGCCTCTGCCTCCCAAGTGCTGGGATTAAGGGCAGGCGTCACTACCACCCAGCTAAATTTTGTTTTTTAAACATATTAAAATTATGTTATTTATTCCTTTGTATGTTTGTTTAACCTACCACTTCACACTTTTGTAGGCCAGAGGTGAACTTCCTGGAATCTGTTTTCTTTTTGTACCATATGAGGCCCTCAAGGAGTGAATGTGGTTGCTGACTTTGTGACTGATTCCTTAAACAAATAAGCCATCTTACCTTAGTTTTTAAAAACTAGTCACTCCTCTCTTTAATCAATGTTTTACAGGTTAAATTTATCATATTATTTTTGCAAGTATATCTTTCCTTTTTTAAAAAAGAGTTTGCTATTTATTTAGGTATATGAGAGCATTATCTGCATGTATAACTTCATGCCAAAAGAGGGCATCAGATCCCACTAGAGATGGTTGTGAGCCACCATGTGGTTGCTGGGAGTTGAACTCAGGACCTCTGGAAGAGTATGCAGTGCTCTTAACCACTGAGCCATCTCTCCAGCCCCCATAGTATATCATTCTTAAAGAAGTAGGTCATTACACATTGCTCAGCCTGGAAGAAGGGGACTGGACCTGCCTGTTCTGAATCTACCAGGTTGAGCTGAGTCCTCAGGGGAGTCTGCCCTGGAGGAGATGGGAATGGAGGGAAGGAGCTGGGGGGAAGGTGGGGAGTGGGGGCGGGAGGGGAACAGACAGGGGAACCCATGGCTGATATGTAAAATTAAAGCACAAATATATTTAAAAAAAAGCAAGAACCTAAAAAAAAAAAAAGTAGGTCATTATAAGAACATCTTCCATTAATTTCTCCTGTATTTCATTTCATTTTATCTGATAGTACTGGATTTATAATTGTAGAGACATAAGAAAGAGAAATTGTCACTTTAATATCTAAATGAAGCAATTCACAGCAGTTACATATAAAGTCAGATGGGAACTTAAATAATTCATGATTTACATTTGTATATGTTCTCTGATTTAAAACCATGTTCTAAAGTGGAAATACTCTATTTTAAAACTATACTGAGATTGGAGGTTTGATGTGCTCTTTTGGGAAAAAAAAAGAAAAAAAATCTATGAGGTTATTATATGAAATCCCAGATCTATAAGGCATCCCAAATAAGTACCTAAAGTAAACAGACCTGCAATTTTTGCTGTTAGAGCTCAAAATTCAAAATTCAAGAATCATCTTATACCTGATTCTAACTCATGCACAAAGAAAAGTCCTCACATTGCAATAAAATATGCAATTCTCAAGTTTTATAATTCTAAATCCCTTTTTTTCTGATATTAAATTTACAATATTGATTTACTCATGGAATTCTAAAGAAGGAGTTTCAGTGGAAAAGAAAATAACACTTTATTTTGCTTTGGAATAACTGGCAACTTTGTTGAGTCCTTCACCTCTAAGCAGAAGCTGCTGTATTCATTATATATGGCTGGTACATTAATAGCTAGCTTCATATTTTAAAGTCCTTATTTGGCTGTTACTTCTATTGTTTGGAGAATTAGAGAAAGGTCAATAATATGAAGAATTCAAAATTTCTTTTATGTTTTTAACTTTTAGTCTTCCCTCAGAAATTGCATCTGGATTGCAGTTTTTCCTCTCTCCACTCCTCCCAGGACTTTGCCCTTCCTCCAGTTTCCCCCAGATCAACTCCCCCTTTGTTTCCTATAAAAAAAAATAATAAAGGTGTTGTGGAATATTCCTTTGTGAAGATATGTCACTGTGATTAGTTTAATAGAAAATGCTAAATGGCCAATAGCTAGGCAGGATTTTAGCGGCAGAGTGGAAAGAAGACATGGAAGAAGCAGGAATGCAGCATGTGCAGTACCAAGTAGAGGTAATAAAGCCTTGAGGTAGAAAGCAAATGAATGGAAATGGGTTAATTTAAATAATAAGAGTTAGTTAGAAACAAGCCTAAACTATTGGCTGAACTTTCATAATCAATAAGAAGTCTCCATGTGGTTATTTGAGATCTATCTGGACAGACATAAAAATCTGAATACAAAAAAAGAAAAGAAAAACAAAAAAAGGAAAAAAGCAAAAGCAGGCCTGCCAAGGATATCTCTCCTGATACTTCCTGAAGGTCAGGAACCAGAGGCAGGACATCCCAAAGACCCAGCATTATACCAAATATAACTGGCACACCAAACAGAAGCACACATACACACACACACACACACACACACACACACACACACACACATCAATGAAATGATTGATACTGATATTCTGCTGTACTCATAGATTGGTGCCTAGCTAAATTGTCATCAGAGGGGTATCATTCAGCAATGCATGAGAACAGATGCAGAGACCCACAGCTAAACACTAGGCAGAGCCAGCAAGGTAGAATAGGAGGAGCCAGAGGGGTCAAGGACACCATGAAAACATGACCTCTGAATCAACTAAGCAGGGCTCATGGAGGCTCACGGAAACTGAGGAAACAAATAAGGACCCAGTCTGAGTTGGAGCTAAGTCCTCTGCATATATATTATGGTTGTGTAGCTTTGGGTTTTGCTACACCCAACTATGGGACACCCAACTATGGGAGTGGGGTTGTGTGTCTCTGACTCACAGAGACAACCCTCCACTGTGTTTGGACACCATTTCCTCCTGTTGGGTTGCCACATCCAGCTATGATATAAAGGTTTATGCCCAGTCTTTTTGCATCTTGTTACACCATGTTTAGTGAAAGAACTTGTACTTTCAATGCTCATAAAGGAAGAAAAAAATCAGATTTTTCTTCAAGTCTGAGTAAGTGAAACATCAATCAAAAAGATGTTTTCATAAAGCTAATTGCAGGAAAGTGAAGAAAATATAAAATGTGATGTAATTAAAGAAAAATCCATAAATAATAGCATATTTCTTGAGGCAATCAATAAGATACATAAATATTTGGTTAGAACTATTATGAAGTGAAACTCAAGGATAAGTTTAAATAAATTAAGGAGACTCAACCAAACTTTCTAAGAAAAAACAAAATTAAAGGAATATTTTTTTAGTAATTCCATGCTATTAACTTAAAATCAGACTATGGAAGATTACAAACAAAATCAGTTACGTTCTAATATTTAGTAAAATTTGACAGTTTCAATAAAGTATTAAAATATCCAGTCAAAAAGAGCAAGACAACAAATAAATGAGAAAATAATGAAATAAAAATCAGAATAAAGTTTAAAATGTATTGCAAGTAAAACTAGAGATATGGATTTAGAGTTTCTATTAGTACTAATATATCCTTGAGGGTAGTACTGATTAAAAATTAGACAATTAAATTATGTAATTGTCTTCTTAAATTAATTTTGGAAAACTACAATAGATTATTTAATTGGAACAACTTACAAAATTTAATATTTCAGTTTGTATTTAAAACGACTTTAAAAAGTAATATAAAACATTTTCCAGATTATGAAATATTCAGGTGAAGGGACAATAATCCATATTAATATATTGGAAATCTTTTTGTGAATATGGACAGTTTTTTATGATTTCAAAATATAAATAAAGCAAATTACTTTCTTGCATTCTTACAAAACACAAAAAACTCTATAGTGAATTTATACCAAATTCAATGCACATTGCACATTATACTAATGCACAGCTATAAACAGTAAAAAAAATCAATTTAGAGTTTGAAACTTAAAAAAAAACAATAGAAGATAGGTAGATAATCATGGAGATAATTTATTAATTTATTCCTATTAATGTATCTAATAATTCAATATACTTCCAAATAGAAATGCATAGCATATAACAAAACGGAAAACAATTTTCTTAAATAAATGCTAGTGCATAACACATGAGTACCATACTCAAATGTGAAGCTCTAAATGGTTTCTCCAGAGGATATATTGCAGGGTATGCCTGTAGATTTTCACTCTGAAATTCTATTCAGCATTATATTTCTGATACTAGCCAGTGTCATTGGAAAAGAAAAAAAAAATACTGGAAAGAAGTAAAGAAAAACGTTTATGTTAACATAAGCAATATGCCAATAGGTAAAAAAAATATGATATTGTTAGAAATGATAAGCAATATCATATCTCCAAAGCCTAATCTCAACTACAAAATTTCATTTCATTTCTATACATTATCAATGAACTATATTAAACTATTTTTAAGGAAACAGTAACATGATGTAGAATATTATTTGAAAGTGTCTTACTTTTGTTATGTTGCTTTTGTTTAGCTCTGTGAAGCTGTGCTAATCTTCCTGTCTAAAACACCTTATGGTCTAATAAAGAGTGAATGGTCTAATAAAGAGCAAGCCACGAGAAAGGAGAGGCAGAGCTGGCAGGCAGAGAAAGCACTAGGGAGGTAGAGCCAGGCGGATCACAGTGAGTTCGAGGCCAACCTGGGCTACCATGTGAGCTCCAGAAAAGGCGCAAAGCTACACAGAGAAACCCTGTCTCAAAAAAACAGAAGAGAGAGAGAGAGAGAGAGAGAATAAATAGAAGGAGAAATCTGAGAGGGAAGGAGAAGTAAGCAGAGAAGGAGGAGGACTCCAGGGCCCATCCACTTAGCTACACAGCAAGCCATATAGTAAGATTTACAGAAGTAGCAGAACAGGAAAAGCCAAGAGGCAAAAGAAAGACAGGAAAATATAAGTTAAGGTTAGCTGGCAAGAAACAAGTCAAGCTAAGGCTGGACATTTATAAGTAAGAATAAGCCTCTGTTTGTTACTTATTTGGGAGCTAAATGACAGTATCCCACAAAAAAGAAAACACACACACACATACACACACACACACACACACACACACACACACACACACACACATCAAAAACATTTTGGCATACCATTGTGGCCATAGAATTTCCATAGTGCCAGAGAAAGCTTAAAAAAAAAGAAAAAATGGCTCCTTTAAGATTTTCTGCCAGACAGTTTCTGCCAGACAGTGAGCCCTTCAGAAGCTAGGCTGTTAAGTAGGAATAAAAAAGTAAATAAAAATGCCTGCCACAGTGCAAGCATTTCATTCTTGGTTATGCTATTCCAATGGGTCATTGAGATTTGGGCTTGGTTTTCATGATCCCTGTAGTGGATGGAGCCAGCCTCCAAAGCCACAGGAAAGAGGTACATGCTAATTAGCTGTTTAAAATTTTTCACAATCTAACCCTGGTGTATGATTGGCTTTTTGGAGCCCATTTCCTACTGTAGGATGCCTTACATAACATTAATGCAGGGAGGAGGGGTTTGGTCCTGCCTCAACTGAATGTACCAGACTTTGTTCACTCCCCATGGGAGGCTTTACCCTTTTGGAGGAGTGGATAGGTTATGGACCAGGGGGGAGGAAGGGAGTGGGGAGGTAGGGGGAGTGGAGGGAAGGATGGGAGGGGGAACTATAGTTGGTATGTAAAATGACAAAAAAAAGTTTAAAGAAAATGATAAAATAAAATTAATCTAAAAAGAGTTTGATCTTGCTTGTTGCAGGCTTAAGAAAGTAAGAAAAGCATATGGACAGTCATGGAAAGAAATAGTTGAAAAATAATTAAGTCTCTAAAGAGAGAAATAAAATAATAAAAAAGGAAAAAAAGCCACGTAGAGATGGGAAATGCACAGGGAGTTTGTATCCTGTATGTTATTGTGTTGTTTTGATTTTTATTTTATTGTTGAGAAGCAAGCAACAGCTGCTGACAGATATGGAATTATGATCAAGACTGCAAAATTGAACCAATATAGATACTTTAGGAATGCCTTAACTTTAAAAAAGAAGTCAAGAAATATATTTGTTAAATGGAAATCAAAAATGCTTTGGAGTTTTGTTCACACAGGAGATGAGAGCCTGTGGATTTCTTCAAGGTTAATATGGATCATATTTGATCATGGGGGACTTCCTGAACTTTGGCAGGTGATATCTATCAACAAAGATTATAGTTGGTCTTCCCAGGACTTGGCCATTATCTGATTTCTCTCTGGGACCCTAAAGCTGCTTCACCCACAGACAACAGGAAGCAGTCTGGAGAAAATAGAATGACATTCTCAAAAGTTATAGTGTGGGAGGCTTTTGATTATTTGGTGGGTCATGGATGTTTGTCATATTTAGGGGGATATAGGAACATAGGAGTGATAATATAAAAGGGTAGATTTTTTTAATCTTCTTTAAAGTAAAAAACAACTACTAATTTCAAATATTTTGTATTGGTATGGACTTTTGTATATTGATACAAATTTAAGGTAATTTTTAAATTTTATTTTATTTTATGATATAACATACTGTATATATGTTTCTATTCTTACTTAAATTATTTGGGTATTTTGATTTAAATTTAAAATTAATTTAGTTACATTGTATATATGTTTCTACTCTTGTTTGGGATATTGTGCATATGCAGTTCATTATAAATGCAATCTATAATTAAGAAATAAGGTTAGTAGTTAATGTATTATAATCAAACATGATATTACATTAGGTATCTTTTCAAGGTTAAATAGGCATATTTTATATGTTTATGATAAATGCTCTTCAAACACTTCAAAGACTGGTAGAATATGACATTTAATTTTTTTAACTTAAAAGTTTTTCATGACAATGAGTCACATCTACTCCTGACAGCACAATTTACTTCAGAAATGATGGGCATTGAACAAAATCCTAATGTAGTTTGCTTTCATTGGGGTAAGGTTAGCCACTGGGTAAAGAAACTGCTCTTGCTTTTGACTGCTAATAATGCACTGTGCATAATGGACATGCAAGACACACAGGAAAAAGACTATTGAACTTTTCCAAAACAAGACAGGACAGTCCTTCTAAATTCCTGCTTCACATAAGAGTCTGCCAGATATTCTGTAGTACAGAGAGGAAAGTGACTGCTGAACTTTGCCAATACAAGGCAGGACAGTCCAAATTTCCCATTTCACTGAAAAGTTTACCAGATACTGTGGGCCTGTAGGCTGAAAATGGATGCCCCAACACTGCAGCGGAACTTTGAGTGACTCTCAAGGCAGCCAAATGTCTCTATTGTTAGATAACATTACATCTTTCTGGGTCTGATGGAATTGGAGACTGGATAGTTATAGTTGCAGTTTTCCTTAGTTATGATAGAAATTAAATTAGATGTAAAACTTTGGATTCACTAAGATAGGATAGATATTGAAATATTTTCTATGAGCATACTAACTAAAAATGGGCAGAATGTTGTAATTATAATTCCTACTTGATAACTGTTTTTGTTGTGTATAGTTTTACTATGTTAAAGTTAGAGCATTTCTTTTTGTTTAAACAAAAGGGGGAATGTAGAATATATTCTAAGGTGTATTACTTTTTTGTTGCATTTGTTTAACTCTGTGAACCTGTGTTACTCTGCATGTCTAAAACATCTGATGGACTAATAAAGAGTGAATGGCCAATAACAAGACAGGAGAAGGGATAGGCTGGGCTAGCAGTCAGAGAAACAATAAATAGAAGGAGAAATCTGATAGGGAAGAAATAGAGAAGAAGGAGGACTCCAGGAGTCAGGCTCCCAGCAACACAGCAAGCCACAGAGTAAGATTTATAGAATCAAGAAAACAGGAAAAGCCCAGAGGCAAAAGATAGACTGGGCTAATTTAAAGTTAAAGAAAGCTGAAAAGAAAGAAGACAAGCTAAGGCCAGGCATTTATAATAAGAATAAGCTTCTGTGCTTTACTTATTTGGGAGCTGGGTGGCAGGTTCCCAAAGAGACAAAGAGTAAGAAAACCAACAGTAATAACATTTCATAACAAAGAAAGAAAATAATAGCCATAAATCAAAATCATTAAAAAAAACTTATGTTCTCAAAATGACATAAATATTTTTGTAGTCAATTGAAGAGTTTTAAAATAGTGTCTCAGAGTAGCTATTTAGAAAAATTAATGTGAAGATAAGAAGTGCCCCAAATCTGTCATACATATTCACAGGTGTCCTTATGAAATTTTTAGCTCTTGATATTTTTGTTTTGCTATGAGCCAAGTGTTCATTTTATGTTTGTTTTGGGCACTGTTTAATTACAGTGAGCTGCAACAGGCAATATTATGTACAGATATCTCATGTATATGCAAACAAATTGGATTTCAGAAATAACAAAGAAGGGACATTGTAGGACACTGACCCCAATAGAAAAATGACAGAGAAGAGGCCCAAATTTTATAATACCTTTCTCTAATTTGCTTATTCCTGAAATATGACATGATAAAAAATGGTTATATAAAAACAGATAATGACATCTAAAAATCATCACACTAGAATTGCTTTCCATTCTTTTTCCTTTTCCTGCTTAGTATTATAGAGGGTTTTTCATATAAAATATTTTTTAAATGACACTAAATAATTAAGTAGTTCCTTAGCATTTTCATTTAAGTTTAATAAAACTTAAATTATTACCTCTATTTTTTGGCATATTTGATTTCTGTTTTCTTGTACTACTTACAGACTTTCATTTTCTGGGGATTTTCATGTTGGGTGTTTACATCCTGGCCTTTAGTTCATCTAATACTTTTATGCTGCACATGAATCAACAGTTTTATTTAAGTTTCAAGTATTTTTTTATATATTCTATTAGTCTCAAATGACTTCAAGCTTTCATATACAGCGAGTATTAGTTTTTAGTTCACTTTTCAGTTCTTATAAAATTATTATCTATTTTGGTATGGATAAATAGATGTTTAAATGATCAATGCTTTTGAAGTGTCTCATTAACATAAAACATATTTAGTAACTTACTTGTTGCAAAATTTTTGAAATGTAATTGCAATTGTATATTTGTAACAAATTGCTTTGTGAAAGATGAAATCAATGTCTTATTTGATTGGATTGGATTAGATTGTTTAGTGTTACTGAATTTATTTTCTGTGAGACATAACCTTAAAACCTGGCTTTTCATGATTTTTCTTTGTCACCATATCATTACTTACTCAACATACTTTGCCAATCTTTCATGTTAAAAATAAATGTAGCTGTGAGTGAAGACTTAAAATAATTTTGTCCTAATAAATGATTTCATCTTGGAAATGAACTGGTTATTTCATCAACCAGATACAGCAGAAAAAGATAGTATGTGCCAGTATTCTGACAATTGAGAAGGGGATGAAGGATGGTAAGACATGTGCTGCCTATAGCAAATGCACAATGCCACTGACAGTTCAATGGATATTCAGCATTGTCCTGTTCCATACTGATGTTCTATGCATTAGTGATGCTCCCACCAATTGGGAATCACTCTGTGTGTGTGTGTGTGTGTGTGTGTGTGTGTGTGTGTACAATAAAATTATGTTCTTTTTATTTTTAAATCAAATTTATTTTTGTTATAGTAAACTGAGAATGTAATAATTGTGCATTTTATGGTACAATGTGGTGTTTGATACCTGCACAACATATAATTACTCTGTTGTATAACATGATAGAAAGTCTTATTCCTAAGTCTAACACAATATCAGAAGTATCTTCTTCATTGCTTCTTTTTCCTCCTTTTTGTGGCTGGTTCTTTAGAACCAACTTCACACTCTAATCTTCTATGAAGTCAACTAATAAAATATTCTTATACTGGGGTTGGCTTATTTCTCTTGATGTAATGGCTACCAGTTTAGGCATGCTATACAATGACTGCATCTCATTTTTTATATTTAAATAACATTTCCTTGTTAGACATTCTTGTGTGCTTTATCCAAACCTATATTTATGGACACTTAGTATTTTTAGTGTCCTAATAAATATTGGAAGCAAATGTCTCTTCAGCACTTTTTATGCAACCTCTGAATTAGTAAAAATCAGAAAATTTATGTAACAAATAACTTTGAAAAAAGGGAAATAGTTATTATTTCTAGCTATGATGCATTTCCAGTTTGTATTACTTCTCACTAAATTTCAGTAATCTCAAAATACTGGAGGAAATTGTAAGATCTATTTGACAAGAATGAGGCTGGAATAAATCTATATGAATGTTACTTCTCATAGTCTATGATCCCATGTAAAAGCTCACAGCTTATTCTACATTGCTGCTTATTTAAGACCCTCTAATTGCTCCAATAAATTACACTTTCCATTACCCAGATTTCCTGTAAATAAGTTTCACTGAACTCATTCATTGATGTGGCACTTAAAATTCCATTTTATACTGAACTATTTGGTTAAAATATTCTCTAGATTTTGTTTATAAATCTGTACAAAGAACATATAGCATGAAGAAAACTAAGAAGTTTAGTGGATAAATATTATTTTAGTTGTATCTCATCTAAATCTCTGAAAACACATTTTTGATAAGAATCAATAATTAGTCTATATTCTAACTCTAAAAACATTAAGCAAATCTTAAGGCAAAGGAAATACAAATTTCAACCTGTTTAAGCAATTAACTAGAAACATGTTTCTGCCTTTATTCTATGAATCAGAAAATTTGGGATGGAAGGTGTTTGAACAATAGGATATTTTATGCTTAGTTAATTCTTGTAAGTTATTTATGATTTAATTACACTATTCAATTATCATTACAGCATACAGCATCCCTTAGGGATTATACTACTTAAATTAAGAGTGAAATGTTAGCATAAAAGGGACAACCTAAACAATTTTTCAAAAATATTTGAAAAGTCACACACAGTTCTCCTTGTCCTCTGTGGAAGAGGGCAAGGGAAGATTATTGGAGCCAGACAGGATGCAGGACACCAGGAGAACACAGCCCACTAAATCAACTAAGCATAGCTTACATGGGTCTATGTCTGGTCCCCTGTAGATATATTACGGCTGTTGCTTGGTGTTTTTGCTGGACTCCTAACAGTAAGAGTAGGTGAACTTCTGATTCTGTTGGCTACTCTTGAAACCCTTTACTTCCTTTTGAGTTGCCTTGTCAAGCCTCGATATGAGGGAATTCGCCTTGTCTTAGTATATCTTGTTTTATCTGGCTTGACTATAGCCTCTTAAAGCACTTGCTCTTTTGTGAAGAGGAAACAGAGAGGGAGTGTATCTAGAGGAAGAGAGGAGGTTAAGGGGTCACTGGAAGGAGTGGAGGGAGGGGGAACTGTGGATGTGATGTATGAGAGAAGTATCTATTTTCCATAAAAAGAAAAAAATCAAAGAAGAGACAAAGCTTTTCTTTTGCAGTAAATGACTCGTGAAAGGTAAAGGTGTTGAGATCAATGACCTAAATATTCAGCCTCAAATGGGACACTCACAGCACCCGTCAAAATCTCAGAGAACTTCACAGAAGTAGAGGGTGGGATGCATACGATAGCTGAGCAATGGAGAAGAGGGATATTTAAAATATTTTTAAAATTTAAACTTTCTGGACAATGAGACATGTCTGCTCCTGGCAGCACCGATTTACTTCAGAGAGGAGGATGGGCATTGAAGACACTTCATATGGAGTTTATCTTCACCTTGGCAAAAATAGCCATTTGGGCAAGAAACTGCTCTTGCCTAGACTGCTTGATCAACTGGACATGCAAGACCCATAGAAAGGTGACCACTGAACTTTGCTTGACAAAATGGTCCTTCAGGTTCCTGCTTCACAGAGGAAACTGCCAGACATTCTACAGGACACTGAGAGAAGTGACCGAGAGACTCTAGCCCTGTGGGCTAAAGACAAATGCCCCAATTCTACAAAGGAACATTAGGTGACTGTCCAGGCTGCTAGCTGTCTCTGTCTACCCTTGCAAGACTCCCGAAAAATGCTTGCATCCTTCTCCTGGTTCTCAGGTAATATTATATCCTTCTGAGGTCTTTGATGTGGTTGAAGACTAGATAGTTATAATTTCCTCAATTATGATAAAAGATAAGTTAGATATAAAACCTTAGACTCACAAATATAAGATAGATAGGATATCTTCTTTAATATTATAACTGTAATTCTTGCTTGATTATTGTTTTGTTATATGTAATTGTACTATGTAAAAGTTAAAACCTTCCTTAAAAAAAAAAAGAAAAGGGGAAGTGCTGTGGATATCGCTCTGTGTAAATAAAGTTCTGATTGGCCAATGGCCAGGCAGGAAGTATAGGCAGGACAAGAGAGAAGAGAATTCTGGAAAGTAGAAGGCTGGGAGGAGACACTGCCAGCCGCCACCATGAGAAGCAACGTGTAAAGACACTGGTAAGCCACAAGCCATGTGACAAAGTATAGACTAACAAAAATGGGTTAATTTAAGTTAAAAAAAAACAGATAACAAACAGCCTGCCACGGCCATACAGTTTCTAAACAATGTAAGTTTCTATGTGCTTTCTTGGTTAGGTCTGAGCGACTGTGGGACTGGCGGGTAAGAGAGATTTGTCCTGACTGTGGGCCAGGCAGGAAAACTCTAACTACAATGGGATGCATACGATAGCTGAGCAATGGAGAAGAGGGATATGAAGCTCTGTTATGTGGACATGATATGACCATGGTCCTTATGAACTCATGGCATCTTTGGTTGCCTGTATAGAGTGAATGCATAAGCAGAACATCTGGAAGTTGAGCACTACTGGGGAAGAGGAAGTTATTGTCTTCAGTGATGTGAAGACTGGTGAGTTATTCATGCTCTTTGGAGTAATTCCACAAACATGACCCTACATATTACTTGGTTGAATCCAGTGAGCCATCATGCAAAATGTGAAACTAAAATATCTGAAAGAGTATGGGGACTTGGTTGGTAGGAATGTCTGGGAGTGGGTAGACAATGAGAGAAGGTAGAGGGATGTATGTGGCAAGACTGTGTGTGTATGTATGTATATATATAAATATGTTTATGAAACTGTCAATAAATAAATTTATCAAAACATAGAAACTGACTTCCATTGTCAATTTTTATTTCCAAGAATGGGAACTTATCCAGAGGTGATTAATACAAATCTACAAGCTTAGAATGTAACCAACTTAGTGTTCTTCACTTCTCCCTTTTCTATGTTAACCGTTCATAACTGATAGGCTTATTAAAGATTGGTGATTGAATGTAATTAAATACATGATTGTTGAGGTAAACCATCTTGTTCAAGTCATAGTTACAGCCTTTATCACTTAAGGAACATGATTTTGAAAATGTTACACGAAGCTTGTTATGTCTCAGTTTTGACATTGATAAGTGTTTTCAGTTATTTGTATTGACCTTATCTACTATTTTTAATGGAGTCTCACTGTTGCCCTTATGGGATTTCAATGAACTATGTAGATTAGGTTGCCTTAGAATTGAAAGATATCATCCTGCCTCTGCCTCCAGAGAACCAAGGTTAAAGGTATATCACACTACACCCAGTAAGTTATTCTGTCATTTTCCCTGCTCCCATCAAAATTATTTAATTTGTAATTTAAAATGTATGCCAGTCCTAAAAGAATGTACAATAATGATGATAGAGGAATACATTTGAATTATGATATATCATAGGTCACATGTTAGGCTTTTATACTTATGATTTATGTTTGAGTTCAGAAGCTATGTGTCTGTTATTTTAATATTGATATTATTCTTTTTGTTTGTTCCCATTGAAATACAAATCTATCTCTGCTTTTATAAAGTATGGTTGTACAAAATCAGGATGGCATGGATAAAAAGCTATTAATTCACTGATTAAGTGAAATGAAACCAATACGATTTTAGTAGATCATCTAAAGCAAAACTTTTTGAATAAGCTATGATAAGAAAAGATAAGGTATTTTTCTTTCTAATACCTTGAGAAGATATTTGTAAACATTTAAAATGAGATTTTAGTAGGTTATATTTGAAGATTGAAAAGGAGAGAATAGAGTTATCCACAAACGTTCAGGTAGAGATAATTTTATAATTTAATTATTTTTGATTTATTTGTTTTGTGTTTATGAATGATTGCTTTCATGTTATTTATGTGCCAAGTGCACAAAGAAGAGGGCAGAAGAGGTTGCCATATTCCTGTAACTGAAGTTAAATATGCTTGTGAGCCACCACGTATGTGATGGGACCCAAATTCAGGGTTTCAGCAAGAGCATAGGTTCTTTTCCCCACCGCAAATCACTCCAGCCACAATCTTATTTCTTTGAAACAAAAGACATTCTTGTGTTTCCTAGTTTTCAAACAGTAGGTGGAAAACAGTGTTTTGTGTGATTTTAAATGAAATTAAGGTGTATTTACTTCCTTGGACTTATTACTTCAGTCAAAAACTGTGCAAAGGCATTAATTTTCTTCTTCATTTTGTATTTAACCTATTATTGACCTAAGACATACCCCAGAACATTTGCTTTTTTTTTTACTTCAGAAGAGAAACTAATTCTATGGACTCTATCAACTTATGTATATCACTAATCAAGAATAGGTTTATTTTGTTTGGGATGCTAAAGGATGACATTCAGTTAGTTATTCTAGCATAGAAATCCCCATTGTTACCTAAATTCATGAAAATTTAAGAAAATGAATTCTGTCATATTGGAAAAACTCTAGGTACAATAACTACTCTTACTTATGAAACATATGTAAACTACAAATGGAAAGAAAGCCTACAATTTTTGTAGGAAATTCACAGGTAAGATGCTTTCAGGGTATCCATGTATTTATTCATATGATCATCCAATCATGGAACTAAAAGTCACTGAAGCTAAGTTATCTATCCATACCCCATTACCTTTTTCTATCCCCTACTTGCTACAGATCCTTTTCTACCCAACTTATCTCTTTTTTTATGGTGTGTGTCTATGCTTGTGAAGGTCTTGTGCCACTAACCATATCTTCTGTGTATTCAATTTTACCTAGATCTTATCATATCTAGAAGTATTTTGTTTCACAAGAGAACCCTCTCCTATCCTCCACCGGTTTCTACCTGCCCCCTTTTGGAAGTACTCTGGGTCTTAGAAGGGGTGATATAGGTGATATATGGTATCTATCTCCTATTTTTTTTTTTTTACAAAGTTTACCCATGTTGCAAGAGAACTTGGCAGGGAATGTGTGGAATTTTTAATATGAACCTGTGTATGTCACTGACTAGCCCTTAATTTTTATGTGTCACTGACTAGCCTTTAACCCAAAGAGAGAGAACCTATGGAGACCTTCAATTTAATCTTTCTCTGCATAATGTCTGGCTGTGGGTCTTTGCATCTGTTCTCATCAGCTGCCAAATGAAGCCTCTCTAATGATAACTGGACAAGCCACTGATCTCTGAGTATAACAAAATATCATTAGGAGACTTTTCATTGATTTATCAATTTTTCCAATTGCATTTGTTTTGACCCTATGTCTCTTGGCTATCCAGTCTCAACTGCCTTCTCATCAGGGACATATAGGGCATTGGCTACATCTCATGTCTTGGGCCTCAAGTTAAACTAAACATTGGCCACTCCTGCAAGTCTTGTGCCACCAATGCCCCAGCAGATCTTGCAGGTAGGACAGATTGTAGGTGGAGGTTGTTTTTTGTTTGTTTGTTGTTGTTTTTGTTTGTTTTGTTTTTTTTTTTGTTTGTTTGTTGTTGTTGTTTTTGTTTTGTGTGTGTATGTGTGTGTGTGGCTGGGTTGGCACTGGGATGAAGGCTCTATGCCACACTCAATACATTCAATGAACTGTGTGGATGCTGTTCTCCCTAATGCAGCCCCACTATCAGTTTCCAGAGAGTGATCTAGCACCAGCCTGCTTTGTTTATGGATCTCCAAGAGACTTCCTTGGCCAAAACTCAATTGAACATAACTCAGTCACAACACTAGAAGCCTTGCCTGGCTACAACAAACAATGACCGTTTCAATATCTGTGTCCTCCATTACTAAGAGTTCTCACTACACCCTATGCTGATCAAAGGTTTCTCCTCCGGGAGAAACAAATAGGCTGAAGGGTGACCCATACCTCTCCTACTACTCCTAAGATTCATTCTCCCCCAGTTTCACCCCCAGCTCCCAAGGTTTACACAGCACTCTTTCCTCAGGAAATCTGCTGTGATATCTCTTTGTTCTTTGACCCCATTCCCAGTGGGTCACAAAACCTTCTCCTCCAACCTTTTGTCCTCTAACCTATTATCCTAGCCTTCAACACCAGCAGGAATTTGAAGATAACCAGCTGAGCAGTCCAGTAAAACAACAATGCACAGTCATTACACAAGAGTTTTACAATACACACTCCTTAAGTTCTTTTCTCCCTACCCCTACTATTGTTATGGTCATCTGCTTCATGATCCTACAACATTCAATATTAAAAAATCAAGGAATTAACTACAATCCACACACATGGGGGTTGAGTAAAATGTGGTTTTTGAGTTTTAGATACTGATTGTCTTATTCAGTACATTTTTTTGAATTACATCTACGTTTATGCAAAATTCATGATTTTGTTTGACTCTATAGCTGAATAAATTTCATTGTGCAGATGTACAAATTCATTATTCATTTATCATTGATAGATAATTATATAAATTCCTTCTTCTAGGTCATGTGAAAAGAGCAATGATAAGCATGGAAATGCAAGTTCCCTACAGTGGGAACAAAGAGTCTCTTGGGTATCTGTCGAGAAGTGGTATATCTATGTCTTGTGGTAGTTCTATTTTTAATATTTGGAGAAGCCTCCAGACAGGTTTACATAGTGACGCTAGTTGATTACACTCCCAACAATGTTTTATCTGGGTTTTCTTTCCTTCATATCCTTATCAGCATTTAAGATCATTTATTATGATAATGGTTATTCTGAGAAGGGTAAGATAAAGAGTTGGTACATACTGAGTTTGACATACTTTTATGGACTTTTCTATTAGGCAATTGATTATGAGTTCCTCATTCTTGGTAATATAATTGAAAGATACAACAGTAATTGCTTTTGATCTTAATGTCTATAGTGTGTGTGCTGTCTTACACATAAGTGTGATATTTATATGTGTGATTCAGCCTTATGATGTGAGAGTGTTCATGTCTGTGCACATGGACACAAAGGTCACAAAAAGACCTCAAGTATCCTCTTTTGCTTTCTAGCTTAGGTCTCTCTCTGAACCAGAAGGTTATCATGTTAGCAAGGCTCAATGGCCAGGGAGCTCCTGGTATTATCCTGTCTGTACCCACTAATGCTAAGGTTACAGGACTCACAGGCATGTCTTGGATTTTATATGGGTGCTGGGAATTGAAATTTAGCTCCACAGGTTTAAACAAGTTTGAATTCTCCTCAGCAACCAGGAGTAGTTTATGAAAGAAAGATATTCAGTAAATAGTGAGACATGAAGTACATTATATAATTTCTAGAATGTGAAGAAAGCAGTAATGGTAAGAAATCATTAGTGAATATTTCCAGTCATGTATAAATGAATGTATAAAATGTACACCCTACGTCCAACTTAATAATAATTTATATAGTTAATAATAGGTGACAGTTTATTAATTACCCAGCCAATTTTGTTTGGCTTATTTCTTGATTTCATTTATTGACACTGATATAACATTACTTAAACACTACTGTTTAATCTGTTTACCAACACAATTGCCTCTAATTGATGAAAAGTCAATTAATAATGAAGTGATTAACATTAAGATGATTGGGAGATTAGCGTGAGACTGTGGCTCCTAGCAATGCCAGACGCTGTACCCATAATGTCTTACCAACATGATGGCCCAAACATAAGCTGGACAAAGACGACATTAATGAGCATGCCAAAGTGTGTGGGAAAAAGCCTGTGAAGCCTCAACTCTATAAAAAGAACAATGACAACAGAGAAAACCTAAGAGCAGGAGAGTTGCTCATCCCCAGGGAAGAGCATACCAATTGGTTATCCAGTGACTAACGGTGAGCTCTGAAAAGACAATATAAGTGACATTATGCATACTGAGCAGATTGAATTTAGGAATATATATGTATATAGATATGCATATATGCATGCAGCATTAAAGAAAGAGACCATAGATTTGAAGGAGTAAGGGGAGGAGCATATGGCAGGGTTTGGAAGAAGGACAGGAAAGGGAATAAATGTTTAATTATATTAAAATCTGAAGAAAAAAGAATATTTCTAAATATTTTTCTCTGAGGACCAACCCATGCTTTCTCTGAAGAATTCAACTTAGTTGTGGGAATACAGAAGAAAACATTACTAAAACATGTGTTTACATTTTCATTAATTTCAGCATCAAAGTAATCAGCTTTAATTGAGATTTTAAAAGTTTACTAAGGTAGAAAATTAAAATTAAGGTGTAGACAATATGATTCAGAAATCAATGATACTTGATGTAAGTTTAAAACCCTAAATAACAAATATAAAGAAAAATTAAGAAAACATGAATTTAACTGAAGTAATGAGAGCAAGCCCTGAATACAGCAGGAAACGTTCACTACACTGAAAAGTATTGTGGACTGATAGTATGTTAAACAAGAGATGAGTATGAATAAAATATAGTGATATTTTCTTCAAAGAGATTTTTTAAATTTTTATGTTGTTAAGTATAAGTATTTTTTCTGTGGGTAAGCCTGTGTACTATTCTCATGCCTGATGCCCATGAGGGTATTTGGGTCCATCATAGAGCAATGATGAACATGGAAATGCAAATTTCTTTACAGTGAGAATGAAGGGTTTCTTGGGTTTGTGTCCAGAAGTGGTATATCTGTATCTTGTGGTAGTTCTATTGTTACTTATTTGCAGAAGCCTCCTCCAGACTTTATATTTATTATTTATTTGCATATTCTGATGTGCATGTGCATATGATATCAGAGTCAATTTCCAGATTTGTTTCTCTCCTACTATGTTTTTTTTTTTGGGGGGGGAGGCGGGGACTGGAAATACATAAGCTTGAAAGCAGCCATATGATTGCTTGGAATCAAATTCAGGTCTTTTGGAAGAGTTCCCAGTACTCTTAACCATCAAGTCAACCCTCCATCCCTCAAAGAGATCTTTAAACAATTATGTAGACTTGGAAATTATGAAGGAAAGAATTACCAATACCAGTCAAACAAATATAGTAGATAGAAGTAACCCATTTATGTAACACGAATCTTAAAACGGTCTTATTTAAAAACAAAACAAAACAAAACAAAAAACCAAAAAAAAAAACAAAAACAACAACAAAAAAACACCTCAGTGCCAGCTATTGGGGTAAAATCAGAAAGACAGAACAAGCCACAACTAACTTCACCTCACCAAGTTCTCAGCTGTGTAGCAATTTCCTTCAACACTAAAACTGTCGATATAAAGGCATGCTTATTAAGAAAATCAATGTTTACTGGGAAGTAAAGCAGCAGAATTTTCTAAAGGGAAGTAAAACATGACACTCTTCAGGAAAGTGCCTTAAACTCAAGAAGTAAACAATTCAAAATAGCTTCAGGAAGTCCCTGAAACTGATGGTAATCACTATATCCTTCCCTTCCTTAACACATGTAAGCCATTAAAAACTGCTTGCAGATGCTCTTAAATAAAGTTATCTGCCTGAGAGACTCTCAGAAAAGCAGAGCTGGCTGGAAAAAAAAAAAGTTGGAGGCCGGTTGAGATGCTTGCTAGAGGCTGTGATCAACTAAGCCCCCTGAAATGAACATCTTCCAAATTGTTGGGATACCTGAGGACTGTGAAGTATACCACAGACTTCTAACTTTCATGAAATGCTATCCATGCTGTGGGGAACTTTTGGTGATGCAGATACCTGAATTGTTTCTGCTCTTGTAAGTAACCTTTCACCCATATTCCTGTAAGTAGTCATAATAAAACTCATTGGTTCACCATGTTGGATACCATGTTGGTATCTGTATTTCAGTTTTCATCAGTTTCCCATCTGGAGTGAATAGACATTTGTTGAAGTCTCCAAGACATAATGTCACACAGCAACCACCACCAATGTTTTGTCAAGTTAGTATTTCAGATGAAGAAAATATAAATTAAAACTGTTAAAGGTCTTGCTCAAAGTCATACTTATCAAGAAAACACATACATTTTATTCAAAATTCTAATTTTAGTAAATGTTCAGTTCCACATGAACCCTATATTATTTTGTGAAATCTTTTGAACCCTATGCCCTGTGCTCCAACAATTTTTGTACATTGTGACATTGATCATTCTTTCTGATGCTTTGTTAAAGAAAAATCCTGATACGATATCTCAAATATAAGAAAACCAATAAACTTCCTAATCCATTGCTACTGATCAGAAAAAAAAAAAACTATGCTGTGACAAACTTATTTTATATCAATGGAATGGAATATGAATCTCAATAATTCATTTTTAATGGGCAATACAAATTTTCAATAGAAAAAAATATGTTTTGTCGGTATGTGTAACCAGTGTCATATATAAAAATGATAAAGGAGAGTTGAATATCTTCACTAGATTCTATAAACAGGACTTGATATTTGTAATGACATAGGTGAGTAGCAAAAAATTCCACAAATGCCTGACATCCACAAATCACGTGACCTTGATCAACTCATTTTCTCAAATCCAATTTATTTCATCTTTCTTATAGTCAGAAATCATGGCAAGCCCCTCTCAGCTAGAAGCAGTAGCTACCAGGATTGTGGAAGCAGCAACTGACCCGTGGCAGAAAACATCAGAGGAGAGGCAGGCTGAGGACTGTAATTCTAGAACTAAAGAGAGAGTATGAAGTAATATGTTTGTCAGGGTGAGAGATAGATTTTTTTCAGACTGCAGCTTCTGGATGAGGAAGAACAGCTCAAGTACTATATACACTATACTGGATGTTTTTACAGCAATGCAACTTAAGTCATAATTTTATATTTAAATTGCTTATTTAAAATGTAATGGTAATCTTTGATTTATTGCGGCAGTAATAGCAGTAGTGATGGTAACATTTAGGCAGCACCCCCTAAATGAGGCATATTTCTAATTACAATTCATTCATTATGACTATATCTCTGCTATGTGACGCTATAATTTAGCTTTTTTTTTTTCAGAGAAATCATGAGAAATGGAGAAATGAAAAAAATATTGAACACCAAACGAAATGAATTGTGAACAACAAATTTGAGCCTAACTAACTTACTACAATCTGACCCTCTTACCATACAGATGAGAGCCTTATATTCTGGTTTTGTTCAAGAAGTCAGTACACTATAAATGTTTTTAGAAAGATGAAATATAGTTTTTCAGAGTTTCTCAAATATAAATATATTTTTCATATTCATAACTATTTCTTTGCCAATGTTATGAATATGTAATTAGAATTCAACATTTTAAAGTAAATGGATTTAAATGGAGTGGATTTAAGTGTTTTGATGGTTTTAAAATATTTTGACTAAAAAATTCCAACATAATTGCCTTACTAAAAGTACACATTAGGGAACAAGAAATATTCATGAGCTATGAAACCATCAAAGTAATAAAAGCATGTTTAGAAAACAATGCTGTTATTTTATTGTGACTAATTTAACAAGAAATTGAGTGTAGCCACCTGCAAACTACAAAATAAAAAGGGTTATCATACATTTAGAAAAATAACTCAAAGTATAGAAAAATGTACATTGTCACAGTATAACTTTGTCAATTTACTGGAACAATGCTGAAAATCCTTATCCATATAAATTATTTAAAATTGTATATAACCTAGCAGGTGATCATAAAGACAAGATTTTACTGCAGATCAAAAGCTAAACTGCTTTCAAAAGTTTACAAACAATTTACACCTTTCTAAGATTCCAGGATGCTCTGACAAAAAGAAACTTCAGAATCAAATTGGAATCTCTATTCTACTGGCAATGGTTATAATGGTGGTAGCAGTGTTATTCCTGTGACCATTCTAGCTATGAACTCTGATGAACTGCAGCCAATGGCTATGTGTTTCTTTTGTTAGAGTGTGAAAGAAGAGAATATTGATTTAGAATCCAGTGAGTACATTTAAGTGAATGAAAAAGTTGAGGTCAAGAAAATACAGCCATGCATGCTCATTTCTAAAAAGAATAGTGCATCTTTATACAGAGGTAGCTGATCTACTGCCTTCTCATACTGACAGCAATTCTAACAATAACTACAGGTACCATCCCTTCTGTACCCACCAGCTCTCAGTGCATCTTAAAGGCCCCTTTGATGATGAAAAGCAATATTGCACCTATTGTTCTCTGTGAAGCAGATCTATGTTAAAGAACATCTGAAAATTTTATGTACACACATATAATCAATTCAAAGAATAAAAGTAAGTCCTATAGGAGAGGCATAGCTTCTTGAAATCATGACTCACCTATTGTTTCTGAGCTGATTTGGCAACTATGCGGTTTCATTTTTTAAAAGAAAATAATTTGATTCAGAACAACAAAATACATGTTTATTCAACCATTTATAAGACTATTATATAAAATGAAATTAGTTATATGATTTTTTAAATATTTACAACTGTAAATCGTAGAGAAAATGTGTTCTTAGTTAGTTCTCAGACATGCAGGGAGATGAACTCTCAAAATACTAAACTTTTTTTACTACCATGCACTATATTCAACTCCCTAATGCTGCATGAGACAAAGAAATTATAAACATACCAATATCACTTTGGGTTTTTGTGGGATTGGGGATTTAGCTCAGTGGTAGAGTGCTTGCCTAGCAAGCACAGGGCCCTGGGTTTGGTCCTCAGCTCTGGCAAAAAAAAAAAAAAAAAAAAGACCAATATCACTTGGAAAAATTCTGAATCATGCCACTCTGTATTTTGGCAAAGCAACTAACAACAGAAATGTAGAAGCTAATGTCTTTAAATATATTAAATTATGAAATGCAAATGAAATTATTCTTAACAAAGATTTTGTTTCTTTTCATCATACCTTAAGTGAAATCAGTATACTCTATTATTTTGTTTTAAAAAACCCACTAGGTGTTCTAAATCTATCCAAAGGTGAGACTATTTGTTCATTATAAATTCTATTTAATTTACAATATTATATTTTGATTATACAAACTAAGTGAATTAATATAGTATTTTAGTAAGTACAGCACTGTGCTCTGGTTAGTTAGCCTCTTGTATTCTCTTACAATCTATAGTGATGATTTTTATACTTATTTTTCATTAAGATAATATTTTCTTTCTTCTATACTCCCTTCTTTTCCTCTTTTTCTTCTTTAATTCTTTCAGTAATTCTTAAAAAGCAAATACTGGACAGAGACCGCCAGTACCCAATTGGACTACGAGGTGGGTCTTTATCTAGGTGGGACACAGGAGCACAACCCTGCAACCCTACACCACCACCCATTGCAGTCCCAGCGTCAGGCCAGTCACACAGGCAGAACTCTTGCAGACAGGTCAGATTACCACCATCCCCCATCAGACCCTGTAACCCAGGCACCACCTCCCCCAAATCCCATCCACCCTTGGAGACTGCAGCTGTTCCCTGAGACAGAGCCCACCAGTACCAACTGAGAAAGAGTATGAGCTGCTCTCTGAGACAAAGAGTCCATCAGCACAGATGAGACAAAGAGCCCCAAGTAGACCAAGAGCACCAACTGGACCAAGAGTATCAATCAGACCACAAGAGGCCCCCTCAGACACGGACACCACTTGCACCAAGTGCAAAAGTATAGTCAACAACAACAACAACAAAAAAACCCAGCATGGCTCCATCAGAACCTAAAACAGCAACACCTGAACATCCCAACACAGAAGAAACATAAGAAATCAACCTTAAAAATGACCTTAAAATATGATAGAGATCTTTAAAAAGGAAATGAAAAATTCTCTTAAAGAATTAGAGAAAAGCCAGGTGGTGGTGGTGGGAGCGCACGCCTTTAATACAGGCACTTGGGAGGCAGAGGCCAGCAGCAGATCTTTGTGAGTTCAAGGCCTGCCTGGGCTACAGAGTGAGTTCCAGGAAAGGCATAAAGCTACCAGAGAAACCCTGTCTTGGAAAATAAAAATAAAAAAGAATTAGAGGAAAATTCAAATAAAAGATGGAAAGCAATCAGTAAATCCCTTGAAAGCCAAGAGAAAGCAATAAAACAAATGAAGGAAACAGCTCAAGATTTGAAATCTGAAATTGAGACAATAAAGAAGACACAAACTCAGGTAATGCTGGAAGTGGAAAATCTGAGTAAACAAACAGGAAATACAGATGCAAGCATAACCAACAGAATGCAAGAGATGGAAGAGTGGATCTGTGGTGCTGAAGATATGGTAGAGAAAATAGATTCATCAGAAAACACTAAATCCAACAAAGTCACGACCCAAAATGTCCAGGAAATTTGGGACACCATGAAAAGACCAAACTTAAGTATTATAGGGATAGAAGAAGGAGAAGAATACTAACTCAAAGGCACAGAAAATATATTCAACAAATCATAGAAGGAAAACTAAAGAAGGAAATGCCTATAAAAATACAAGGAGGTTACAGAATCCCAAATAGACTGGACCCAAAGTAATAATAATAATAAACTTCCCTCGACACATAATAATCAAACCACTAAACATACAGAATAAGAAAATATTAAGAAAAAAGGCCAAGTTACATATAAAGGCAGACCCATAAGAATAACACCTGACAGGAGACTCTAAAAGCCAGAAGATCCTAGATAGATGTTATGCAGACACTATTCATCCCAGGGATGCAAAAATGGTTCAACATACCAAAATCAGTCAATGTAATACACCACATAAACAAACTGAAAGAAAAAAAAAAAAAACATGATCATCTCATTTGGATGCTAAAAAAGCCTTTGACAAAATTCAACACCCCTTCATGATAAAAGTTCTAAAGAGATCAGGAATGTAACAGGAACAAGACAAGACTGTCCACTCGCCTCATACTTATTCAACATATTACTTGAAGTTCTCACTAGAGCAATAAGACAACAAAAGGAGATCAAGGGGATACAAATTGGAAAGGAAGAAGTCAAACTTTCGCTATTTGCAGATGATATGATAGTATACAGTAGTTACCCCAAAACTTCTACCAGGGAACATCTACAGCTGATAAACTCCTTCAGTAAGGTGGCAAGATACAAGATTAACTCAAAAAAAAAATTAGTAAGGCTCCTATATACAAATGATAAATGGGCTGAGAAAAAATCAGAGAAACATCACCCTTTACAAATAGCCACAAATAATATAAAATACCATGGGGTAACTCTAACTAAGCAAGTGAAAGACCTGTATGATAAAATCTTTAAGTCTCTGAAGAAAGAAATCAAAGATGTCAGAAAATGCTCATGGATAGGTAGAATTAACATAGTAAAAATGGCAATCTTACCAAAAGCAATTTACAGATTCAATGCAATACTCATCAAAATCCCAACACAATTCTTCACACAGTTGGAAAGAACAATAGTTAACTTTATATGGAAAAACAAAAAACCCAGGATAGCTATATATAGCCATATACATACATACATACATACACACACACACACACACACACACACACACACACACACACACACACATATATATATATCCTGTATAATAAAGCAACCTCTGGAGGCATCATGATCCCTGTCCTCAAACTCTATTATAGAGCTATAGTAATAAAAACAGATTGGTAGTGGCATAAAAAAAAAAAAAAAACAACATGGGGACCAATGGAATCGAATTGAAGACCCTGACTTTAATCCACACACCTATGAACATACAATTTTTGACAAAGAAGCCAAAACTGTACAATGGAAAAAAGAAAGCATCTTCAACAAATGGTGCTGGCATAACTGGATGTCATCATGCAGAAGATTGCAAATAGATCCATATCTGTCACCATGCACAAAACTCAAGTCCAAATGGATCAAAAACCACAACATAAATCCAGTTATTTTGAACTTGATAGAAGAGAAATTAAGAAGTAGTCTTGAATGCATTTGTACAGGAGACAACTTCCTAAATATAACACCAATAGCACAGACACTGAGAGCAACAATTAATAAATGGGACCTCCTGAAACTGAGAAGCTCTTGTAGAGCAAAAGACATGGTCAATAAGACAAAATGGCACTCTACAGAATGGGAAAAGATCTTCACCAACCCCACATCTGACAGAGGGCTGATTTCCAAAACATATAAAGAAGTCAAAAAGCTAAACATCAAGATACTGAACAATCCAATTAAAAAATGTACTACAGAGCTTAACAGAGAATTCCCAACAGAAGAATCTCACATGTCTGAAAGACATTTAAAGAATTTCTCAACATTCTTAGATATCAGGGAATGAAAGACCCCCCGGCACCCCTATAGTAATGCTATGTTTGCAAGGCTTATAAGGGAACAAAAGACAGTTCCAGGAAATAGAATGGCCCCACCACAGCCCAGATAGCCGATAGATAAGCAGGATGTCAGGGGCAGACTGCCTGGCGTCAGTGCGGGAGGGCCAGAGCAGCTGGAATTCTAGATAGGGGTTGAGTCAACACACATATCTGGTTACCAAGGGAAAAACCCGCAAACCGCCCTAAGCCTGAGTTCACGCCCCATTTGATTTATGCTCATATATTCACGCCTCACTTTGACAGAGCTTTGTCCAATTAGAACCCTTTGACTATTCGCGCCTCACTTTGAATTGTCCAATCAGAGCTTTGTCCAATTAGAACCCTTTGACTATTCGCGCCTCACTTTGACAGAGCTTTGTCCAATTAGAACCCTTTGACTATTCGCGCCTCACTTTGAATTGTCCAATCAGAGCTTTGTAACCATTCGCGCCTTGTTTAAATTATCCAATCAGAACCTTTTGACTAATGCTTTCCCGCGCTTCTTGCTATAAAAACCCATCTTACCAACCCAGAGGCGCGCAAGTTTTCCGAGAGACTTGGTTGCCCCAGGTACCTGTGTTTAAATAAACCTCGTGCTGTTGCATCTGATCCGTGGTCGCTGCGTGCTCCTTGAGCCAGGGGTCTCTCCTGAGGGGAGACCTCTCCGGGGGTCTTTCAGGAAATGCAAATCAAAACAACTCTGAGATCCTGTCTTACACCTGTCAGAATGGCTAAGAAAAAAAACCAGTTGAAGACAGCTTATGTTGGAGAGGATGTAGAGCAAGGGAAACACTCCTCCATTGTTGGTGGGAATGCAAACTTATAAAGCCACTCTGGAAATAGTATGGAGGTTTATCAGAAAATTGAGAATAAGTCTTCCTCAAGACCTAGCTGTACCTATCTTGAGCATGTAACCAAGGAATGCTCAATCTTACCACAAGGACACATGCTCAACTATGTTCATATCAGCTGAGTAGTACTCCATTGTGTATATGTACCATATTTTCTTTATCCATTCTTCAGTTGAAGGACATCTAGGTTGTTTCCAGTTTCTGGCTATTACAAACAATGCTGATGTGAACATAGCTGAGCAAATGCCCTTGTGGTATGGTTGAGCATTCCTTGGGTATATGCCCAAGAGTGCTACAGCTGGATCTTGGGGGAGATGGATTTCCAATATTCTGTACAAGCATACATTCCCACCAGCAGTTGAGGAGAGTTCCCCTTGCTCCACATCCTCTCCAGCATAAGCTATCTTCTCTGTTTTTGATCTTAGCCATTTTGAGAGGTATAAGGGGGTATCTCAGAGTCGTTTTGATTTGCATTTCCCAGATAATTAAGGATGTTGAGCAATTCCTTAAATGACTGGATCAAGAACAGAAAGGGAGAACAAGGAATAACAGACGATGATAAATGAAGACCACATGAGTACAGGAAGAAACAAAGTGCTAGAGAGGTTCCCAGAAATCCACAGTGATACATCCACTGTAGACTACTGGCAATGGTCTAGAGAAAGCCTGAACTGACCTAGTCGGATGATCAGAGGGCCAAACACCCTAACTGCTGTGCTGGAACTTTTATCCAATAACTGATGGAAGTGGATACAGAGATCCTTGGCCAGGCCCTAGGTGGAGCTCCAGGACTCCAATTGTTGAGAAAGAGTAGGGACTGTAAGAGTGTAAATTATTGCGACCAAGATTGGAAAAAGCACAGGGACAAATAGCCAAACTAACGAAAACACATGAATTATGAACCAAAAGCTGTGGAGCCCCTAACTGGTTCAGGCCCTCTGGATAAGTGAGACAATTGAATAGCTTGAACTGTTTGGGAGGCAACCAGGCAGTGGGACCCACACCTGTCCTTAGTGCATGAGCTAGCTGTTTGGAACCTTGGGCTTACACAGGGACACTTTGCTCAGCCTGGAAGGAGGGGACTGGACCTGCATGTACTGAATCTACCAGGTTGAGCTGAATCCCCAGGGGAATCTTGGCTCTGGAGGAGATGGGAATGGAGGGGAGGGCCTGAGGGGAAGGCGGGCAGGGGAGGTGCGGGACAGGGGAGGACAGGGGAACCCATGGCTTATATGTAAAATTAAAACACAATATATTTAAAAAATATAAAGAAGCAAAATCTCAAAAAATTAATTAAAATACATTTTTAAAATTTATCCATTGTGTTCTCAAGGCATGTGCTTGGAGGCTGAGGAAAACAACTTCTGGGTTGTTCTTCTCCATCCACCATATTCTGGATTTACAAATTTTTAATTCTGATTTTTTAATATGTATTTATTTTATGTGTATATGAATGCCTCCATGTGGTCACTGGGAATTAAACTCAAGACCTCTGGAAGAGCAGCCAGTGCTGTTAACCATTAAGCAATCCCTCCAGCCCTAATTCTGTTTTTATTATCATTTTAAAAAAAAATTATTGGTTGTCAGTATTTTCTAGCTTTCTTGTGACTCAATATGCTATGCTTGCAAAAAAATTTGAAATCATTTATTGAGTCCAGTGCCATTTGGCTATAATTTTAGCTACATGAGGAATGCTAAAATGAGAGAATTTGTGAATCAACCAAAGTCTGGGGAACACAGCATGACCATGTGTCAAAACAAACAAACTAATAAACTAGCAAACATGCTCAGAGGACCATCTCCCAGGTAACTGTAGATTTTTTTTCAAGTTGATAATTAACACCAACCATCAAACATTATCAACTATTGGAAATTTAATTTTTATTACAAAAAATTTGAAATACAGCTATGAAAATACATTCATTGTTTTAAATTATTACTTATTCTGTACTAAAAAGTTAAAACATACATTAATTACAGTTCAAAACAATAAAAAACTCATAAATGTGTTCAATCAATTTATAACTGACTGTTTCTCCATTTTCATATCTAGCTTCATTGTTCAACAGAATTGTCTAATAATATTCTTTAATACCAACCACTGTTATGCTTAAATACCCTTTTCTCTTTATATTTATGTAAACACTGTTGCTTTCTCTTTCTATTTTTACATCTTTTTTTTTTTCTGGAGCTAAGAATGGAACCCAAGACCTTATAGATTGCTAGGCAATCTCTACCACTGAGATAAATTCCCAACCCTCTCTTTTTACATTTCTTCTCCCTCCTTAATTTATTCCTAATTCATCTAATTGTACCTTACTGTCCTACGATGTTCAAATTGCTTTTAGTGTATATACCTTATGACTGCAGCAAAATACTATTGACAAAGTATAAATCCATAACTCATTTGAACTAATCACATCTCTTTAACTTTATATCTTGTTTTATTTTACTATTAGTTATTTGAGAGTTTCATGCAACATGTTTTGATAATGTTTATCCCCTCTCAAACTCTTTCCAAGACCCTCCCATTCCCTACATACACAACTTTTAGTCTTATTTTATTTTCTTCTTAATATTTCAAGGCAATTAGTATTGACCAAATACTTTGTATGTGTGGTCTACCACTGGTGATGGTCAATTTACCACTAACAATACTCTTAGTAAAAACTATTTCTTCTACCAGTACTGAATAATTGCCAATAGCTCCATGACAGGGAATGTAATTGCAAACCCACTTTTGTTCACCATGCTTGGAATTAGTCTGGCTTAATCTTGAACATGTTTTAAACAGGCCATTTGAAGAATTGTATGGTCTATCTACAAACAATGATTCCTTGTAGTCATCTACTGTTGTTGGCTCTGAAGCTGGGGTCCTGCTGTCTCTGATCCCAGGGGCAGGAGTGGGCAGGCACAGATTCAATGGCACAGATTCTGGGAGGTATAGAAGCAATATCATTTAATAAACAAAGGGCTGAGGTATTTATGTGTGTTCTTTTTAGCCAGCCCTGCTTCTAGTTGCTGTGACATTTCTTGGTTGGCTATGGGCTGCATGTCATAATCTTTTGGTCTGGAGCTTATGGGTTAAGTTTCCCCAGGTCAGAATGCTTGTCACAGGTCTTTGATTAAGATGTGGTCCAATACTTTTGGCATTACCTACCTCATATCACTCTTTATATTTTATTTTATGGCTACTAGTGGGAATCAGTGTTCTTTGCTCTAATCTTGTTTTCCTCACCTCAGGAGTCCCCCAACATGGTGACTGTGCCTGTCTTAGGTTGGCATGCCTAACAGGCTCTATCCTGTCTCTGTCTACCAGCCCTCAGAGGGTGATTCCTCTGGAAAGCACCTAGGGTGCAAGAGTATTAGACAGAGGCATTACAAATTTCTGTGAACCAGGCTCTCATTCCTTCTTTAGAGGGGCTATAACCAGGGTGTTTCAGAGTCATTAACAGTTGCATGGTAGTTTTGCTGATGTAGCACTGCCAGGAAACATGGTGTAGGAAACAAACAAGAGAATTATTAACAGTATCATTCCCCCTATCATTCTCTGTGTTATAATTTTTGAAGGGTAGAGGATTGATTTTATGGAATCTCAGATCTCAGCAAAGAATGTTGAGATACCTCCATTGGTTTCATACTCATGGAGTTCAGGCTTAAGATTTCATTAGAGAGTTGCACCATAAGGTTTAAGAGCTCTTTACTCCACAGTCCAAATAAAATTTCCCTTAACCAACTCCTGATTTGTGTTATATTTGAGACCAGATATGGGGTTAAACAAAAGGAGTAAAATCGGGATAACAGTTTTCTCTTACCAGCCACATTAATGTCTGGATTTCTTCATTCAATAAATCTAATTGTTGCTGTAAATTGAGTATAGCTGATGGGAAATGGGAATTACTCAGCTGTTGAGTGCTTAATGTTTGAGCTGATTCTTCTATGGTCATATTAAGTGTAGAGGTGGTGGCTCTCATTTGAACCAGTGAGGCTGTGGCCATTGCACCACCTGCCACAGCAAGCAGAATAGTTGCTGTTATGGTTGCTATTATTCCAAAGTCTCTTTTTTTTCTGGTTAGTTCCATCAATTCTACCCTATGATAATGTGTCACATTGTTTAGTGGTATCTCAATGAGAGAAGGAATATGTACCAAAACTTCATTAAGGGCCTTGTTTACATTCTAGCAGGCACCAAGCCAGCATATACTCTTGGTGAAATTCAGCTCAGGCTGTGAAGAATTGGCTAACATAAAGAAAAAGAAGGTCTTTACACAGATGGGGGTACCCTTGAAGGTAAAATTCTTTTGTTGTTTAATAGAAATTCTCAATGTTTTCATTAGCAGTAAAGCATCCATTAAACTAACCTCCTCACATTAAAAATAGGAATGCTCTCATATATAAACAAGCACTGGATCCACATAATGGCCAATTGCCAAACATAGACTGAATAGCCAATACTGGGGAGCATTGAGAGAAATTAAAGGAGCCCAGTTACAAATGCTCTTCAACCTACTTTCTCAATTCTGATAGTTTTGGATTCTGTAATAGGCCACTGGTCCACACACACAGGCTTCTGAATATCTAATTTGATGGTAAGGGCCTTGGAATATTTATATCTATGTGGGGGCAGTGGCCCTTAGAATTAGGGATGAAGGCTAGAATTTCTACCAGACTTACCTGTCATATCATGTTTTACTATATCTTCATAAAAGACCTCATTATCATTAAATGCAATTTCAGAGACCTCCTAAAAATAGGCATGCAGGGTAGTTTTGCCTTGAGTCATGGCATTAACATACTGGCCCATGCTGGTCAGCATGTCTAGAGAAATAGCAAAATTATATTGAATACTTAGGAGTGTCTGCTCTTCAGCTTGGTCATTATAGACTGCCCTCCAATTAAGAAAAACAGCTGGTTCAAGTACTACTTTCATTAAATGGTATCAATCAAAATAGGTTTGTAAATGCATTCCCTGTTGTTGCAGGATTTGTTCAAAATATGGGGAGTTAGGGCCTGACTCAGCAGCCATACAGATCAAGGAAAGATCAGCTAGAGGGGTAGGTACATATGACTTAGCAGCTGCAGTTTCCCCAACATTAACTGGAAATGCAAAATGATTGTTTGGGTGATAACTGGATAATTTAAGCTGAGGAGTGTTCTGCTTGGTGGTCTCAGTTATCCCAAAAAAAGCAATGGGGAACAGAAGGTGGGGAGGTATCCTGTACATCTTTCCAGGGATAAAAAGTACATCATAGTTCATCATCATCCTTAATGACACATTTCCTGACGTAGTTTTTGTTTGTTTGTTTGTTTTGTTTTTGTTTTTGTTTTTGAGAGGATAAGTCTGTCTGTTAAGAGTTTTCTTCTCTATCTGAGGTCTGATTCTTGCCGGGAGTGATCCCTGGCAGTGGATGGATCCTGCAGAGCATGCAAGGAATTAGCAGAGAAGGAAGTGAGTCAGGCTATAAAGTAAGTGGTTGTTTCCTCCCAAGGTATTTATTTTATTACCATACAAGTCAGCATGTCTTTCCAGGTCCATCGTTTCAGCTCTCAGGGTTCATATTTGGGTATAAGTTAGTTTTCCTTTTCTCCTGTGGTAGCTTGTATAGGAGCATCTACCACTATGACAGCCAGCCAGTAGGGATGAATTTCCAGGAATACACTAGCCATATTTTGCTGTATTCTTTCATCCAAGTAAATGATGACTTCAGAAATAGCATCTTATCATCAATATCTGGCATATATTAAAGAGCATAGAAGGAACCTGTAATGTGTTGTGAGTCTATGGGAACCCAGAGGCTCACAGCCCCAAAAGAGGTAACCCATTCCTGGCAATGGATTTTTATTAGTTAGCCTTGGTGTCTAGTACAGGAATTGTTTCCTTGTTTTGTGTCAAATCCACTTTAGTTATAATATATATGCTTGTTTCATGTATACATTAATCTCTTTGTAAAATCAAACAACTACTATACTAATATGATTAGTAGAGAAGTAATTGAAATACTTTCATAATCAAATTTCAATAATGTTTCATTTCTAACTAGCTATGGCCAAATATAAACCATAACAATATCAGTCAGAATACATTTTAAGATTGCTAGATTTAGATATTATAGTTATGAATGCCAATGTGATAAGTAAATGTACAAGTAAGAGAAGGTAGCTCAAAATTATTATAATGTGAAATGAATTCATTTTTCAAATCATTCATAAACAGAGATGACATTTTGCTAATTGAAGTCTTAAAAAATGATAAGTTCATGGTTGTATTATGCACAGCAGATTTCTAATAATTGCTCTGAAAGCTTTGCAGAATAAATGGCTTATATTGTTTACAATAATTCTTATAAAACCACTGGCCATGAACTTTAAATAAATTTGAGTACATTAGCTTTTCTTATTTCTATAGCATGTATGTGTGTATGGTATGCATTCATGTAATTATGTAAGTTCACTCATATGTGGGTAGGTATATATCAGGGGGATTATATGTGCAGTGCATCAACTCTTTAAATACTGATATATCTGAGTAACAATATTTTTAAATTTATTTTTCTTTATGTTATATATTGACAACAACCAAAATTGTAATAAATCATATGGGCAGCCGGAGTGCTAAGAGATTAAGAAAAATAATGGATTTTACGTAAATGAGCCTTACATTTTTTTCTTTCTTACAGAAACATTTATTTTTATAACTGGAAAGAAAATCAGAAAATATCATGAAAATTGTAGTTAAACTCTTCAAAAACACTTGTTTTATTATTTCTGTTCTATTACAAATACCTCCCCAGCCTACCCCTAGGAATATAGTATATTATCAATAATTTGTTAATTAGTAATTTTGTTTCTGTTTAGCAATTAAACATTGATTTGAAATTTTACAGGCATACCCTTGAAATTTGGCTATATATATATGGACACATATATATGAACACATATATATGGAGACACACACACACACACACACACACACACTGAGATTGAGGAATGTTGAAAATTACTGCATTTATAAGATGTCTTGAGTTTCTATGTTGTCTCAAACAAAACGCCTATTTTGAGGAATTACTAGCTTACTTGCATTTGATAATGACATTTGTCTCTTCTCACTGTATTAGATACATTTATCATGCTATGACAAAATTCCAACAAAAGCCAGTTAAGGAAGAAAGATTTTGTATTTAGTTACAGTTAGATGATACAGTGTATCCTGAAAGGGAAGGCATGGCAACATGTGCACAAGGCAGCTTTACCATTGCTTCTACAGCACAGGAGAGAAGAAAGGAAGGTACTGGTCTTTATCGCAGTTAAGCTCAGTGGTCTGCTGTTTTTATGTTATCTGTAGTCCAAAGCCCCTTACAGGTATGCCCAGAGGTTTCTCTTGTTGGTGATTATAGATCCTTCCAAGTTGACAACATTAACTAATTGATTCTCCATCAAAAGGACAATTTTGCATTCGGTGGTGGTGCACGCCTTTAATCCCAGTACTCGGGAGGCAGAGCCAGGCAGATCTCTGTGAGTTGAGGCCATCTTGGTCACCAAAGCGAGTTCCAGGAAAGGCACAAAGCTACACAGAGACATCCTATCTCGAAAAACCAAAAAGAAAAAAAAAGACAATTTCTGTTAGTACCAAATATTAATTAATTTTACACCTTTTGGTACTTGAAATATTCACACAAATTCCTTGAGAACCATGTGTACAATGACACAGTTCACAGCCCTGTTATGCAGCCACAATCCACAAACTAAGCCTGGGAAGAATTGGAAGCTAGCTTTCTGTTTTCTCTTTACACAGACAATCTTGTAATTCTTTTTATTATAATCTTACCTCCTACTCCCTTTACACGTATTTGCTGCAGTAAGAAACTATGGTTGTGGCCATGCTTAATAATTTTATTAGTTTTACTTTTAATATAGAATTTCAACTTTGAGAATATTCTTTTTAATGACTACCAACAACAGAAGGAATCTGAGTTGCAAGAGAGAAGAGGGTCTTTCTGAACATGCCCTGAGAGACTTATTTTAACTTTGTTGCAACTTCTGATTTTTGACATTTCACAAAATTTGCCACAAGCCCTATATACCAAGCTTTGAAAACAGGAGTTTTTGAAACATATTATATATTCAACTTGGAGCAGAGGAAGGTGATGAATACATGTCAAAAGACTACCACCTTTAAAACACTTAATTTATAACAGAATCATAAAAATATACCTTGAAAATACCTCAAGGCTACTGATTTTTTTGAGTTGATCTTGTATCCTGCTATGTTGACAAAGTGTTTATAAGCTGTATCAGCTCCTTCGTTGAATTTTTGGGGTCACTCATGTATACTATCATGTTATCTGCAAATAGGGAAAGCTTGACTACTTCCTTTCCAATTTGTATCCCCTTAATCTCCTTATGTTGACTTATAGCTCTGGCTAGAACTTCAAGTACTATATTGAATAAGTATGGGGAGAGGGGACAGCCTTGCCTTGTTCCTGATTTTAATGTAATCTCTTTGAGTTTCTCTCCATTCAATTTGATGTTGGCTGTAGGCTTGCTGTAGATTGCCTTTATTATGTTTAGGTATGTTCCCTGTATTCCTGATCGCTCCAAGACCTTTGTCATGAATGGGTGTTGGATTTTGTCAAATGCCTTTTCTACATCTAGTGAGGTGATCATGTGGTTTCTTTCTTTGAGTTTGTTTATATGGTGTATTACATTGACAGATTTTCATATGTTGAACCACCTTTGTACTTGATCATGGTGGATAAATGTTTTGATGTGTTCTTAGAGTCTGTTTGCCAGTATTTTATTGAGGATTTTTGCATCAATGTTCATGAGGGATATCAGTCTGTAGTTCTCTTTCTTTGTTGCATCTTTGTTTGGTTTAGGAATCAGGGTAATTGTAGCCTCATAGAAGGAGTTTGGTAATATTCCTTCTGCTTCTATGGTCCTGGGCTTTTTATGATTATTACTTTTTTGTTCCATATGAAGTTGAGTATTATTCTTTCTAGGTTTGTGAAGAATTGTGTTGGTAATTTGATGGGGATTGCATTGAATCTGTAGATAGCTTTTGTTAAGATCGCCATTTTACCTATGTTAATCCTGCCTATCCATGAGCATGGGAGATCTTTCCTTTTTTTGACATCTTTTTCAATTTCTTTATCAGGGACTTAAAGGTCTTGTCGTATGGGTAATAATAAAGACAATCTACAGCAAGCCAACAGCCAACATCAAATTAAATGGAGAGAAACTCAAAGCAATACCACTAGAATCAGGAACAAGGCAAGGGGCGTCTTTGCCCTGGAGGAGATGGGAATGGAGGGGAGGAGCTGGCGGGAAGGTGGGGACGGGGACAGGGACGGGAGGGCAGAGGACTGTAGCTAGAGTTTCCTGCCTGGCCCAGTCAGGACAAATCTCTCTTACCCGCCAGTCCCACAGTCGCTCAGACCCAACCAAGAAAGCACACAGAAACTTACATTGTTTATAAACTGTATGGCTGTGGCAGGCTTCTTGTTATCTACTTCTTCTATCTTAAATTAACCCATTTCTGTTAGTCTATACTTTGCCACATCGCTTGTGGCTTACCAGTGTCTTTACATGTTGCTTTTCATGGCGGCGGCTGGCAGTGTCTCTCCCCAGCCTTCTACTTCCCAGAATTCTCTTCTCCCTTGTCCCACTTATACTTCCTGCCTGGCCACTGGCCAATCAGAACTTTATTTACACAGAATGATATCCACAGCACTTCCCCTTTTCTTTTATTTAAGGAAGGTTTTAACTTTTACATAGTACAATTACATATAACAAAACAATTATCAAGCAAGAATTACAGTTACAATATTAAAGAAAATATCCTATCTATCTTATATTTGTGAGTCTAAGGTTTTTATATCTAACTTATCTTTTATCATAACTGAGAAAATTATAACTATCTAGTCTTCAACCACATCAAAGACCTCAGAAGGATATAATATTACCTGAGAACCGGGAGAAGGATGTAAGCATTTTTCAGGAGTCTTGCAAGAGTAGACAGAGACAGCTGGCAGCCTGGACAGTCACCTAATGTTCCTTTGTAAAGTTGGGGCATCTGTCTTCAGCCCACAGGGCTAGCGTCTCTTGGTCACTTCTCTCAGTGTCCTGTAGAATGTCTGGCAGTTTCCTCTGCAAAGCAGGAACCTGAAGGACCATTTTGTCAAGCAAAGTTCAGTGGTCACCTTTCTATGGGTCCTGCATGTCCAGTTGATCAAGCAGTCCAGGCAAGAACAGTTTCTTGTCCAAATGGCTATTTTTGCCAAGGTGAAGATAAACTCCATATGAAGTGTCTTCAATGCCCATCCTCCTCTCTGAAGTAAATCAGTGCTGCCAGGAGCAGACATGTCTCACTGTCCAGAAAGTCTAAATTTTAAAAATATTTTAAATGCCATATTCTGTAGGTCTTTGAAGTATTTGAAGATTACCTATCTGTCTGAAATATCTCTATGTACATCTAGAAGACTTACCTAACATGTCTACGAGTATGATTATCATAGATGACTAATTATTAATCTATTTTTAATTATTCATTTCAATTTAAAATGAGCTATACAAACATAATACCTTAAACACTATTAGAAATATACACACAGTATAACAAAATTAACTTTAAGTTTGTATCAATAGACTAAAATCTATACCAATGTAAAACATTTTAAACAAGTTGTTGCTCTTTAGAAGTAAGTTCCTTAATCTACCCTTTCATCCTATTATATCTGTATCATATCCCCTTTTCTTTTTTAGAAAGAGATCTCATTTATAATCAAACTGCTTTAAATAAAAATATTGTTTTTTCTCTGTCCCACACCAGAGGGCTCTTCTGATTTGGGACACAAGAACCTCTTAACCTTTTTTTTTTTTTTTTTTTAGCAATATGTCTGGGTTTAGAGAAGGAGTGAGCCAATTCCATCTCCAAAGCCAGATTGATAATTTTGGGAATGTGGGCGTAGTTTCTCTTACTACTTCCTGCTGGAGGGGGGCGCTGTATCTTATGGGGATTATGGAGTAGTCCGTGTGGGTAAACCTCTGAGCCAGTTGTCATGAAACCATTTTGGATGTTGGATCATCTGGGCCATGGTGTCATTGGAGACCTTTCAGGTGGTCTTGGCTGATCAAACCTGATATATCTTAATCTGGAACAAATCCACAGCCTCTGGCTTTCTGTGGAAACAAAAGCAGAGACTCTTTTCCAATGCAACATATCCTTATATCCAAATTTTGAAGTCAAGGTACCTTTAAAATTTACATATTTGTTTAACTCAACAGCTTTTACGATCAAATCTTTTTTTGTAGTTAAAAATCCCAAAGACAACATAAACCAGATTCTCTGTGTAATATCCGTCTTTGTAAGACTGAAATGCCACTGTGGCTGCTGGCTCCACCCACCTCAGTTTCCCAACATGGCGGTGGTACAGTTTACCAACATCTGGGTCTGGAGCCATGTGTACCATCAACTATCAGAAGCAGTTCTATCAAAGCAGTGCATAACCCAGAAACTTTTTTAATTTTTTTTAACTAGCAAAGGCTAAATCTACCACGCAGCAGAGTAAAGTGCAGCTTGTAGACTCCTCATTCCCGCCACACTGCAGGTCAGACGCACACGCCAGGAACCCGCCATAGTAGCTCAAACCGGCAGGCTGCTGCTAACTTGAGAGAGACAATTAGGAAGCTGTTTTTAGCTCTGTCTTAGAATCTTTTTTCTCAGGTTTTAGGTGGAAATTCTTGCCAACATGTTGGGCGCCATTTGTAGCTAGAGTTTCCTGCCTGGCCCAGTCAGGACAAATCTCTCTTACCCGCCAATCCCACAGTCGCTCAGACCCAACCAAGAAAGCACACAGAAACTTACATTGTTTATAAACTGTATGGCTGTGGCAGGCTTCTTGTTATCTACTTTTTCTATCTTAAATTAACCTATTTCTGTTAGTCTATACTTTGCCACATGGCTTGTGGCTTACCAGTGTCTTTACATGTTGCTTTTCATGGCGGCGGCTGGCAGTGTCTCTCCCCAGCCTTCTACTTCCCAGAATTCTCTTCTCTCTTGTCCCACCTATACTTCCTGCCTGGCCACTGGCCAATCAGAACTTTATTTACACAGAATGATATCCACAGCAGAGGACAGGGGAACCCATGCCTGATATGTGAAATTAAAACACAAATATAATAAATAACAACAACAACAACAAAAGAAATATCTAAAATCAGAAATAGCTTAGAATATCATAGGGAATAATAAAAAGGAAAAAGTATTAACCAATAAAAAATACCTCAAGGATCATCGAAACTACATACAACAGAAGGTCAAAAGTATAATAGTGCATACTGGCTTAGGTACTTGGGTAGAATTTGTAATAATTCATGTTATGCTAGTTTTGTTTAAATAAGAGTCATGTCATCATGGAGGATTCTTATCTTGCAGAGAAAATCCTTGAAAGGCTAACAACTAGAGATGAGTCATATGTCATACTGAATAATATTGCAAATGTCATGCACAAATCAATGTGATGGAAGGTAAAAATTCAATGGGCACTAATGAAGTCAGAGACAATAAACACAAACTATATGCTAAGTAAAGCCATTAGGAGCACATGGAAAAAACACAACATCTATGCCAGGTGATCTGTAGAGTTAGACAAACCAGACCCTTTGAATAGTACATTGAGTCACACAAGTACACCAAATGCCAGTGAAAGAACTTGAGAATTTAATGCTAGACCAGCTTTTGCTTATCTTTTGTAAAGTGAATGTTTAATTACCATTAAGGATTGGAAATGTATGACATGCTTTTCCTTTTGTGTGTTTCAGTGCTAAATTTTCCCGTCAGTTTCAGATAAGAATTTTTAGTTAAGATTGTTAAGTTGGGTGTATGTTGGAGAATGGCTAACTCTAACATTCATTATGGAATTGAAAGAAACCATTTGTGGCTAGGAAAAATGTGTTGTTTGAAAGTAAACTGTCCCTCTTAAAAGAACTTTTCCCTAGCTAGTAGTTCATTTTGAGAGATGACAGATACAGGTGTTGAGGCCTTTTTCCAGAAAGCTGGTCATTGGGAAAACCCTGTTCTAATGAGCTCTTCATTCATGATGCTTTGTCTCCTCAAGGAGGAAGAAGCAGCACACTAAGAAGTATAAGAGTTCACAGCCCTAGAACCCAGGCAAAGAAATTATTTCCATTTACATAGTATGTCTCAATCATTTGACACAGAAATCCAAGACTTACTGATGCAGTCAGTCTACAGTTAATTATCTATCTATCTAATCTATCTATCTATCTATCTATCTATCTATCTATCTGTCTGTCTGTCTGTCTGTCTGTCTATCTATCTACATATAGTTTTTTTTTTTCCTTTGAGACAGGGTTTCTCTGTGTAGCTTTGCAACTTCCCTGGCTCTTGCTTGGTAGACCAGGCTAGCCTGCAACTCACAAAAATCTGCCTGCCTCTGCCTTCTGAGTGCTGGGATTAAAGGCATGCACCATCACCACCCGGCTTTTTTTTTTTTTTTTTTGTAATTATCATATATTTTTATTGTATTCTTTTATTTAGGAATGGATGCAACATCCAAAATCCCTATTTGAAATGAATTTAATTATTCTGTAACTTCTGTACAAAAACGTAGATTTTCACAAAAGAAAGAGATTCCGTTTCCAATGTATTTTGTTTATATTATGGACTTCAACAATTATAAAATTTATGCTATACATATTGTGGCTTTTCAAGTCTTTATTCTTACTCCTTTTCTCTCTCCATCTGGGCATTCTTAAGAAAGAGAAGGGTAATTATAACCTTGTCTTTATGGTACCTTATCCCAAGTAAGACATTTTGAAAATTGAATGATAAGCTAGAGATTATCTACTCTTAATTAATTAATAAAACAAAAACACTACTAACAACATAATTGGAAAGGAGAGTCACCTGTATCTAATTCCTCTGAATTGAAAAACTCCATTCAAGAAGAATCAGGGTGTTTCATAAACACAGGACAGATATTTCAAAGGCCCTTATGAAAGGCACTCCTAAAAGTGAAATGGGGAGCAAACAGGTACTGATGAAGAGCCTACTCTCTGTTGAAGCTGACTGCAAATTTTCAGAGACCTCTGGTGACACAGCTTCCACGAGTTAGTTGTATCTAACCTGAGTAAGGCTAACAGTGATTCAGCTACCTTTGAATCAACTATGCTCTTATAATACCTCTGTTTGCTTCTACAAGTAACCACAGAAACAATGATTCACCAACTATACTTGGATAGAATAATATCCTAGTTTCATCATTGGTGCTCTATCTGGAGTGAATAGATATTTGCTCTAGTCTCCCTAGGGAACTAGTAATAAACATAACCATGTTCAAGAAGTTTCTATAATTATAAGGGACATAAGAGTTAGAATTAAATAACAATTAGAATTAAAGAGCAAGAAACTTACCCCCTTGGGAATATTCAGAAAACAAGGAATTGGTTAATGAATAAATAAAAAGAAGCAATCAATATACAAATACAACTTATAGTACATTGTTTAGAAGTAAACATTCTTCATTAATGTTAGATTTTCTTTTTCTAGACATGAAAATTGTAATAGATTTATTTTGAATTGTTGAACAATTTACCAGCTAAAACTAATTCACTTTGTAATACTATATTTACTTCAAAGAACTAAGCTTTGTTATTTGATATGAATCTTGTCTAGAATTTGTTAGTCACTCATAACTATAAAAATTACTTTTTCTATTAATTTATAGATAATAGCAGGTTAATACGTTTGTAACTTTTTAAGAGGAGCTAATTTTTATATACACTGAGTAATATATCATATGCAGTGGCAGTGTACAACAGCCTTTATATTAACTGTAAAATCTGGATATATTACTTTATAATTATAAGAAACAATACTTCTCCAAAGGGACACATGGATAATTGTGCTAAACGTTCTGAGTATTTACATTTTATATCCAGGTATTTCCCACAATATGATAGATATATACAATCAACAAAGACAATTATTTAGTAATATTTCATGATGTTCAGGTTTCAATATTATATCATGATTATAAAATGAATGACATAAATTAAGGCAGTTTATTTTTAACTTCTGTCCCATGCTTATAATTTCATATTTGAGAATTTTGATGATTATATAATGAAGTCATTAATAATGCATCTAACTGATAATAAATTCAACCTTTTACTCTCTAAGAATATCTTAGTTTTTGACATTCATCAATACTTAAGATGATTTAAATCAGAACATGCAAATTTTGGCATTATGATTAGTAGTTTTTTTCTCTTGAATTGTAAAGAATATATAGCTATGTGATAGATTCTTCAGATACTCAAAAATATATATTAAAATATTATGTATGTGATAATCCAGTGTGTCATTTAGTTAGAGTAGAAAATCTATAAAATATCAATAAAATTATATATTTTCTGGCTCAAAGCATAGTACTAAGGACTACGGTTTAAATTAATAATTGGAGATGCAGATTGAGTGTTTATTCCTGTGCATAACAAACATCATGATTTGCATAATTTTGTGATTTACATAATCAATTTCAATGCTTTAAATAAGAATTATACCATATTTATATTTATAATGGCATATTAATATTGACAAACACTAAATCAAATATGGTAATTTTTTTCTTTAAGAGAACTTTGTGTGTGATATGTTGTTTAATTATTCAAAATACAGTCGTTGGTGAATATTTGTGACAGGGTAAGAAAAAATAGGTAGTAAATCCTAAACTAGCTCAGACAAGATGGCAGTAAATATGATGACTGCAGGTATGATGACTGCTTTACCACACGGCATTTACTAGACTCTCTGTCCTAGCATTTGAATAATACAAAGAAATTTCAGTGTGTTTTGATGTTGTATTGTTAGCACCAAACTTTCTATGGAAAACTACTTAAGCCTATAAGTGATGTATAAATCCATAGCACTTGTAAATATAATATGGAGACGTTTTTCATAGCTTTACTGAACTACAATTATTGTATGAGAACATTTTTTTCATGTTATGCATGTAATTTAATTGGTTGGAATTAACACATTAATTCAAAAGCTCATCACCAGAATCAACGTATTTAGTTCATTTATAACCTTTAAAAGCTTTCCTACAAAATTTGTAGCAAAAACTATACTGTCAATAGAATATTTTGTTTACAACAAAGTATTGTTAATTCTCAGTGTCATTAATACTCAGTGTATATCTACAAATTTGGTCAGCAATGGTATGTTAAAATTTATACCCATTTAACAAAGATTCACTTTCTTTTCTGTCTGTCCATTGGTAGTCACCCCTCTAAGTTTGGCATTCATGGATACGAATGTGGTTTTGTCCATCTGTTACTGCATTACTTATCTTACTACAGTGTCCTCTAGGTTTCTTTATACTCTGCATATGTCACAATTTCTGTCTTTTTTAAACAATAAGTGACATGCTATTGCATGTAAATATTTTTTTATATTTGTTCATCTGTTACTTTGCAGTTAGCTGTTTCTGTAGCTTGGCTGTCTTGACTAATGCTCCAAATGATATGGAATGTCTGTAGCTCTTTAAGAGTATGACTTCAATTTTATTGTATATACCCATGGAATGAAATGTCAGATATTATTTTTAATTTTAAAGGAATTTTTTAAATAATGGTCATAGCAACTGAACTGTTTTATATTTTCAACAACAATAAAAAGGAGTCCATTTTCACAATACCTTTACCCGTATTTACTGTTTCTTCTCTGTTGTTTTTAGTGTGTGTATGTGTCTCTGTGATTGCAAATATATCGCTATTTGTTCTCAAGCACATGTGCCATTGTGCTTGTGAAGATTGGTGGACAACCTCAGGTGCTTTTCCTCAATGAGACAGTCTCTTCCAGGAATCAGAGGATCATCTATTAAGCTAGGATGGCTGGACTGGGTGCTTCAGGAATCTCCCTGTCTCCAGCTCCCCAGGACTGGGATTATAGCATGCGTCTCCATGTACAGATCTTTACATAAGTTTTGGAGATCAAATTTAAGGGCTCACCTTCCATAGCAAACCTCTGAGATATCTTGGCAGCCCCTTGTTTTCTGATTATAGTAACAGCTATCATAATTGAAATGAAGTGGCATGTTTTGAATTTGAATTTATTTGATGATTTTTTGATGTTAAAATATTCTCAGAACTGAGATCCTTTGGTGCTTTTGAAGGAATCTGGATACATGTACATTTGCCTAGTGCCTGAATACTCCTCATGATTTCATTCTAGTGAGTTTTTGTTTTTGAAAATTGAGGACACAGTCAGTCCCTAGGAAGCCTCATCCATCTTTTCCCCAGTTGCTGGACAGCAGGGAAGACTCCTGCAGGCAGGCTCCCCCAAATGAACCCTGCAATCTACAAGACCCACACCTTACCCCAAACATGCCCATCCCTCTGCAACCCAGTGGCTTTCTGAGACATCGAATCCTCCAGCTCTCATTGGACCAAGAGCTGAGTGACTCTTCTCCCATGCAGAGACTCCTGCCTCTAGGACCTAGGCCCTGGGACACAGCCAGTCCTTGGAAACCAGGACCCATCACTGTCCCAGTTGATGGCCAGCAGGAAAGATATCAGTGGGCAGGCTCCCCCAGCAGAACCACCCATTGGAACCTCCAATCTACAAGAACCATGCCCTGCTCCAAACTTACCCACCCCACCCCACCCCACCCCCCGCGGCCCCAGTGGCTTCCTGAGACATAGAATCTACCAGCTCTCATTGGATCAAGAGTGGCTTCCAGAGAAAAGGAATCCTCCAGCTCTCATTGGTCCAAGAGTGAATTCCTGAGACAGTCTGCCAGCTCTCATTGTTCCAAGAGCACTCATTGGACCAAGAGTGGATTCCTGAGACACAAACTTCTCTGCCTCAACAATGGTAAATTGAATTCAACATTACATTAAAAGGAACACACAGCATAGCAAATTAGATTCTATATTCTAAATTAAGAACAGGTCCACATATGAAAATATCAGTTCACGGGACAAACTTTTTTTAGCAGTATTTATTCATACAATATGTTCAGAATATAGTTTACCCTTTCTAAAATCCTCCCAGATTCCCCATGCACCAAAATAAATTAATAAATACACACAGTAATATAAAATAACAATAAACAAAACAGAATAGGACAAAATAAGCAAATAAACAGAAGAAAATAGCCAAAAAAAAGCAAGTTAAACATATAGACACAAAGACACACAAGTTTATACACACAGAAGTCCCATAACACAAAACTGGAAACTATAATGTATGGCAAAGTCTTTTTTAAAAAGCAAACATTAACTGCAAAGAAGAAAACCTTCCAAAATTCCGCAATTAACTCATAAGATTTTAGTAGCCTATATTTAGAAACAATTTGTAAGGACATAATTAAGACCTTAGATTGAAAATCAGCATATTCCAAGTCAAAATAACTATTAATGATAACTGAGTCATATGTGAATAAATGTAATAACTAGAAAGAAAAGAGATACTTTATATTTGACTGGACATTAGAAAAGTACAAATCAATTAACAATATATTCTGAAATATATTTCATGTTTGTATAAATGTTACTGGAAAACTGATATTGAAAGAAAAAAATGTCTGTAATGCCCGCCCACCAAAAACAAAAACAAAAACAAACAAAAACAAAACAAAACAAACTTACTCATTGGCTTTGTCATATAGGTATAATATAGTTTGATAATTAATTTTACCAGTTTGCTTCTCTGGGTTAAATCATTACCAGACGGTTGATATACCATTATTTTCAAAGTTTGTTTGTCAGAAACAATTAGCATTTGAATTTACAGCCTGGGTTAAAATCATCTACTGTCTCATCCACACTCATGGTAGAAGGGAAAGTCAGGGGAGCAATGCTGGACTCTACAGACCAATTTATGCTGGAGCACTGTCTTCTGATGTTGGATATGGGAGTACCTACCTCCACAGTCTTTAGACTTGGCTTGGACTAGTTACACCATACAAATCCCTGGTTCTGCTGTGTGAGAATCACATAGAACATTACTTTCCATTATCACAGTTTCTACAGTACATCTAGCACGTCTATTATGTCTATTCATCTCATTCATCTATTTCTCTGTCTGTTTGTAGAGCTACTTATTGATCTATGCTTCTACCTATATCCTAATTTATTTCTGTATAGAAACATAACTACTACTCATATATTAATAAAAAGGCACATGACTATTTGTTAGCTATTGGTTTATTTATCTATCTTTGTGTTCCAAACTATGGGAGAATTTTTTTTCAAGTATAATCATGTTAAAAAACAGAAAAAAAAAATTTGTGGTAGCATGTAAAAATTGATTACAATTCAAAAGTTATGACTATATATTTCAAGTTAACTGAGAACAATTTTAAGATTAAGAAATCAAAAACTAACATTATGGAAAAATATGTAAATAGGAAAAATCAGGATAATAAAACCAAAGTATACCAACAAAAATAGTAATTAAATAAATGTTATGACCTCATCCAAAAATATTTAAATATAACATTGACTCAGAAAAATATGTATCATTTTTTATAATTTCATATAGAAATTCAGTGAGATAAATCATAATTTCAAGAATGAAACTGTCTAAAAATATAAAATAATATCTATTATATCTATATTTATATATAGATATGTAGATATAGATATATATTTCTTAGAGTAATTGAATTCAACCAAAATCTGTGACAAAAGTAAACTTAGAGTCGAGAGAGTGTCTGAGGCTGGGGCCTACTCTGGTGAACATAACGCTGAATAACCTAACTTTAATCACCTAGTGACTGATGGAAGCAGATGCAGAGATCCACAGCCTCAGCTCAGGTGCAGCTTCAGGAGTCTAATCAGTGAAAGAGAGGTAGGATTCCATGAACAAGGGACATGGAGACCATGATTGGAAAATATACACAGACGACCAGTCAAGCAAGTGGAAATGCATAGATTGTGGACCAATAACTGAGGAGCCCCTATGGTACTGAACTAGGCCCTCTGGATAGGTGAGATAGTTGTTTAGTTGAACTGTTTAGGGGGGCCCCCAGGCAGTGGGACAGGGACCTGTCCCTGGTGCACAAGCCGGCTTTTTGGAACCTAGTGCCTATGGTGAGACACTTAGCACAGCCTTGGTGCAGGGAGGAAGACTTGGACCTGCCTCAACTGAATGTACCATGCTCTGCTGTTTCCCCATGACAGACCTTGCCTTGGAGGAGGTGGCAATGGGGGAGGGGGTGAGCTGGGGGAAGGCTAAGGGGAATTTGTGGATGGTGTGTAAAATGAATAGAAAATCTCTTAATAGAAAAGAAAAAAAAAAAGAAAAATCCTTGTGATATGTTGAAAATGTCAAATAATTCATAAGTTAGACCTTAAAGGGATATTAGAGAGTAATTTGTGGAACAAAAACTGAGGCACATAGACTGAGGGGTGGGCTCTAAGGATGTGTGCTTTCTGTGCAGGAATGAGGACCTTAGCTTAAATAACAATTACCCACCTACAGAGCAGCTAAAGGACACATCTGTGCCTGTAACCCCAGCACTGTGGGGAGCAGAGACTGAAGGATCAGTAGTGTTTGCAGCCAGCCAGTGCAGCTCCAGGTACTACAAGAGATTTTTATCCTATGGTAATAAGGTAAGCAGACAGTCCTCCTATGTTACATACATACACACACACACACACACACACACACACACACACACACACAGGTTTGCATCATGTACCCCACATATACAAGTGCATATAGCATACTTATAGATCACAGACACAAACACACACACACACACACACACACACACACACACACACACACACACACATCTGTTATATATTCCTAATATGCAAGTTGTACTACAATTGTAGCATAACTCAAAGTGTAACATTCTTTCTGGATAAGAGAAAATAAATATTTTTTTCAAGGCAACAATGTTTCAATGATATTTGGGTAAATTTTGTAAAACTATGAGAAGTCCATTAGGAATAGGAAAACAAGAGATCAATTTCAGTCTAAATTTGGAAAAAAAGAGCCCTAAAAGGGTTGTTGCTGACTTGCAGCCCTTAGATTTATTTGCTTCAGGACTGAACTTGTGTTGTAACATATGAAATCAGCATACTTTCAGCACAAAATAAAGTAATGAAATTAAAATAAACATTTCAACAGATTCAGAAAACCCATGTTTGTTATTAAATCATAAAAGGTATTTTTAAATAGATATATATTTTTAAAATAGTGCATGGCATAGTTAATTTCTCAATACATTAGTGTTGAAGGAGGCATCATGATATTTCCTCACTTTATTCACTAGTGACTTGTTCAATGCCTGTTCATATTAAATCCACACAATATTACTTAATAAAAATGTAGGCATATCATACTTTTTCAAACAAGTAAGGAGGAAAAATAATTAAAACATAGGTTATTAATGGAATAACCCACAGTTAAGGGCAAATAAATGTACAATAAAGCAGAATTATTAGATAGAAAAAATATAAATCAGGACAGAATATCAAGATATTCCTTTTATCAATTGATATGGGGAAGCTAGGTCCACATGCAGAAAACTGTCTTCATCCTTTATAAATGAAACATATACCCTGGTAAACTCCCTCAGGATGGCACCATGCTCACAGCCTTGCCAGCATCATGTCTGAAGTATGGCTAGATTATTTCTGCAGTTCCTCACTTCCCTGTTTTGTTTATTTTGTGTAATTTAATCCTTATTTTCAATTGTTCCTCACTGTGAGGTTCACATTTTTCTCTACTCCTTCCTCATTAGTCCTTCCAATGTTACAACTGCAACAACTGTTCTCTTAACCCTGAATTCCCATTTTTAAACCATTTTCTAAGTCCTTTACACATTGAGAAGTGTAAAAATCTGTGAAGAAATGGCTTGCTATTCCCATTTTCTATTCATGTTTTGGAGAAGTAACAAATGATTAATTTTTTTTGTTACTTTAACTTTTTCAACATAGTTAACACCTCATATGCTATAGCTCTTTGGGAAATATTAACCCACACAAGCTACTATAAAGGCCTTGTGATTTTGCTGACTTGATCATGAACTCTCTTCCATGGATGCTATCTGACTGTGCCATTTCATGCCTCTCTTCAAAGTTTGCTGTGGTACCATGTCTTCTTCAAATGTTCTTTCATTGTATTTGTATTTTTTCCAAAGCCCATGTTACACTTTAGTTTATTTGCTTTAAATGTTTTACTGTTAATTTGTATATCCTTATAATATAAATGCCTAGAAAGCAAAGAAAGGTGCTTATAATTTCTCTTATTCTATTTACTATCCCAGAGACGCAAGGTTGGTTCAACATATGAAACTTTGTCAATGTGATACATCATATAAGCAAACTGAAAAAAAAAAAAAACAAACCAAAAAAAAAAAAAAAAACAAGTGATCATTTCATTAGATGCTGAAAAGGCCCTTAACAAAATTCAACACCCCTTCATGATAAAGGTCCTGGAGAAATCAGTATTACAGGGAACATACCTAAACACAATAAAGGCAATTTACAGCAAGCCAACAGCCAACATCAAATTAAATGGAGAGAAACTCAAAGCAATTCCACTAAAATCAGGAACAAGACAAGGCTGTCCGCTCTCCCCATATTTATTCAATATAGTACTTGAAGTTCTAGCCAGAGCAATAAGACAACAGAAGGAGATCAAAGGGATACAAACTGGAAAGGAAGAAGTCAAACTTTCACTATTTGCAGATAACATGATAATATACATAAGTGACCCCCAAAATTAGACCAAGGAACTCTTACAGCTGATAAACACCTTCAGTAATGTGGCAGGATACATGATTAACTCAAAAAAAAGAAATCAGTAGCCCTCCTATATACAAATGACAAACGGGCTTAGAAAGAAATCAGAGAAACATCACCCTTTACAATAGCCACAAATAATATAAAATACTTTGGGGTAACTCTAACCAAGCAAGGAAAGGAACTGTATGATAAGAACTTTAAATCCATGAAGAAAGAAATTGAAGAAGATAACAGAAAATGGAAAGATCTCCCATGCTCATGGATAGGTAGGATTAACATAGTAAAAATGGCGATCTTACCAAAAGCAATCTACAGATTCAACGCAATCCCCACCAAAATCCCAACACTCTTCACAGATGTGGAAAGAACAATACTCAACATATTATGGAAAAACAAAAAACCCACAATAGACAAAATAATCCTATACAATATAACAACCTCTGGGGACATCAGGTTCTATGACTTCAAGCTCTACTATAGAGCTACAGTAATAAAAACAGCTTGGTACTGGCATAAAAACCAACATGTGGACAAATGGAATCGAACTGAAGACCCTGACATTAATCCACACATGTATGAACACCTGATTTTTAACAAAGAAGCCAAAACTGTACAGTGGAAAAAAGAAAGCATCTTCAACAAATGGTGCTGGCATAAGTGAATGTCAACATGTAGAATATTACAAAAATATTTTTATGGTACTAATACTTTTAATTGTTTTGACAATCAAATTGATACTACAGTAATATTTCTTCAAATTCATGTAAGTTTTCAAGGTCTGTGCAGATGTTCACTTTTTCTTTACTTGATACTTTATAATTAAATTATAATTTTACTCACAAATGAAAAATTTTAAAGATGATAATATCAAGATTTAACTAGTAATTTGTTATTAATTTAATGAATAACCACATAAAATATAAGTGGATATTTACAATAACCAGCAAGGCATGACAACCTAAGTTTGCCATAATGAGATGCATTCTCTGACTATAACCAAAAGCTCTCTAATTGGACTTAAGACCTAAATATGCACTCAACAACAGGAAAATCATGGTTGGTACTGGTAACTATGGTAACCTAGAGTTAGTGAAGTCATGGACATTGGAGGGGAACCTACAATAGTCACTTTAACTGAATTATCCCCAATTACATTAGAAGTATTTGTACTTTTTTTTGTTATTTATTTTTTTAAATTTTTTATTATTATGTGTTTTAATTTTTTTTATTATATTTGTGTTTTAATTTTACACATCAGCCATGGGTTCCCCTGTCCTCCCCACTCGCGTCCCCACCCCCACCCTCCCCTGCATTCCCATCTTCTCCAGGGCCAAGACTCCCCTGGGGATTCATTTCAACCTGGTAGATTCAGTACAGGCAAGTCCAGTCCCCTCCTTCCAGGCTGAGCAAAGTGTCCCTGTGTAAGCCCAAGGTTCCAAACAGCCAGCTCATGCACTAAAGACAGGTCCCCGTCCCACTGCCTGGATGCTTCCCAAACAGTTTAAGCTATTCAATTGTCTCACTTATCTAGAGGGCCTGATCCACAGCCTTTGATTCATAATTCATGTGCTTCCATTAGTTTGGCAATTTGTCCCTCTGCTTTTCCAATCTTGGTCTCAACAATTCACGCTCTTACAGTCCCTCCTCTTTCTCGACAATTGGACTCCTGGGAGTCCACTGGGGGCCTGGCCAAGGATCTCTACAACCACTTCCATCAGTTATTGGATGCGAATTTCAGCTCGACTGTTAGGGTGTTTGGCCATCTGATGACCAGACTAGGTCAGATCAGGTTTTCTCTCGACCACTGCCAGCAGTCTACAGAGGATGTATCATTGTGGATTTCTGGGGACCTCTCCAGCACTCTGCCTATTCCTGTTCTCATGTGGTGATCTCTTGGGCATATACCCAAGGAATGCTCAATCATACCACAAGGGCATTTGCTCAGCTATGTTCATATCAGCATTGTTTGTAATAGCCAGAACCCAGAAACAACCTAGATGCCCTTCAACTGAAGAATGGATAAATAAAATATGGTACATATACACAATGGAGTGCTTCTCAGCAGAGAAAAACAATGACATCATGAGGTTTGCAGGCAAATGGATGGATCTAGAAAAAATCATCCTGAGTGAGGTAACCCAGACTCAGAAGGACAAACATGGTATGTACTGACTCATAGGAGGATACTAGATGTAAAACAAAGATGACTAGACTGCTACACAACTCCAGGGAGGCTACCTAGAAAACGGGACCCTAGGAAAGACCCAATGACAGAGAAATGGCTGAGATCTACATGAACAACCTGGACGACAGTGGGAGTAATGAAGGGCAAAGTTTCGAGGGAAAGAAAGCTTAGGGGATCAGGAGATTCCAGCTGGATCAAGAACTGAAAGGGAGAACAAGGAATAACAGACCATGATAAAAGAAGTATTTGTTCTTATAATCACAGTATATACTTATACTTTTCATTCTTCATCCAGGAAAATTTTCATGGCAACGAAGATTAATACAGATGTGACAACCAATAAAAATTCAGAGTTGCATAGCCTAATCCAAAAGAACCCATCTATGTAACAACTCTCCTAACTAAGAATATCATAGAAAGGGCTTGGGGGCAGGGATGGTTTGCAAGGGCCAAAGGATCAGTGGGATTGCTTTGAGATTGTTCTCCGAGTATTGCAGGGAACTGTGGTCATAAAGTTTCATCAACATGAGTGATTGAACATGAACTGAACAAGAAGAAACAGCAATAGAAATGCTAAAGCAGAGAGGAAAAGCCCAGAAGACCTCATATACACTCAGAGAAATACAAACCAAGAAAGGCTAAGAACTTGGAATTTTGGAAAGTGTCTTCCTTAAGGAAGACCATAGCAATTGGTTATCTGATACCAAATATGTATCCCTAAAAAATAAATAAAATAAAATTTTACTGGCTAAGCATGTTGTTTTTATGTATTTAGGAATTTGCATGTATATTTTTTTATTCTATAATTAATTTAATTTTACATATTAGCCTCAGATTCCCCTGTCCTCCATCCTCCTGCTCTCCCTCCCCTCAACACCTCCCTATTTCCACCTTTACCAGGACAAGGAATCTCATAGAGATTCAGCTCAGCCTGGTAGATTCAGGTCCAGTCCTCTCCTCCCTTCACCCAGGTTGAACAAAGTGTCCCAGCACAGCCCCAGTCTCCAAAAGCCAGCTCATGAACTAAGGACAGGTCCCAATCCCACTGCCTGGGGGCCACCCAAACAGTTCAAGCTAGTCAACTGTCTCATTTATCTAGAGGGCCTGATCCAGTTCCATGGGGGCTCCTCAGCTATTGGTTTCTTAGTTCATGTGGTTCCACTAGTTTGGCTGTTTGTTACTGTGCTTTTTCCAGTCATGGTCTCAACATCTCTTGCTCATACAATCCCTCCTCTTTCTTGCTGATTGGACCTGGAGCCTGGCCATGGATCTCTGCATCTGCTTCCATCAGACACTGGATAAGAGTTCTATCACAAAGGTTAGGGTGTTTAGTCATCCAATCACCAGAGTAGGTTAGTTTGGGCTTTCTCTCGACCATTGGCAGTAGTCTATTGTGGAGGTATCTTTGTGGATTTCTGTGGACCTCTCTAGCACTATGCTTCTTCCTATTCCCATGTGGTCTTCATTTGTCATGGTCTGTTATTCCTTGTTCTTCCTCTCTGTTCCTGATCCAGCTGTGATCTCCCACTCCCCCTAAGCTCTCTTTCCTCCAACCCTTGTCCTTCATTACCCCCCATTACCAGTTTGCTCATGTAGATCTCATCCATTTCTCTGTCATTGGGTGAACCCTCTGCCTTCTTAGGCTCCTCTTTACTAGGTAGCTTCCCTGGAGTTGTGAGTAGCAGTCTAGTCATCCTGTGTTTTACATCTATTATCCACCTATGAGTGAGTACATACCATGTTTGTCTTTCTGAGTCTGGATTACATCACTCAGGATGATTTTTTCTAGATCCATCCATTTGCCTGCAAACCTCATAATGTTACTGGTTTTCTCTGCTGAGTATGGGAGCTCTCTTGGCTGGATGGGAGTTCTCTGGGCTTGATGAGAGCTCTCTTGGCCAGATAGTAGCTCTCTGGGCCAGAGGGGAGCCCTAGGCTGGATGGGAGCTGGGGGCTGGTCTCCAAATCTTGGGAAGTGGCAGGGGTCTAGGGAGAATGGGCATAGGGGCAGGACATGTAGATTGCAGGGTCCTCTGGGGGGTTCTTGGAGAAGGGGAACCTTCCAGCACAAGCCCTTCCAGCTGGCCAGAAACTGGGGCCAAGTTGCACACGTCTTCCCAGGGAACGGCTGGTGCCCAGGGATGGGACCTAGGGACAGGCCTCCCTGGGTATGAACCCAGTCACTCACCTCTGGGCTGGATGGGAGTGCTGGGCCAGATCGCATGCATATTCTTATAATGTACATATGTATGCAACAAAAATTAATGAAAAAATATGTTGTGAATTTAAATGCAAGCAAGCATAGGCATATGGAAGAAAGCGAAATGGAGGGGGAAAATGATGCAATTATGCTATAATCTAAAAAAAAGAAATATGGTTTGGTTTATTCTCATGGATCATCAATCAGGTCTTATTAACATACAACTATTACATGATACATAGAAATAGAAATGTATATGTGACTAGATGTATCTTTTGGACATGCATGCACGTACTTTCATTTATAAGGGACTCTAAAGTAATTGATTATTCCATTATAAAAAGAACAGTTGTCTCAATAGAGAAATGGGTGGAGTAGATAAGACCATGTTGGTCAGAAACACAGTTATGTTTAATGAAAATCAAGACTCTAACATGCATAATGCTGTTAGTTATATTATATACATTGTATTCTGGAAATTTCTAAGATTTCAGGTACTCTCACTTGAACTAGTTGAAGACTGACTGTGGTATTCTTTTCAGTTTTGTATCAAAGCAACATAACATGTGTCTGGTCTATTGTAATAATAAAATACAGACAGATGGGGAACTAATGCATAGCAATTTGTGCTCCATTGTGTAATTGAGTCATTTACAATTAGTTATTTAAATTGGTCTTGCATGTCTGTATGATTTGCATTCATGGTGATAGATCAGTCAGTGAACTCATGATGTCACTTATATAGGAAGAAGTTTCACCACAGTTTGGAAAGGAGATAGGCTATAATATCTTAGGCATACATGCATTATTTTCTTTTCACCTTCTTTAGAGTGTTATTTTCTGTTAGTTCCATTTTTGAATACCCTCTAAGAGATAGCCAGAAGATTTTATCATTACCTACCATAAATAATGTTACATTGAACACCTCTGAGTCTCTATTACCCTATCACTGAGGCCAATTAAGCAGACTTCTGATGTATAGTTTCCCAGAATTAGAAACGCTTATCCACAGTAAATGAGCAGCTACAGTGCAATCATTACTTTGAAACTGCCCTTGGATATTCTTTCGAATCATACATCTTACTTAATCATAGCATTGCTGCTTTTTCTACATACTGTACTGTAGCAGGAAACAATTAATTACATTAATTCCCTCCTATCTAAAAGGCAACATGAGAATCTCATCACTGCCTCAACCTAATATTCTAATTCCAGAAGTCTCTAATGCTCCCTGTCATGTTCTATAGTTTATGATCCAGGCCTTTTTTCTCCTCCTAACTTTGGTCGTTTATGCAGTATACCATTTACATTGAATATAAAGGAAAAAACAAATTTTCCTTGTACTAAAATATTATTTTCTTGTCTGAAATCTATATGGGTTACAAAAGAGAAGATTACAAACTTACCAAAACAGTCTTTTCCACAAAGCAATATGATGTGAGACTAGAATCATATGCATAAACATCTCCCTTGACAAAACAAATGCCTCCCGTGCAACAATTACTCACTTTGCATTGACAAACCTTTCTTTAACAGCTACATATGGTCACTTTCTCTTCTTCATGTTGTATCTTTTTCAATTGCACCTGTGAGTCATTTTAATACAGATAATTGAATCGCAGCTAATTTTCCATCTGGCATTCCAGATTGCGTACTTACTACTGCTGAGTTGAGGCTGATATTTTTCATTTGTATTACTTCATCATTTTATTCACTGTCACGTCTCTAACAGTACATGACATTTATAAAGCACGTCATGCGAGACAGATCAAAATTCCCCAAGTGTAACTCCTTATTGAAGCATTTGGATATTTTACCCTGCCATTTTATATGCCATGTTTTGACTTTTAAAATACTGTATCTTTCATCTTTCTTGTGAGATGTAATTTTAACTGACATCAATAGTACAAGGATTTCTATAAATTATCATGTGGTCTATTATTTTTCATTGTTATTTAATATACAGTATGTATCGATGACAGAAGAAGCCTTGATTAAATGTTTTATCTCTCTATTATTAAGGAAATCTGACATTGTTCTTATCACAGTATTTAATGTTGAAAACATCACATAATTATGCATAATGTAAATGATATACATTCAATTTTGTATATAAATATTATATTTAATGTGGCAGCAGTGTGTTAGGGCCTTAAAGTGTGTTCCTATCATTTGAGAGTGTTAGAGTTATAAAAGATTTCATATATTGGCAAAAGAATTGCTTTGACTCCAGAGATCGTTTGTTTATTATTAGGATTTTTATATGAATTATCAAATAAGATACTATTTTCAAATATTTTTAAAAATTATACTAATGATATTTTCATTTTAGGGTTTCTGTGAAGACTAAATATGTCATCCAAAATAGATAAAACTCAACAGATTTATTTTTCTTTGTCTCTTATCACATTCCCATTGCCTGTCTTATAAATCATGTCTCAATGAACTTTATATTTCTTCTTCAATTTATCTTATTTCCAAATGACCAAAACCTGCTATTTCTCATTCTGTACTCCATGCTATGGATTAGAGTCAGTATATGCAAACCTGTCCAGTCTGCTTATTCCACCAGAAAAATATGTCATAGTGACCTTTATATACTATGGATATCAATGCCTGGAGAAGCTTACACCTGTATTTTGAAATGTGCTAATAATTTAATTACAATAACAATATTTTTGAGAGGTGATAAATGTGTTGTTACTTAGCAAAATTCATTACATTTTGAAATTCTGAAGAATGTTATTGATTTTATTTTCTACATTATGTTTAATAATGCTGATGTGTGATGTCTCATATTTTTCTTAATATATACATATATATACAATTGTACAAATTTTTGCTATATCTCATTTATCCACAGTGCAGATTTTCTCTGTGCTGCTTCTTTAAATTTTCAGAAAATATATCCTAAAATATGTGTGCATTATCTTATATAAGCTTATATAAACCTCACTAAAGAGGCTACAGGACTCAAAGTTGTAGGAATCTTTCTTATGTAATAATAGAATAGCATTAAGAGAGTTTTGATTCTTTTCAATATTCTTAAATTTATATTTTTTGTAAATAGTAAATATTAATTGATTTATAGGGACTTTGCTAGCAGTTGTGAGAGAAATGCAGTGAAAATGATTAGCTACCTCATCAGTCTGAGTTCATAGAAATTGCTGCCTACATTTGAAATATAATGATGTTGAATACACAAGTATAAAGCACTAGAAACAACATACACAATCTTTCAAAATGTTCTTCTTTTGATTAAATAAAGCATATGCAGAAATTAAAATTCATATAATTGCAAATTTATTTACCAAGAATATATCTTGAAATTTTTGTCTATTTACATATTAACTGTGACAGTCTCTCATTATGGAAAACACAACACTAATTAGAAGAAAGCCCAAGGCTTTTAAGATACTTTATTTCATAACTAGCAAAAGTCAGTAGTGACTACTTTAACAAATCCACAAAATGCATATTAGAAATTATCTATATATGGCTATGAAATTCAGATTTTTCCATATTTTTTATCTTTTACAGTCTAGATGTAGAGACTGAGATTTGTTTCACCCAATAAGCTCCCTAATTGGTTATCTAACACCAATTGGTACCATAAGAACAAATGTACAGGCCACACTAACTAGACTTGGTTGTATTTATATATTTATTAATGTAGATGTGTAGCATGAATCTTAACATTTCTTATTAATAAAAACAAACCCAGGGCCTGGTATTGGGATAAATGATGGAAGATCAGAAAAGCAGAACAAGCCATAGCCACCTCACCTTACCAATTCCTCAGCTGATCCTGTTTCTTCAGACTGGAAGACTCTGTGTCCTCATCCAGAATGAGTCTCAGCTGAAATGTTGCTCAAAAACCTAAAAGGTTAAGCAGGCTCTAGTTCTTCATCCTCATGTCTTAAATACCTTTCTGCCATCACTTCCTGGGATTAAAGGCTCTTGTTACCTCACCTGGCTGTCTCCAGTGTGGCCTTGAATTCACAGAGATCCACATGGATCTCTGCCTCTGGAATGCTAGGATTAAAGGTGTGAGTGCCACCATTTTCTGACCTCTTTATCTGTCTAGTGGCTGTTCTGTTCTCTGACCTCAGATAAATTTATTAGGGTGCACAATATATTGGGGAACACAATATCACCACATTAGATGTAACAAAAACAATGTTCTACATTGGTTAAAATAAATCTTATATGTAATCAACCTTTCCACTTTTTATTTGAAATCCAGGTATTAAACAAGCACAATTTTTTAAACTATTGTATTCTTTTTTTATTAAGAAATTGTTTTATTCATTTTACATACCAATCACTGATCTCCCTCTCTTCCCTCCTTCCATCCCACCATGCCCTCCTCCGACAAAGTAAGGCTTCCCATGGGGAGTCAACAGAGCCTGGTACATTCAGTGGAGGCAGATCCAAGCCTCTCCCCCTACATCAAGGTTGTTCAAGGTGACCCACAATAGGTAATGGGCTCCAAGAAGCCAGCTCATGCAACAAAGATGGATCCTGATCCTACTTCCAGGGACCCCTCCAGCAGATCAAGATACAAAACTGCCTTGCTTATACAGAGGGCCTAGTCCAGTCTCATACAGGTGCTCCACAGCTGTTGATCTAAAGCTCATGAGTTCCCAGTAGCTTGGTTTGGTTGTCTCTGTAGTTTCTCCATCATGATCTTAACACCTCTTTTGCATATAGAATCCCTCTTCTATCTACAAGCACACTCTTAAGCTACCTATGTTCAACACACACATACATGTTGGAGTATTAGAGAAAAATGAGAACACGTGACTACTATAACTTCAGACGAATTACTGGAACTATTTTGAAGGAAGTTTTCCTTTTCTTCAATGTTCTGAACACACTTAAAGTCACTTCATCTCTTAAAGGACTGTACATTTTAAAGTAAAACTTTTATATCTGTTTTCGGAATATTATTGACTGATTTATTATCCATTCATTCTACAACTTCTCCCATTCGAATACATATTGCTGGGGATGCTGTGAATGTGTTGCTATGATTGATTGATAAATAACATGCTGATTGGCCAGTAGCCAGGCAGAAAGTATAATGTAGGCAGGATAAGGAGAGAGGAGAATTCCGGGAGGTGGAAGGGAGACACTGCCAGCTGCCTTGAGGAGAAGTATGATGTAAGATACCTGTAAGCCAGGAGCCATGTGGCAAGGCATAGATTTATAGAAATGGGTTAATTTAAGATATAAGAAGAGATAACAACAAGCCTGCCACAGCTAAACAGTTTATAAGTAATATAAGTCTCTATGTGTTTACTTGGGGGACACTAGTGGGAGAGATTTGTCCCAACTGCCAGCAGGCCAGAACACAGGAAAACTTCAGCTACAATACACACACACACACACACACACACACACACACACACACACACACACACACTTTTTTGTGCTATCACAAGCCTGAAAGTCATGACTGTAATTTCTGAAATGTGGAGATATGCTCACATGCACATATGCACAATAAGACCAAAAGCAAAATAAATCAATGGTATGCCTATTTATGGAACAAGGATAAAGGGAGATAATGATATTGTACAAGTTTGCAGTTCCATTAACAATAGATAAGTGTTCCTGTTAGTCTATATCCTTACCAACATGAGCTATCATATGTGTTGTTAACTCTTCTGACAGGTGTAAGATAACAATCAGAAATTTTTTTTATTTGCATTTTTTGAAGGCTATGAATGTTGAACATTTAAGTATTACTCAGCTATTTGAGTTTCCTTGTTTGAAAAATCTCTGTTTAGATCTTTATTCCATTTTTTGATTAGATTATATTTTTGATCTCTAGCATTTTTGAGTTCACCACATATTTTGCTTATTATTCCCTCTATGTAGCCATTAAAACATGTTTTCTGATTCTGTAGGTTGATACTTTGCCCATTGATGTTGTCCTTTCTCAAGTGGAAGCTTTTCAGTTTCATGAGTTCCCATTTGTTAATTGTTGATCTTAGTGATCCTGCACTGTCAGTGTTCTTTCAGAAAGTCATTTCCTGCACCAATGTGTTTAAGGCTATCTCCCACTTTGTCTTCTGTTAGGTTCAGTGTTGAGGTCTTTGTGACACTTGAAGTTGACTTTTGTGCAGGAAGATAAGTTTGGATCTGTTTGGATTCTTCTACCTGTTGCCATCTAGTTCGACCAGCACCACTTGATGAATTTGTTGTTTTTCTTCTTATTTCTGTATAGTAAAATAATCAGGTGATTTTCAGTGCATGTTTAAGTCTGAGCCCCCAGTTTGATTCCATTGATCAGTGTGTCTGTTTTTCTGGCAATGCAATGCCTTTTTACTACTATAGCTCTGTAGCATAACTTAAAATCTGGAATGGCGATTCTCTCAGCAATTCTTTCATTGTTCAGGATTGCTTTAAAAATCCTGTTGTTGGTTTTTTTTTTCATGTTTCATTTTGAGGTTGAGTATTGTTCTTTCAAGGACTGTAAGTACTGTGATGGAATTTTGATGAGGATTGCCTTGAATCTGTAGATTGCTTTTGTTAATATGGCCATTTTTCTTGTATTAATCCTAGTAGTCCATGAGCATGGGAAATTGTGATGTCTTCTGAAATATTCTTCAATTTATTCTGATTTCTTTCTCAATGTCTTAATGTCTTTTATCAGAAAAGTCTTTTTAGTTGCTCACTTAGAGTTGCTCCAAGATACTTTATATTATTTTAGGCTACTTTGAAAGATGATTCCCTCCTTTCCAATTTCTTTTTCAGTTACTTTGTCATTTGTATAGAACAGGCCCACTGATTTTGTTGTTGTTAATATTGTATCCAGCTATTTTGCTGAAAGTGTTTATCAGCTGTAGTTGTTTCCTGTTGGAATTTTTTGTTGTTGTTTGTTTGTTTTTCGAGACAGGGTTTTTCTGTGTAGCTTTGCGCCTTTTTCCTGGAACTCACTTGGTAGCCCAGGCTGGCCTCAAACTCACAGAGATGCACCAGGCTCTGCCTCCCATGTGCTGGGATTAAAGGCATGTACCACCACCACCCAGCCCTGTTTTCATGGTTGTTTACTCATGCTTTTTTGTCATCCTCAAACAAAGATTACTTGACTTCTTCCTTTCTAAATTGTATGTTTATCAATCCATGTATGTTGAACCATGCCTCTGTCTCTGGGGTGAATCCTGTTTCACCACCGTGGATGATCTTATTGATGTTTTCTTGGATTAAGTTTGCCAATAACTTATTGAGAATTTTTGCTTCTACATTCATAAGGGAAATTGGTCTGAACTTCTTTTTTCTTTCTTGGGTCTTTATGCGGTTTTGGTATCAGGGTTGCTGTGGTCTTTAAAAAAACAAACAAACAACAACAACAACAACAACAAACAGAAGTTCAGAATCCCAGTTGTACTGACTGATCATTGGGCACCAGGAGTCTTCTCAGTGCTGGGTTTATAGGCATATGTGTGACTTTTATGTGGGTTTTGGAACCTGGACAAAGTTCCCCCTGCTTGAATAGCATTTACTTTACATATACAGTTCTTTTCCTTGACCTTGATATATCGGTTACCCACCTGACTTCTATTATACTTCTCTATTACCTCTGTTAGTGGAAGGAGTTCTGTTCCTCTGTAGCTCTGAAATTACTACTTTCTCCAGTCATGTTCATCACTAAATAGCTCGTACAGGATTTTTCATTTCTATGTCAGCTTTCGTTCTTCCCGTTTATGGTATCACAAAACAGACAAAGATGTCCTATTTTTATTCAATTCTCAAGAGAAGAAATGAATAAGGCTGTATCATTAAACATGAACTCAACAATATTTCATGAGATGCATTCAGTTTAATTAGTTTAATTAACAAAAGCTCTGGCAATGGATATCTTCATATTTCAAATGGTATCCTTTTTAAATATGATTAAAACTGGAAGAAATTTGTTTTTAAATGTCAATATTTAAGAAATATTTTCCATATGTTAGAGAAACCTTAGCTATATACTTTAACATATTATCAATGAAAAATGGATGTCTTTGAACATATATTTATAATTGCTTCTATATTTTAAATATTTTCAATTACAATATGTAATTACTAATGACATTTTTAAAAAGCAAATTGCACTATTAATGTTTATTCTTTATTTTTCATTTGTAATTATGAAGTACGCCTTATAGTCAAACATTAAATGTAATGGAAAGTTCTTATATTTTGTTTTTGGTCAATTGTTCTGTAATATGGTGAATATAATGTCTTAATTTACCTTGATATCCTTGAACTGTAAGTGCTAATATGTAATCTTCACTTGTCCTCTTCAGTTTCCTTATTTAACAATAACAATTTCTTCAGTTTTACTCTGCTTTGTAAATGTATCATTATTCCTCACCATTAATACCTGTTCATTTGGTGTATTATTAGTTAGAACCACTCTTACTTTGTGATCAGTTCAGTCACATCAACTCGATGAAGAGATAATGCAATTCGTTTTTTCCTAGGATGCCTGAATGAAGTGACAGCTAATCAATGACTGCTTTGTCCTTATGTTCTTTAGCTATCACGGATAACACATATCAATCAGTGAGAAGTAACTCAGCATCAGCTATAATTACCTCAGCAAAATAGTCACTAGTGTCCCATCAGCTCTCAAACATTAAAAGTAAGTAAGAATTAATGTCATTCAGTATTCAAGTTCATTGTCCTATATATTACCTTAATTAACAAAAAGAAATATTGGGTTAATTTTACCTCTCAGACCTATTCATTGATTTTTATATTAGCACTTTCTTGTCCTTGACTTAGTAGTCAAGAGATTTTTAGCCTTTAATTATATCCATAGATTAAAAAACATATACCAATCAAATTCATGGAATGGTGTGAATTAAAACACCCATGAGGCTTAATATAAAAATAGAAAATATTGCTAGCTACTTACTTGTATGGCCTTGAGCAAGGTGCTTCAGTTATATAAACATTTTTCTGTTTCTTTTCTCATGGTTAATAATTCAAGGGATGTTTAGCAGCATGAAAGTAAAAATATATGTAAAGACAAGCAGCAAAGTTATTATTCAAAGAAAAATGTTTGAATATTTAAAATTAAATAATGGAGGTTATATAATCCAGTATATCTAATCCTTTTTTGCGTAGAAAATTGTGTTTCAAGATAAAGAACTAAAACAAGAATAAAGTAAAACTGTATATTTTGTTTTTGTTTTAATTTTTTAATAAGAAATTATTTTTATTCATTTTACATACTAATCAAAGATCCCCTTCTTCCCTCCCTCTGGTCCTCCAGGCTCCCCCTCCCAACTCATCCCCCATTCCCTTCTGCAAGAAGGCAAGGCCTCCCATGGGGAAATACATTTAGTAGAGGCAGGTCCAAGCCCTTCCCCCTGCCTCAAGGCTGTGCAAGGTGTCCCATCACAAGCAGTGGGCTCCAAAAAGCCCACTCATGCACCAGGGATGGATTCTGATCCTACTGCCAGGGGTCTCCCCAGGCAGATCAAGCTACACATCTGTCTTATCATGCAGAGGGCCTAGTCCAGTCCCATGCAGGCTCCACAGCTGTTGATCTAAATTTCATGAGTTCTCTCTAGTTTGGTTTGGTTTTCTATGTAGGTTTCCCATTATGATCTTAATGCCCTTGCTCATAGAATCCCTCTTCTCTCTCTTTTACTGGACTCCTGGAGCTTGGCCTGGTGTTTGGCTGTGGATCTCATCATCTGCTTCCATCAGTTACTGAAGAAAGGCTCTGTTATGATAGAGTATTAACTGATCTGATTACTGGGGTAAGCCAGTTTAAGCACCCTCTCCACTATTGCTAGTAGTCTAAGATGGATTAATCTTTCGGGATTTCTGGAAACTTCCCTAGCACCCAGTTTCTCGCTATCCCCATTTATGTCTCCCTCTATAAGGGAACAGGATGGTAATACTGTGTATTTTGAATATATATGAATGGCCACAGCAATTTGAGTAAATTGTAGAATTTAAGATTGATATATCATTTACTTATTATAACCAAATTAAATAAATTTTGATTATAATCTTAATACTATACTTTATAAACTTTGAATAATTTATATTTTTTCAAGTTTGCTAAATGTTTTGAATTTATTTTTGTGTGTTTTCTAAAAACAGATGCTTTAAAAAAGTGAAACATTTCTTTTTATGAAAGTTTAGAATTGATGTATTCATATCTTATAAGTACACATTTCTTTATGTAACTTTTTAAAGAAAATGGTTGAGCAATTTGCAATCTTGCAATGTGCAATTTATATTGTCAACATACCTGACATTCAGTATCTCATGGGCCTTTTCTCCAAGGTTGTTAGGATGTGTTGATCTGGGTATCAAGGACCAGAAATTACAAAATCTGCTAGACATTCTCCCTAGGCTCCCAGATAACAAATATATATGGTTCCTGCCACAAAGTAATACTTTAGGGATCCTTGGATTCTATCAAGTTGAAATATAGCAACCTTGATCATAGGCAATCTGGAAACATCAGCACTTGTTTAGGAAGAACTCTAATTTGGAAATGATACAACAAATTATATCTCTTAACAGATTTCACCCATGGTTCACAAACCAAGTTTCACAATGTTAGTAAAAAGAAATTCCTTTAGCAGTTAGTGTAGTAGACATGGAAAACAAAACTGTATTGGTATAGATGAAATTAAATATTGGATTAAGGTATAGCTCAGTGATAGAATATTTTCTCAGCATACACGCATGCGTGGATTTCATCTATAAAACTGTAGAAAACAAAAATTCATTTGAAAATAACAAAAAGATGTAATGAGCTAAGGCAGCTTCTTTCCCTACAAGATCAGTGTGGAAGAAGCACCAGCTTAGATCTTGACATCTTATATAAGCCCTTGTGAGGCAGGAGGCAAGGAGACTCCTACCCAGTCCATCACAGCCTGGGTTCAGGGTGATGACTGTATCCCAGCCTGTCACCCCATGTAATGACCAGTTTGGGAGGCATCTATCAATATTATTCTTTGGCTTTCACCTCAGCCACCTCAACAGCAAATCAGCAGTCCTCTGTAAGACTGAATTTCAAGTGGGTATGGCTTTGTGCATCTCACAGAGAAACCTGGACTATTTAAGAATAAACTTGGAGTCTAGATTTGAAGCGAGTTACTGTTTGACTATTTGTGATTGTGATGGTGAGAAGCCCAGTTGAATTTTATATAAGTATGGTTTAAGTCAATAGTTTATTTTTCTTTAATGTTGTCTCTTTACCTTTTTTTTTTTTTAAATCCTCATTTTAGTGTAGTTTCCTTTTCCAAATAACTGGTTTATGTATACTTATAGTATTGTTCATTAATTTTTAGCCACTATTTTTTTAAATTTTTGTCTCACTAGACTAGAACTTTATTATTGTTCTTAACTTTTCTACATACTACAAATGTCTTTTCCTCTACAGATTCATATCTATATCAACTGCCTATTGTCTTACATACCTTCATCCTATAGCATTATTTTTAATGTACACATTTCTCCTCTTTCCTTTACTCCTGCCCTAGTTCACTAATTATTGATATCTTGTGCTGTAAAAATCTATAAATAACACACCTTCTTCAAATAGTCCCCTGGTGTTGATGTCCTTAAGACATTAACAGGGACACAAGTGTAGAGCATAATCATATCATATAGTTAGGGAGGCAAAATATGACTAACAAATAAATGAAGACAATCATTGTGTCTCCCCAGTAAAAAATCTATAGAAAATACAATTCAATGAAGAAATCTGAAGAGGACTCAGAAACTAAAACAAACAAATAATGTAGAAAAGGGGGAAGTTAAAAACATAGAGCTACTTCTAACAGAAGTGAGGCAGAAAATTCAACAACAAAAAACCCAATCCCAAAAGATATGAGACAACAAGACACTGGGACTCATTCCCAACTTCCAGGTGACATGGAAGGGAAGCTAGAACAGCAGAATTATCTGAACTGTCTAAGTTTAAAGAGAATTGATGGTCAAATAGAAGATTCAAGTCAGGAGATCCACAAATTAAAGGAATCTGTTGAGCCATAAACAAATTAAATGAAATCATGGATGGATTTGAAGAGGTCTAAAATATGAAGAAAGTTTCTAACAGGTTTGAATGTTTCATCACAAGTGAGACATCTCTCAACCCTCCAAGTCCCAGGGAACATTTGACAAAGGAGGTGGAAGAACTGTGGGAGCTACAGGATGAAGAGAGGTGCTGTGGGACACTATAATATGGATATGGCAATTTTCCAATCATGAACACATAGCACCTGTGAGTACTTTTATGGAGTCTAAAAATAAAATATATAGAGATGTGAGGATGAAAGTATATGCAGTTGGGAGAAAAGGCTGAGCAGATGTAGAATTGGAATGAGAGATTATAGTCAGGGGAAACATAACTACAGTCCAGTCTATACAAGTATATAATTGTTAGAAATTAAATAATCCTCCAAATCCAACAAACAACTAAAAAGATTGTTTAAGAACATTTGTTGCTCTTGGACAACACCTGGTTTTGGTACCCAGTAGCCATTTGGTGGTTCATTACCATCTGTAATTCTAGTTCCAGGAAATCAGATATAACATCCTCTTCTAATGCATTCAGGCATTGGGCACATGCTATGCAATATACCCATGCAGGAAAAACATTCATTCGCATTAAATAATATAAATATATCTAAAAAAATCAATAAAATGGATATCAAAGTTTCAATGCAATCCACAAAAAATATTCCAATTACCTTTTCTACTGGAATAGGAAAATCAATCTTATCATTTTTGTAAAAACACAAAAGACCACAAATAGCCAACAGAATTCTCAGCAGAAAGAAAAATAGTGGAGGCATACTAATACCTGATATACACCAGGGCTATGATGGTAAAGAAACCATTGTACTACTACAGAAATGGACCTCTGAACAAAAGAAAATGATTGAAGACCCTGAAATAATTCCATAAAACCAATACAACTAATTTTTGACAAAGGTCACAAAATCTTGTAGAAGGAAGAAAAGTTTTTTCAACCAACAGTACCAGCAAAAATAGATATCCATCTATAGAACATTGCAATTTGATCAATTTCTTTCATATTTCAATAAAAATAAATATTGAGTAATTTGTAAAACTATGATAAATAAGGATGTGGATTAAAGCTAGACATCAGGGTACACTCCTTTAATCTCAGCACTTAGGAGGCAGCTGCAGGTGAATTTCTGTGCATTCAATGCCAGGCTGTTCTACGGAGTGAGTTCCAAGACAGACTCCAAAGTTACATAGAAAAACCCTGTCTTCAATAACAACAACAAAAAAGAATGTGGATTAATTTGGAGGTCTTTATTGTCTCCTTATGTTTGTATATTACTGGCATTGTGCCTATTCATACCTTTAAGGATCATAGGAACTGCCATATAATAATTAATTTCTATTGCTTTTACTTGTAAACTTACACATTTATTCCCAGATTTCCCTTGCCATCAAAAATTTATAGGCAATGCATTAAATTCATGTGGTTGTCAACAAGGAGTATTTATAGTATCTGAAAATATATAACGTAAATAATTATTTATTTTCTAGTTCACTTGCCTATAAAGTATTTCATAATTTCTTGTTCAAAATTATATTTGTACATAAATCTTCTTTCTTGAGATATATGAACGTCTATTGATTAAAAACTTCATAATCCATAAGTTTGCTCATTTAGAGTAGCTTCTACACATATATTATTATTTATGTACTTTTCTCACAGTATATTGTACTTTTAAAAACTGGACTTCTGCCAAGTACCAGTGTCATTTCAGACTCTATATACGTTAAATTTCTTTTTATCTAATAATCTGGTCCGTGTTCACTTATACTTTAGAGTAATAATTGACTGCTCTTTCAGTACATAATATTCTTTTTGATGTTTCCCAATGAACTCATAAACACTTCCAACTATGTGGGTTAGTTATCTGAATCTTTCATATTTCCTTAAAATTCTTTCAAAACTGTGATGTATATATGTGTGCATAATAGAAGAAAAATATATTATAAATATGTTATTTTTAGGAGCTAAAAGGAGGGATTCCATCACTAGGAACTTAAAAAAGAACATGAGCAAAACACACACACACACACACACACACACACACACACACACACACACACGACTTTCAAAATAAAAATCAGTTTATTACAGAATCACCTTGAGATAACACTTATGCTAATTAGTAATAGGAAAATTGGATTATAGCCAAATGGCTGGCATAGAGTCCTTCATAATGTAATAAATGGTTACATATGCAGTGCAAATCCATCATCTTTTATGAGTTAAAATTAGGTATATTACATAGAAAATAAATCTCATCCCCTCACCACCTTGAAACAGCAAATGGTCTCTTTCTTCTTATTCCAAAACTATGCTGTATGAGTCTGTATTATGATCTCCATATCCTCAATTAGTTCAACATTGAGACAAGCCTCAACTAGCTAGTCTATTGTACCTTCTCAAAGAAATAACATGATTTAAAAAACAAAACAGCCCAAGTAAATTCCTCTGCATAATTTAATGAGTAAAGAAAATAATATGAGTATGCCTATATTAATGAGAAAAACTTAAGTACATTTCTTCTACACTCCTGAAAAATAAAGCACAGGTAAATATTTGATGGAATAGTATTAACCTGTAGTATAGTTTTATATGTAAATTCCAGCTTCTAATAGATGCTAGGCTGGCAAGGTATGACAAGGGATTTAATATTATAATAATTTAATTTAAAAGTAATATAGATATTTTCGATGGATATTCTTTGGTCCCAATTGAAAAAAAAAAAAACACTTTACACCACTTTCTTAACTAGAGTATCTCCTTCATAAAATAAGTATTTGAAAACAATATGTTTATCCAGTTGTCTATTTATCTATTTATTAATTTATTTGAGACAGGGTCATGCTATATAGTTTCCCATATAGACTAACCTGGCTTCAAACTCACAGGAATATTCTTGCCTTTATCTCCAAAGTGAGAGTTTAAATGTATGCTCCATAATTTTTGTAATTTTAACTTAATTTAAAATCTATGGTTTTCATATATACCTACCTACCTACACACACACACACACACACACACACACACACACACACACATAACATTCTTCTTAAAGTCTAGATAAAACACAAAGACAAGTCACCAGACACCTCTGCTTTCTAGCTATCTGATAGTCATAAACTAGGAGCTTTCCTTTTCTTTACATGACAGTAATTTATTTGGACAAATTGTCATCCCAACTTCCAAGAGCAATTCAGATGAGTCACCCAAAGCAGAAGACAATATGGCACCTTCTCACAGGAGGACAGATGCCATTTATCTCACAAACCTATAAGCAGTAAATGGAATCTGATAGGTGTATAGAGAGATGTGATTTCATCTATCTCAGAAATCTCATTAGAATTTTTACTACTTTGAGAATAAATAATTTAGGGCTCACTTAATTTTAAATTTTGTTCAGCATTTTTTCATTCATATCTGAAGAGAGGATTTGTTTCTTAGTAAGGGGATTTATTTTAATTCCCTTACAAAATATCTATATCTATCTATCTATCTATCTATCTATCTATCTATCTATCTATGTATATAGATACAGAAATAACGTATAATGTCACTTTAAATTATATCTGTGTCAATAAGGGGAAAAGATTAAAGGTTTGAAGAATAAGTTGCATTTTGCATAAGTTTTTGAGGAAAATAAGAAAACATCTCTGCTTACTAACTGTATTCTTTCTTAAAGTTTCTGTATAATACACTCATATCATGGTATAATAATCCAAAATATAAATTTGAATTATAAATTATAATTAATGTATGCATATATTAATAAATTATTATATATAAGCAAAGAAATAATAACAGTACTCTTCATTGGCCATATTTTTAATTAAGAGATTTTCTATTTATTTTACATACCAACAACAGATTCTCCTGTTCTCCCTCCTCCTGCCCCCCAGCAGCCATCCCCAACCCACCCTCCATGTAAAGAATTTGTACATTTTAAAAATGTGTGTATAAAGTTGTACATTGTTAAAGCTATGTTTATTTTGTATACATATCTGCAATTTACATATATTTATACAATTTCTTGTGAATTAATATGGAATTATATCAAGATATCTATATCCATACATATGTACATGTTGACTATGTTGTTCATACATTATATAAAAGTACAAGCATATATAGATATATGCATAGAGACTGAAAGGTTGTTTTTGTTCAAATTAGAGAACAAATCTATTCAAAAATAAGAATTTATATCTGTCTATTTACAGAATACAATAAATACTCCTAAAATAGACTTTCTTGTTGAATCATTTGTCTTTACTTTCAAAGGTAAAATGAAAAAATATGTGATATAAAACAGAATAGTGGATGAAATTGTTATTGTCTTCAGAAGGACAAAAGACTACAATTATGTATCAGAAAAGATGTGTCAAAGCATGAAATGCCTCCAAACAGAGGGAGATTTTTAAAGTTCAGTTGCTGGCATGAAGTAGGTGGAAAGTGAGTGCCAAGTAGCTATAACCTCGGTGGTTTCTTTTCACTTCATTAAAGACAAGCTGCTTTCCTCCAAACAGTCACATTTCCAACTCTTGTCAAGTGTCCTGCTGCTTTTCCTGTATCTGGATCCTTGTGTTATTGCAGGATCATTCAATTCAAAGAGTACAAAGACCCTCATGTGAGGAATCAGATGGTGTGTCATTCCATAGGTGGTTATTCATAGCCTCCTGATTCACTGCAAAGAACCCTCATTTTAAATTTTTTAATGTTTTGAGATTAGAAGTACATATCCCCCTTCTCTGTCGTCTCTCCAAACTTACTCATGTAAGTTTCTCTGTAAAATTCATAATGTTTTTCTTTAATGTTTTTTACAACACACACACACACACACACACACACACACACACACACTCATGCACACACATGTGTGCGTATCTAAATATATGAATAAAAATTGCTCAGTCTGTACATCCTGTTAAACTCAATGTACCATTTGTTTTTTGATGAAACAACAGATGCATCCATATAAGAAGGATATGGAATGGATATTTCACAATGACTGACATATTCAGTTATAGAATCATTAATTTAGACTTATTTATAAGTATTAATTTAAAAAGATAAACTATTCAACTATATTGGCTCTTTGGATACAAGCTAAATGTACATGCAAGTAAAGTAGAGAGGTATGATATATTTATAAGTTCACATAATGTATGTTGAAAATGAATTAAAATAGGTTTTTGAGAGAAGAAAATAATAAAGGGAAAAGATTTCCTATAATTATATTTTTTTTTAAAAAAATAGTATCAATAATTAAAACATCACATAAAAATTTTAGTGTGAGCTCACTTGAGCTATTGGGAGCTAATGGATTCTGGACCCAGAGCTAGGAAGCCTACATGGGACCTCCCTAGGCCCTCTGATTGTGCATGACAGTTTTGTAGTTTGGTCTATTTCTGGGGCCAAGAGCAGTGGGAACAGGACTGTCCCTGGTGCATGAGCTAGCTAGCTTTTTAGAACATATTTTCCATACTGGGATGTCTTACCCAGCCTTGATGGAGGGAGAGGAGCTTGGTATTGCCTCAACTTGATGTGCCATGTTTCTGTGACTCCCATGGGAGGCCTACCCCTTTCTGAATGGAGGAGGAGGGGAAGGGGTAGGTGGAAGGCGGGAGAATGGATAGGGAAGAGAGAAGTTAGGGGAAACTGGTTGGTATGTAAAATAAATGAAAAATTTAATAAAAAAGAAAAAAATAGTGTGATCATTTTTGTTCCTAAACAATTATGATTGAAACAATTAGTCTCGTATTATTTCAAATCCTAAATAAACATGGCAATAGAAGATAGTAAAATAATTTCTAGCAGAAATATATGATACAGCAGATGCCTAGGTAAGTTTTTGACAGACTGGGTAGTTTATATCATGTTACCTGCACTTAAACATATGAGCTTTATGAATGGCTATTTTTCATCATTTAGTATTTATGAAACTATAGAGTAGATACAGGAACATGTCAAGTAGCCACCACAGCTTCTGAATCTGTTGGGCTCAGCTGGCATAAATATATCAAAGATTTCCATCTAATGAATACCTTGGAATTGTTGCTGTACAGGTAGAGAAGAAACCATTTTTTTGTTTGTTTTGCGAGTGATAAACAGTTTATTTTCCACTGAGCAATTGTTACAATTCCAGTTTATTGGTGTACAGTAAGAGCATTTGTGGACAATGCCTCTTTAATGAGACATGTTTGTATTCTAATGAATCTTCATTTATAAATACAAGAGTTGATCCAAATTTGCACTGCAGTTTACCACCTCTGCTAAAGTGTAACAAATTTCTAGACTAAAACATAGGAGTACTGAAATTTGAGAACTTACTTTTAGCTCTCTAAATTCCAAATAGAAAGTAAGAATTAATATAAGTACTAATGTTTAAGAAAAAAATCATACTTTCTTAAATAGAAGAAATGTAATTTACAATGTGATTAAAAGTAAGAAAAATGAATAATAAAAGCTTAAGAAGTAGGATAAGTTCATGACCTGATATCCAGACTGAAGGAGGGCATGACGACTTTGGTTTAAAAATAGCTTTTACTGTGAGGTAGGAAGAGATGAACCAGATCATTAACTAACCACATGCCCAGGTTATTCCACTGAGGCACTATTCTGAACTTAAAAGACATGAGAGAACACTTTACCATTGTAGCTAGTAAAATCATTGAACTAACTATATTTCAGTATTTGAGAGAAACTTAAATGTTGTTAACAAGATAATGGAACATTTACAAAAAAAGAATTCTTTGTGGAATATTTTTACCTTAGCATTAATAAATTTCAAGAAAAAATTCATTGGAATATATATATATGCAAATTCAGTAATGTATATTAAGAGTTGGAATAGAATATGGAAATAAAAGGCAAATATAAAGTTAGCTGCTTTTTCACAGTAATCTATTTCTCACTAGCTACAATAATATAAATATGCAAGAATGGCAAAGCAAATTTTATAAAAGTAAAGCAAATACTATGTTATTAACAAGAGTGGCAAAGAATTTAGTTGATTCAAAATATATGTTTTATAAAATCAAAGGATATTTAGTTAAATAAAAAAAAAAGTAAATCTGATGATTGAAGATTCAGGATAGCTATTTGCCCATTATTGATTCTAAATTATTAAATAAAGATAAATTGCATTGATATTTGATAATACCTCTTATGTTACTGTCAACCAAGAGATGGTTTTGCCAACTGAACACATTGTAACACAAAAATATTTCCTTTTGTACACCCTTGCCTTGGTTCATGCAAACATTTATAAATTAAAAAGACATTTTCATAGTGATGAAATGAAGTAAAGCAATGTATTGTTGACAAAGTTTAATCACCTGAAATTTTAATGGAATAAGATTCAGAATGCTTTGTGTCATAAAGGAATCCAACAATGTATGCACTCACTTGGTGGCTGTTTTCAAATAGACACTCCTTGTTTTCATCTGCATCTACCACAGTGGTGTTCTTTTGCTGTTCTCTGCTGTTTACGTTTTTTGTTTGTTCATTTGTTTGTTTGTTTGGTTGGTTGGTTGGTTTTGTTTTCCAAGATAGAGGGTTTCTCTGTGGAGCTTTGGAGCCTGCCTTGGAACTCATTTTGTAGACCAGGCTGACCTCGAATGGACAGAGATCTGCCTGCTTCATCCCCCTGAATGCTGGGATTAAAGGCGAGTGCCACCACCACCCACCATGTTCTCCACTGTCTGATCTTCATTTGAGCATCAGTCTCCTGTTCACTCTTCCTGGAACTAGCTGCCCAGACTCTGGGTTTTTCTACTTAGTTAAGATTGGCAATTTACATTTGCAAAAGTAAAGATGTGCTATATGTGACTTTATGTTATTTCATTTGTGTTTTCCTCACAGTGTGGAAAACAAAATGAGAGAGAGAGAGAGAGAGAGAGAGAGAGAGAGAGAGAGAGAGAGAGAGAGAGAGAGAGAAATAAGCCTTTGCAGAGAAAGTAAACCTGAGCTGTTACAAAGCTTTTCTTTCCCACATACTTTCTGCCAAATCTTCTTCAGCTGCTTTATTAGCCTGCTTTTTCCCCCACACTCAGCCAAGTAATGAGACTCAAATAACTATGTAAATTCATTAATCCTGTAAAGCAATTAGTGTAAAAACCAATGACTGTTAAATTATTTCAAAATGAATTAGCTACAACATAACATTTAATTTTCATGATAACCCTCATTTATTTACACAATATGATAATTTCAATTAAATAAATGCAAAGATGTAATATATTAAACAGAAGAGCCAAAAGCTTGTTCATCTAGTAGAAAAGTGTCTTCTATGACCTATAGCTAAATGAATTAATGTCTATAAAATCTTAGTTCCCTAGCTGACAGCAAGAAATCAAGAAATTCCGCATCCCAATGTGCATTCCTGAGAACAGGCAGCATGGGTCATGAAAACAGAGGGAATTCTGTTCCAGTGGAATGGGAGCATTTTCATTTCATGATAAACTTGAAGGGAAAAAATAACTAAAAAAAACCTTGGATATTTCATGTTTCTTTCAATGTACCTTGTTTTGTAACTTGCGTCAATCTAATACTTAAAATGGTAAGACATTAGAAAAAGATGGCCATGTTTGAACGAGATTTGGGAATAATGGATAGTGGATTACTTTCATGTTTTCAGTGAAGGATTTATTGGGAAATTCTAGAATACACTCTATGAGAAAAATAACATTCTAGACACTATAAAAACTCATTAATAACAATGCCTTGTTAAAATGTACAAAACATAAGATGGATTCAATGAACAAGCTGAGCAAGGGCCATAACTATTTAGTGAAACAGTCAATGAACCTATTGCTAAGTATTTATGACTTCCTTTTCAAAATGATTCATGATGAAATAATAAAAGTCATAGTCATATTTTAATGTTTTGTTTTGTGGCTATGATTGTAAATTATATAGACTCCAGCATTATGGCATACCCACAATTGGGAGACAGAGACAGGAAGTTTGTAAGTTAGAATCCAGTTTGGGCTACATAGTAAGTTTAGTGCAAGCCTGAGCTACATAGAGAAAGAGGCCAAATCCTGGCCACAGACCCATACTTCCACTGTTGTCTGCAGAGCTTCTTGTAACTATGCATACACTCTAACATTTTCTAATGTTAGGATTTCCCCACAAATTTATTTTAAGGGCATATATATATATTATTTCCTCTTTCCAAGGCTTGGTTTTTCAACTTTGAGTACACCTTATAAAATTTGGGCCATTTTAAATCAGAAGACATAACTCCAGTGGCAATGATTGGATCAACATGGTAAATAAAGAGCCATGAAAGAGAGACCTTCACTGGGAAATGACTAAAATTAGGGTGATTTGAATTCACAACAAAAGGCAAATCCCAAGCTATAAAGGACAACAACTGAAATATATATTTCCACATGATCAAGACTTGCTGCCCTCCCTTATTTATATGCCACTTGTTTCATTTTTTAAAGAATTGAAGTGGAAAATAATTTATATCTGTCTTTACTTCCCTCCTTCTAAACCTTCCACAACACAGGAGGAATTCAATGTATATTAATATAGTCAATATTGTAATTTTTAAATTTATTGTGGGACACTGATAAATCTATGTTCAGAAATAGTTCATACAAAATACAATGTACAACATAATGCAAAGTACAATATTTAATTGCAGCCTGTTTTACATTTCAATTTGATATTCATAATTCTAATCACAGTAACACATCAAGAGTTAGTGAGTTGGAATTGAGGTATTACCTCACACTCTTTACTTTGCTCCTTATAGTATGAAATGAGCATTTTTTCCCATTGATTGTTGCAAGATGAGAAAATCCAATATTCATTGGTTTCTTTTTTTTTAATGAGACTAGATTCTTTTCTCATACAATATATCCTGATAATAGTTTCCCATCCTGATTTCCCAGTTCTTCCCCACCTCTCCTTCCCTCAAGATCCACCCCCTTTCTTTCTCTCATTAGAAAATGACAGGCCTCTAAGAGATAGCTGCTAAATATAAGCAAATAAAACTTAGTAAGATGAAACAAAAAACTATCATATCAAATTTGGACACAGCAACTCCACATAAGGAAGAGTCCCCAGCACAGGCACAAGAGTCAAAGACCACTTGTTCTCACATTCAGGAGTCCCATAAAAATACTAAGCTACTAACTATATACATGCAATTATATACACAGCAGACCTGGTGCAGACCCATATAAACCTTATGATTATTGCTTCATTCATATGAGTTCTGAGTATTCACCATGCTTAGTTGATACAGAGGGTCTTGTTCTCCTGGTATTTTCCATCCCATATGGCTCTTACATTCTTCTTCTTCTCCTTCTCCTCCTTCTCCTCCTCCTCCCCCTTCTTCAGGAATCCTTGAACTCTGAGGGGAAGGATCTGATGAAGATCTCCAATTTGCACTCTTCTCTCAACATAACATCAGGTTTTGGATCTCTGAAATTTGTTCCCATCTACTGTTGGAGGAAGTCTATCTGGTGATGATTGGATAAGACACTGCTATATGAGTATAGCAGGATGACATTAAGAATCAGTTTATTATTTTTGATGTATATTGTTTGATTTTTCCCTAGGTGTCTGAGCTATCTAGGTCTGGTTCTTGGTTATGGAAGCAGTATTGAGTATGGGTTTCTTGTTATGGAATGGACCTTATACTAAATCAGACATTGGTTGGCTAGTTCGACAAGTTCTGAACCACCATTGCCCTAGCATATTTTCTGGCAAAGACAGGAGAACATAGGGATGTGGGCTTCACATAGGCCTCATCTCAACTTCTCCATATTGAATGAGTTGTGTGTGTTTTGTCCTTGGAAATGGAGCCTATTGTTAGTTTTCACAGATCAATTATTTGTCTCAGCAACAGCCTGGGTTGTATGAGGGATTTCTATGGGACCCCCTTTGGCCAACAACTCAATGAAATGCAACCCAGACTCACCAGTGGAAGCTATGCCTGTGTACAAGTCATGGCCAGTTGAGACTCCATATTCCCCATTAAAAAGAGTCTTCATTAGAATCACCTTCAATCTAGTAAGTTTTCATGCACTAGGTTTCATTGGATTCTTCTTTTAAATACTATTAAATTTACTTTATGGTATAGCTTTTCTTAGTCATAGAAGTTAAATCATCAAAGTGAGTCATTTTATAATTTTAGATTTTGCTTGAGCATTGAGTTACTAATGGGGTGGGTTTGGTCTAATTCTCTTGACTTCTGACACTCTTCCTTTTAATGAGTTTGCTGTAGAATTGTAGTTGGAGGTACCAAATCATGCTGTAGTATTCTCTAATGAAATATGAACAAAAGAAAGAGACTACAAGAAAGTGCACATTAACAGTATGAAGTAAAAGGCTAACTCTAGGGTGTAACACTTCAATGTAAGAGGAACAAAACAACCAAGAAAGTTTCCACAGGGCGTGGACTCGCTTCTCTCCTGGAGATATTAATTAGATAGGAACGGAATAAAGGATCAAAGTGGCAAAGTGTAAAGCTATCAAAGGCTAGACTTCACACCACAGAGAAATAAGTAGCAGCCTATTTAGAAAGAAAAAGAAAGAAAGAAAGAGAGAAAGAAAGAAAGAAAGAATGAAAGAAAGAAAAAAGAGAGAAAGAAAAAAGAAAGAAAGAGGAAAATGAGAGATATAGCAGGCTTGTATTTTAGTCTTAGAAACTCAGAATTGAAAAAAAAAAATTTCCAAGAGGAAAAATGCTATAATTATTCCAGAATCAATGAGTTGCCTACAAAAAAAAAAAATCACTGAAAGGGTAACCATGTTGTATATGTTGAACTTCTTAAAGGGGCTAGGAAAGGCAGGAACAAAGAGATTCAATGTGTTTAAAAAATTTAGGTCTGAAAAATAAAAAGTTAAAGAAAATGAGTTACATTTATTAAAGAATGAATAAACAACAATCTAAGGTTTTTTGTTGTTGTTGTTTTGTTTTAAATTGTATTTTTGAGATAGGTTTTCTCTGTGTAGTTTCGGTGCCTGTGCTGGATCTCTCTCTGTAAACCAGGCTGGCCTCAACCTCACAGATATCTGCCTCCCAAATGCTGGTATTAAAAGCATGTGCCACCACTGCCCAGCTCAGGCTTCTATTTTTAATTGTGAACACACACTTTTACACACACAAAGACACAGACACACAAACACACACATACACATACACTTCTCAATTTTTATATTCAGCCAGCTTAGTCAGTATAATATTTCTTATATGTATATGATTTCTGGATTGAGCAGTTGGTATTGGAAATTTAAGAATTCTTCCCTGGGGAAGACTATTTTTCCTCTTTCCCATCATCAACTAGTCGTTGTGGTTCAAAGGGAATAATACGCTTATTTATATTTAAATTTTTGGTAAATTACTGTGATGTGTATAGAAATATAACTACACCATCTATAAACATAAATACTATTTATTAGAAATACTTTATTTATAAAAATATAAATCTCCTTTAGACATATATTAGATAAGATGTTAGCAAGAACAGATACTTTCTAATAAAATGTTGTTCCTAAATATTAAAGAAAATGTTATAATTTCTCCAGCTGCAAAATCAAATACTTATTTTTATGAAATTTATTATGCTGAAATATTAGCAAAAGAAGCCCTAATTGCATCACCAAACAGTAGACATTTAGATGATTAGTTTTATTATTCTCATATTACTCTCTACCATCTGTTCTGGCTAGTTTTCTCTCAACCTAACACAAGCTTGAGTCATTTGGAAAGAGAGAACAACAAATGAGAAAGTGTTTCCAATCAACTGGTCTGTGGTCAAGCCTGTTGGGTCTTTTCTTGATAGATGATTGATGTGGGACAGCACAGAACACTATAGGTGGTGCTAATCCTGAGGTGTTCTGGGGTGTGTAAGAAAAGAAACTAAGAAAAGACAGGAGAAGCAAGACAGTAAGCCAGCCTCCCCTGTGGCCTCAGTAATGATTCACATCTACTAGTTCCTGCCTTCAGTTCCCGCCCTGATTTCCCTGTATAACACAATAGAAATTGTAAAATGAAGTATATCCATTCCTCCACTTCTCTCTAAGTTTATTCTGTCTGTGGGCTTCATTATAGCAATGGAAACCCTACCTAAGACACGTTTTTTATGAAGCTGATCACATAACTTGGGGAATCATATAAGTGAATGAAACATTACTTTTTAGCATGATTTATGTAGATAAAAATTATCCAGTGCAGGTTTTATTAATTCACCTAAACTGTAGTAATGTAACTGAGATGCTGGTTTGTCATGTGGTTTAGAAACTAAGTAGGGAGTTCTCTGTGTTAATTACCTGTGATTTTATTATCATTGTTTTCATTAACACACACTATGACATATATGCAAAAACTACTATTTTTGTAATCACTTCTTCCTATCATGTCTCTCTTCTCCCCCTTTACTTGCTCATCCATCTTGTTCTTCACTAATCCTGAGTCTACTTTCACGTCACAAGTACATGCATATATGTATGCCATATTTATGCCTATACTCATACATAAGTATTTATGCTTTATATATATCTAGTTAAATCTAGATTCTCTGCATAGAAGAAAACAGAATATTTTAGCTTCTATTAAATAGGGATCTAGGGTTGTCATCCATTAGATTGAGAAGGAGTGGTCCTATTGTACCAGTTGGAAAAAGAAGTTGACAAGCAGAGATGGCCATATTAACAATGATAAGGGCAGTTTCATAACCTGTAAGCAGAAAAGTTTTAAGAAAGCCATAAATTATTTCCATATCAAGATTTACTACTCACAATTCATAGAATATTAGCTAATGGGTAGATTTTATGAGTTTTCTACCCTCACAAAGAAGCTATTAGCAATAATAGTTGCCTAAAGGAGGGATAGAAATTTTCTTCAATGATATAGATAGTCAAGTATCCTCCTTCTATATGCTACCTTAATTAAATTTATTGACTCATGAAAAGGAAAGAAAAATAAGGGATCTAGTGGGGAAAAGTGGTCCTTTGGGGTCCAAAGAGAGTAGGCATTAGGTCGGGGATGGAAATATTCAAAATATGTCTGTGAATCAAATAGCATAATGAAAACCGTTATTTATGCTCTTAGTTCTATAAAGAATATATGAGGCATGCCAATCTAAGAAATTCTCAAAAGGAGTTTAGGCTGAGGACCCCCAATCTTATTCAATCTCCTTACTGGATGAACTCCAGCTACAATTGATTATAAGAAGCAAAAACAAACACACATACTTGAAGGGAAGTGAAGAAACACTAGGCCAGCTTTAGGCGTGTATGATAGTATTTGAAATTTAAGCCTAGGGTTGACTAGGAACAGGTTACCTGAAGTAGTGTAGATGTGATAATCAGAAAGCTGGAACTCCTGTTTGATCATCTACCTGGCAACTCTAACATTGCCCCACAGGCAAAACGCATCCAAACTCTTCCTTTCCATCCTAGGTGCCCAGCTGAGTGAAGACTGTATGACACCTCAGATCACAACTGCTTAGTGTAATGGATTATGGATCTGCCTCTCTCACTATCTTGCTCCTACTCCTCCTATGCTAAACCATAAATGCGGTCCAGGTTAACTTTAAATTGCCTCTTTTACTTTTCTCAGCATATAAGTACAAACTACCTAATTATTCATATAAATTATCTCAGGTGCTAAATTTACATAGACAGCATTCCTAATTGCTTTCTTTTGCATTACTTAAGTTTATATTGCAAAGATTCTTCACTCTTACAAAGAGCCCTCCTTACAAATATATGTGGGGTAATTTAAGCAGATTAGTTCACTCTTCTACTGATGTGATTTCTTCAAGTGTAAGCTTCAAAAACAAAGCAAAAAGGCAAGCAAAAGTACATATATTCAAGTTCACAAGTTTAGGAATACATATTAAAATTATGGAAAAGAAAATTACTTTTAAAAAATTAAATTCAGATTTTACTGTCTCCTGTATATAGAATCTACAAGGGAATTGAAATTTTATGCTAATGTAGTTAACTTACATACATTGTGTTAGTTGTCATATGGAATATCACAGAAGTTGTACATATAGGACACCTCATTTAATAAATCTTTGGAGAATATGAATTTTTCTTTCTACAGTGAATGACTAATATTTAGAGAAGGGTAGATGAAAGCATGGCTAGCAGGAATAATAATTGATTGCTTTGTCAAGTTTCTGCAGGGGTTTGAAGGCAAATAATGCAGGATTTCATTTAATCCCTTTCCATTTTGAGTATAGATTAGTAAAATACATTTTGAAGCATGGTATCTTATTATGAAGCATATGTTACCATGGTTCTGGAAATTTACCAAAGGCTTTTAGAGGTCATGAGAATACAGATATTTATTTGTCTGAATAATTTTAAACTATCTATTATTATTTTTGTTGTTATTGTAATTATTATTATTACTATTATTTGACTGAATAAAATTGATTTGATAGGTAGTGATGGGTATTGACAGACAGTCAATCCTCTCTTCCTTTTCTAAAGTAAACACAGAAAAGGAGCTGGCATTTTATAACGGGGTTAGGTATTTCAAAGCCTCACTCATAAATATAAAGAAAATTCACATAATTGCCAAATTGCAAAAATTCTATTGGGTTATTTATTATGAAGCTAGCCAAAATTTGTTTTACTTTCCCTTCATAAGCCTCCTGAAAGTCTCCAGCTTCTCCTATGTTCCACCTCTGTTCTGTCTTCTAAGGCTTCTAGTGTGGCCTCACTTCACTTGGTTCTTGGTTGTGCCACATATGATTATTATAAACTCTTGTTCCTGCCTCTCTCGTTACTTTAAAACTGTTTATCTGTCCCTGTCTCATCTTTACATAAAATAGCACAAGACGCCTATTCTCCTAACTTAGCTTGCTCAAAATGACAAACACTGAGCACAAACGCCCTGCTCATGCTATAAGAACAAAGATCTCAGTGTAGCTGCTAGGATTCCCAAAAATGAAAAGTAAGGAAACAAAGACATTTACAGTCAGGAGCCTGGAAAAGTAAGATATTCTAATGGGGAAAAGGGAGAGGCTGGTTTCCAATTGCTATGAACTGACATGGTTTCTAAGTGCCCTTCTCAAATATGTTTATCACTAAGGACCATAATTTTATGGCTCAATGAGAAAACAGAGGGACACATGTTGCTAGGTATACACTAGTCAGAAAACATCCTGTCTGTGTCAGGAGAAAGGGCTTATATTGTATCCTCTATGCCCCTGGAAACCTGTGAATGTTTGACCATTTCTTCAAGTGAGAGTGAGTTGTGTATATGTATGGGCTATGTTGCATATTTTGAGTATATAGTGGAGGGCCAAGTGGAGTCAGACACTATTTACTAAGTAGTTATTCACAAAATTATGTACCAGTTTATTTACAAAAATTATGAATCAGTTAATATGCAAGTAAAATTAAAAAGACTTGTACATGTCACTAAAATGTTTTCCACTGCATCCCTGCTGATGACCTAAATAAACAATGCTTGTTGCCATTATCACAGTGGTAATGTGACAAGGAATTAAATAAATTAGGAGTATTAATTTTACAACCACCTGTTCTCAGAAAGAAACAGATTACACATAAAGCTTAAGATAAGACTGTGGACATCTTAGAACAAACCTGACAATACAGAGTATATATCACACAATACAAAACAATGCCTAGAAATAGCATGGTATGTGTCTGCCTGATTAAAAAAACTCCATAAAAAAATCGAGGGAGAAAACATGAGAAAGACAAGTGAAGAATTGGCCTCAGCCAACCACAGCACTATCTTAGGTAACGAGCAGGACCAGTCATAAAGACTCTTTCAAAAGGCTACAGTAAGTGAAGGGTACAGATAATGAGTCATGTACTCATTTCCTTGTTTTGTGAGACAGTCTCATTATAAAGTTTTGGCTCACCCGAAACGGACCTACAGTCCAAGATAGCTTCAAACTTACAGTGAGTCTCCTGCCTCTCCAAGTCAACAAGAGGGATTACAGGCATGCAGAGTAATGCTCAGCTGAACCAAATACTCTTCCAGGAATTATAAATTATATGAGTTTGCACTAAATAAAGAAAATAGGGACATTCTTGACATTTTAAACTTTCTCTGGTCATAGTAATTTTGAAAATTAATACATTTAACTATGCATTCCTGCTAATTTGGTGAGGTTTTTAATTTCATTTTGTTGTTGTATATTCTGTTCTTTGAGTAGAACTGAATAGCTTAGATTGGACCAAGATGCCAGTGTTTTCTCCAGTGTCACTGATGAAAGGAAGAACAGATCATGAGGACATTTGTGTTAAAATATTTTGACAGAGGATGGAGATTCCCTTTTACTATGTTTTAATCCCCCGGCTCTCAGCACAGCTGGAGCCCATCATCACTTTTACTAGCCAACTGTCTGCATAGACATCTCACATACTGATTTTTATCTAGCAAGAATGAGCTGAAAATAGATGAAGATCAGGGTGACTTCTGGCTCTTGTACTTTTATCTATGCATAGGAAGATTGTAAAATGTCAAGTGTTATTCTGAATTCAGAAGTTTTTCTCTACTTATCATTAAACTTCTTTCATAATTCCTTTACTTGAATTTGCTTGATAACATAATTATGTCAGAAAATTTATTATCTGATATGTTTTAAAAGTTGATAATAAATGGCCATTTTATAAATTAGTAACAAAAAGAACAGCCTTTTCATAATTTCATAATATGTGTTAATGTGTACTTTGAAATGCAGGTATCATATATTAGAAATTATCTTTATGTACATAGAGATTAGATAAAAGGGTAATGTAGTTTATATCATTAACTTTACATGCTAGTCAAGATCGTTCATTGCAGTTTTGAAATCTTTTACAGTTCTCTTTCTTTTGTATTGAAAATGGATTCTCTATTACTATTATTAATTAAATGTATTCATTTATTATACATCACAACTGCAGTGCCTCTCCTCCTTTTCGCTCTGCCCATCTTCCCCCAGGCCACACGAGTCCATTCCCTCTCTGTTTCTGGAATAGGTTCCTGGAAGTGACACAAAGCATTAGGTGACAGGACCTGCTTTCATTGATAGGAATCTCACAGGCAGATCAAGCTAGACAACTGTCACACATATGTAGAGGGTGTAGGTCGCTCCCATGCAGGTGCACTTGCTGTGGATCCAGAGTATGTGAGCTCCTATGAACCCAGATTAGCTGTTTCTCTGGGTTCCCTTGTGATGGTGTTGATTCCCCTGGCTCATACAGTCCTTCTGCCCTCTCTTCAGCGGATTCCATAAGTCACTGAATGATGCCAAAGAGCATTTTTAAACCATCCTATACTTTCACTGTCCAGCTTCCAATAACATTCTATACATACTTTTATTTTAAAAGCCTTTTGAAATTTTTAAAATTTATTTTTTGATATTTTATGTGGATGGCTGTTTTCTCTGGATGTATGTCAGTTTAGTACTTGGATTCCTGGTAAATGCAGAATCTAGAAAAAGGCATCAGATCATCTGAAACTGGAGCTACAGTAGGCTATAATTCACCTGTGTGGTGTTAAGAATTAAACAGGGCAACAGCAGGATACCCAGGAGGAGCCCTAGCGAGGGCCCATAATCTATCAAGTAGTGGAAAGCAGAGGACTCAAACAAGACCAAGCATTCTTTGCAAGGAACACTTGCAAGAAAAGATATATGGACAGAGAGGTTCAAGCATGACTTACCATGTCACACTACAACTTCAATGATGAGATTTTAAAGTTTTTCCCTTTTAAAATTTTATTTTATTTTATTTTCCTTTTTCTCTTAAATTATGGTTTATTTGGGGAGTGCAGAGTGGAATGGCAGATGCAAAGGGACAGAGAAATTAATGGGATTGAGTTACATGATGTAAAAGACTCATAGAATAAATAGGATTAAAAAATGGCCTATGGCGCTTCCTTAGAAAATTTGGAATCCATCTCCCCCAAGACCCAGCTGTAGCACTCTTGGGCATATACCCAAAGAATGCTCAATCATATCACAAGGGCATTTGCTCAGCTATGTTCATATCAGCATTGTTTGTAATAGCCAGAACCTGGAAACAACCTAGAAACCCTTCAATTGAAGAATGGATAAGGAAAATGTGGTACATACACATAATGGAGTATTACTCAGCAGAGAAAAACAATGACATCATGAGATTTGCAGGCAAATGGATGGATCTAGAAAAAATCATCCTGAGTGAGGTAACCCAGACTCAGAAGGACAAACATGGTATGTACTCACTCATAGGAGGATACCAGATGTAAAACAAAGATGACTAGACTGCTACACAACTCCAGGGAGGCTACCTAGAAAACAGGACCCTAGGAAAGACACAGGGATCATCCAATGACAGAGAAATGGATGAGATCTACATGAACAACCTGGAGGACAGTGGGAGTAATGAAGGGCAAAGTTTGAGGGAAAGAAAGCTTAGGGGAGCAGGATATCCCAGCTGGATCAAGAACAGAAAGGGAGAACAAAGAATAACAGACCATGATAAATGATGACCACATGAGAACAGGAATAGGCAGAGTGCTGGAGAGGTCCCCAGAAATCCACAATGATATAGACTCTGTATCTGCTCTGTAGACTGCTGGCAATGGTCGAGAGAAAGCCTGATCTGACCTAGTCTGGTGATCAGATGGCCAAACATCCTAACTGTCGTGCTGGAACTCTCATCCAGTAATTGATGGAAGTGGATGCAGAGATCCTCAGCCAGACCCATAGCTGATGTGTAAAATTAAAACACAAATATAATAAATTTTAGAAAAGGAGAGAAAAAAATGAAAAAAAGAATAAATATTAATGTTATAGAAATATGCATATATAGCTTGAACTGTTTGGGAGGCACCCAGGCAGTGGAACCTGGACCTGTTCTTAGTGCATGAGCTGGCTGTTTGGAACCTTGGGCTTACACAGGGACATTTTGCTCAGCCTGGAAGGAGGGGACTGGACCTGCCTGTACTGAATCCACCAGGTTTAAATGAATCTCCAGAGGAGCCTTGGCCCTGGAGGACATGGGAACGGAGGGGAGGGGCTGGGGAGAAGGTGGTGCTGGGGGCAGGAGTGGGGAGGACAGGGAAACACATGGCTGATATGTAAAATTAAAACACAAATATAATAAATAAAAAAAGAAAAAAGAAAAAAATTTAAAAAGAAAAATGACCTTAGGGGTTGGTGAGATGACTTATTTGTAAAGAGAATTGCTGCAGGCCTCAGGAAAATATCATAAGAACTCAGCTGGTTATGGCAAAGTCACTACCTGGAGGAATCAGAGAATTCCTCCAGAGGAACCCAAATCCCAAGGAGTTTTTGGTGTTACTTGGCCTGTTATATATCAGCTGTATTCTGTTATGAAAATCATGTGTGCCTTCATAGTTTCTCCAGTTGTCTTTTCCCTAAGAAGGGCTAACAGTGTGGACTGATCACTCCCTAGACATACACATTCCAGGAATTTGGAGAACAGCCTCAGGAAAAGCTTTCTCTGGAATCAGATATCTCCCTTAGGCACTTTTCAAAGATTACAAGAAACACTGCCTAGGTGGGCACCCAACTTTCAAGGACTAACAGTGATAGCAGCCCATATACAAGTCTCCTGACTTAAGGTAAATTCCACAAGGAGACACCACCTAGGTCAGGTGCACATTAAGTAATAGCTTTACACAATTTAGCTCGGACCCTCCCTTTTTTATACCAGGACTCCCAGGGCACAAGACAGAGAAGAGAAAAGAGAATGGAAGAACTAGATAGGTAAGAACTTGAGAGGAACATACTGAGATGGGGAAGAACTAGATTGAAGGGCTAGAAGAGAGTACTAGAGGAACTAGATGGGAGAGGAGGAAGAGCCAGATGAGGAAGAACAAGATGAGAGAGTAGGAGATGGGAGTGGAGTTGAAAGGGGAAAACTAGATGGATGAGAACCTAGAAGGGACAGAACTAGATGAAGGAACGAAGATAGAACCTAGAGGGGAGAGGGGATAAATAGAGAGAGAAATCAGGCAAGAAAGGAGCATGAGAGTAGAATAGAAGCTGTGTAGGGAGAAAACTGTCACAGGAATATTAAAGTGTATGAGATAAGGAGTTTCATGTACATAGATTCATTTCTTCAAAGATAATTATCAGCTGGTTGTAGATTCTTCCTGGACTCTGGGAGGGGACTATCAAGGGGCTGGACCCCATAGTCCTCGATAGAATTGATTCTTTCATCTTTGATGAAAAGAAATGAATGGATGTACACGAAACTCCTTAGTTCATACACTTTATTATTCTGTGGTAGTTTTCTTCTTTCATACAATACATCCTGGCCACAGTTTGCCTTCCCTCCACTCCTTCAGTTCCTTCCACATTCCCTCTCCCATAGATCCACCTCCCATCAGTTTCTCTTCAGACAAAGAAGGGCTCCCAGAGACAACAACTAAACACAACAAAACAAGACACAATAAGACAAGACAAAAGCCCCCATATTGAGTGAGACTGGACAAGGCAATTCAATAGGAGAAAGCGTCCCAATGTTAGGAAAAACAGTACATTCACTCACTATCGTGCTACAATATCGCAAATACAAGACTGATGAATGGACTGGAGAAGAACAGGAGTGCTTCATCATTTAACCTAGATATTTTGAAATGTTCATGAAGTTGTTATTGTATTCTTTGTATTATTTAATTTATTTCAGGTATCATAGTTTGTTGTTTAATTTGAACTATTAATTTTTTATGTTAGATTTAGTTAAAATTAAATATGGTAACCTATTTATGTTAAAAATTGTAACTTCAACTGATTGGAAACAAATGCACATACTGAAATTCCTTAGGGTTGCACTGAAATATCATCTAGATCAATAATTCTCAAACTTCCTAATGCTGTGACTCTTAATTTCATGTTGTAGTGATTCCTGATCATAAAATTCTTTTGTTGCTACTTCATACCTGTACTTTTGTGACTATCATGAATTGTAGAATAAATATTTGTAGAGACAGAGGTTAGGTAAAAGGGTCTAGACCAACAGGTTGAAAACCTCTGATTTATTCCCTGTTAGTCAGTGCTCATAAACATAAATGTGATGTGTAACATATATTATGATCGCTAAGAAAACTATGTAAGCAATTTGACAGAAAGCAAAAGGTGCACACTTCCTAATCGTCAAGATGGTAGCAAGCCAGGAGGGCCATTTCTTTCAATGAAAGAGTTCAAATGTGTCTAAGATAAAGATCTTAAGAATTCCAGCATCCAATCTATTTCCACTCCTTGCATCGCCTGTGAAACCATTACATTGCATTCTTTTAACTAATTGATAATATGATATGTCTCCACCTTAATCATTATTGCAAAGTATCCCAAGTACCAATAAAATTCTGCTTTTCTCGATGCTTCGTTTCTCATCACTTAGAATCCACTACAAAGAGAAAATGTTGCTCTACCCCCTTTGCCTACCATTAGAAAGGCATGTGTTCGAAACAGGTAGAAGTAGTTCTTTGGGGAAGATTCTTTTCTTTTGGTTAAATTATTCCTCGTATTGTAAATTATTAAACAGCAGCGACAATGTCACTTTACAAGAGGAAGGAAGATGCATTTTCATATCCATATAAACATTTAATATAAGGTAGAACTGAAGCCAGATGCTTCTGAGTGCTGTCAGAATTCATTATTAAAAAGCTCCCATGTCCTGTGTATAACCACACACTCTTCCTCCTTTGGGGTGTTGTTCTACTTCTGAGACTCATTCACATTTCACCTTTCAGAGAACAATGGTCAGAAAAGAATATCCAGTGAGAATGACAGTAGAGTAGGGGGCTGTGGAATACACCCTCAACAGTTCATATTGCTTTCCTTGCACATACCTAAGTACATTTTAAAATCTTACACTGCTCTACATTCGAGAAGTTATGTGGTACAGCAGGAAATTTATTAGCTTTTCTTCATGTTCTACCAAGTGGTGTCTATATCCATCTCTTAGGGCTGTTGTGATGAATGACCAGACGTGGGAGACTTAAAGCAGTGGATGTGCAGTTTTGGTTCTGCAAGCTTGAACTCTAAAATCAAAGTGTGGAAAAGGGTATATTCCTTCCCAAGGAAGAATGCTTTCTTGCTCTTCCAGCTCCTTGTGGCTCTAGGCACTCCTAGAATTTTGGCTTCCTAACTCTTTAATTTGACTTTTGTTTTTTCATACATATTATTACTGCCCTTTATTGTGTATCACTCATGACTCCTTATTCACAAATTATTATTGTTACTATGATGATTAATTTATTGTTATCATTTAGTGTTGTTCATATGTATGTGTTTTTAGGTAGCTTGGTATTAGATAATCAATTAGTGGATTTATTCCCACAGAAGACTGATAAAGGTACCTGTCATGTATTCAGGACTGACTCAATTTAGTCCTCTCAAAATTCATTAATTCCTCTATATAACAGCAATGTTTGGGGAGAATAAATGTGCAGAGTTCCATGATTCTCAATGACATCCACCTAAGGAGAAGGGATGATTTTTTATAGATTTATTTCTATTTTATAAGTATGTAATGCTCAAGGAGGCCACAAGAGGGCTATTTAACTATAGAATGGAATGACTTGGCATGATGCCTAAGAAACTACTAAATCTGCAAGTGCAGTATCACTAAGTGAAGAACCTTCACCTTTTCTGTACATACTTTCTGTCACAGTTTTAAAGGAAGAAAATCATAAAATTTATTTTGTTTTTTATATCTTTGTTGCTTATATTACAATTTTTAAGTTGCTTAATTTTATAGAAACTTACTAGTAGACCCATTGATTATGTATTTGTTAGTTGCTACTTAGTAATTATCTGGCTAGATTCAAATATCAATATTTCTAGTAAATTCCCCCAATATTTTATATTCTATATGTAGTATTTGTTACTTGCCTTTAATGGAAAACACACATGAATTGATTAAATCATACAAAGTACAAGGGTTGGAACCTAGATTCCCATCCATCAGGTAATGCTTTTCCAGGTAACTCAGGCTGACTTTCAACTCTCTTTTTAACTCAACAGTATACAACTGACTTAGTCTTTTTCATGTTTATCTTTTTGTTTCGTTGATGCTGAGGTTTCTTTTATTCTATTTTGACTAAAGTATCATGCTTGCTGTTTAAAATGTCCTACAATTCTCTGTATATCCTAGGCTAGCCTTTATACCAAATAAGGAATCATTTGTACTCACCTGCCAAAGTGCTAAAGTTACAGAAAGGAAATACAACATCCAAGGAGAATTTTATTCTTATTTTTAGTATTAGTATTATCATTTTTATTATTACTATTTGCTGTGTGTCTGTCTGTGCCTGTGTGTTTTTCTTTTTCTTTTTCTCTGTTCTTTATTTATTTCTATTTTGCACATGTTTTAAATATTTCTGTTCATGACTGGCTGGTCCCATCACCTTTAGGATTCTGATATGGATATCATTAGGCAAACAGAGGTTATCAACTAATGTCCAAACTACAAATGAAACACCTATCAAAAACTTACAGTTTCACTGTTTTCTTCTGGGGAGTCCTTCAGTTACCTAAAAACTTTATTAAATTTAGTATAATTCAGTACTCATCACTTTTCAAGTGCTTGGGTTACAGTAATGTGCACCATACCCAGATTCCTGGTCATTCTAAGTCACACTAGCAGCATGAACATGTACTTCCAGAAATATTTTCTAGAAATGTTGCACATTTATTAATTACAATTTATGTAATGCAGAGAATATATTGCATAAACAGAGAGAGAGAGAGAGAGAGAGAGAGAGAGAGAGAGAGAGAGAAGTGAAAGATAAGAGAAAAAAGAGAAATTAAATAATGTAAATACAACTGTAAACCTACACTCTTTGGAAGTGGAAAAAGATTACATTACTTGGGATGATGATATTAAACACACTTCAAGAATCATAGTTAAGGATGAACTGTCCTGTTCACACCTAACACCATGAAGAAACAGCCATACCTGAGATGGGCCCCAGGAATGTATATAAAGGAGAGAAAAATATGATGACTGTTCTTCTATTCTTCTCAAGCTATCAATGACAATATTTACAGCTTAATGTTAAGGCAGAGGTTATGAAGGAAGACTGTAAAAAGGTGAGAAGCTGTGAAGAAGTTAACAAAATGAAATGATGTAAGTAACTCAAAGTGTTTGGTAATATATTATTATAAAAGAAGATATGTGAGCACATTAAATGTACATGTGCACTTTCTATCACTATGATAGATTTCCATCAGGGAGGAATTTTCCCTGTTATTATCAGCTTGATTCCTTTGTCTGCTGATATGGATGAATAGTGTCTCTAGCTACGTTAGCCTACCATAAAGTCATGTTTGGAAATCAAGAACAACTGTAGTAGTCTATATAATTTTCATGCTTTTTTGTTGTTGTTTGATTTGTTTTGAATTATTAATATAATCACGGTTTCATCCAGGCATGGATAGCTACAGACTTAAACTGGGATGATTTTGAATTTCTTGAATGTGTCAACATTCTTATTTGATTTAGTACTAGGTATTGAATCCATAGGTTTGATCTTTTTAAGCAAAATACTGAGTTAATTTCTGAGCTTACAGAATGTATGTTTATATAAATTTATAATAAAAATAAATTACCTACTCTTATTTTTCTTTAATTAATCTCTCATAATAAATATCAGGATTAATACTAATTTGTAGCTAGAGTTTTCCTGCCTGGCCCAGTCAGGACAAATCTCTCTTACCCGCCAGTCCCACAGTCGCTCAGACCCAACCAAGAAAGCACACAGAAACTTACATTGTTTACAAACTGTATGGCTGTGGCAGGCTGCTTGTTATCTACTTCTTCTATCTTAAATTAACCCATTTCTGTTAGTCTATACTTTGCCACATGGCTTGTGGCTTACCAGTGTCTTTACATGTTGCTTTTCATGGCGGCGGTAGGCGGTGTCTCTCTCCAACCTTCTACTTCCCAGAATTCTCTTTCTCTTGTCCCGCCTATACTTCCTGCCTGGCCACTGGCCAATCAGAACTTTATTTACACAGAGTGATATCCACAGCACTAATTTGTAAATAGTTACAAATCAAATCCTAGTTTACATCATCAGCTAAGAAACCATACCAGAGGAACAGGAATATTTTATCCACTAATGGGTTTTTATACTTATATGTCCCAAATATCTTGCATTCTACATTAGACAAATGAATCTGAGAAGTATACAGCCAATACCAAATTAAGCCTAAATTTCTATCAAAATATGAATAGGTTGCATTTAAGTATTTAGAAATACACATGCATATGCATGTGTGTATATGTATTTACCAACAAGTAATGAAAACAAGGGTCATAAGTATGAAAAAGGACAAGAAGGGGTATCTGGGAAGGTTTGAAAGAAGAAAGGGAATGGGGGATGATAAAATTATATTATAACCTCAAATAAATACCTGAAATGATGGAGATATTCTTACTCCTCTCATAGAGTAGCACAATATAATTTTAGCCAGTTGGTCCAGTCTCATTCAACTTCATATGTTTTATCATTAAAAATATTTTCTGTATTGTCACTTATATATCTTTAACATGTTTTCTTTAGGTTAAGCAGATACATTAAGTATTTGAAGGATTTATTATACATACATTACTCAATTTTATGTATTGTTAGAACAAAGAACAAAATCTTAGTCATAAATAAAATGAAGTTACATTCTTAAATATAAGACTGTAGAAATTCCTAGTGATAAATAAGTCTCTGTTGTAGATAAGAGGACATGTGTCCAAATGAAAAATACCACTGCCTTCCAATTGCAAAGCACCTTTTTGTTCATACACTTGCAGGATACTGATAAAAGAGAGACATTTGTGAATTATACTGCATAATTTAATTAACATTCAGAAAGCAAAATGTGAAACTCTATTCACCATTTAATTACTATCCCTCTTCCGGATTTCCTTCATAAAATGTCATTATTCAATTTCTTCTATATTTCTGCTCTTCTTGACAAAAAAACGTCTGTACCTCTATGTAAACGCTCCATGAATTTGCTAATATTTGTGAATGGTTTTAAGACTGAGGAATTAGAGCAGACACAGATTAATTGTGAGGTGAGAGCAGTCCACCTCAGATACAAACTGAAACAGAATGACTTTTCATCTGTAAAAGTGTGAAGAACAGTCCTACACAGGGGTTGCTCTCAGTGATAATGTATTTTAACAAGGAGGAGAAGGCAAGGTTTGTGCCTGCATGTAGCATCACTGGGTATTGGGTTTTGTACTTTTACTTCATTCTTCTGGTTTTTCGCTGGTTCAGGGGGAAGAGAAATGAAACATAATTTATTTCAAGGTTGCCAGAAGGCACTAATGTTTTGAAATTGGTATTCATGTATTATTATACTTTATATTACAAAAATCTTAAAGAAACAATAAAGAAAATTGAATTTTTACAAAGAAGCTTACTGCAGGCTAAGCTCAGCAATTTGATTGCTTTTTCTTATGTGCTTGTGACAACATATTGTAGGATTTAAAATATCACCTAATAACTTTTGTCAACTTGATAAATGAAATAAGCCTTGGTAAATATTAGTAAGTATAGATTAATTAAAATGGAAAAGTAACAAAACATTGTGTCATAATATCAGTGAATTTTATAATACATATTGTTAAATATTTATCTATTTACTTGGAGAACAATCAAAGAATATATTTCAACTGAACCACTGACCATTTAGCTAACATAGCAAATGAGTATTAAACATCATTGTATAAGGATTGGAGCAAGATGATTACTGAGGAAGATGTTAGAGTAATGGCCTCCACGTAGCTTCAGCAATATGAACAGCAGTTGCTACTAAATTCCCTTCATAGGCTCTGAAGATGAAACATGGGTAAACATTTTGACTGGCTCTAGAAAAAAAAATATAAAGAAAGGATACATTTAAGAAGTCAAGAATGAAAGACAGGCACACATCCTACTTTCTCAGACTCTTTTTCACATGACAGATTTGTCTCCCACTGTATGTAGGAAGAAGTAACTAAGTCATTGTCTTCATCTTGAAATCTTGTACTAAGTGCACAGTAGAGAAACCCACTGTGTTAGACAGAATCCTACATACAGAAGTGCTGAAACAACGCTAGATAGGTGCCAATGTGACAGCTATGCCTACTCTCTTACAGACAAAGACAATAGAAAGTGAGCAAAACTTCAATTGTTAAAGAGCAGAAGTTGTAGCAAACACAGGACTTTGGCATCTTTTATGATGATACCAAGCAATGGACAGAAAGCTGGGGCCCCTGACCCCAGCAGAAGTGTAAAGTTGCCAACTGTGGATTTGTCTTAGAATTAAGGGAACCACCTGTGTGCTATGAGGAAAGATACCTCATGACCTTGTATTGTTCTTAATGTTATGCCTGACATTTCCTGTTAACCAAAAAGAAAACTCTTTAGAGCAGAAACCACCCTGCAAGATAGTTTTTTTTTAAAAAAGGCTGTGCATTTCATACTGCTATGAATTTTGCATCATTTTGAGCATCTGACTGGTTTAGCAGTGTCTCTGTTATGAATATCACTTTCTTTAGAAAAGGGAAGAAATTGGCTTAGAACTCTTTTTTTTTAAAGAACTAATAAGTTTTATTGGGGTTATTTATAGAAAAATAAATGAATGGTTACTTATAAGAACAGAAATAGCTCAAAGGTAGCTGTGTCACCAAAAACACATTAACACATGGGTAACTTGCTTTCAAAAGTTGGAAAATCGGGAAATCTTAAGTTACTGCACACTTGCAAGCAGCTCATCAAGTTGAAAAGTGTCCTGTCCTGGTAGCTGAGTTGATCTTCTGGGCAACTTTGCTGGTTTCTGCTTCTTCCAGGAGGTTTGATTCTCTCTCAGTACTCATTCTTGAAGTTGGGAGGGCCAATTCACAGACATTAACCCCACGAACCTCAGCTGAGTGCCATTGCCTCCTTCAATTCTAAGCAGAGGTCCTAAACTGTTCCACTTCTTCCACTCCACCTATCCCTGCTCCAAACACCCAATACCTTCTCTAGGTAGACATTTGAAGACTACCCTTCTGCAAGGAGGTGAACCAGATCCACACCAACAACTCCACCAATCCCATTGACCTGTATGAAAACCATTTACCCTTGTCTACCTTCTGACACTTCCCCATTCCTCCCAGAACAGACTTCTCTTCATGTAGGAATAACCAACTTTGCCTGACATGAAGCCTGGAGCATCAGCCCCAGAGAATGACTATGAGAATCTTTCAGTTCTACAGAAGGTCTATTCCTGTGCTTAAAAACCACATAATTACAGCCAAAATCACTCTGATACCTTGTGGCCCAAATACCGAACCCTGATTCCAACATCACCTGATATTATATTAATATTATATACAGGTAATCCAGGGTAAATGGAGATAATTATATAATATCTGATTCTTAAGAAATACTATTGATTTTCACATATATTAAATTTATTATGGTGATGTTTAAAATATTCATAAAAATACATACATATGCTAGTTTTAGTGTTTCTCAATGTAATTTTGTTTAAATATAGGGTATCAAAGAGTAGCTTTGTTTTAATTTTAGCAGGCATCTGCAGATCAGTTTATTTGGAAAAGAGATTTGAGTTATCAAATGCCGGACAAGCTAAATAAGCTACATGCAAAACTGAAACAGTAACTCTTTTAAAAATTATTACAGCAGCTTAAGTATTTAAAATCTTAGTAAACACTAAACTTATGTTTGTGTGTGTGTTTCATTGATGTGTGTACATGCATATGTGATTATACGTCTTATTACATCATAAGCTGTCATTGGTTGACTTTTAGAAGTTGTCTGTCAGGATTTCTTCAATGAATGTATTAAAAATCGTAAACACCATTCATATACTATTTTATCATCTTTCAAATTTGAATGCTTTATAAATAGTACAATACTTGATATTGATCTTTCTGCTCAAAATAATATTCATTTTCAAATGATTTTTGTTTAAATGTTTTACCTTTGGTTTTCAGAAATTGAAATATTTGACTAGATTGATATTCATAATATGGACATAGTTTTGATAAAATACATTTGTGGTGAACCAGGAAGATAGCTCCACAGATAAAGGAACTTGATATCAACCTAACTTAAATGAGCAGGACTCACATTATGAAAGGAGAGAACCTACTCCCAAAAGTTGTCTTCTGATTTCTACAATGCACCATGCATCATGCACACACACACACACACACACACACACACACACACACACACACACACACAAACCACAAGTACAGACAGAAATAATTTAATGCAATAATAAAAATGTTTTAAATATTATTAAATGCCATTAATGGCCAGGCATTGTAGCACATTTCAGTCCAGCTCAGAGCCTATGTCTCACAAATAAATCGCATTGTTACAAAAATTATGTTTTTATTTCATTACAAAATGACTCAGTGGGCTAAGGAAATAGTTCAGTAGGTAAAGATCTTATTGAACTACCAAAAAGCCCTGTGTTAACATCGCCAGCAAACTTGTGAAAAGGCACATTTGGTCATGAGCTCCTGTGATCCCAAGGTTGGGAAGCAGACCAAACAATCAGAAGGGCTAAAGATGGAGGATCACATTGGCCACTAGTCTAGGGAATTGGTGATGCTCAGGTAAGCAAGATATCCTATCTCAGAAAACAAGTTGTAGAGTGATATTGGAGAATACCTGACACTGAGCTCTGTGTCTAAGTGCATGGCCACGCATGTACATACAACTGCACATAAACATGTGTGCACACCACCCCATACCACTTATACACAATAAGTTACAAAAATGAGATTTTTTTCACCTAAATTATTGATTTATGTATTTGAATTTAATTGTAGATATATAAAGGGCATTTTTATCATTACAGTTATATTTTTGATATTGCTTTTCTGTAAATTTGAGTAAAAAAACACTCAGGATACAAATTAGAAGGCTAAACAAACGCTTTTAAGTATGAAGCAATTTTAACTTCACATTTATTACTGTAAAGAGTAAGGTTATGTGAATGACAGCCCTTTATGAAGCACTATATTCTAGTTTTAGTACTAATTCCCCATGCATCCTATCAAACACTACATATGGTTATAACATTGATTTGTTAATTTCATGAAAATTGCCATACCAACAGCTGGCCTCTTGAACAAATGAATATGTCAATGGCTGATTATAGATTAATGATATAGCTGTTCCTCAAAGGTAAAGCAATTCACATTCAAATTTATCCCTATAGTAGTATAGAAAGCTTATTTAAAAGAACGCCTCCTTCACTTGTATAGTTAAACAGCTTATTGTTATATAATAGATTGCAAAATGCTTTTAAAGATCTATATGGTTTAGAAGGAAAAAAAGACTGAAGAAAACTTGAAGTTAGGGTTATTGAAAAGCATACAAATGATATGAATGTAATGATTAAATCAATCACAGTAATTACTTATCTAATTATCCTCAAGGCATCAATCAACACCAGATTATCAGGCATGCCTATTTAAGATCAATTTATTCAGATTTCAATGTTATGTTTGAAACTAAGAATGTCATCTGGAATTATCTTGAAAAATCATATTCTTGAAAATGTTACTATTAATGTCAATTATTGTAGAATTCTAATCACAATAACTTGTCATATAAGTTCTAAGTGCCACAACATTATGCTAAAACTTTTTTGATGATCAGTATTCTTTTTCAATTCTTTGTCTATCCATTCCACCCATATGTTACATATCTCTCTAGCATCTACTTATTTACAAAATAAAGTCTCAAGATCTCAATTGTTAGCCATGCAACAAAGAAATTAACAAAGAAACTAAAATTAAAATGTATGTTTACATTTTGAAGAAAGAACTTTGTCACTTCCCAGTTTCGAGCTCTTGATTTTCTGTGTGGCTCAGTCAATTACTAATAACTAATTGTAAACCAGGCGGCTGTGATGAGTGCCTTTAATCCTAGTACTCTGGAGACAGAGGTAGGCCAGCCTGGACTTCAGAGCAAGTTGCAGGACAGTCAGAGTTACACAGAGAAATCCTATTTTGGAAAAAATCAAAAACCAAATCAAAAGAAACAAACAAAAAAGAAGACGAAGCTTTATTTGAGTGACGTTTACCTTGCTTGGATTAAAACCACTGATTAACACTAGACCCACAGTAAGTGGTCATCAATATATGTAAGACAAGCAAGCTCTCTTTGAAAGTCCACATCAATGATTGAATTCCAGAGATAGCTGTCTTTCCTCAAAATTCTTTCTTGAAACAAATCTGTTTGGGTTTCAGTAGCAGGCCGGAGTTTATTCTGTGAAATGATTTTCTTTTTGTTGTTGTTATTAAAAATAATTATTCACTTTACATACCAACCGCAGATTCCCCTCTCATCGCTCCTCCTATTTCCCCCACTTCTATCTAACCAACCCCCATGCCAATCAACACCTCATCCCCTCTTCCAAAAGATAAGTTCTTTCATAGGGGGACAGCAAAGCCTGGTACATTCAGTTAAGGCAGAACCAAGTCCCTCCCCATGCATCTAGGTTGTGCAAGATGTCTGATCATAGGTAACTTGATCCAGAAATCCAGATCATGCACCCAGGATAGATCCTGATCACATTGCCAGGGGCCCTTCAAACATACCCAACTACACAAATGTCTCCCTTATGCACGGAGTCTAGTCAGGTCCCCTATAGTTTTCACAGCTGTTGGTCTAAAGTTCCTGAGTTCTTATGAGGTTAGTTCATTTGTCTCTGTAGATTTCCCCATCATGAGCTTGACCCCTCTTGCTCATATAATCCCTCTTCCCTCTCTTCGAATAGACTCCCAGTTCTCGGCCTGGTACTTGGTTGTGGATCTCTGCATATGTTTCCATGAGTATGAAGTCTCTATGATGACTGTTAGAGTATTCATTAGTCAGATTACCAGGGTAAACCAGTTCAGGCATCCTCACCACTATTGCTAGTAGTATAATCTGGGGCTGTCCTTGTGGATTCCTGGAAATTTCTCTAGCACCTAGCACCAGGTTTCTTTCTTACCCCATAATATCTCCCTCTGTCAAGCCTGGGAATCAATCTACCTCAAGACCCAATGATACCACTTTTGGGCATATACCCAAGGAATACTCAATCATACCACAAGGACACATGCTCAACTATGTTCATAGCAGCAATATGCATAATAACCAGAACCTGAAAGCAACCTACATATCCCTCAACCAAAGAATGCATAAAGAAAATATTGTGCATATACACAATGTAGTACTACTCAGCAGTAAAAAAGAATGATATCATGAAATTTTCAGGCAAATGGGTGAACCTAGAAAAAATCATCCTGAATGAGGTAACCCAGATTCAGAAAGACAAATATAATATGTACTCACTCACAATTGGATACTTAGATGTAAAACAAAAGATAACCAGACTGCAACCCACAGCTCCAGAGAATCTAGGAAACAAGGAGAACCCTGAGAGGGATGTATGAATCAGCTTGGGAAGAGGAAACTGAGGCAATATCCATGATTAAACTAGGAAAGAGGAGAGGCAATAATGGGGGTGGAGGATGAGAACTTGAGAGAACAGGATGGTCTAGTTGGGGGAGGGATGCAGTAGGGGAGCAAAGAAAGAAAATGTTTTCTAAAATTTAATTCTGAAGGAACAGCTGTTGGGTGCTAACAAAAGGGCACATCACAGAATTTAATATGAAAAAATATGGACAACTCTGTATTCTTGTTGAACAGAACATAAACACTTGGAAGTGTATGGCAAATACATCTTAACAAATAATTATCCCAAATAAAAAAGAACACACACACACACACACACACACACACACACACACACACACACACACACACACACACAGGGAGAGAGAGAGACAGAGACAGAGAGAGATAGAGACAGAGACAGAGGAAGAGACAGAGACACACAGAGACAGACAGAGAGAGACAGAGAAAGTTATACCAACCTGCTAGTAAAACCCACACAGATTGGTTTCAAGTAATAATTTTGAGGAAAGACAGCTCTTTCTGGAATCCATCCCTGATCTGGACATTCAAGGACAATCTGCATGTCTTACATGTATCCATCAGCATTTACTGTGTGTCTACTGTTTGAGTATAGGCCTCATAGATAGGTCCCTTAACTCCTGCATTTGATTTAAAGTATTGAACAGTGAAATGACTAAAGATCAAGTACTTCATGAGAGTCACAGATTTCAGGAGGTCCATTTCAGTGACAAAATGCCACTTAGTTACTTACAGTACAAGGAAGCCTGCATTGGAGAAGTAAAACACATTATTATTCTTTTTATATATTTCCATTGATATTCAATATCCTGTATTTTGATCATATTCACTCACCTCTCCCAAATCCTCCCAGATCCACACCTTCTTCCTCACTTACCCAAATTTGTTTCTCCATTATTTAAACTACTCAAGCACAGTTTGGCTGTCTGTAGACTCCTGTATATGTGAACATTGAATGGAAAATAGCCCTCTTAGGAGCCACAAACTGAAAGCCAACTCTCACTCTCCCAGCAGCTGTCAATTTCCAATGGCTCCTAAGTCAGGAGAAGGACTTCATGCCTCTAGACAAAGACATCTTCTAGTATACTTTCCAATTCTACCTTTCAAAACAAAAAAAATATACACTGGAGGAACATAGCATATGGTGATGGGAAAAGAAAATGAGATCATATGTGTAAGTACTCTACATTGCAGTTCTGTCCTGAGCACTTGTTCTTGTTGTTATATCTAGCAAATCTACAATTATATGATTAAAATATTAGACTCTTTCAGTTTTTATAATATAAACTAAAATGCTATTTTTAAACTTATTCAAGTTAAAGACATGGCTACTAAGATTTTATTCTCATAAACTTTGAAAAATATAGTCTGCATATTATCAAAAATATGCTGGTGTCTAATGTTGACTATTAAAATTATTTTCTATGCATAGGTGGTATGTAGTTGTGTAACGCTTTCAACTTGCACTACAAATATTCATACATAAATAATCCTATCAAACACACAGCTGGGCCATATACTCAGGGGTAAAGGCCTTTGTCCCTAAGCCTGACTACTGGAGTCTGTTTTGGTACAACTTGAATGGTAGGAAGAGAGAATTGAATATCCTAAGGTGTCCTCTGACCTTCACATATGGAATGTGGCAAAAATAACTCACACACACACACTACACAATAGAAAAATAAAATAAAACATAATTTGAAGTATGCAGCTTTATTTAATGATAACCAACTATGTTTTCCTCACATTTCTTTTAAAATTCAAAACGTAATTAATATTACTTAGTAAAGTGAAGGTTTACAATACTTCTTATCTTGAAACATTTATAGATTTTATTAGCATGATTGACAAATTACTAGTAAATATTCTAAGACTAATGAGAAGCTTTATAGTGAAGAAAAACAATGTGAAGTTTGGGAAAATTAGACAGGATCGTTTATGGTAATTTTAGTTGTTTTAAACCAGGAATGATAAACTGAAAACTCTCTTCATAGGTTAATGTAACCAATATTCTGGTAGATACATAATCATTACCTGACCAGATGTGTAGTAGATATTTCAAAAAATCAAATGGATAAAAATTTTATAACTAGTTCTAGTAATAAAATTAATATGTTTGAAATCAGTTACATCATAAGCACTATTACATTTTGCTAAAAGAAACTTCCAGTATATATTCAATTATAATATTTTGTGGCTTCCTCAAAATTCCAAAGGTTATAGATATTAACAAAATTAAATAATACTATAAAAAAACACAAGGATAGTATTAGAAAAGTCACCCAGCAAGGTTGTAAGTGAAGTTCATTGGGGTGATGGTAACTAAAAATATTCAATGAAATGTTGTGTCATATTTTTATCTTATAACTTTATAGAGATGGTTTAGTATTTATCCAATGGAGGTTGAAGCTAAAATTCAGGAAACATTCAGAAAACCCTTCAGTTTTCCTCCTGATAGGAATCATATATTGATGATTAATTTCTTAGGCAGAAGGGCAGTAATTTGTTAAAGTATAGAGGCAACATACACATTTCACATTCAAACAATCAGTTTATGTGAATTTTTATTATAATAAGAAATTACTTTCATTCCTACCTCAATTTAAACTTCAACTTTTATGTAAAGAGATTTTCCAGCACAGTTACACCTATTCTACTGTAACATATGAAATACCTTGTTCTGATTCACAGTTAGCCAGTTGAGACTGAAAAATCTAACACTACAAAAATTCAAATATCAGTGAGTTTAACATTTTAAACTATACATTAGTGTCAAAATAATTATGATATCTTCATTTTGAAATTTTTACTTTTCTCCAAAAGGTGACATGTTGTATTGATCTTACTTACATTTAATATAAATAGTTTATTTGTCTAAGACATTGAACAAATGACTTCCACGAACAATTTGTTTTATTATGTGAGCTTATATACATCTAACTTCATGTAAGTGTACAAGATTTTATCATCAGAACAATTTACCAGTACTATATTAATCTCATAAATATTTTAATGATGCATTTTCAATTTTATTTGAGTAGAAAAAAGAATAACTACAAAATATTCAGGAATGTAAAATCATCAAATACTTAACACATACCAAAATAGCTAAAAATGTCTGTTTCTCATAGAGTGGAATGACCTAAAATGCTTTGTCCCAATTTGCAATACTGCCCTGGAATATAAAGCCCTGGAAGACTGTACAGACTGCTTTTGGTGCACTTGGGCATTGGAGTACACACAGAAGACCTCATCTCCCCTAATCATGTTTTTAGAGCTAGAGAAAATTGCCTTTTCTTCCATCCTAAGCATCACTGCCTACCTTAAAATAGCAAATCTCTTTCAGAGATCTTCTTCTGTATAGATTTTGTGTGTCTCATAGCTCATATAAGTGTTAGAATTATTGCCCAAATCCAAATATGCTGAACATTGTGGTGTCTATCTCTCATGACTGACACTAAGGCAATTATTGTCCTCCATTCTGTGGATGTCCTCCAAAGGGATGGGTAAGCATCCTTCATGTTAATTTCAATTTGTTTGAACATGACAAAGACTCTACATAATAAGCTCAATGATTATTTTCATATTTAAGTAGATTATAGAAATGAAACAGTTTAATGTTAAAGCTCAGACACCTGGGTCAGAATGTCAGCTGTAAGCAAAATCTTTACATGGCCAACAAGTGAAAAGTTTCCAGAATGTACAGCTGCTTATAAAACTGAAATTTTGGAAATAGCAAAGTGTAGTGGAAACTTCTGTTAAGTTATATTCATACCATTTGAAGCTAATTTTACAGAATATGTTTTAGTTTTCTTGTGGAAGTTTTTTTTCATGGGCTAATTTTCAGATGTCTGTTATAAGTAGAGATTTATAGATGTTATGTAAGTTTATGCTGTTTATACTGTATACCACTCTGCAGAATAAGGCAATGACTAAAATGAATCACAGATAAAAGAGATAGGAGGCAGAGCCACAAGTCATATTCTGTTATGTTCATGTGAGATGATCGATTGTCTAGGTGAGAGCTCATAAAGCACCAAAGAAGGGCAGATGTGTGGAGAGAGAAAATGCTAGAGAAATGTTCGGAGGAGAGCACTAGCAGATATTCAGAAGGGAGAGAGTTGTATCAAGTGTGACCAAAACTTTAGAAACAATGAAATAAAAAGGAAGTACTTGATCATGGAGACTAAAGATCCATGCAATCTATGCACAACTGTTTATTGCTTGAAGGTAATATTCTGTGCTGAACAAAGATCTAAAACCTAAAGTAATAAGCAGAGAATATGGTGTGCTCTATCTACAGATAATAAAACCGCACAGCCTCGGGTGTCGGCTGTGAAATTTCCTTTATAAAACATTAATTATATGAATGTGTCACATTAAGCAGTTCTTGAGAAGAATTCCTATGCTGGGCTCGGTAAGCTAGATTGATTTTTTTCACTCATGAGCACTGCAAATTTAGTTAAAATATTGCTTTTCAAGAACTTTAGTTTCATGCAAAAAGGATTTTTTCCTATTAGCTATTAATTCAGGTAACAATTATTGCCAACAGAGAATCTGTTTTCAAGACATATAGAACTGCTTACAAATTATCTATAGGTAGAATATTTTATTTCAAACTGAGTAACTCATTTAATTTTTCTAATATCTATAATCTTTGGAATTTTGAGGATGCAATAAAGATATATATTTACCAATCAGGAAACATAATTTATCAAGATTTTTCAGTGTGGAAAACATAATCCCACATAGGATAGAAATTATATTAGCTAAATATAATAGTGTTTATGAGATAACTGATTTCCAATGTATTAATTTCATTACTAGGCTAGTTACAACATTTTTATCTATTTTATACTTTATGAAATAACTACTATATAGCATAAGTCAGATAATGATTCATGACTACCAGGATCCTGGTTATGTTAATCCCTGCAACTTAAAACAATTAAAAATGTCATAAATCACCCTAGCTAATACACAGAGTATTTACATTTACATTTGTGGAGGCAACTTTCAAAGAAAACAAAAAATTAAAAGTATGAATAAATACATTAAAAATGAGCACTTTAGTGGGGCTAAAAAAAAGATAAATGTGAAAACAATGAAGAAAGACATGAATATTGACTCTAGATGTGTGTGCATGCACGCGCGTGCGCGCACACACACACACACACACACACACACACACACACATATACACACACGGGCATGCTCACATTCAGGCACACATGCACATACATACATTATACACAAATACAATAAAATACAGAAACATACACCAGACAAAAGGAGTAAAATGTTGCACCAGAGAAGAACCTGCCAATGTAAGGAAACCTCTGAAAGTGTGCAAAATGTTAAACCTATCTTTAAGAAGACAATGTCACTAACTGGCTGCCACTGCAGACTAAAGAGCAAAGCACGCATTTCAGAACAGTAGGGCAGAAAGTCTAAGTAAGAGAAGTAGAGAGTCTTACAGTAAGAGACAGTAGGACAGTAAGAAGAGCGAATCACCATTTCTTCAATTATTTTTCAAATAATACAACAGATGAAAAATGGTTTAGTTACTGCCCTTGGCTTTCCTATGCCAATTAACTTTATGAATATTATCCAACATGAAACGTTTCTCAATCTTATTTTTTTTCTATTTTTCTACATTCTTACTAAAAATAGATTCTTTTCTCATACAACACTCTCCAAGCACAGTTTCCCTCTTCTTTATTACTCCTAGCTCCCCGAACCTCTCCCCAACCCCAGATCTACCCCACTCTGTTTCCTCTTCAGAAGAGAGCAGGCTACCAGGAGATGAAAGCCAAACAGGACAAAGGAAGATACAATAAGACACTGGGAAAACATTCATACTGAGTCTGGGCACGGGAACCCAATGGGATGGAAAGAGTCCTGAGAGCAGGAAAAGAGTCAGATACACACCTCCTCCCACTGTTTTAAGTCTCATAAAAACACCAAGCTAACAGGCATAACACATGGAGAGAGGACCTGGGACAGCAGACCCATGCAGGCTCTGTGCTTGCTGCTTCAGTCTCTGTGAGCCCATATAAGCCCTGCTTAGATGATTCAGGGGGCTGTGTTCTCCTGGTGTTTTCAATGCCCTCTAACACCTGTACTCTTTCCTCTCCCTCTTGCATGAGGTTCCCCAATGTCTGATCTCCTGTGGAAGAGATCTGATGGAATCCTCCAATTTAGACTCTCTCTAAATAATGTCTGGCTGTAGTTCTCTGTACTGACTCCCAATTGCTGCTGGAGGTAGTCTCTTCAATGAGGACTGGACACGACACTGCTCTATAAAAAAGCCTGATCTGACCTAGTCTGGTGATCAGATGGCCAAACACCCTAACTGTCGTGCTGGAACTCTCATCCAATAACTGATGGAAGTGGATGCAGAGATTCTCGGCCAGGCCCCAGATGGAGCTCCAGGAGTCCAATTGTGGAGAAAGAGGAGGGACTGTAAGAGTGTTAATTGTGGAGACCAAGATTGGAAAAGCACAGGGACAAATAGTCAAACTAATGGAAACACATGAATTATAAGTCAAAAGCTGTGGAGCCCCCAACTGGTTCAGGCCTTCTGAATAAATGAGACAATTGAATAGCTTGAACGGTTTGGGAGGCACCCAGGCAGTGGAACCCGGACTTGTCCTTAGTGCATGAGCTGGCTGTTTGGAACCTTGGGCTTACACAGAGACACTTTGCTCAGCCTGGAAGGAGGGGACTGGACCTGCCTGTACTGAATCCACCAGGTTGAAATGAATCCCCAGGGAAGTCTTGACCCTGGAGGAGATGGGAATGGAGGGGAGGGGCTGGGGGGAATGTGGGGGGGGGGGGGGGAAGGGGGACGACAGGGGAACCCATGGCTGATAGGTGAAATTAAAACACAAATATAATTTTTAAAAAGTATAGCAGAGTATCCTAAGAAATCATTGCATCAAATTTTTCCCCCAGCCACGGTTGGTTCCACTCTAGGTGTTACAAAAGTATGGTTTTTTTTGTTGTTGTTGTTGTTGTTTTGTTTTTTTTTTTTTAATGTTAGAATACATTCTTGGGTCTTATAATCATTATGGCATGGTACTCTGAAAATCTCGTACCTTGATTTTGTTTCCTCCTAAGCTTGATTTACGCATCTAGGGTGTTTCCTGCCTCATTGTCAGCCTCTGCTAGGACATTATATAATCTCACCTTAAAGATTATGCAATGTAACTCATAGACCTATTCCTCTGATGGCAGTGATAGATCTAGTGTGTGTGTGTGTGTGTGTGTGTGTGTGTGTGTGTGTGTGTGTGTGTGTTTTCTCTGAGTGAAGAAATCTGACACTGGCTTTGCTCGCTCTATGGACGGTCACGCAGGTTTTATTTTCTATTTATCACAAATCCACTGAGTCATTTAGTGCAGTTTTGTTTCTTTGTGTCTGTGCTTGTATACATTCTCTAATGTTTGTCTTCATATTTTCATTTGAGAATTTATTTTCCTGACATTGATTGTGCACTGTAGCTTTTGTTTAGTATTTAAATTGCTGCAGTACTTGGACACATTAATTGAATCCACTAATCTTAATTTCTTTTCTATAAGATAAGGTTAGTAGGTATGCTATTCTTCCAAGAGCCTCATGAGATATAAATAAGAGTAATAAGTGTGAAGCCTGGATGATTTACTATTAATAATTAATGATAATTTAAAAATTGCCTGTGTACATAGGCTAATAAGCAAATGTAGTAATTATTCTTCACACTTACATAAAACAATTATCAGAAAACTTGAAAATACAGCAACAACAACAACAAAACAGAATGTAAATCTATTCAACTGTAATCTACTAAGAAGACTAGAAAATCTTATTCCCTATATACATTTCAAATTATCTAATGGTTAAATACTCTGATAATTTGTAATGATTCCCTCACATATAAAATACATTTCAATTACTGCTCTCAGACATTGAAGCCGTGTAATTAATTTTTTGATATGGCAAGTATGGAAACGCTTTGAAAGTATGCTTAGGTAGGCATGAATCCATAAGTCTGACATAGCTAAATATGCAAGCTATGTCAGAGCTAAATTGAATTATTTATGAAGGCATATCTAGTGTGTGTTCCTAGTATACAGTAAGTCAATAAGACTTACAGAGACAGCAAAGATTCAGCATCTAGTAAAATATAATAGAAAAGAAGACAAAGAGGATAGGCTTGAATTAAAATAAGGACAAGAATCGTCTCTTATAAGAGCAAAGATGGAATTTGGATATGCAGGGGATATAGCTCAGTAGATAGAGCAAATATCTCACAAAGCAGAGGACCTTAGTTTGAATCTCAGAATCCACATACCCTGTATGATAGCGTGCATCTGAATTCTCAGTGTTCCTAACACAAGATAAGAGGCAGAGACATGAGAATTGTCTGAAGCTCAGAGTTTCAGCTTTCCTGGCATCTACAGCCATAGACATAGCAATAAAAAAATAGAGTTAGTGAGCTGGACATGGTAACACATTTTCTAATCCCAGAACTTGCCAGGCAGACATATCTCTGAGTGACAGCACAAGTTGCCTATGTAGCTAAAGTTTTTCTGTGTCCCCAGTCAGCATTTTGTTAAACCAGTGTACAAAGCAGTATTCTACAGCATGCCTACATAGTAACTTCTGGTTCAACCATATCTACTCACAGCAGCTTCCCTGTCATACTGTAGATACAATCTCTCATTCAACATCCTACTCTGGTCCTCTGGTTCTTACCAATTTTCCTCTAACTTTTCCTTAGTTTCCAAAGTGTTCCATATAGAAGTTCTGTTGTGTAAGGTGATAGTAATAGGTTCTCCTGTATGGTCCACAGCCTTATCAGCCACAGAGAGTGGGCCAGGAAATCTCAACCAAATTGTTGCCTAAATTGAAAGTGATAAATGACAACACCAATTGGCATGCCAAGGGGATGGCAGAATTCTCTTAAGACTGCATTCACCCATAGAATGGTTCATCTTCATTGTCAACATGGCTAGCTTCTAGAATAACCTTGAGTATGTGTGTGAGACTGTTTCCAGGTAGATATAACTAAGGAAGTAAGACTAACCCTGAATTTGACTGTCGTGATCCCATGGGCTGGCAACCCCAACAGGATAAAAAGAAAAAAAAAAGTGTGCTGAGCTTTAACATGAATCTCTGTCTGCTTCTTGAGTGTGGGAGCAATTTGACCCTTCTCCTCAAGTCTGGAATTTCAAGTAGATCATTGTAATTAATTTTATGATAGTTTCAACAATTAAGTGTTTTGTATAGTTATCATATAATAAAGCATAAAGTAAGTGGAAAAAAGAGAGTGTGAAAGTATCAACTGCACTACTAAAAGGAATGGAAAATAATGGATAGGCTATGGAAATCCTAGTGCCAATTCTTTAAGTAATTAAAGATGAAATTTACATATAAATTCTACTTCTGATAATGTCCTGATAGATGTGATAATAAGAAACTGAATAGATATTTGGAAAGCATCTTCATAAGTTCACTTACCTTAGCTAAATGGTAGAAGAAACTCAAGTGCCTTTGACAGATCGAGGGATAAAATATGGTAGATATACATACATATACACACAGTCTCTTTCTCTATTATCAATAAAATCTCATCCACATACTCACATGTCTCAAAGAAGAAAGAAATATTAATGAATCCTATAAAACATGGATGAACTTTGAAGATGATATTGTATGTGAGATCAACTAGGAACAAAAGAATATTTATTCTTCCTTTTATGAAACTTATTAAAAGAAAAATACATGTTGGTTGCCAGGAAATATGAGAATGTGGAGTAAAAATTGCTCATAGATTTTCACCTAGGCAAATAGTTACAAAAATGGAAGTTTGTGAAACTTTCACAACAATATGAGCATTCTCAATGCCACTTAACTATTGAATCAGGAAACAGTTGTATGATGTTTTCTTTATAAAAGTACAAAACGTTATATCACAGGAAGGAAAAGTTTAACTGAATTGCCTGTGTCTATAGAGTCAGCATTACAAATGTATCCATTGTATCAAAATTTTATTGTGAAAGCAGTCTAAATCACAGCAAATTTGTTTGTATTAATTAATAAATAGAATTTTAAAGTATATGAGAAAGAATAGAAATCCAAGAAAATCTTTAGAAATCTAGAAAAATCTTATGAAGAATGGAAAAGCTGAAGGACTGACATTAGTAAAGATTCTATAACAGTGTTATTTTCATCAGAGATGCTGTCTGGCTCCCATGTTACTAGAAAATTCTTTCCAAAACTAAGCTAATAACAGTCTTACCCTTATGCAACTAATGAACCACCACATTGCTCATCATGGCAAGGAATCTATACAGAGGCAACAAGTGGCAATCACATGTTGCTGATAACCAATAGCTTATACTGAAAGCCCATTTTTCAGGAGTGTTCCTGAGTCATGGATCTCAGAATATAAACTACTACCACTACTTTGCTAGACAAGTAGATAATGTACTTTTTTTAGTACTTTGCTAGGTAACTGCCTACTATGTTCTATATCTTATCCTTATATACCCACAAGTGTCTCTACCTCCCCTCATCAGAGAAACTTTCCTTTACAGCAATTGGAGATCCTTACAGAAACATCACAACTGTACACAATCAGAAACCAATTGATTATGGGGAGCTCAGCACTCACAAATAGAGCCATACCACAGAATGCCAGAAATTATGCTATAAAACAGTCACATAAATGATTTGATAAACAATACCAGAACAATAACAATAGCAATAAACATATTAACACAGAAGGGCAAATGTTTCACGTGATTCCACACCTAAACAAAGAACTATAGGCAACTGATATCTTCTGGGATCAGGAGAATTATCCTAATCTAAGACTGTTACCCCATATTAGCAATCCAATGCAGGGTAGCCAGTCATAAAATGACAGATACATAAACAACAAAGACAGACAACAGTATGTATTTATATAATTCTGCATACATATATGTAACAATAATAATCAATAATAATCAAAGAACAATAAGAAATCAATTTGAGAATGGTGAAATGGAAAGAGTTGGACAGAAGGTACCTGAGCAGGGCTTGAGAGAGGAAAACAAAGGGAGAATTGATGGAACTATATTTCAATTAAAATGTATTTTAAAAGTAGACCAATTGAACATGACAATGAGTCAAGGAACACAATACACACTACACACACACACACACACACACACACACACACACACACATATATATATGCAATAATAATTAGTAAAAAAAGGAGGCTTCAATTTGAAAGAGAGCTGGAAGGCATAAATGGTAGGTTTTGAAGGAGGAAAGGGGAGGGAGAACTGTCATGTTTTAACCTTAAAAAATGACTATCTAATGGCAATTTCAGAGTGGTTGCTTCCACAGGAAACAACAGCCCTAAGAAGTTGAGGCATGATGATTGTTGCTTTGGAAGTAGTTTTACCTTTATAAATAATGAGATCCTAGCTGAAACCACTCATAGTAAGTATTTTAAACTTGTATTAAATTCTTGCAAAGAGAAGAGTAAAAGAAAGATATGCATTTTTATATAAAGCAAGGGAAGGGAGTGCTGAGGAAATATCATCTGAATAAAATGCCCACTGGATCCTCAGCATTCATTTAAAATCTTGATCTTTATCACTGGTACAGGAGTTAGAAAATGGCAATGGCAGGAAGATGGAGACAGGTACATCCCAGGGTAGCTACCTACTCTAGCCACAATAGCAAGATCCAAGTACAATGGAAAACCCTGTTGTAATAATAATAATTACCAACAATCAATAATAAAAATGTGTAGAATGATAGAAGACAAGATATTCATCTCTGGACTTAATAGATGCACCCACAGAGGAGCACACACACACAAATACCTGTGCAAATAAACATCCATGTGTACACACATATACACAGAACTCATAGGAAAAAAATGAAGAAAGAAATTGGCATTTCATAAAATGCCAGCCAAATGACAGTAAATATTAAAACATTATGAGTTTCTCTACTTAAGGCAATGCATGTAATTATGTATGCTATATGACTCTGACAATAATAAGAAACAATAATGTGCCAAAAGAGAGTACAGTAACTTTTAGACATAATGTAAAGTAAGCAGCCCTTTTACACAGTACAATAGGTGAAATTGTATATAGAGAGATACACATACACATACCACCTACCAACAGTGAACATTCACCAACTTTATCCCTTGATAGTTACATTCCTAATAATGTACACACACACACACACACACACACACACACACACACACCTTGGAATACCACCTACCAACAGTGAACATTCAGTAACTTTATCCCTTGATAGTTCTATTCCTGATCATGTATTCAGTAGAAATTCAATGATCTGATCCTCAAATTGCAATGCACTAGAATATCTATAACACAAATTTTCACAAGACAAGCAAACTCTAAAATTTTGAAGTCGTATATAAGGAGAAATTATTTGTATAATTAAACACTACAAAGTTTAGAATAAGTACTGCTAGACCAGGTGCATTGCACTCTCTGTCAGAGTGAGGGAAACAATCAGAGTTAAAAGGTTGCATACTAATTTAAGTTTATGAAATTTCAAAAAGAAAAAAAAAAGATACCCGATACCCCACCAACTGCAGCCCCAGTATCAGGTCAGCAGCCAGGACTTCTGTAGGCAGGTCTAACTACCACACCCTCACCAAACCCTGTCAATTACAAACCTCAGTCCACCCCAAACCCTCAAATCCTCTGAGACCACAGTTGATCCCTGAGACATAGACACTGCCAACTCTAATTGGACCAAGGAGTGAGTCTTTGTTCTCCTTGTCCATCACACCAGGCTCTAGGTTTTAGGCCCAGAAGCAAAACCAGTGCCCCCATACCCCAACAAGGACTTCTGCAGGCAGGTCTCATCACCACCATCCCCCACTGGACCCTATAACTTACAAGTCTCACTCAATCCCCCAAACCCACCCATCCTCCAAGACCACAGCTGCTGCATGAGACACAGCCTCTACCATCTCCTATTGGACCAAGAGCTCTGATTGGACCAAGACACAAACATCTTTTGTACCAATTGGAGGGAGAGATGGTAGACACCAGTGAAAGGATAGATTCAACAACATAAAGAACAATACGGCACTGCCAGACCATAGTGGTTCTACATCAGCAAGACATGAACTTCCCAATGCAGAAGAAGCAGGAAAAAAATGACCTTAAAAATGACTTGAAGAAGACAGAGACCTTTAAAAAGGAAATGAAAAACTCCCTTAAAGAAATTGAGGAAAAGACAAACAAAAAATTGGAAGAAATCAATAAATCCCTTAATAAACGCCAAGAAAAGCATGAAAAAGCAATTAAACATGTGAAGGAAACAGGTCAAGACCTGAAGATTGAAACAGAAACAATGAAGAAGACACAAACCGAGGGAATGCTGGAAATAGAAAATCTGAGTAAATGAACAGGAACCACCTGTGCAAGCATAACCAACAGAATACAACTGATGAGAATCTCTGGCATGGAGTATACAATAGCGGAAGTAGATTTGTCAAAGAAAATGCTAAAGCCAAAAATGTCATAACACAAAATGTCCAAGAAATTTGGGACACCATGGAGAGGCCAAACCTAAGAATAATAGAGATAGAAGAAGAAGAATACCAAATCAAAGGTACCGAAAAGATATTCAACAAAATCATAGAAGAAAATTTTCCCAAGCTAAAGAAGGAAATGCCTATGAAGATACAAGATGGTTACAGAATACCAAATAGATTGGAACTAAAAAAAGAAGTCTCCTCACCACATAATAGCCAAACCTCTAAACATACAGAATAAAGAAAAAATATTTAATAGCTGCAAAAAGGAAAGTTCAAATGACTTATAAAGGCAGACCCATGAGAATAACATCTCACTTTCAGTGGAGACACTGAAAGCCAGAAGGTTCTGGACAGAGACCATGGATGTCAGCCCAGATTATTAAACCAAGCAAATTCTCAGTCACCACATACAAAGTAAAAAAAATATTTTATGATAAGACCAGATTAAAACAACAACTACCTACAAATTCAGCAATACAGAAAGCAATAGAAGGAAAAATCAAATCCAAGGAAGTTACATGCACCAGGAAAACACAGGCAATAGAGGATCCCTCACCAACAAATCCAAAAGAAGGGAAACACATAATACTACAACCAAAAAAAATAGTAACAGGAATTAATAATCACTGGTCATTGATATCATTTAATATCAATAAACTCAATTTTACTTTGAAAAGACACAGGCTTACAGAATGGATACAAAAACAGAATTCATGCTTCTGCTGCATACAAAAAACATACCTCAGTTTCAAAGACAGACACTACCTCAGAGTGGAGGGCTGGGAAAAGTCTTTCCAGTCAAATGGACTTAAGAAGCAAAATGGTATAGCTGTCCTAATATCTAACAAAATAGATTTCAAACTAAAATTAAATAAAAGAGATCAAGAAGGACATTACATATTCATCACAAGGAAAATACATGAAGATGAAGTCTCAATTCTGAACATTTATGCCCCAAATACAGGGACACCCACATATTCAAAAGAAACATTACTAAATCTTAAATCACATGTCAATCCCCACAGACTAATAGGGGGAGACTTCACATCCTCACTCTCACCAATGGACAGGTTTGCCAGACAGAACCTTAACAGAGAAATAAAGGAACTAACAGACATTATTGCTCAAATGGACCTGCCTGTACTGAATCCATCAGGTTGAAATGAATCCCCAGTGGAGTCTTGGCCCTGGAGGAGATGGGAATGGAGGGGAGGGCCTGGGGGGAAGGTGGGGATGGGGGGGGGGGGGGAGGGGGGAGGACAGGGGGAACACATGGCTGATGTGTAAAATTAAAACAAAAATATAATAAATAAAAAGGAGATAAAACAAACAAACAAAAAGTAATTAAAAACAGTTGGTATTAGCATAAAAACTGACATGTGCATCAACAAAATTGAACTGAAAATTGAAAAATCCACACACCTATGAACACCTGATTTTTGACAAAGAAGCCAAAATATACACACACTGCACATACATGTGTGGATATATATATATATATATATATATATATCTTGTAAGTTAAAAGATTACAAATCTTTTATATAATAATTATATAATAATTCCAACTATATGAGATAAGAACCTCCAGACATGCCTTTGAGTTTGTTTTTTGTTGTCTATTTAATTGTTGGTATGAGGCCTGCCCTTAAGAGTGATTTGTAGCCCCAGTGAATCTCTGTTAGAGAAATTCAATTTTTCATTTGTGAGTGGTTATCAATTATAGATAGCTTCAGGGCTAGGAATGGAGGCAGATGTTCATTCTGTCAGTTCTAGGACCTCATCTAGCAGAGATTTGTGCAGGCTTTGTGCATGTTTCCACAGTCTCCTATGGGTGTATATGTTTGTAGATCTTGCTGTAGTAAGGCCTTGTTTCTTTATAGGCCTTCATTCTCTCTGGATTTATACTCTTTATGCCTCCTCTACAACAGTCTTCCTTGAGCCCTTGGGGAGGGAATTTAAGAAGATATTCCATTTAAGACTGAGTGTTTCAAGGTCTCTCACTCTCTGAACATTGTCTGGCTATGAGTCTTTGTATTTCTTCCCATTTGCTACAGGAAGAAGCTTCTCTAATGATGGCTGAGCAAGGCATTCGCCCATGAGTATCGAACAATGCCAATGGGAATCATTTTATTCTACATTCCCCTAACTAAAGAGTAGTATTTGATTTTCTCTTAGGTGCCTGGCCTATCTGGTCTCAGGTTGTTGATTACTCAAGCAGTGTTGGAGATCTCAAAGAACAGATCTGAAATCCAGTGAGACACTGGTTATTTACATCCACAAGGTTTGTGCCACTATTGTCCCAGTACCTCTTACATGCAAGTCAACAGAGTAGGTCAAAGAGTTTCTAGCTGATTTGGTGTTTACCTTTCTCCATCGGTAGTGGTGGCAGCTCTAGGTGGCCACCAGCTGGACTTCTTTGCTACCATTGAGTTGTGTAGGTACTGTCTTCAACAGTAAGTCCTTTTGGTTGGTCTGGTGCAGCAACCAATAGCATCTGGATTGCATTCTTTGGGGATTCCCAAGTGGCCCGTTTAGCTGACAATTCCATTCGATGTAATGCATTACTAGCCCTTGACCTTTCATTTGGTGATGATAGAGGTCTCACTGGGGCTCAGTTTTGTTCAGTTATTTGGCACTTTCATTTAAAACCCCTTCATACATGACTATATTTTGGAAGCTTCTACTGTGTTCGGCTTCTACACAACTCTTCTACACAATTCTTTTGTACATTTGATGAAACTTGAAGCAAGGGTCAGAGGCCACATTCTTTGCATTTTTTTTACAATAATCCTTAACACAGCATGAATCAAAGTTAGTATAAATAATTTTAAAAATCACTTAAAAATCACATAAGCAAACTTAAACTTAAATGCTTTATTTAGTCAAGTTACTATTATCAAATTTTAACCACATTGAATTCAATGTTCAATTTTCATATTATAAACTTATCTAAAATAATCTAACATTGCTTTGACAATAGCATGAAGTACATAGCTAATGTATATTTGTGTTTTAGGTTTAACTAATTTCTAAGTAGCAATTATTTATATTTTCATAATAAATAATATCTTTATAACAATACATACAAGTATGGAGAATAGATGAAATTGATGTATGTGACAAACAAGACTTCACTTTCCTTGAAGTTTCTTCAAATTTTACAGAAAAAAAAATTGTTCTTTTTGGACAGTGAAGATGTTACTCTTCTAGTGACAATTTTAATTAATCTACAACTTTAAGTAATGTCATCTAATATAACAATTTTTGCAGTTAACAGTTTTCTTTTCTCCTATATCAGTATTTCAGAATACGAAATCAAATCTAATCCTCCTATATCTGAGTTTCTAAACTAGGGGGTTTAAATATCTGAGTTGTATAACTGTGCAATTAGTAGTCAAATAGAGGAAGACACTTAACAACTGTAAGTTTTATAAATAGGATTTAATATTAGGTTAAAGTCAACTCTGCTTTAAAAAGTTAAATCTCTCTATAGAAATATATTTGAAATTAAGATAGAGATTATGAACATGCTATGTCAGAAACATATATGAACACACCTGTGTCTTTCTACAATGTCAGAATTTATTGACTAAATAGAAAAGGTATAAAGGTTTAAAGGCAGCAATTTCTATCAAAGGGTTTACTATTCCAATATTAATTAGTGATACTCTCAGATTACATATTATACACACATAGTAAACATATCCATGTGTAGGTAGCTTGCAGTACAGATATCATAGAATTAGATGCTTCAAGAGAGTTCATGAGGTTTTTGAGGTCCAGAAGCTAGGGCTTTTATAGTAGTATTAATGAGTCTTTGTTGGGGTATGATTATAGATATATACAATGGCTCACTGATGTTTTAGAGTTAGGATGAATAATCAAATTTGAGCTTTAGGAGTGAGAAGAGGCAAAGATCATAGACCAGGTCCAGGTAGCTGAATGGATAAAAGGTTCAGATGCATGAGCATGGGAATGGGCATGTGACAGTAGAATGGGCAGTACCAATAGCCATGAATGAACCATGCTGAGGCCTCCATGACAATCAGAATTTCTCTGCCTATAATTGTTTGATGCACCTATTGGGTGATCAGATAACAGATCAATTCAGTTTTCCTCATTTTAACTCTTCCTTGGGTTCATGTACTAAGTAAGTCCTTGGGTCTGGTTTTGTTATGATTTTGATATGCTCATGCACCATTATAGTCTCAAATCACCACAATAAATTCATAGGTTTTCACCTTTTCTATTCCCAGAAGTAAATCATTTATCTACCCAGGTGTGCAATCTTCTATTCTAGTAAATGTGCCAAATGTTATTTGTGAAATTGAATCTTTGAGGGCAAGACACATTCTGAAAACCTACAGTTTATACAATATGGAGCAAAACATTATCTAATCTCAATAATAGACTATGTTGCACTGTAAGTTGGTGCTTCGAATATATGACAAAAGTAATTATCTGGCCACTTCTTGCTAATCCAAGTCCTATTAAAACAAAAATTAAGTTGAGGTATATTGGCATATCCTTTAAATCTAAGAACTCTTTGCCATAGATTGGATTACCAGTTGTTGGATGCAGCATAGGATATATAGAAAGATGTAGTGTCAATAAGTAAATGTAGTCACTCTCTGCTAAAATGATAGCAAATAATATTGTGAATGTTTCATGATATTTAAATACCCACCAGCATATAATATAGGGTCAATTTCCTATATTATTTGTTAAGGGGGTTAAAATAAAAAAACAATAGAAAAATTTTTACTCATAAAGCTTAGAGTGATTTTACATGCAATGCACAAATCACAATTCCAAATTTCAAAATATCCTTCTAGGAATGGTCAATGAAGACCAGTGTGAAAACTCTAATAGAGAATCCTTTGGCTCTTCAGGATTTCTGGACCTCAGAACAGGATGCACAAACATTGAGAAATATTTTTCCATAAAGTCAATGGAAATTTTTTAGGAAAGTGTGAAAGTCATGAATGTTATATGGAGTAAACAACTTCTCCTAGGTCCTTGTTATAAAGAACTGTTACCTTTAGAATCTATCATCTAAAGTACTCCTTCTCTTTAGAGGAAAAGAAATCTTCTGAATGGGGTTAGAATTCAAGGAACATCACTCATCTGGGATATGAAAGGAATAACAAACAAACAAAAACTTCATTAAATGACATTTCAAAAATGGATTTGAGTTGTTGGAGAAAAGAAGCAGCAACCAGAAGACACATTGTGGTACACTTGGCTTTCTAGCCAGACATGTGAATGCACACCTGTCCTCATGATACTAAAGGCAGTATGGAAAATGGATTGTGAGTTTGAGACCAGCTAGAGTATATGTGAGACTGATTTAATTCATAGTGAGAAGCTTTCTAATAAATAATAATGATGATGATTTAATATAACAATAAATAAAATAAGTGAATAAAAGAACACATGAAATAAACACACCTGAGAGAAGTATTTGTATTTCAGTAAAACAACATACAAAATACTGTAGCATCAGAAGTGGGGACAGTGCAGACTAAATATTGTTATAACCAATGGCTAGAAATTTATCCTACTTAAAATACATAACTTTATAGTATTAGGAACACAAAAGCAAAAATAAATGAAAGACACATTTTGCCATATAAACACAGCACATTCAAATTCTCAGACTCTGTGCACGATTAAAAACAGAATTTTGGAAGCACCAAGAAGATGTTGATAGAAGAAATACTAGAAGTCCATTAGGCTGAAAGAAAATGACAACATGAAGTAATCAAACTCCACTGAAAAACTGAGAATGCCATGAAAGAAAAAATTATATAGCAAATGTGAAAAAAATATAGGTGTGTATTTCTCCTCTGTTCCTCTCATTAATGAAAAATACAATACAAATAATAAGTCATGATATATTTTTATTTTTTAGCACTATGACTTATGATAATTCATCTACACATCCATAAAATAAAGAATTATATAAATTATAGCTAAGAAGGTAACAAAACATGTTTTACAAGTATACATTTGTTCTCTCTTATTCTTATAACTAATGTATGTTGGTTACATAGATATGTAATTCTAAAAAGAAAATTTCTAGAAATTTACAACAATAATTGTATCATATACAATATTTATCAAAATATTAACACTTAAAAGAAGAAAAATGAGGCTATAGAGAGACAAGCATTCTGGGTGTTAAATTAGCATAAACCAGTGTGGTTTAACACTGTTTAAAATATGATCTGCCAGTCTTTGTGATGGCAAACAGTGATTTTGAATTTGGTGAGATCTAGAAACACACGGAAAATAGGCTTCGGGGAAGGTCTGTGAGTGATTTCTTGATTAAGCTAATTGAACTGATAAGACCCACCGCAAAAGACATAGAAGATTAAAAGACAATGGCAGGTGTTAACTAAAAGGTGTAGAAACATGCTATATTGTGATGGTTGATCCTAATCAAATACAGTGAATTGAGTGATATCCAGTGAATTGTTAAAGGACAAAGGACACTATGGGTGTCATTTTAATAATATATTCAGAATACATTGCCATATGATCCATCACAATGGCTGCAAAAGACCCAGCCTGAACGTGAGTGACAGCATCCAACCAGCTAGAAGTTCATATGTCAAAATGCATTATACACATGTATGCTCTGCCTTCCTTCAATAAATATATGTCCGGATGTGATCTTCTCTTATGGGCACTCGATTTCTTATGCTTTTACCTCTTAATACAGATATTAAAGCAATTCTCCTGGGAAATGCCAGTGTGCTAGACTTTGTGGCTGTATTATTGGATCCTGTAAACCCTCAACTTCCGAGACAGAGCTTCTGTTGTTCTCCAGTTGTGTGATGGCATTATCAGACTAGTTAGCCTCTGAGTGTCTAAGTCAGTGTATAAAGCCCTGCCTTCTATTGCTTTTGTATCCCCAAAAGATTTCTGTGTAATGTCTGCAAGTATCAACTGCAAAAGAGTTGAAGTTCCAATTGTAATATCAATAAAATGTGTCTCTAAGCCATAAACTACTACAACAGATGCATAAAACTATTTTCATGATAAAATATGCATCTATTATAAACACAGAAATGTAGATGCAAGTTGATAAAGATTTTACTAACAATGGCAGAAATTGAAGGAATTAATAACTCATTACAAATTACTCAAGATTTTGTAGTCCATCTTAAGAACTGAACAGAAAAATTAAGCACAATTACTAAGTCATGAAAGATATAATAAACTGATGCTAGAGAGATGGGTCAGTGCATAGGAGCACATTTTGTGTTTACAGAATACTGAAGTTCAAAATTCAGTTGCCAACATCCAAGTCAGCAGCACACATAGATAATTAAAATTAAAAACAATACCTTTTCTAAGAAGACATAATAAACTAAAAATATGCCTGATATATGTGCATGTACTTAGACAACATTAGAAAAAATATGCTTTTTAAACATACACAGGATATTCTAAATATTTACATTACACTGTGCATAAAATAATCTTGTTAAATTTGTAGGAATTGGCATAGCATAAAGATGTGCCCATACAAAACAGATTGAAATTCAATAATAAGAGTATTTATGAGAACAATATAACTGCATAGACACTATGTTGCACAATTCTTTAATCCTTTTATTTCATTTTGCATGCAAAATCTATACATATGCCGAATATAGTATGTGCTGAACAAATTGGAGTAAAATAAAACTTCTTTCCTGTCATCATTTCTTTCTTTCTGGGCTTTCAAACACCTCTATTCCAGATCACTGTAAACTATGTTGTAAAGCATAGTCATCTCATTGCATAGTACACATTAACTAATTTTCCTTTCTAGTGTTTGCTTATCTATTATAAATTCTCTTTACCCCCATTACCCTGAACATTTCCTAGTTTCTATCATTCATTATAATAAATTACTATCATTTTACTTTGCATTATTATTTTTGACAGTTTTATACATGCATAAAATGTATCTTGGTCGTTTTCATTCTCTTCCCTCTTACAAATTGCCACTATGTTCTGCCCAATACATCTCTGTCCCCAGCACAATTGATGGAAGAGATAGATCCCAATACTTCAGATCAACTTTTTAAAACTTCTACATCTGAAAGAAAATAGGAAATTATTGTCTTCATGTGTCTGGACTTTTTCATTTAACAGAATATCTATTGGTTTAGTACATTTTTCTGCAAATGATAGTTACTAATTTTAATAGCTGCCAAGGAAGTTCAGCAATTAAATAACCCTTATCAGCTGGCACACCTATGAACCACAACAATTATCACCATGGCAAGATATGCATAAAGGCACATTTAGTGGCAATCACTTATTGTTGCCCACTAATAGCTGTCTAGTTGGACTTAAGGCTTATTAAATAGGAGGAAATCAAATCTAGTTTGGAAAAATGTAGTGATATAAAGGACATTAAAAGAGAATCTACTAGGGCCAAGCAGTGATGGCACATGCCTTTAATCTCAGCACTTGGGAGGCAGAGGCAGGCAGACCTTTGTGAGTTCGAGGCAGGCCTGGTCTACAGAGCGAGATCCAGGACAGGTGCCAAAAACTACACAGAGAAACCCTGTCTCAAAAAGCAACAACAACAACAAAAGGAGAATCTACTGTGTCAAATTGGTAGATGGATATAATTCCTTACCACATACCTAATCTTATTTTTATACCACAAAATAAGTATGGCTACCTCCTCTCAACAAGGAAATCCTTCTTTATCACAAATTTAGAAAAATCACAGAAAACCCAATTTCGACAAAATTTAGACCAATAGCTGCTAGATTGCCCAACCCTGATATATCTATATCACAAATCCTGCAACAATGGCCCAGAAATATCACTGAGGAGCACAAGAAAGATGGTGAAGGTCAGAATAGTAGGACATCTACTGTAGAACAGGCTTTCCTAGAATAGGTCAAATAAAAATGTCTGGAACAATGGTCATATTAATAGACATGGTAACATGAAAGGGAAAAGATTTCATGGGTTCCCACCTTGGAACTAAGAATTATAGGCAAATGGGAGAGCAAGAATTGGCCTCTCCCAGGGATAAGCCCCATTATTGGTTGTTCAGTGCAGAATAGTCAGCTTTGAAACCAAATACAGAGCACCAGAAAAATGGAGTATGAGTATTGTGTGCATATACATATTAATATATATTTGTAAGTACATGTGCATATATACATATATATGTAGGTAGGTAATAAAAAAGCAGCTATAATTTGACAATAGGAGGCATAGGAAGGATTTCAGAGAAGGTTGCTAGTAGAGATTGGAAGGAGGAAAAAGGTGGGGAGAATGATATAATTTTACTTTAATTCAAAACAAATTACAATGAACAATCCTTTTGTTTTTATTTATGATAGTTTATTTTGTATTTTTTTTTAAAAACTGTTTTTAATTTTATTACAACATTTTTTCTCCTTCTGTTTTCTCCTTTCAAGCCTTCCCATGGACTCTTCTCGACTAACCTTCATATTCATGATCTCTTTTTTAACTAATTGTAATTGCATGCTGTTGTGTGACAAGACTTTTCTTGGGGAGACACAACCCACACATCTATGCCATGAAGAGGGAGCATATGACAAAGCAAATGACAGATACCTCCTACATCCAATTTGGAGAACAAATGAGTATTGTTGTCTTACTTATAAGAGCAGAAAAGACTCAAAGACAGCTTCATCACCAAAGTCTACCCCAGCATTGATGGATGACAGCTCACAAACCTGGGAAGCTGAGGCATCCTTCACAGCCTGCAGTCAGCTCAACAGGCTGGAAAGTGTCCTTCCCAAGTGTCTCAGTTGCTCTAAACCTTCCCCTGCATCTCAACTGATCTCTGCTTCTTTCAAGCAGCTGGTCTGGTCTCAAACTCTCTGTGAAATTTGGCTTATCTTAGTCTTCTCTGTGACTTGACTTGTGTGTAACTAACAGCAAATTCTATTGTTAATTTTGGGAGGGAGGGATGTAGTGAATCCAATCAGCTTCAGGGACGTGTGTGTGTGTGTGTGTGTGTGTGTGTGTGTATACTTGTCTGTATAATGTTACTTGTATGTATATTTTATATTTTCAGGTATGACCAAAGAAAGAAGGCAAACAACAGCCATATCCAACTATGTCACCTACAGTCCACATCATTGACCAGCATGTCATAATAACCACAAGGATTCAGGAATGTTACTCATAACTTTTTGTTAACCAACAGCTCTCTAATTGGCCTTCAAACCCACTCACGAGAAGGAAACCCCTTCTCATGACTGGAAACTTTGTTAACTAACCAGTGCTTTGTTAACTAACCAGTGCTACTAAAGTCATGGTAGCTGGGAAAGAATCTGCAACCATTTATTTACTAAACAACAGTCATAATAGCAGAATAATAATTTGTGTGACAGTATTCTATATAGCCCTTATTTGTTCAAAATTGTCATTATACTTATTCTGGGCATTGAGTGTATGTTGATTGTGGGAGACCAGCCACCACATTTATTTACCCCAGGAACTCTTGAGGAATGAGGGATAAGCCAGTTAGTTAGAAATAGAGAGTGGAGAATATTTCAGAGAAAACATGGGATAGACTCAGGTGGGCCTGGATCCTTATCAACCGGCCCAGAATTTATTCCAAAGGTCTATTTATAATAATGCCAAGGGGTGAAGCAAAAGACCTCCCCTTTGCTAGTTATAGTCACCTGGTACCCAGGCCCATGGTCCAATCAACCTCTTATGCAGTCCTGCTGGGTACAGCCACTAGGAAACCTAGTGGGCTCCAACAGCTGATTGTAAATCTGAGCTTTCGTGAGTATGCCACAATGAAGCATTATGGGAAGGAAAAATGATTTTTGTTTTAAAGACTTCATTGCAGTTGGAAATCCTTAATTGGAAGAGTAATAACTGGATCATGCCATAGATCTGTATTAACCTTACTTTTTGATGGACCAACATACTATTCTTAATAATTACTTTTCTTATTGATATACCAACAGTAGATAAATGTATTCTTTTCTCTATATCCTTACCAAGATTTATTTTTAATTTTTTGCATAATTTTTATTATAAATATCATGAAGGGTATCTCACATAAATGTACATTTTTTATTTTCCTGATGGCTAATTATGTTATTTAAAAAATATTTTGGTCATTTGTATTTCTTCTTTTGAGGAATATCTATTGAGATATTTGCCTGCTTTTAACAAACTGTTCTTGTGATTACTGTTTATTGAGTTCCTTGGTGTTATGGACATTAATTACTTCTCAGATGAAAAATTTGCCACCATTTCTTCCCATTTTGTATGTTTTCTCTAGATTTAATGATCAACTCACCATTCAAAGGTTTGCTAGTTTTATATAATCAGAGATTCTGTTTCGTTTTTCATTAGTTTGAGAGATAAGGATAAAGAATACTGGTTTTATTGATTCCATAAAGTGTTTCCCCTATGTTTTTTCAATTGTTTTATAGTTTCAGATCTTACCTTTCTCAGCATTCTATTCTTTTATTATTATTATTATTATTATTAGCTTATATGTCTTTCTAAAGCTATTCTAAAACTGTCTTGGTTATTAAATCTCTATAGCATGCTCAAGATTAGACATTGTAATTTCTGCAACTTTATCAATTTTGTTTAAGAATATTTAGCAAGCCTCCCAGTGCAATGAGACCTGGGCACATAAAGAAGAGCTACAGCTCTGCCCAGGACAGTTGCGCTAGGGAGGAGACATCAATGAGGAGCTACCCGGAACCATGAGGTCTGGGTGGATACAGTACAGCTATACCTCTGCCCCAGGGCAGTTGCCCTAGGCAGGCAGATATCAACTACAAGTCCACCGGATGCCTGTGGCACTGGGATGTCAGGCACCATTATGGTAAGTATTATATAGTGAGGAAATAGAAGAGAGATAGGCAAAAAGGTTCATGCTCTGCAGAGGAGGCAGATCTGAAGAGTTGAGGACAGTGAGGAACTGGCTGATGTGGCTGGTCTGCCTGATACACAGGCCATGGTGAGGTCCCAGCCTGGGCTGATGCCAAGAGTCATGTCTATGTTGATGTCCGTGGCTGCTGTTACCAAGGAGGGCCTGGCAGATTCCCAGAGGCTAAACTCCCATGTTGTATCCCGTCAGGCGCCATGGTATTTATTCTAAGAGATCTGTTTTTATCAATTTTAATTCTAGCAATCATAATCACATTTGGTTTTTACATGTTGTTTGCTGTATTATTCATTTTTTGGAACTTCTCTATAGATGTCTATTTGCTAAATGAAATTAAATTACAATTAATTTGTTTCATATCTTAAGTATAATAATGTCAATAATATAAAAAATAGTAAAGATAAAATATCCTTAACATAGCCGTAAGAAAGAATGAAATGTTTAGAAATTAATTTATCAAAAAAAAAAAAACTCCAGGCATCATTATCTGATATCTATAAAATATTATTGAAATATCAAGGAAGAAATGCAGATTTTTAAACACACTCATTTAATGGAAAACAATACTAACTCCTACTATCAAAACAAGTTAGATTTATTAACAATGACACAATAAGTACAAGGCATATCCAAAAGGCATTTTTACTCTAATAAGCAATTCTCTCCTGAAACTCTCATGAAACCTCCAAGTAAAACAGGATTGAAATAGGACACCATTTAAAACTGCACATTACCTCACTTAAAAATTATAATGCTATGACAATTTAAAAAGCATGTTGTGATGTATGAATCAGCACACACACTTATATTATAAATAAATAGTACTCTAAACATAAACATGACAGCTGTGGTTAATTAGTTTTTCCCAAAGTGTAACAAAAATCATTATGAAAATACCATCATACCTCAACTGGTGCTGAGCAATGTATGTGTCAGAAATTATAAGTAAAACAATAACAAATCTCAAAAAATCATGGAGTATCCTAAAATCACACAGATTAGACAATATATGCTTACATATCCTAGGAAAATAAAAATGATAAAATTATGAATATTTAAAAATAAGGAAGAAACATTTTAATGAAAAAGTACATCATCAGTCAAAAAGTCCAGAGAAAGCAAAAGTATCCACGTAAATTATGTTTGACACAGAATCTGATTGTATAAGAAATTCTTCCAATACAATGATAAAAAAGAAACATTTGGGTAAAATACCTGGTTGATGTGGGTTTTTTTTAACATTTCTTTTTTTTTTTATTTCCCATCTTTTTAAAATATATATTTTTTTCATTTTACATACCAACCCCAGTTCTCCCTCACTCCCTTTCTCCCCCCTCCTCACCTCCCCCCACTCTACCCCCATCCACTCCTCAGAGTAAGGCCTCCCATCATAGTCAACAAAGTCTGGCATACCAAGTTGAAGGAGAGCCTAGCCCCTCCCCATTGTATCAAGGCTGAGCCAGGTATCCCACCACAGGGAATGGGCTCCAAAAAGCCAGTTCATGCACCTGGAATAAGTCCTGGTCCTGCTGCCAGGGACCCCACAAACAGGTCAAGCCACACAACTGTCACCCACATTCAGCCGGTCTAGTTTGGTCCCATGCAGGTTCCCGGGCTGTTAGTCCAGAGTCAGTGAGCTCCAACTAACACTGGTCAGCTGCCTCTGTGGGTTTCCCCATTATGATCTTGACCCCTTCTTCTTCTTCTTCTTCTTCTTCTTCTTCTTCTTCTTCTTCTTCTTCTTCTTCTTCTTCTTCTTCTTCTTCTTCTTCTTCTTCTTCGTCTTCTTCTTCTTCTCCTCCTCCTCCTCCTCCTCCTCCTCCTCCTCCTCCTCCTCCTTCTGTTGAAGGGGGAGGTCTTAAATACAGGCTTACAGCACAATGGGAGAACCCTGGAGGGCAGAAATTCACTTCTGATTTTTTTTTTTTAGCTGAGGATCAAACCCCCGGCCTTGCACTTGCTAGGCCAGAGCTCTACAATCTGGAGGGTGAAATCTTGCAGGGAATTAGCATAGGGAGGATATCAAGGTCAAGGGCGGCAGCAAGGCAACAGTTACCCAAAAGGAGGGCCACGGACCCACAGGTCACCCCCTTTTTCTAAAAAATTGAGCTTCTGACTTAGGTTGTGTGGGACGTCAGGAGGTCACCTTACCCATCATGGAGACAACTGGGTTGACCTGTTTTGAAAGAAACTACATGAGGAGAACTACAGATTGAGTGCCTCTGGAATTTGCAAATATTACTGTCTTACTCACCAACCTGTAAAGCTCCCAGGAAGACATTGTAACTCAAGGGGTGAGACCAAACAGAAGAAGCATAAGTCACTGAGAGCCATCCCAGTAACTTCATTTCATATTCTTTGCCTCTGTGCATCATTTTTAGTTTGTACACGCCATCTTCTTCTTCCTCATCCTACATTCCCCCTCCTTCTCTTTCTTTCTTTCCTGACTCTCATGAAATGAAATAATCCACTTCTCATATCACATATTCCTGCTATTTTGTACTCTTTCAGCACAAGCTAGGCATCAATATAACCAAAAGTGATCATAAATTAAAACTTCTGAATCTATGAAAACAAACAAACCTTTAATATTTTTTAAATTAAATCTCTTAAAATTTCTGTTAGTGAATTCAAAGTCAAAGTAACACAATTAATATACAAGTAAAAATGTGCCTACAGGTGCCTAGAAGTATGCATTCAATAAAAATGAGGTATCAATCACTTTCAAACTTGCCTAATGCAGAGAATAATAATGTGTGAGAATGTAGAGAAATTGTCATATTGTGAGAGGAGATGGTAATTTACAGCTTCCTTAGAAAAAATGTGTTAGTAGTTCCGGAAAATGTAAAGCACAAAAACTTCAAATGATTCAGCTATTCCATTACTAGGTATATACCCATGATAAATTAACACACTTTTACAGAGAGACTGGTCAAAAATGCTACATCACTGTTTATAACAGCACAAATAAAAGCTATTACCTTAGGAGTAGATGAAAGAGAAAGCAATGTACTCATACAAAAAAACATTTTGTGAGAAAATGTCATAAAATACCAATATATTCTATATACAACATAGAGGGAGCAAATGCCATATGAGTGGTAAAAATCCAGACACAAAATGCTGTATGCTTGCTATATAATTTATAATATCCATCTAATAAAATTCTGCTTTAGAAAACTGAATGAGGTTTGAAGGGCAGTTGAGAAGTATAATTGTAAATGACTCATTATGAACAAGGGCTTTTACAGCAAATAAAAATAAACTTGAAAATAATATTATGGTGATGTTCATATGCAACATACTGAATAATATTGTTTAACACATTTTGTTATTATGAAGTAAAGATTATATCTTGACAATATCACAATATGTTTTTAAGTATATTAGAAACTTTAAAGTTTGTTTCCCTAAATTAGAAAAAAAAATACCATTCAAATAGAGAATATAATGAGGACAGAAGGAAGGATTTAATGAATGGGTACTGAAAGGGCCTGCTTAATTGCACCTATTTGTTACTACAAAAGAGTAAAGTGGAATAATCAATTAGATCAGTGATTTAAAATAAGCCCATTAAAAGGGAATTTTGTTTATGAAAAGTTATTATGAAGTATTCAAAATGTAGCATTATTTGCTTAACAGATGTAATTTGAAATGAACAGTCACAATAGTGGAACTGCTGAAAGAAATGTGTAGCTTATTATCAGTAAGTTCATGGCATGTTACATGAGCTCTAAATTGTATTTTAATATATAAGGAACTAATAGAAACTTGACATCAGTGTTTTCATGTTTGCCTTTATGCACAGGTTTTAAATAAATATATTGCTTTGACATTTTTTGTTTGTTTCTGGCTTTTGTTTCTTTCTTGTTTTATTTTTGTTTTGATTGTTTATCCTTTTAACAATGGCTCAAGAATACAAGAATATATCCACATTAAGAGACGTCCAATATTCTTTTCCTTTCTTATTTTTTGCTAATTCCCTTCTTAGACACTGTTTGTGATGCTTTCTATACAAGCACTTTGCAGCTAAATTAACTCTTTTATCATAGAAATGTCCAATTTCAAGACTCAACTTATTATCCAAATACCGCTATACTGTGCTACAGGTAATACTTTTACCCTCTGATCTTGCATCTCATTTTGTGGCCATGACTAAGTGTAAGAAAATATGGCAGAAGGAAATTTGCAGGTATTACTAAGGTTATGAGATACTTAGGATAGCCTAATTGTATTGAATTTCCAGGATGGGTCAACTGAAATTATAGATGTTACTAAATGTAAAAGGAAATGTGAATGATTTGTAAAAAAAAAAATAAATAAATAAAATTCCAAAATCTTTGTCTATCTTGAACACAGAGAAATCAGCAAAAGAATTCATTCTTGTGCCCAATAACAGAAGACAGAAAGGTGAACAGGAAACAGTGAGCACATGAAAATCAATTCAGGTGATTGAATTAAAAACTCAAACTAAATATCTGACTTCATGCTTCTAAGATTTTAAGAAATCAACATAACTATGTCCTGTATAATAAACTGAAGACGTTTAGTATGACAATGAGGGGTATTTTTAACTCTACAATTTTCTATCACTGTTTTAATGTGCAATAGAAAATGGGTATACCTTGGTAAGTGAGTTTTAACATTCAGAAACAAATTTTACATGGTCAGCAATGTGTAAATACTCACTTATTTACATAAATTTAATCTAAAAGGCACATAGTATTACATCTGCTCATTTTCTCTAATTATCATTGAAAATACACTTGATATGTCATGTGCTACTGCATTATCAGGTGCAAGAAACTGCCTTTTGAAAGGCTGATCAGAGCAATCCACATGACACCCAACACAATACAGATTTGGCTGATTCTCTGGGGTGAGTGTGGACCTTCATTGCTGCAGATCATATTCTTAGGATATAAGACTCGGATATGAGTCTGGTTGAGCTAGTTATGGCCTGAAATTGTCTCTTCTGTGGTCTACCTTCACCAGTGCCAGAAGATACTATACAAGCTGCAAAGGGAGGAAAGCAATCAAACAGTCCTGCCCAGTTGCTGCACTTATGAACCACAACAATGACCAGCATGCCAAGATATCTATAAAGGTGCAATAAGTAGCACTTATATTTTGGTGGCAACCAACAATTATCTAATTGGATGTAGACTCCCTCAGTAGGAAATAAATAAGTCCTGGTAATATAAACCTAGCCAGCTTCCTGGGGTAATGACTTAAATAACTTAGACAGAATCTATTACTATCACGTTGCGAGAGCAGCATCATTTCTTACTGTGTTCTAAATCTTACACCCATAGGTTAATGTAGCTACCACCCTCATTAAAGAAGCCTCTCTTTACCATAAATGGAGATCATCACAGAGAAGCACAATTGGACACAATTTAGAAATGAACAGATCACAGGAAGACCAACCCCAATGAAAATATGTACATTACAACCATCACAGCTATGGCTCAGGTAACAACACAGAGGGAGATGGGGCAGGATAAATGCAAACTCCAGAGCACCACGAAGTCTGCTCTGATACAGTCTGACCTAGAAAAGGTTGACTGGAATGACGGCAGTATCAGTGGTCATTCTAACACAGCAGGTGAATATATATATGTATTTGTATGTATATTTTAGTTTCCCACTACTAGACAAAAAAATCACATGCACCTAATGACTGCTAGAAGAAGCATTAGTTTCTTTCAAGGACAAGCCCCAGCTATTGGTTGTCCAAGTGAGAGTGGCGAGCTTTGAAGCTGCATATACACAAATGACAAAACTTAAATACTCGGTTGAATTTATAACTTTGGGCTTGCATATACATACAGGACTGTGGGTAATAGTGTGTGGAGGGGAAGGGGGTAAAAATGATATCAAAGGAGAGGATTGTGGTTTTTTGAGGGAGGAAAGTATTGTTGACATAATTCTATTTCAATTAAAAATAAATATTGCATTTAAATTATAGAAAATCAACAAATAATATAATGCGTTCTTGATACTTTCTTACTATTTTTGTGAACACAGAAGTATAATTTTGAAAATAACAGTTAAATAACATACTCTTATATTTTTATATGAGCATACTGTTAGAAGTGCTGAATGCAGACTCAGTTCCTGTCTTCATTGTGATTACATTTAGTGAGCTTTTGTGTATCTCCATGAAGTAGTAACCTCCGAAAAGCATAAAGAAACTTACATCTTGACTGACCTTTTTTTTTTTTTTTTTTTGGTTTTTCGACACAGGGTTTCTCTGTGTAGCTTTGTGCCTTTCCTGGAACTCACTTGGTAGTCCAGGCTGGCCTCGAACTCACAGAGATTTGCCTGGCTCGGCCTCCCGAGTGCTGGGATTAAAGGTGTGCGCTTCCACTGTCCAGCCTGACTGACTTTCTTTATGAAGATGTCTTGAAGTAAGATATGAATAATATCTAATTTTAGGTAATTGTAAGAAAAATGTGTGTTTGTGTGTGTGTGTGTGTGTGTGTGTGTGTGTGTGTGTATGTGTAGCAGCATAAAATTTCGACCTTTGTAACAAAGAGTGGATAAAATTTTACCATGTGAGTGATGTACAATATAGTTAAGCAGCAATATTTAATAGACCAGATATCTTAAATACATTTCTAAACTACAATATCTTCAACTCATGATAAAGTTATACTGAGGTAGCCCTATCACAAGAACAGGAACATCAGAACAACACAATGGGAAAATTATGCTACAAGCTGTCTTCCTACACTGAGAGATATGCAAAAAAGAATTCTACAATGCCTCCATGATTGGGTTTCTGTTTGTTTGTTTTGCTTTGCTTTTAATAAATCAAATCATTTACTCCTGAATTTCACAGGAATATTTCCTTGATACTTCCTGTCAAAACTTTATTTCTAGAATTAATGCACAGAGTACTCTGGTGGTGTCTCCATAATGCTAATTCAAAACTCTTGCTTTGTGCTTCATCTATCTTGCACATTTCAGGCCTTACTGTAGTACACATGGGCTCTAGTGGAGACATATTACCCTTACTGTTATTCATGATATTTTACTTTAACATCTAAGCAGCTGGAGGTGGGAAGCCTGTAATTATAGGTGCTGATATTTATCTTTATTTCATGGGTGTTCAAATATTCGGATTCAGTTCTCCTCTCTTATTTGTAGGAAGGTGTGTTAGCTGTGAGATGCCTGTAGGGAATTCTTCTGAGACTCTTCCAGGTATGGGAAATGGGGTCCAGAGTAGATTGTGTTTCTATGTTTTGATAACAAACACTAAGGGGTGAGAATGGGCTAGAAGGGGTGTGTTTGTGTGAAAGGATACTCAGAAGAGAGGAAGATGGAATATCTTGCCAGAATCTGCTTAGACAGTGAGCATAGGGGCAGAAAGAAAAGAAAGAAAGAGATTGTATGCCTCAAAGTTGGGGATCAGACTAGGGATCTAGTGTTGGAGGACAAGAGGAATATTGAAGACAATCTACCTGATTTTCTGTCCCACTAGGCTCGTAGGTTCTCAGAGTGTGTCTCTGGCTGTGGAGGCTGAGATAAAAGCCTATGTTGGTGATAGAATACTTTTAGGAGAAAATGTGTGGGATCTCCTCTAATGAAAACTGAGAGGAAGGAGGGGCTACAGTAAATGGTAAGCTGCAAATATAGAGATAAGAGTAGCCCATAGTGGTATCAGAGGAAACACTCCTAATGTTTCACCAACATGATCAGTGAAAAGTTAGTTGAACTATGATGACAGCAATGAATATGCCAAACTGAATGGAGAAAAGTCCAGTATGTCTCAACCTGCACAAAGAACTATAGGTAACCAAGAGGAGCTGGAAGAAGGGTAGACAGCTTACCCCGGGCAAGAACATACCAATTGGATGTTCAATGACAAATGGGCATTCCAGTAAATAAATACTCAATAATATTATACAAATTCAACAGGTTGTTATTTTAGGAATATGTGTGTATGTACAAATATACACAAGCACATGATAACTTGTTTTTAAAAGGCCCTTACCTTTACGATGGATAGACCAACGTATATGGTGAGGTTTGGACAGAGAAATGAGAATGGAGACGTGCAATCAAATTATAATCTCACAAAAAAATTAAAGAGAAGAAATTTCAAGAATTGCATTTGTAAATTATGCTTATATCTAAAACTGTTAAAGTGAAATTTATATTTTACAGTAGAAAATAATTATTGTAATCATGAAATTAATATTCACAATCTGATATTAGGTTAAATGCCTTTTACCTTAAAGGGAAAGAAAAAACCTATATTAAGTGAATCAGATCCACAGATATACCACCAGCCAAAACCACAGAATAAAATCTGTTCTAGGAGTTTGTGGTGTTTTTCATCTCCAGTGGTTTCTATCTGTCCTGGTAATTGCCATCTATGTCTTTATTATGTTGGGCATTGGCACTACTATAATAAGAAGAAAGGTGGACTCTGCTCTCAGAATACATGGATTCTTTGTTTTGGCAACCTTTCCATTTTGGAAATGTGTCAATTGTCAGTTGCTCTTAATAGAGGGGTCTTCAAACTTGAGACCAGACAAGAATCATCTCTTTCATTTTCCAAACTACATAAATATGCTGGAGAGACAGAATGGTTCACTTACATCATTTATTGTGGAATATCTAGATGAAGCCTACAAATTACACAGTCATACCAGCTTATGGCAACATGAATCAGAAAGTTGTCTCCCATAATAAAGAAGTAATTAAGTATTTTTAAAGAAGAAAATCCTGCTTCCATGCTGTGCACTGTCAAGATGAGCTATGGCAAATAGGAGTTATGAGAGGCCATTGTTTTAGACTCACTACTGATCTGGAACCATAACAGACTGGGCGTAATACCAAAATGCAGTCACATGACAATGTTCTACAACAGCAAGCTGGAACTAAGCTGTTAATCTGGTTTTCTGAGAAATCTGGATTAAAGTAATCACAGCCAAATTTCTCCATCAAGGACTTTGAATTGGCATGTCCTTCTGCCAGAACCCTGACAGGAAAAGGTAACAAATAAAGAATAATCTTGTATTAGTCAATTGCAAAAGTCCAATTTCATTGTTCTTTCTCCCTGCGTCAGAATTTCTAGAAAACAAATTTAGATCTGATTAATTTAGTTTTCATATCTTCATTGCCAGAAAATGGTGGCATACACACCTTTAATCATAGCATTCTGGAGGCAGAGATCCATCCAGATCTCTGTGAGTTCAAAGCCACACTGAAAACAGTCAGGCTTGGTGACACATGCCTTTAATCCCAGGAAGAGATAGCAGGAAGCACAAAGGTATATAAGGCATGAGGACCAGGAACTAGAGGTTTTGTTTGTTTGTTTGTTTGTTTGTTTGTTTTTAAGCTTTTAGACTTTTAGCAGCAGTTCAGCTGAGATCCATTTGGGTGAGGACACAGAGGCTTCCAGTTTGAGGAAACAAGATCAGCTGAGGAATTGGCCAGGTGAGATTGGATGTGCCTTTTTCTGTTTCTCTGATCTTTTGGTAATATCTGGCTCCCATGTTTTTTTATTAATAAGACACTTTAAGATTCATGTTACAGTAAATGCTTTTGAGTTACACACTGTAGTGCTGTCTCCAAAAATAAAGTAACAAGTTTGTATTGATTTCTGTTTTTGTTGATGTTTTTCAGTTTCTTCTTCTTCTTCTTCTTCTTCTTCTTCTTCTTCTTCTTCTTCTTCTTCTTCTTCTTCTTCTTCTACTACTTCTTCTTCTTCTTCTTCTTCTTCTTCTTCTTCTTCTTCTTCTTCTTCTTCTTCTTCTTCTTTTCCTCCTCCTCCTCCTCCTCCTCCTCCTCCTCCTCCTCCTACTCTACCTCTTCCTCTACCTCTTCGTCCTCATCCTCTTCTTCTTTGAAGGGAAAGAGGGAGAGGAAACCTGAAGTTATGTTTAGAAGTGTGAGGAAGGTCTAGGAGGAGCTGTGTGAGGAGAATAGAATGAAAATGTATTGTGTGAAACATTAGATGAATAATAAAATAAAAGACAACAAATAAAAATAGAGCATAGATTTTTGGAAACTACTAATATCATACCACATTACTAGAAAATATGAATAGAAATGTCAATGTATTAACAACAGACAATGAGGAAATCCAGAGAGTCATCAGGTCATACTTCAAAATCCTATACTCAACAAAATTGGAAAATCTGGAAGAAATGGACAATTTTCTGGATAGATACCACATACCAAAGTTAAATCAAGACCAGAAAACCCATTTAAATATACCAATAACCCCTAAAGAAATAGAAACAGTCATCAAAAGTATCCCAACCAAAAACAGCCCAGGACCAGATGGTTTCAGTGCAGAATTCTACCACATTTTCAAAGAACTAATACCAATACTCTTCAAATTTTTCCACACAATAGAAACAGAAGGAACACTACCAAACTCTTTCTGTGAAGCTACAACTAACCTGGTACCCAAACTAAACAAAGACACAACAAAGAAAGAGAATTACAGACCAATCTCCCTCATGAACATTGATGCAAAAATACTCAACTAAATATTGGCAAACCGAATCCAAAAATACATCAAAAAAATTATCCATCATAACCAAGTAGGTTTCATCCTAGGAATGCAAGGATGGTTCAACATATGAAAATCTGTCAATGTAATACACCATATAAACAAACTGAAAGAAGAAAACCACATGATCATCTCATTAGATGCTGAAAAAGCCTTTGACAAAACCCAACACATCTTCAAGATAAAGGTCTTAGAGAGATCAGGAATACAAGGAACATTCCTAAACACAATAAAGGCAATTTACAGCAAGCCAACAGCCACTATCAAAATAAATTGAGAGAAACTCAAACCAATACAACTAAAATCAGGAACAATACAAGGCTGTCCACTCTCTCCATATTTATTTAATATAGTACTAGAAGTTCTAGCTAGAGCAATAAGACAACAAAAAGATATCAAAGGGATACAAATTGGAAAGGAAGAAGTTAAACTTTCACTATTTGCAGATGATATGATAGTATACATAAGTGACCCCAAAAATTCTACCAGGGAACTCCTACAGCTGATAAATGCCTTCAGTAAAGGGGCAGAATACAAGATCAATTCAAAAAAATCAGTAGCCCTCCTATACACAAATGATAAAAGGGCTAAGAAATAAGTCATAGAAACATCACCCTTTACAATAGCCACAAATAATATAAAATACCTTGGGATAACACTAACTAAACAAGTGAATGCTGTGGATATCGCTCTGTGTAAATAAAGTTCTGATTGGCCAGTGGCCAGGCAGGAGGTATAGGCAGGACAAGAGAGAAGAGAATGCTGGGAGGTGAAAGGCTGGAGAGAGACACCGCCAGCCGCCACCATGAAAAGCAGCATGTAAAGACACTGGTAAGCCACAAGCCATGTGGCAAAGTATAGACTAACAGAAATGGGTTAATTTAAGATAGAAGAAGTAGATAACAAGAAGCCTGCCATGGCCATACAGTTTATAAACAATGTAAGTTTCTGTGTGCTTTCTTGGTTGGGTCTGAGCGACTATGGGACTGGTGGGTAAGAGAGATTTGTCCTGACTGGGACAGGCAGGAAAATTCTAACTACAAACATTGTTATATATAATGGAGTTTTTTGCCTGAATCTGTCAAACGTTAATGGACTAGACATCATTAATGTAATCTTGACTGTGTATATTGTATATACTTATTGGATATGATTTTTCTTGTATTAGTTATAAGCTGTTTTAAATTTTAGACAAAAACAGGGGAAATGTGGTGGGTATTGTGTTCCCTGAAATATTGTGTGTTCCCTGATATAAACATATCTGGGGTCAGAGAACAGACAGCCATTAGAACAAAGCCAAAAATGGTGGCTAGAAAATAGGAAGAATAAGCCCTAACAGAAGTTGGGCGGTGGTAGCACACGCCTTTAATCCCAGCACTTGGGAGGCAGAGCCAGGTGGATCTCTGTGTGTTCAAGGCCACTTTAGAAACAGCTAAGCATGGTGACCCACGACTTTAATCCCAGAAACCCAACCTTTAACCCCAGGGAGTGGGGACAGAAAGAGAAAGGTATATAAGGCGTGAGGGCCAGGAACTAAGGGTTAAGCATTTAGTTTGTTAAGCATTTGGCTGGAGAAGTATTCGGGCTTTGGAGCAGCACAGTCCAACTGAGAGCCATTGGAAGGAGGACTCAGAAGCTTCCAGTCTGACGAAACAAAACCAGCTGAGGGACTGGCGAGGTGAGGAAACTGTGGCTTGTTCTGTGTCTCTGATCTTCCAGCAATCACCCCAATAACTGGCCTCGGGTTTGAGTTTCATCAATAAGAACTCTTTAAGATTCCTACTACAAGTGAAGGACCTTTTTGATAAGAACTTTAAGTCTCTAAACAAAGAAATTGAAGAAAATATCAGAAAATGGAAGGATATCCCATGTTCATGGATAGGTAGGATTAACATAGTAAAAATGGCAATCTTACCAAAAGCAATCTACAGATTCAATGCAATCCCCATCAAAATCCCAACACAATTCTTCACAGACTTGGAAAGAACAATACTCAACTTCATATGGAAAAACAAAAGACCCAGGATAGCTAAAAGAATCCTGTATGATAAAGCAACCTCTGGAGGCATCAGCATCCCTGACATCAAGCTCTACTATAGAGCTATAGTAATAAAAACAGCCTGGTACTGTTATAAAAACCAACATATGGACCAATAGAATCGAATTTAAGACACTGACATTAATCCACACACGTATGAACACCTGATTTTTGACAAAACTATACAGTGGAAAAAAAGAAAGTATCTTCTACAAATGGTGCTTGCATAACTGGATGTCATTATGTAAAAGATTACAAATAGATCCATATCTGCCACCATGCACAAAACTCAAGTCCAAGTGGATCAAAGACCTCAAAATAAATCCTGTTACACTAAACTTAATAGAAGAGAAAGTAGGAAGTATTCTTGAACGCATTGGCACCAGAGATCACTTCCTAAATATTACACCAACAGTACAAACACTGACCTCAACAATTAATAAATGGGACCTCTTGAAACCAAGAAGCTTTTGCAGGGCAAAAAATATAGTCAATAAGACAAAAAGACAGCCTACAGAATGGGAAAAGATCTTTACCAACCCCACATCTGACAGAGGATTGATCTCCACAGTATATAAATAACTCAAGAAATTAGACACCAAAATACCAAACAATCTAATTAAAAAATGGGCTAAAGATCTAAATAAAGAATTCACAAAACAAGAATCACAAATGGCTGAAAAACATTTAAAGAAATGCTCAACATCCTTAATCATCAGAGAAATGCAAATTAAAACGACTCTGAGATATCACCTTACACCTGTCAGAATAGCTAGGATCAAAAACACTAACAGCAGTCAATGTTGGAGAGGATACAGAGCAAAGGGAACACTACTCCACAGTTTCTCAGAAAATTGGGAATCAAACTAACTCAAGACCCAGCCATACCACTCTTGGGCATATACTCAAGGAATGCTCAACCATACCACAAAGATACATGCTCAACTATGTTCATAGCAGCATTATTTGTAATAGCCAAAATCTGGAAACAACTAGATGCCCATCAACTGAAGAATGGATTAAGAAAATAAGGTACATATACACAATGGAATACTACTCAGCAGAGATAAACAATGACAGCATGAAATTTGCAGGCAAATGGATGGAAGTAGAAAAAATCATCCTGAGAGGTAACCCAAACCTAGAAGTACAAACATGGTATGTACTCACTCATAAGTGGAATCTAGATAGAAAGCAAAGAACAATCAGACTGCAACCCACAGAACCATAAAGCTATATATATGGCATGGAGGACCTTAGGATGATTGTTGCTTATAATAAGATTTGGTTTTACTCAATTACTGAGCAACCCTCAATGAAACATTACACTATTAATGACAATTAAATTCTGCATTGGGTTTCTGAGCACTGAGTGTGCCCTGTGGCTGCAGCTGAAGCCCAACATGGCAGAGACATATTGGGCCTTCGTGAAAAACTCGCCCATCTGATGCCAATGGGGATTGAAAGCCCAATAGGGCCAGCTTTGGCAAGCACTAACTAGGAACTGCAGCCATGTGGTTGGATTCTCCAGTAGGTAATGTATGGTAACTGCTTTTTCAAGTATGTTTGAGAATGTGTCACCCAGACACCTAGGAGATTAAGGATAACACTGAAGATCACTGACCTCCATTTATTAACTGTAGCATGCCAGCTAAGCATTTTCATTCTCACAATCCTATTCACAATCCTATTCAAGCTGGGGCAGTACCTACTTCTCAGGAGTGGCTCTGTGCAACATTTTTTGGCCTCTTGAAATTCATTTAGCCCCCTTTGAAGATACCTTAAATTTTGTGAGTCTGAATGTAGTCATTATGAGACCATTAGTTCTGCTCCTTGTGAGCTACCTGCTTTTGTTTTATGGTTCTTAGTTGTTCTTTTGCAGAGCTGCCAGCTTAAGTCTTGCTGGGATCAGGAATAATGGGGCTTGGTGGTTTGTGTTCTTAGAGTTGTGTCCATGCCAATGGATACCCACATGCTCCAGAAGAGAATTTGACAACACTGCTACTGTTGTTGCTGTTATAACAGTGACAACCACTACTACTACTGTTTCTGGAATTGCCATTTCATAATTGGTTACTACAGCTAGCACAGTGGAGACCCTGGCAGCAAAAGTAGCCACCACAGTTAATTAATCTTTCATTCTATTGGGCATGACAAATTTAGGTCAATAGTTATATACATTTTGATTGGCTTTGAAAGTTATAAATTTACAAACTCAAGTTCCATTTGCTCTCGGATACCACCTTACAAGGACTCCAATTTGCAGTAAGGCTCATTAAGGAAGGGAATGGCTCAGTTGCCTTTAGCCTACCTGCTGTGGGTCATTTAAGACTTCTGTTGGTCTTTTCTGTGTCGAACACACAGATTGCAAGCCCAGTGCCACTTAGAGATCTTTGGCAACAGTTAACTCTGCAGCTCTCACACGACTGGGGCTGTATGATAATGAGTATTCAGAGATAGGTAATCCCTGGGGGGCAATCACCAACCTAAGACAGAATGCTTGTGTGGCCTGGACAGGTGTGTTTCCATGATGGGTAACCTGCTGACGTCCCACTCAACCTAAGTCAGAAGCTCATTTTTCAGTAATAGGAGGGAACCTGTAGGGCCCTGGCCCCCATTTTGGGTAACAGCATTGCTTGCTGACCTTGACCATGATATCCTCCCTATGCTAATTCCCTGTGAGATTCCACCATCCTGAATGCTTAAGGGAAGCTCCTTATCTGTATATCCAGCATATTGGGCATTAACAGCTTAGATTCAACATTGTAAAACATCAGAAGTGGGGTTGGGGATTTGGCTCAGTGGTAGAGCGCTGGCCTAGCAAGTGCAAGGCCCCGGGGTTCAATCCTCATTTCTTTTGGATAAGTAAGTACAATAAAGTTAGGTAGTCATCAGTTACTAAGAAATATTTTAATAAGTAGGGTAAACAAGAAAATAATAATTTCAAGAATATTGATTACTATAGAAGATAGTGCTATGTTTTAAAAAACAATTCCCAGATAGATATAGTCAAAAATGGCTATTGCAGAAGAAATAACAGAAATCAAAGTTAAGCTTACATTTGAATCCTAGTTTGAAGACTTCAATTTTAAGAAACTGATTAAACAATGTTGTGCATGGTCATGCATATGACCTCAATTAAATAGTGATTTTCATTAAAAAAATAATTTCATCATTTGTAGATACATCCCCAAGGATTTACTGATGAACTGACAGAGAAATTTGGCTTTCTCTGCATAATACTTCACATGAAACCAAAAAGTAAAGAAAGAGAAACAGACAAACAACACAAGAATAGAGTATTTTATGAGAATTTGATTATATACCCATTTCTTTAAATGCCCACTTTCTATAAGTCTTTTCAAGTTTGTTTTGGCTTCCTTGTATTCTCTGTATTTCCTGATGTATCTTAGGATCAAGTTCTGCCCAAAAGTTAAACAAGACTTTTTTTTTTTTTTAACAGAAATTTTCTTTAATCTGAAAATGAAGCTGCCAATTAATATGTTTAGAAACACAGATAATCCTTCCATTTATATTGACTGTAAGATATATACCAGATTTTTTTCCCATTTACTATGGCCTTCTGGAGTTTATTTTACAGCTCCTTAGTTTTCCAATAGTCTACTTCTTTTATTTAATTTATTCCAAAGTATTTTATTCTTTTATATTCTATTATAAATTGAGTTTATTCTCTTGGATTGTTTATCTCTAGACTATAATAATTTTAGTGTTTTAATCTTGTGTTCTGAAACCTTGTTAAACTTGCTATCTATAACATATGTGTGACTATATGCTCTTTAGCCAGTTAAAAATACAAAGTAACATGATGAAAAACCATAAATAGCTTTGTAACTTTCTTTTTGATGTGTATGAATTTTGTTTGCCTCAGCTAGAAGCTCCCCTATAATGACAGACAGGAATGTCAACATAGTTGTCTATCCTGTCCTTCCACAGACTCTAGAAGGAAAGGTTTCTATTTTCTGCCATGAAACATGCTGCTCTGTATAGATTTTTATATTGATTCCCTTCGTCAAGGTTAAAAAGAATCTAGATTTTGGATTATTTTTACTTTATCATTAATCATCTTTACATTATTGTCAACTACATTTCTGTTTAAACAAGAATGTAGGTTTTGAAGGTTTTCATGTGATATATTGTTAATTAATTTTCATAATTTTAAGTATACATATGCCTTTAAAACATACAATTTATAAAGTAAAAAAAATAAAACATAATTTTTGTGCTAGTTATAGTGGTACATACTTAGAATAGCAATACCCAGAACTGAAGGATTGCAAGTTCAAGGGCTACTTACCTACATGGAGGACTCAGGCCACATTGCAATAAATAGGGAGATGCTTTCAGAAACAGAAACAAACAAAATGCTTTTGTACATATATTGTCATCAGAGAGACTTCCTCTGTCTCCTAATTGAAACAGATGCAGAGACCCACAGCCAAACATTACACTGATACCAGGGAAACCCAGGGTAGACTGGTAGGAAGGATTGTAGGAGCCATAAGGGTTGACACCACAAGAACAAAGACCATAGAATCAAATAAACACTGCTCATAGGGGCTTACAGAGACTGAAGTATCAACCAAAGAGCTCTCATGGATCTACACTGGGTCATCTACACATATATGTTCATTGTTTAGCTTGGAACTATTTTGGGATTTCTAACAGTGAGAGTGGGGCTGTAGTTCTGGCTCTTTTGCCTGCTCTTGGGACTCTGTTCTTTCTATTGTTTGCTTCCCCCAGCCCTGATATGAGAGTTTCTGCCTAGACTCACTGTATCTTGTTATGCCAGGATCAGCTGATGTCTCTGGGAGGCCTGCTCTGTTAGGAATGGAAACAGAGGAGCAGCAGATCTGGGTAAGAGGGGAAGTGGGGGGGGCACTGGAAAGAGTAGAAGGAAAGGAGGCTGTTATTGGGGATATATTATATGAGAAAGGAATAAATAAAAAGGAAAAGTTTCTGCATATCTATATACTTATTTTATTCTTAAAGGAACACTTTTATGTCATCAACTCAAACAACCAACAGAATCCCTAAGGAAGAGTGCTATTAATTATAAAAATAATAGCCTTGTCATACAAACATAGAGCTAATCAACTGTGTTCTAGTCATGGGGTTAAGGAATGGGGAGCTGCAACTGTTAGAATGGAGAAGTTTGCATGAGAGAATTTAAGCAGTGGTCCTCAGACACAAACTTCAGTAAGAATAGCATTGGTCTGATGTCAGACTATTGCTAGCCAGATATCCTGAAGAGATTTTGTGTTCTCTTGCTAAATTTCATTTTGTTTTGATGGTGTGCTATCTTATAATGTATGATGGATGACCTTTGAACAAGGTTGTTCTTTGACTGTCTTTTGTGATAGTTACTATTGAGAAAGATAATCCTTCTTTTGTAAATCCCCAGCTTTGTATTTTATCCACTTTGATTTGGATAGTTTTCATGGTGTCTAAGCTTTACCTACAACTGATAGGCATTACTGTAGGAGCAGTAATAGGCATTGATGCTACTTTATGAGATGTGCTGAACTTTTTTTTTCACATTCTTAACAACCTGGCCAATGGAATCTTGGAAGCTCCTAGAATCTTACCTAATCAGTAAGGAGAGCTTTCTGCTCCTGCATCCTGCGCATGTCCAGACTGGGGACAGAGACCATTGTATTAAACATAAAAGCAGACAAATTAAGATAGAGCATAAGAAACTAGAAAAAAGGTTAATCTACACTAAGAATATCTGAAAATAAACATGCCTTAGTGTGCCTTCATGTGTTGTGCTTTGGGAAAAGAATCTAAGTCCAAAGGTATTGCCAAATGTTTTATATAAAGAAATTTATTTTAAAGATTTGACTTGATATACAAAAAACAAGTAAAAGAAACACCTTAAGTAACAAGATTTTGTTTTTTTCAAGTATGATCATTTATTTGTTATTCTTTAAGAATTGTATTTTGTCTGCCCTCAGACATTGAAATAGATACTCTTGGCAAAAGCAATTTTTTGACTCTCAAAAAATTGTATTTCTGGATTTTCATTCAGCAAACTTTTTATCTCTCATTCCTTAGATACTGGTTTGTAGAACAGACTAGCATTGTTCCAGCCTCTTGGTTTTTTAAGGTTTCCTAAGTATCTGTGAGTCCATAGAAGCTCTTGAAAATCGAAAAGAGATTTCTATTGTGTTTCTAACAAAGTGGTGCCTGACAGTGTCCTTGTAAAAAGGCTCCTCTGTTCTTGGTTATGCAGCACAATCAATTCTTTTTCTTGTGATAGGGTCTTAAGTATTCTCCATGGGATTTGAAGGAGCTGTGTAGCTAAGGATGACCTTGGAAACTTGATTCTTCTGTCTCCACCTTGCAAATGCTAGGATTAAAGCTTTTGATCCACAGGACAAACAAATATTTAAAACATATGATATAGTGGAAAGTTTATAAAATATGATGATGCCTATGCCTTGAATCAAGATGTGAAAATTCCTTCAGAAGTCCTACCTTCAAATAGCTTGTTCATCCATTCCTACACTCTAATCTATGGCCATACCTGCCTGTTTTTATTTTATTCTTTCTGAGACAGCATGATAGATCCTTAAAACAAAATAAAAACAACAACAAAGCACTTTTGTGTGATGAGAGTCTCAAGATCACAACAAGGGCAGTTCTATACTTGGTCTATTCTTTGGAGTAAATGATTTCCTATATAATTTTCTAAATATGAAAGTTATTAGCTTTAGCATAAAGTTAACAGATATGATAAAAATGGAATCAGGCTATATAAACTATAATTAACATGTTATGTTTTTGAAATATTTGAGGTATTTTAAATTGTAAATGAAATATAAAAATTCTCACAGTGTTTTAAAATAACTGAATTAAATCCTTGTATCTTCTTCACATGGTTGAGATCTGTGTGACTCTAATACTGTATGAACCAATATGTCTTTGAAAAATATCTCATAAATATTATCTCAACATTATATATATTCATATATAAATATATGTATATAATCACTAAATTGAAAATCAGAACAAATCAGCAAATTACCTTAAAGCAAAAAATACCAAATGAAACAAGAAGTGTACAAAAATTTGAGTTTGTCTTCTGTTTGCCAACTATTCCTGGACTTTGGTCCACATCTGGAATGTGAGTGATACACCTTGTTATACCTCATTGGAGAAAACTGATTTTCTTTTTGCATCATGTATCTATTTCCAAAAGCTTCTTTGTTGGAGTAAATCCTGTGTTCACTTCTCCCTCTCAATACAGGGACACGTTTGGCTTGAACCTTTGCAGCTCTCGTGCATACTGTCCCATTTTCCATGCACTCATATGTGTATAATAATTTAAAAAACCAAATAAATAAATGAAATGGCCTCCATAGACTCATATATTTGAATGTTTAGTCATCAATAGTAACACTACTTGAGAAAGAATAGGAGATATGGCTTTGTTTAAGGAACTATGTCACTAAGGGTTTGCTTCAAGGTTTCAAAAAACCAAGCCACTGTCTCTCTCTTCCTGATACCTGTAGATCAAGATGTAAAACTCAGCAATTTCACAAGCAGCAGGGCTATCTGCATCCTATCTTGTTTCTTGTCTTGATAATAATGGACTAAACCTTAGAAACTCTAAGCAACCCCAATTAAATGATTATTTTTCAAAGGGTTGCTCTGGTTATGTGTTGTTGTTTGGTTTTGTTCTTTTGGTTCTTTAGCTCTTGGGGGAGGCGGGTGCCACCTAGCTCCAAAATAAATCACGCATGGAGGCTTATCTTAATTATAAATGCCCAGCCTTTAGCTTGGCTTGTTTCTTGCCAGCTTTTCTTAACTTTAAATTATCTCATCTACCTTTTGTCTCTGGGCTTTTAAATTTTCTTACTTCTGTAATCTTGCTTTCACTCTTACTCCATGGCTGGCTGTGTGGCTGTGTGGCTAGCCCCTATTCTTTCTCCCTCTCTTGTTCCTTCTTTCCCTCCTCCCATAATTCTTCTATTTATTCTCTCCGCCTTACATCCTTGCCTATCCTTTCTCCTGCCTTGTTATGGGCTATTTAGTGCTTCATTAGGCAGTCAAGTGTTGTAGACAGATACAGTAACACAGCTTCACAGAATTAAATTAAATGCAACATGAAAAGTGCAAGACATCTTTGCATCATTAAACGAATATTCCATAACATAAACAAATGTAACATATCTTAAATTAATATTCTAGAATATTTTCCCTTTTTGTCTAAATAACAACAGGAGGTATTAACTTTAACATAGGAAAACTATACCAAACAAAGAGAGTTATCAAGTAAGAATTATTTTTACAATATTCTGTCCATTTGTAGTTATCATATTCAAAGAAAATGAAACATTATTTCTCCTATCTTAGTGAATTCAAAGTTTTACAAGTAGCTTACTTTCTATCATAACTAAGGAAAACTGCAACTATAACCATCTAGTCTTCAATTCCATCAAAGACCTGGAAGGATGTAATATTGTCTAAGAACAGAGACACTTGGCTGCCTGAAAAGTCACCCAAAGTTCCTCTGCAATGTTAGCGAATCCATCTTCGGACTATAGGCCTAGAGTATCTGGTAGACTTTTCAGTGAAGCAGGAAATTTGAAGGAAGAATCAGCCTTGTATTGGCGAAGTTTGCCAGTTGCTTTCTTCTATACCATGCAGAATATCTGGCAAACTTCTGTGAAGCAGGAATTTTGAAGGACTGTCCTGCTTGTTTTAGCAAAGTTAAACAGTCTTTTTCCTGTGTGTTTTGCATGTCCAGTCAGCACAGCATCTTGTCAGCAGTCAAAGGCAGAAACAGTTTCTTGCCCAGAGCTAACCTTGCCACAATGAAAGCAAACTCCATAAAGAGATTCTTCAATGACCATCATCTGAAGTAAATTGGTGCTGTGAGGAACATATGTTTCTTATTGTCATGGTTAACAAAACATTGTGAATGTCATAGTCTGTAGGTGTTTGAAGTGTTTGAAAACCAATTGTCTATCTAAAATATATCTCCACTGATCTTTAAAACATACTTAACATATCTACAAATTTGCTTGCTATAGATGATTTCCTACTAACCTGTTTCTTGATTAGCCTATATAGTTTATAATAATAGCTTTTAAAAACTAGAATTTTACCTTATATTTTAAATGAATGGCATAGGTACAATACCTTAAAAAAAAAGAGTAGAAACATATATACAATGTAAAAAAAAAACTTTAAATTTGTGTCAATATACTATATTTTCTTAAATGATAACAAACATCTGTAATCCACCAATTAACCAAAAACCTCCCACACCCCTCCTGGGAATGTGGGTATAATGTTCTCTACACCAATTCCTGATGTCTTTGGATGAAGTAATCTTTAGGTTCCCTGAGAAAATTTGAGATAATGGCCCAGTCCTAGAAAGACAAGCTATAACCATGTTGACAGATTACACTTCTCAAGTGCAGGAAGTGTCCCTTGATCAATCCTTATCCATATTAACCTGGAATGAATCCAACAGCCTCTTATTTCCTGTGGAAACAAAAGCAAAACAAGACATTTCTTCTCCAAGACATTTTTTTTTTACTTCCATCTTTAAAGTTATGGCATTCCTAAAGTATATAGACTGGTTTATTTCAGCTGTCCCTGTTTCAATCCCATGTTTCTTAGCAGCTTTCTTTTGTTTACTAGCACTCAAAAAATTCAGAATTAATATGATATCATATAGGATCCAGGCTCCCTGTATATTTAAAATCTCTACATAGCTTATTCTGTTTTCCTAATTTACTTTTCTCTTTAAAGACTTTATTAATTTTAAACTATTTTTCTATAACTATAAATTTTTCTTTCTTTCTTAAGTTTATGCATATATTAAAATACTCTGGAACCTGTTGAGTTTTTTTTTTTTCCATCTGCACTTGCTTTGCTGCAAATTTCTAGTCTTTTTTGATTCAGTGAGCAAACCTTAAACTGCTAAGCTATACCTTATTCCTTATACATGGCTCCTTTGCTGATTCTGCCTGCTTCTCATGTTGTGAAAGTCAAGCCTAAAGCTGTGGCCCAGTTAGAGGTGAGTGACCAAGAACTGCATTCAACCTTCGTAGCTATGGAAGTCTGCACCCATGCTGCAACACAGGTTTGCACTCAGCTTGGCATTTCTAGTTTCTATTTAGACCTGCTGGCTGAACAGCAACATCTCTTAAAGAAGCCATGCCTTTTTTCTTTTCTGTTTTTTCTTTTCTTTTCTTTTCTTTTTCCAGCTTTCTTAGTCCCTACGTAGAAAATCAGCCCAGTATGCCAAAATGTTGGTTTCTTGTTAATATTCTTTGGTTCTTTGGCTCTTTTGAGGGGCTCGCCTCTCTGCTCCCAAATAAATTACACACAGAGGCTTATTCATAACTATAAACGCCTTTTATAATTAAACTAGTCTTTAGCTTGGTTTTTTTTTTTTTTGCCAGCTTTTCTTAACTTTTAATTATCTCATCTACCTTTGTTTCTAGTTATCGTTTTTGTTTTTGTTTTCTGTAATCTTCCTTGCACTTACTCCGGGGCTGGCTGTGTGGCTGTGTGGCTGGCTGTGTAGCTGGGTGGCTGTGTGGTTGGCTGTGTGGCTGGGTGGCTGGCCCCTAGCATCCTCTTCCTTCCTCTTTTGTTCTTTCTTTCTCTCCTCCCATATTTCTCCTCTATTTCTTCTCTCTACTTGACAGCCCCACCTATCCTTTCTCCTGCCTAGCTATTGGCCTTTCAGCTCTTTATTAGACCATCAGGTGTTTTAGTCAGACACAGTAACACAGCTTCACAGAGTTAAACAAATGCAACATGAAAAGTACAACACATCCTTGCATCACGAAACGAATGTTCCACTGCATAAACAAATGTAACACATCGTAAAATAATATTCCACAACACTCATGGTGGTTGTTCACAACAATGGAACACCGACTAAGTGAGTTACTGCTGTAAAATTTGTGCCACTTTTGCATCAGTGCATCTTGTAGGCAGGTCCCTGTTGTCCATCACAGGGTTTACAGTTGGACGACATTGGTGGTTCCTTCTCCTCTGTTAGTGTGCATTGTGCCTTCCAACACCATGAACTCTAGTTAGCAGGGGTGAGGCTTCTAGGTCGGCACCTGCTTGATTTTTCCATGTTGCTTGATAGAAGTAAGTGTTGTTTTTAGTAACAGGGTCATACCATCAGGTCTGGAGAGAACCCAATAGCCTTCGCAATAATAGTCTCTGGTGTTGTGGGTTTCCATGCATATCCCACGCCAATAGCCTTCCCTGGCCCTAGAGGTTTTACTTGGTGGCATAAAGGTAAATGGAGTTACTAGTATATGGTGACTCCATGTACATCCTTTTCATACAACACACACACACACACACACACACACACACACACACACACACACACACTAGGAAGCATCTACAGTAGTTGCTTTAGTAGCTTTTGATATTTCTTTCAAAAGGCCTTTGGTGTTGCATATCCCTCCCCATATTCTCTTCTTCATCCTTCTTTCCCAAAACCCTCCCATTTTACCCTTTTGTTCTGGTTACCCTTTATCTCGCCATGTGTTTTCTTCTCTTTCCCTCCTCTTCCCTTTGAGATGGAGATGTCTATGCACCAAGCCTCTGGTTCCTTACTTGGGGCTTAACCTCTGTGGGTATTTGAATTGTTGAACACATATCAAAGTTAAACCTTAGGGATTTTTCTGGACCAAGAATTTCCAAATATTAATGTTTAGATATTAAGGGATGATGGCTTGAAAGAAGAAAAAGAAAATATTGGGTCCTGAAGAATATTGCATAAAATGAATCTCTTATATGGTACTTTATCTCTTTCAATGGATGATAAAAATTGAATCCCAATCTCATTAAATTACCTAAACTCACAGTAATAATAAATGCTTTATATTTAGAATTCATGTGTTAGTTATATTTCAAAGAAACATTATTTTCTTTCTTAAACACAAATTTTAAAATTTGAAAAACTATTTTAGCTAGTTTATTTTCATTTTGAGATTATAATACAATTACATTATTTGTCTCTTCTCTTTCCTCCCCCTAAACCCTCCCATAAACCACTACTTGCTCTATCTCAAATCCAAGGCCTCTATTAATTACTTGTTACATACATAAATGTAGATGGTAAATTGTTTTGATATTTCAAAGTATCCTATAATAAATGGAGTACATATAAACGTCTATGCTCATTGTTGCCTAACCTCAATAGATACTGTAATATATCTGGAGGAAAAAAATGAATTAATGAGTAGATCTAAAAATGTTGCTATTGAGAAAATTTAAGATAATTACATACCACTTATAAAAATGTTCAGAATAAGTATAAAATTCTATAAACATTATAGAAATGATTATTAGGCTCATAAAACAAACAGAATAAAACAATATGCAATATTATATGCATGACTAATGGTAAAGACAATTGATAATAACACCAAAGAAATATTCAAAATTACTTTTGTACTATAAATGGGAGAAATATTGGGTACATATTTTTCACAAGTTAGAGAAATTTTGTCTTATGCAGATATGTATGGGAGAATGGTCTTGATTGAATAATTCACAAAGCATGATTAATTACATTGACATTAGTACAGTATCCTCTGATTCCCAGATTGAGCTAAAATAGTATTATATACACTTTGTTTAATATTTAGCTCCAAATGGGGCTGAAATCCTTGGTGTTTTGGAGGGGAAAAAGTATTAAATTATCAATTGTACTATTTAAACATTAATACTAGGAATATGCAGATCCCAGTATGATTCTTACCATATGAGTTGCTATCTTAGGGTGGTAAAATGATCCAATGAATGTAAATTAATTACGTGTATTCTATCTGTGAATTCAAATCCAAAGTCCATGGGAGACCTTTTGCCAGTACTGCACTACTGAAACTCTTATGATTAACATGAACATGAAGAGGTACTGGAAATACATTCTGGATTTCTCGTGCCTTTGAAAGTATGCTTAGTTGTCAGTGAGAACGCTAAACATGGAAAAACTGAAGGGGAAAAGAAAAAGTCACTGAAGTGGTGGCATTTGAAAAGAGAGAGTAGAGATTGCAGATTATTATTTTTGTCGTAGACACATGATTTGTCTCCAGGAAAGCAAGTAAAAACTATGTTTTACAGCTTATTTAAATGCAAGAATGTTCTATATACATTTGGGCTTCTTTGACACAATAGATGACAAATATAAACATTTTATTTTAAACTTTTAAATTGCAAAAGTATAAATCTAAAAAACTGAAGAGATATTCTCATATGTAATTATCATCAGTGATATAAAAGGGATATGATTTTGCTTGATGACATTTAAATGTGGATATTGTTGTGTTTTGAATTCTTCATTTTTATGATAACAAATAAAAGGGAGTAACATTATTCAAATTTGAGGAATTTTTTCCACAATTGTGGAAATGTAAATTTATGTTTCTCTTAGAGAAGTTAATGATGTTGTAGGCAGGGAAAATACCCTATATGATTTTACAAAGACAGACAGGAATAGGTTTGAAAAATATGATGTTGCATAGAAAATTCAAAGAGTTTAAATGATTTTTGGCAGAATAGAAGAAACTTTTGCCAATCTTTTGAATATCAAAGGATTATGGCCAATTCCATCAGTTTCTATGCTCAATTTGTTTAATCTCTGTAAATAAATCTTAACTAATCCCATTTTTCTGTCAAGTCCAGTGCCAGCAAGTTTTAAAGATTCATTGTCTGCCATATGTTAGCACAAAAAGTTTTCCAGAAGGAGGTTCGAATTTTGAGATCAGAGTCTTCTCTCTCCATATGTGAGAACATCTGCTCTTCCTTAAGGACAGCCAATGCCAATGTTAAGTGTCTACTCTGGCTTTTAAAATCTCATAGAACTTTAATAAATTAAATATATCAAACCATCTCTTCAAATATGATCTAGAATGAAGCTTGAAAAAAAGTGGCATGTCATGACCAAGTGTAAAACCAATCACTCAAATTGAGTGAAATGCATAGCGCTCTTTAATTGGATCACAATGCTTCATAAAATTTATTATTCATAATGAAACCACCATCTTTTAATATGATGGTAATCTGAACACATAATGGTAGGTTAAATATATGTGTGGGTATGTGTGTGTGTGTGTGTGTGTGTGTGTGTGTGTGTGTATGTATTGTAAATATTTACATTGATTCACTTTTCATAAATCAACAATCCTATTAAACAGTAAATCCTTTGGTAAAACAGGAATAGTACTTAATATTTAGTATGCAGTTAATTAACTATGCAAACCTTATACTATGCAAATCTTATACTATCCACTCAACAGTCTGAGAAGAAATATAGAATTAATTCTATTTGATATATCTAGTACAAATAAATTATCTTGTAGGCTTCCTTTAATCTTATTAAAATAGAAATGGATACATACCAGGGAAATTTTCAGGTTCCATATACTTGTATTTTAATTAACTATTGAAAATGAGAAACATATTTTACGAATTATTGCTGTAGACTGGTACTGTATTTGATTACATTGTATTTATGCAGGTAACTTAAATACATTTTCATTATATGTTATAGTCACCAGGCTTATATGTTGATATAATTCTAAATTTTAAAACCAAATACTTGTTTATTGTGTATATATCGTTCTTCCTGACATATGCCTGCCTACCAGAAGAGGGCACCAGATCTCATTATAGATGGTTGTGAGCCACCCTGTGGTAGCTTGGAATTGAACTCGGGACCTCTGGAAGACCAGCCAGTGCTCTTAACCTCTGAGCCATCTGTCCATCTTAAAACAAAATACATATACTCTCTTTTACTCACTTCCAATCTTTCTTTTTCTAAGCAACATTTTTGTTTTGTTTTGTTTTGTTTTTTTTGGTTTTCGAGACAGGGTTTCCCTGTGTAGCTTTGTGCCTTTCCTGGAACTCACTTGGTAGCCCAGGCTGGCCTCGAACTCACAGAGATCCACCGGGCACCGGCTTCTGAGTGCTGGGATTACAAGCATGCACCACCACCTCCCGGCTTTTCTTTTCTTTTTTCTTTTTTCTTTTTCTTTTTTTTTCTAAGATTTATTTATTTATCATATATACAGAAGAGGCACCAGATCTTATTACAGATGGTTGTGAGCCACCATGTGGGTGTTGGGAATTGAACAATGGAACTCTGGAAGAGCAGTTGGTGCTCTTAACCTCTGTGCCATCTCTCCAACCCATAAATATCTTTCTTTTTTTTTTTTTTTTAGCTGAGGATCAAACCCAGGGCCTCACACTTGCTAGGCAAGCACTCTACCCCTAATGTATTTTTGAAGGAATCTTAAAGGATATCTAAAATTACAGTGGTGTATGTGTGTGTGTGTGTGTGTGTGTGTGTGTGTGTGTGTGTGTGTGTATGTGTATGTGTAAACTCTTTGGTGTGAGATTTGTTCTCTATTAGAAAATAATGTTTACCTTTTCTATAATTTTAGTTACTATTTGATTTTATAAATATTTTTGTGACAGTGTTTTTACCTCTTGTGCTTTTAATTGAGAGTCTATGATTTTCAATAGGTTTAATTATTCTTTACTGAATATTGTTTTCATATTGTTTGTTCCATATTCTAATAGAATGAACTATCATCCTAATGTTGCTATGCATTTTTCAGTTGAATTTCTAATTCAAAAAAGCTATTGTGCCTGAATATGTAATCAATGATGACTATTTCAGAATTTGAAAATATATTAATATTTTATATCCATTCTAATTATAATAATTTTTGGGTTATTTAACATTCTTCATTTCTTTTCTACATTTGTTTCAAATTAATGCTAATATTTTAACTTTTTCATTTGTTTTGACCAAATCTCAAGATGTAAGATGTTAATTTCATTTCTTTATAACTTTGTTGATGGTTGCCATCAATTAATTCTGGGTAGTCCCTGAGACGATTGGTGGTAAATGTTCTTACTGGCTTCTTTCTTAGTTAATTCAATGCCTCATAATATGCACTGTAATTGTCATCAAATTTCATCTGTCCTTACTGTTTAAATTCTTTCTTTAAGTGCACTAATGAGACCTCATCATTCAGCTTTCTTTTAATTTTGTTGTAATACTTTTTAAAGTATATTTCTTTTATTTGTATGCATGCCTTAATGTAGGTATGTGCAAATGTAAAAATATGTTCACAAAATTCAGAAGTGGGCATTAGACTTCTTGAAACTGGAGTTAGAAGTGGTTATAAACCACTGAATGTGGGTAGGTCCAGGGAATGGACCTCAGGACCTCTGTAGAAACAACTAATAGTCTTAACCACTAAGCCATCTCTAGAGCCTTAATTACTGTATTTTTTATTAGTCTGTCTGGTGTTTTTAATTGTATTTTGTTTCCCATAGTAAATTCAACTTTCTTAAAACAAAATCTTTTACATTTTTAATTCTGATTTATTTTAATAAAGCATGTGTATTTATGGAATTTTGTTTTGTTTTTGTTGTTGTTGTTGTTTTACATTTTAGTCCTATCCATGTGTGGACTACATAAATTTCTGCTTTTTTATGTTAAATGTTAGAAACATTAGAGACAGTTACAGTTGCTTTATAATGTTATATTCATAAATCATGCTACCATTAGCCTTGTATGTTGTTCATATTGCTGAATACATTTGTCATGCTACCTTGGAATTCCATTCTCTAAATTTGATATCTTCCTTTCCACTGATTCTTCTTAGTAACAAAGAATTAGAATAATTTTTTCACTGTTTCAGAATAAATATTAAGTGAAATTTAATTATTTATTAAGTGTCTTTCCAATTATTATGTCCATTCCATCATCCTGTGTTTGAATTTAAGGTAATCTAAAATTTATCTTTATCATCCCAAAGAATATTCTAGTTCACTGACTTGATTTTTGTCACCCTGGAGCACTCTGTTCTAAATGGGTTGTCTTTGTTAAAGATCCTCTCCTCAAAGCTAGGGGATCTGTGGGAAAAAGGAGACAGAAAAGTTCTAAGAACTAGAAGTGAGAGATGGTTCCATGGAAGCAGTGTCTTCCAGATGAGACAGAACTGGTGGACATTTGAACTCAGAGAATATGGTAGGTGCATGTGTTGATGCCAGTCAGGGTCTCAGCACTGAGAGGGGTAACTAGAACAAGGTCCCACCCCTAACAAAGAAGATCTGTGCATTTGAAACCCAGTGGCAAAGGGAAAGTCAGTTTTTCACAATGGAGAATCACTGGGTATATAAAAAAAAGTCGGTGCTGGGGCAGTGTCCAGGAGTTTACCTGACCAACACAAAACAAATTCCATGGTTTGGGAGAAATTTTGTATCATTTTGTTATGTATTGGAATTTTTCGTCTTACTGGAGTTTTTTTTTTTTAATCTGTAGTTTTGATTTTCATCTTTGTGATACTTTTTGAAAAAGAGAGAAATAAATGGAGAAAGTACCATAAATTTGGTCAGTAAGGAGATGGCAAAGATCTGGGAGGGGTAGAAAGAGGGGAAATCATTATCAAAATACACTGTCTGAACTTCCATCCCAGGATCCATAGGTACACTTTGGTAGGGAGAATATAGGGTATCTACATGAAATAGAATGGCACAAAAAACAGGCTTAGTGATGCTCATTAACTCCCAACATAAAAACTGTTCTAACTTGCTGGGGATAATTGATTGATAAATAACAGATTGGCCAGTAGCCAGGCAGGAAGTATAGGTGGGACTATCAAAGAGGAGAATTGAGAGAACAGGAAGGCAGAGGGGAGGAGATACCAGCCTGCCGTCCAGGAAGCATCATGTAAAGGCAACAGGTAAAGCCACGGAAAACGTGACGACATTTAGATTAACAGAAATGGGCTGAGTATAGGATTAAGAGCTAGACAATGGTAGGCCAGAGCTAATGGCCGAGCAGTTTAAATAATATAAGTGTCTGTATGTTTATTTTATAAGTGGGCTCAGGACTGCCAGGGCTTCGTGGGACCCCAAGAGAAAAACTCTAGCTACACTATTTATTCACTTGTTATATTACAAATTCTCCCAAAATTATCATAAAAATCACAAAATATGTATAGCATTATAAAACATTACTTTGTTATAATTATTAATTCATACTAAGTGAACAATATAATTGATTTCTATGGGATTTCAATGCATGCCTAAATTTTGCTGTGGATGTATGGTGTGTACCTTCTATTCTCATTTTCTCCTCTCTCTGTGGTGATATTTTGTTCCCCAAAATGTTGTGCACCCTAATAAACTTATCTGGGGTCAGAAAGCAGAACAGCCACTAGCTATAGAGGCGAGAAAACGGTGGCACACACACCTTTAATCCTAGCATTCTGAAGGCAGAGATCCATCTGGATCTCTGTGAATTCAAAGCCACACGGAAAACAGCCAGGCATGGTAACAAGCGCCTTTAATCCCAGGAAGTAATGGCAGAAAGCAGAAAGGTATATAAGGCATAAAAACCAGGAACTAGGCATGTTAAGCTTTTAGGCTTTTGAACAAACAGTTCAGCTGAGATTCATTCTGGATGAGGACTCAGAAACTTCCAATCTGAGGAAACAGGGTCAGCTGAGGAATTGGCAAGGTGAGGTGGCTGTGGCTTGTTCTGCTTCTCTGATCTTCCCCAATACCTGGTCCTGGGTTTATTTTTATTAATAAGACCCTTTAAGTTTCATGCTGTATCTCCCTACACACTTCTTTCTTTCCCCAAATCATCTATTGCTAATTTTTAATTTTTAATGTTTATTATAGTTTCCAATGAGAAAAAAATATATTACCCTCACTTTTCTCGTATCTTCCTGCTTCACTGAGCATGACATCCTTCTGAACATGAATAAAGAACAATACTCCATTTTTTCTATATAGTCTATATTTTTTCATTAATTCATATCTTGATTTGCACATAGACTGATTTTAAGTATTGGATATGGTGAATAGTGCCTCAGTAAAGATGTATATGGATATATCTCCATGATAGGCAGATTTAATAACTCCCCATTCAATTCTCAGTGTTATTATCTCAGAATTCCTAATGAATATAACTTAAGATAAATGATTTTTTTGCATCATCATTATTTAAAAAGACTGTATGTATTTATATCAGTAACTCAAATTTAAAATGAGCATTATCCATTGCTACTATGGATTCTACTCATTTACTTAATAAACTTATTAGTAATTGTACCTACATAGCAAAGCATATTCACAGGGGGCTGTTTATATATTGCCCCTCTTCTGATTTTTTTCATGCTCTATGAATAAAGTGCACACATGGTCTTGGCTCTTTGAGTATTTTTTTGTTTTTTTTCTTTTCTTCTAACTCTCTCATAAGTCCCAATGCATGAAATACTTTGATGTTTGAAACATGAAATATTTCTTTAATATTTCCAAAGTGTATTTTCATATATTATGTTCTAATTTTTACTTATCACAATATATTGAATTAACATGCTTTCTGTTCTGCATCACACACTGCCTTTGTGTCATGTTGATTTTAACGTCTAATTGTATTCATTTCTTCTGAGATCTTTTTCTGTTCCACTTGTTATTTCCCGTCCTGTCCACACAGTTTTATCACATGTGCTTTGTCTTAAGTTTTAATAAATGGTGAGCTACTTCTGTCCAGATGTCATTTTTCTTTCTTTTGGCAAAACATGAAAGTTGTATTTCTACTTGAAAGCATAATAGCATCCTTCAGCGGAGTCTCGAAAACAACCCCTGCCCGTTGCCTCTGGCATGGGAAACAAACAAACAAACAAAAACTGTAATTGCACATAGTATAGTGCAGAATGCCACTAAATTTTCACAGAGAGCACACAGTAAGGTCACTTTTAATAATGTTTCTCACTCTCAGAAGGGCAGTCAAGGCTTTCTAGGGAGCTAAGGTAGGAAAACTGGCTTTGCATTAGAATTTCTTTGCCTTTTTCTCTATGAGAATTCTATACATGGATATATTCTGTTTTGGACTGGAGTTTTATCTACCTTATCACAGATTTTGATTGGCTATACTTTAATTTTGTTGCCATTTCAATTTTGGAAAATTTTGACTAATGCATTTTAAGGCATCTTTTCTAGTATGGATTAAAAAGTATTGATTTTATTGGACATATTTATATAAAAGCCAAAAGCAAAGAAACAAAGATTTGTGATCTAGGTTTTGGAAACCAGAAAGTCATTATAGAAAATAAAAGTTATTTTGACTTTTTAAATATCTTTGTGTTAGCCTCTCGTGAAGAACCTCAAAAACAGTGTTCAAAAACCATGGCTATATTGCCTTCTAATGTTCAAAAAAGCTGTAATGTTAGAATTACTTTTATTCAAACTGAGCACACTAACAAGCTGCTTTTAAGTTACTTCTCCTGATACTTACCAGCACCTCTGTCTTGGCATCATAGGATTGCTGCTCTCTCTCTGTCTCTCTGTCTCCCTCTCTCTTTTATCTGCTTTTATAATATAGCTTCAGTGATATCAGATGGTGACTTGCTCTCTAACTTTCAATTTCTTTATATACTTTACCATAACTTTAAACTTTCTTCTCTGACAGTAAAGGTATTCATGATGTATTTGATAGGAACAGCACTCCCTCCATTTCTGACTTCTGTTCTAGGCAATCAGCTAAAGACTGACTACAAGGGACACAGCTGCATCTGCATCTGACCCTAGTTAGACTGGCTTCTATTACAGTGAGAGAGCATGAATACTAGACATAGGAACCACTCAGCTCTGCTGTCAGAGGAGCCTGGAAGGCACTGGCAGGATTCAGGCTTCCATCTGGAGTCTGGGGAGGCCAAAGGAAGTATTGGGCTCCATTCTTTGCTGCCAAGAAAAGGGGTGGTTCTGTAAGGGTTCTGAATGTTCTGTAGATGGGAGGAGAGCAAATGAAAAGCTCTTCCACAGTCCCTCACTAAAAGTAATGGGAAAATGTTGTTGCTTTTGTGGTTTATAAGGAGATAAAAGCATGGCACACAAATGGCTAAAATTAAGACATAATTATAGCCAACATTGCAAAATCCACTTAATAATGAACAGCAATTCTTTAACAAAACAGTTTTCTCAGAAAATAACAAATTAGTTTAAAAATTTTAATTGGTAGCATGAAAAGATTACCAAGAATAGCACAATGATCTAACAGTGAAAGAAATTCCTATAATCTTGACATGAAATAATTTTTCAAATTTCATGATTTAAAATAATTTGCTAATAAAACTAAATAATTACAGAAAATTGTAATAAAACCATATCCATATGATAATTAACAAAAATTGATTCTTTTATATGTATATATTTATAAATATGCTGATGTATAATTATTCCTTTAGAAAGTAATTTGATGACTTTTAGTAACAGTTTTATCATATACAAAGCAAGGAACTTTACATTAAATTTCCATATAAACTTTAATTATTTAAAATTCGTTTATTCTTTACTCGATGTATTTAAACATATATATACATATATATACATAAAATATGCATAAATAAATATGTATGCTATATAGGATAAAATAGGCCATTTATTCTAATTTTCACAATTAATCAAAATTATCAAAGTTAATTTTCTCTTAACAAATATTCAAACTTATGTGTATAAATATTAAGAATTGTTTAACTTGATTTTCCCTCATGTGAACACTCCATTGAATTGACTTAACTATCCATTCTCTTTATAATGAGTACAACCATGTAGAAATAACATTTGATAAACATTGTTGATTGTCTTATGGGTGAGTTGGAATTTTTGGTGCAAATGCTTTTATTTCTTTCAAAGCTCTGTTAAAGATTTCTGTAAAGTATCCCATTCCTTCTCAATGTGATACTTTATATGCTATTCAATAATACAAGGCAGAGCCTCATCAAAGAATGGGGTATAATTTTTAAAATTTAAAGATTAGTTTGCTTGTTACAACTTTCATAAACATTTACCTTTTCCTCCATCCAGCCCCTATCTGTTTATCTATCTATATCTGTTATATATCTATGATATATTATATTACCAATATCTATATTATATATAGATATATTACCTTTTTCAAAACTTCTTACTTCAGACTTTAAACTTATTTTGTCCTGATCTACCTGTTTGTACTTTGGAAGAATTCTTTACTTATAGAACATTACTACACTAAAGGCAGGTTTTGTTCCAAAGAATTACTAATTTCTGTGTTTCTTAAAATATGAATTATGCTCTTTTACAGTTCTATAGACTGGCTTAAGGCTTCATGCATGCTTGGCAAATATTCTACAACTGAGCCATATATATACTGTTTAACCAATATAATATAACCATTTATATTTAAAATTGGTTATAGTATAAAATGTATTCATCAATTAAAAAATTCCTAAAGAATCCTTAAGTTCCTAATAGAATGAGGTAAATTAGGGCTGGGGGGGAAGTTGGAGGTGGGGGCGGGAGGGAGGAGGACAGGGGACCCCATGGCTGATGTGTAAAATTAAAACACAAATATAATAAATAAAAAAGGAGAAAAATTGTATGCTTATTAAGAGCACTGGCTGCTCTTCCAGAGGTCCTGAGTTCAAGTCCTAGCAACCACATGATGACTCACAACCATAAAAAAAAAAATGCATGTTTATTGTGTCAAGCTGTAGCTTTTTGTTGGGTCACATCTGAAACTTTTTGTTGTTTGCAAAGAAAATCTTAAAGCAAATCTGAGCACTGCTTAGATGTTAAAATGTCTCTCATGGGTTTTCTTTAGTCACATGGGTACAATGATAATTAATTATTGGATGTCTGAGCATTGGATAGAATGGTTATGAGCATTCTAGGAAGTGATCCAAAGAACACATAAAATAATTTCATCTATTAGCCATATGCATTCGCTAGGAATAAAGTAGAAAATCTCCATAACAAAAAATAAAGATTAGCCTAGAGAGTACAGAAGATCTCAAAATTTAGGCTTATTACATAGACTCAAGATAAAGATGTAAGTGGTCTAGTGACATTAATATGATCATGCAGAAATCTGAATGACGGCCCATGCAGTGTATAATATGGAGAGAGATTGGATGGCACTGCAAAGAAAAAAAGAACAACTTTCTTTACCCTGGCTGCTTAAAGTACCTCCCCCTGAAGATTCAGAAGGAATAGGAATCCTCCTTAGAGCTAATTAGGCATCCTCTTTCTTCTTTCTATCTATCTCTTCTCTCTGTCTCTGCCCTTCTCTGTCTCTCTATCTTTCTCTGTCTCTGACTCTGTCTCTCTCTGTCTTCCATAATACACTCTACATTTGCTCACCATAATAGTGCTTCTACAAGAAGCACTATCCTTATGGAAGGCAAGGGCATGCTTGTGTGTGTTTCTTGGCCCCACTCAGTCCATCACAGCTCTTGGCAGGAACATGCTTTTTCCTAGATAGGGGTGCTGATGAACTGCCCAGAGACCTTGAGCATGGGTGATGAGGCCCTGGCTATCATGTGCTATATAGTGATGTGGGCAGGGGAGAAATTTAACACCCTCTCCTGCCTGTAGCAGGAGGGAGAACTCACATCAGCTGCTGCCCTTGGGAGAGTGTCCTCTATACCTTGCCTGGGCAACACAGTAGAGCTAGGTGTGTGAGAGCTGATCCTGAGAATGTGAAAACAGCAGAACTGGCCCTTCACCTTGCTCATCACTGCAAGGGGTGAACTAGCAAGGACAATGCTGGAGAATTCACCCTGGTGGTGAAGATAGGTGACAGCTGATGGCTTGACCAACCCTGTGAGTACCCAGGCCTAGAATCAGGGTTCTATGTTAGCCCACCCCATCATCTACCCCATCTGTGATCTGCCAGAGCACATGAAAGTGCTGGTCATGTAGACCCAAAGTTACAGGATCTCTATGACACAGAGCAACAACAGATATCCAAGAAGAGTTCCAATGAGAACCCAGCATCCTTAGTGTAGCAGAAACCATAGGCCTCACCACCAGATCAATGAATACTTGGCCATTTTCATTTCTCTGGTTGATATTTGCAATCCTGGGTCAAATGCCCTTTAAATTGAATTCGTTATTAGGTTTACACTCTCTGTAAAAAATCTTTATTGGAATTTTTCTTTTATTTTTGAGATTATATTTATAACATTTCTTTCTTCACTTTTTTCCCTCCAAGCCCTCCCACATACATACCTCTCCTTACTCTCTTTCTAAGTATGGCCATTTATCAATAAATTATTACATGTATATAGGTATATTAGCATACATATACATTCCAAAATATAACCTGCCCGGTGGTGATACTTTATTTGTACTGAAATGTGATTTTATTTGTATAATAATAAAGTTGCCTTGGGGTCAGAGCAAGCTATAGCAGAAGCTGGGCGTTGGTGGTTGTACACCTTTAATCCTAGCACTTGGGAGGCACAGCTAGGCAGGATCTCTGTGTGTTCAAGGATACAGCCAGCATGCCTTTAATCTCAATACCAACCACAGAAGACATGGAGGTCTGTACAGACAGGCAGTGACAAGGAGGTCATGTGGTTGGGTTTACAACCAATGAGAAGGAAGAACAGAAAGTCAATAAAAAAGAGAAAAACACAGGAAGTAGCTTTCTTGAGGAGAGGAAAGACAGAGCAGCAGTGACCGATAAGGTTTTCAGCTCTCAGCTATTGCTCTGAACTCTTAGCTTTTAACTCTGCAATTGATTCTGTGTTTCTTATTTAACAAGATATTTACATCTACGCTGCCCAGTCTATATAGTGGTACTTGTATGTGCATTTTCAGGACTATTTGCTATTGCATAACTAATTAGTAAGCTGCTCCCTTGGGAAGATTATTTCTCCCACTCTCTGCATCTCTTAGGTACCTGTCATTCTTCCTGTAGGGTGGGCTTTTCCCCATTCACTTTGGCATCTTTAATTTGTCATCCTTGTTAATCTTTTGTTTATACAGTCATGATGTTAATCCTCAAGGGTGTGGTTCTGATATTCCTAGGAGAGATACTCTCATAGCAATCTCCCCATTCTTCTTGCTCTTACAAATTTTTCCACCTCCTCTTCTATGTTCCCTGAGTCTCAGGTATGGGAGCTGTTTTGTAGATGTGTTTATTGGCATGAGGCTCCATTAGTCTACATTTTGATTGGTTCTGGTTTTCTATAATGGTCTTTATCTTTTGCAAAGAGAAGTTTTCTTGTTCAGCAGTTAGAATTACACTTATCTGTGGGTATAAGATCAAATAACCAGAGTGCAGTTAAAGGTTGTGCTGGTTTAATGAAATGGTGGTTGTAGGTTCTCCTCTAAGACTTCAATAGTCCTGGGTAGTTTGGTAGATTTGTAGTATGAATCATGATTTTTCTTATGTTAAGCATATCTTGTATATCATTAGAGAACTGTTGACTCTCACCAAGATGGGAGTCCTACTAATGCATCCTTATGGTTATTATGCCATGCTGGTCTTTGCTGTGGTTTATATATGTCATAACTTGGTAGGTAGGTTGGTTGCTGTCTTCCTTTGGAAGCTTGCATGGCACTATCTGTTACCATGTTTAGTGGTTTGAAGGAAAATGGCCCCCAAAGGGGCACTATTAGGAGGTGTGGCCTTGTTGGAGGAAGTGTGTCACTGCAGTAGCAAGCTTTGAGGTCTTATTTGCTCAAGCTTCCCTCAGATTGACTGTCAGTCAACTTTTGTTGCCTGCAAGATGTAGGACTCTCAGCTACCAGCATCACATCTGCTTGCATGCTGCCATTCTCCCTGTCCTGATGATAATGACCAAACTTCTGAAACTCCAATTAAATGTTGGTCTGTTTGTTTGTTTTATAAGAGTTGCTGTGGTCATGGTAACTCTTTACAGTAATAAAAACTCTGAGACACCATGAAAGCTACTTCTCAGGAAGGAGTCTTTTATGTCAAATTCAGGTCAAGGGCCTCAGGACCATGTTTTGAAGGTTAATGATGCCCTCACTAATAGCAAATTTCATTCTACCTGTAGGACAATATCAATGCCGTTAACAATAGCCTGTATATTTGGAGTGTCACTGGAACAATCCTGACCAAAAACTCAAAAATGGGCTTCTCAAGCCTGATGTTGGGCTTTTTATTAAGCAGTCTTTGTCTCTTTGAGAGAGCATTTTCAGCATGGATGTGAAAATTTCGTTCAAACTAATGTTTATTTACATGCAGATTTGTGAGTATTATAGTTTTTTCTTTAGGATGAATAATAAATAGGATAATTCCTTGTAACTTTCCAACATCTTTACTGATGTTTTATACTTATTGTGTATTTATTTCCTCCCACATTCCTGATTAAAGCTCCCTCTTCCTTTCCCTACTTCCCTATTCAGCGCACTTATAGCCTTATAGTATCCTTTCTATTGCCCTCCCACACTCCTACCATAGCAATGGTGTCTTCTAACCTTCTTAGTTTCTGTAGTTAGTCAATAGAGTTAGTAACATCAAAAGATTTGAAGTAGTAGCATCTAATTAGACATGGAATGTTTGTCTTGCTGTGCATGGGTTACCTCACTCAGTATGATCTTTTCTAATTACAGCTATTAACCTGATGTGGTGGTTTGAAAGAAAATAACCCCCATAGGCTCACAGAAAGTCACACTATTAGGAGGTGTGACCTTGATGGTGCAGGTGTGGTGTTGTTAGAGGAAGTGTGTGACTGGGAGTGGGGTCTTGAGGTTTCAAATGTTCAAGGCAGGCCCAGTGTGGACCAGTGTCCCTGCCTGCTGCCTGTGGATTCTGCTCAGAACTCTCAGTTAGCTCTCCACTACATGTGTTTGCATGCTTCCACCCAGGGCAATAATGGACTAAAGCTCTTAACTGAAAGCAAGCCCCAATTAAATGTTTTCCTTTTTTATACTTGTCTTGTTCATGGTGTCTCTTTTCAGCAATAAAATCCTGACTTAGACACATAAAAATTTATGATTTTACTTTTTAACAAATGAATAATATTCCATATATTATATGTATCAAATTTTCATTATCCATTGGAATTTTGACTGAGACTACTTTATTTAAATTATTTAATATATAGACTACATTGGTAGGATGATCACTTTCATTATATTAATCTGATCAGTCGGTATATGGAGACCTCTTATATATCTGCATAACTTCTTAAGTATGTATTAAAGTTTTTATTATTTTTTTTATTTAATGTTTTATTTTATTTAATTCTTTTTCGTTTAACATACCAACCACAGTTCCCCCTCCCTCTTCTTCTCCCACTCCCCCCACTCCCCCCACTACCCAGTCCACAGAGAGGGTAAGGCCTCCCATGGTGAGTCAACGAAGTCTGACATACCAAGTTGAGGCAGGACTAAAATCCTCCCCACTGCATCAAGGCTAAGCAAGATATCCCACCATAGGGAATGGCCTCCAAAAAGCCAGTCCATGCACCAGGGATAAATATTGGTCCCACTTCTAGGGGTCCCACAAACAGATAAAGCCACACAACTGTGACCCACATTCAGAGGGCCTAGTTCGGTCCCATGCAGGTTCCCCAAATGTCAGTCCAAAGTCCTTGAGCTCCCCCTAGCTCAGGTCAGCTGCCTCTGTGGTTTTCCCCATCCTGATCTAGATCCCTTTTGCGCTTATAATCCCTCCTCCCTCTCTTCAACTGGAGTCCAGGAGCTTGGCCCAGTGCTTAGCTATAGATCTCTGCATCTGCTTTCATCAGTTACTGGATGAAAGTTCTTTGATGACAATTAGAGTAGTCGCTAATCTGATTACATGGGAAGGCCAGTTTGGTCACCCTCTTCACTATTGATAGGAGTCTAATTTGGAATCATTCTTGTGGATTCCTGGGATCTTCCCTAGCACCAGGTTTCTCCCTAACTCTATCATGGCTCCTTCTATCAAGATACTTCTTTCATTGCTCTCCCTCTCCATCCGTCTCCCATCTCAGTCATTGAGATCCTGATCCCTCATGTCCCATCACCCCTCCCCTTCCCTCTACCCACCTCCCAGTTTACCCAGGAGATCTCACCTATTTCCTCTTCCTAGAGTGATCGTTGTGTGTCTCTCTTAGGGTCCTCTTTGTTACCTAGCTTCTCTGGGGTTTCGGATTGTAGCCTGCTTGTAAATGAGTACATACGGTGTTTGTCTTTCTTGGTCTGGGTTACTTCACTCAGGATTATTTTTTTCTAGTTCCATACATTTACCTGCAAATTACATGATGTCATTGTTTTTTACACCTGAGTAATACTCCATCGTGTGTATATACCACATTTTCTTCTTTAACCATTTTTCCGTTGAAGGGCATCTAGGTTCTAGCTATTACAAATAATACTGCTATGAACATAGTTGAGCAAGTGTCCTGTTATATGATTTAGCATCTTCAAAATTTTTGTTATGTAAGTTTTTCACTTCCTTAGTTAGATTTATTCTAATAAATTTTAGGATGTTGTGAATGAAATTTGTTTCCTAATTTCTTTCTCAGTATCTTTGTTATTGATGTATAGGAAGTATATAGGGTTTTGTGCATTAATTTTGTGTCTTGCTATTTTGCAGAATGTGTTTATAAGGCATAGACCGTTTTTGTCTTTAATGCCTTTTATGCATAAAATAATATTATCTGTAAATATGGATACTTTATCTTCTTCCTTTTCCATTTGTGTACCCTTTACCACTTTCTCTTGTCTTGTGTTCTAAGTCTTCAAACACTACATGAGACAGTTTTGGAAAGGGTAAGAATCTTTATCATGTTTCTGATTATAGTGTGCTTCACACAACAAAATTGAGTCATAAGACATAGAAAAATAAAGCTGAAACTATCTTGTAAGCTGCAACCATGCTGGCTAGCTTTCATATTGCGAGAAAGTCCTAGGTGCATTCATGGAGAAGAAAAATAAGTAACATTCCAATCCAGTCTTGATTCCTGATCGCTGCAATAATGGCAGGTCTTGCAGGGTATGACCACTTGTACAATAGGGGCATGGTTGTGGACAGCTGATAGATCTCAGCATTGTGGGTTCCAGTGTGGGTTCCAGTGATCCAACTCATGTTGTCAGTCTTGGTGGTAAGTACCTTTAACTACTGAGTTGTCTTTCTGGCATGAGGAAAGATTTTTTAAATAAATACTCCCCAGTTATATTTTCATCAAGTGAATTACACTTTTAAAATGCCATTTGCTATCTACATTTATGTTTCATTTTCCTTCCTCAGGTTTACTGCAATATTCTTCAGTGCTATTCTTGGACTGCCTGATTGGAACTTAAATGGATTATTAAATTTTGGCTTTGGTATTATTGTGAGTGTTGAGAATTCTTCATAAATCTTATAATATTCACTTACTACATGCTTTCTTTCTCTCTTTTTCTTCCTCCCTTCCTTCCTTCTTTCCTCCCTTCCTTCCTTCATTCCTTCTTTCTTTCTTTCTTTCTTTCTTTCTTTCTTTCTTTCTTTCTTTCTTTCAGAATGCCAGTCACACCTACATTAAACATAGTCATGTATGTTTTATTTATTTATGTATTATATATTATGATGTATTTATGTAATACATGTTTTATTTCTATTTTTATGTATTTTAGTGGATTGTTTAATTAATACGCTTTCAAATACTTAATTCTACTTCAAGTTTTGTTTAACATACTGTCTAAGCCTATTTATGCAGTTGTTAAGTGTAATTTTTGAAATTTATTGGAGTTGTTTTTTTTTCTTTTCATAACTAGTTTCCTAATACCTTTTTTTTCATTTTTTATTAAGAATTTTTTCATTCATTTTATACACCAATCAAAGATCCCTCTCTTCAGTCCTCCCATCTCCTCAGCCTCTCCCTCCAACCTATCCCCCAACTCCCTCCCACAAGAAGGCATGACCTCCCATGGGGAGGCACATCCAGTAGAGGCAAGTCCAAGCCCTTCCCCATGCCTCAAGGTGTTCCAGCATAGGTAGTGGGCTCCAAAAAGCCCTCTCATGTACCAGTGATGGATTCTGATTCTACCGCCAGGGGAACCCCCAAGAGATCAAGCTACAAAATTGTCTTACCATGCAGAGGGCCTAGTCCAGTCCATGCAGGCTCCACTTTCATGAGTTTCCACTAGTTTGGTTTGGTCATCTCTGCAGGTTTCCCCATTATGATCCAGATGCACTTGCTCAGAGAATCTCTCCCTCCTCTTTCTCTCCTACTGGACTCCTGGAGCTCTGCCTAGTGTTTGATCTTTGCCTCTGCTTCCATCAGTCATTGTAGAAAAGTTCTGTGATGACACTTAGGGTATTCACCAGTCTGATCACTGGAGTAAGCCAGTTCAGTCCAGGCACCCTCTCTACTATTTCTAGTAGTCCAATCTGGACTCATCCTTGGGGATTCCTGGCAACTCCCCTAGAACCGGATTTCTCTCTATCCCATGATATCTCCCTCTATCATAGTAGCTCTTTCATTGCTCTCCAATTATGCCCTTTTCCAGCTAGACCATCCCATTCCCTTATATTCTTATCCCTCATCCCCTACTTTCCATTGCCCATGTCTCACTTTTTTTATTTTGTCTTTTAATATATTATGTGTGTATCAACCAGGGTTGTTTTAGTTTATGATTGATAATTACACTGTCTATAACTCTTTTGAATATATTTCTATCATACATCTCCTTATAGTCTCCAGACATTCCTGGTTATATGTTTTGTTCCTTTTATTTTCCATAAATGGCATAAACTGATTTTTAGTAGAATAAGTTAATTGAAATTTTGAATTTAAAATATTTCACCATAAATGTGTGTTTTTGTCTGTGTTTATATTTGTGTGTGCATAAAATAAAAAAAATACTAGTCTTCATAAATATCCTTCAATTTTTATTTTAAACTTAGACTATGGATTGGCACTAGTTATAAACTAAATTATTAGTTAAATTCTATAACTGCCACCTACTAATCAATAAAATGTGTATAAATGCCTTTGTTTATCATAAGTTATGCATTTGCAATTCTTATGTACTTTTTTTATTATCTAGTCTCCTATTTTGTGTTTTCTCAGATATAATTTATATTATAACAATTTTTATTTTATTGACATTTCCCCACAAATTTCTATTATGTTCTTTCAGAGTATAATGTTAAATTTTGATATGCTGCATTCTCTATAGGGCAGGAAAGATATTTGTTGATATATATGTATATATAAAATTATATATATATATATATCAATCTAGTGAGGTACCCTGAATCATCTTTTGAATAATGTGAAATATTTGCTTATACTGTAAAGATATGTCTCTGCCTAATGTAGCCTCTGATTGCTTTAATAAAGAACCAGACTCTGGGAAGAAGGGAGGAACGTTTAAAGTTTGTGTGTTTTCAGAAAAAAAAAAAAATTATATACCAGACACCAATACAGAAAAGTATCCCAGGTTATCCAACCTCTAAAAATGCCTGTGTTGCCATTTCCTCATAAATCTACATCCAAAACAACGTCAACATTCCTAGCTTAGATGGTTTAACCTCATAGACTATTCCAGCCAGGACTTCCCATCGCATAGAGACTAAAGAAAACACACAGAGGGCTCTCCCAGGACTTGACCATTGCACCAATTTTCTTAGGGTCCCCTAGAGATACCATCACCCTCAAACAATCGGGACCAGTCCAGAGAATACAATGCCACATTCCCAAGAGGTTGGGTCAGTAGTTTTTTGTCTTTACATGTATGATTGTCATTCTTTAGGAGTGTTGGTTGCAGGTTGTTACTGGTCATGGTCAGGAAAAAAAAATAAACTAAGCAAGGAAGATTAGATTCAAGAATCTCTTTAAAAAGAAAAAAGAGTGATATAGGAATGATAGTGTAAATGTACAGATTATTGAATCTACTTTTAAAATTAAAAAAGCAAATATTAATCTCAACTATTTTATGTTGGTATGGATATTTGAGTATTGATACAAATATAAGGCTATGTTTGTTTTTAATATACTGAAAATAGTTTTTTCTCTTATTTAAGGTATTGTAGCTTTGCAGATCATTTTTAAAAGTTCTAGTCCTACGGAGCAGTGGTGGTGGATGCCTTTAATCCCAGCACTTGGGAGGCAGAGACAGGCAGATCTCTATGAGTTCCAGGCCAGCCTGGTCTCCAAAGCGAGTTCCAGGAAAGGCGCAAAGCTACACAGAGAAATCCTGTCTCAAAAAACAAACAAACAAAAGTTCTAGTCCTTAAAAGCTCTCATTAAAAACTGTTTAGGATAATTAAGAAATGTAGCTTAGTAGTTAGTCATCTATACCAATCAAACTTGTAGTCATGTAGGTGTGTCCTTAAGGTCAAACAGAGATATAGTTGATATATATATAGTTTGTCTTCAAATACTTCAGACATCTGTAGAATATGACATTTAAGATGTTTTAATACATAAAATATTTCATGAGTGAGTCACATCTGTTCCTAGCAGCACCAATCTGCTTCACAAAAGGATGTTGGGCATCAAAGAACCTCCATATGGAACTGTGCTTCCATTGTGGCTGAGTTAGTCCCAGGGGCGGGGGTGGGGGGGATCTTGTCTTTGCCTTGACTGCTTCCAGTATACTGTCCAAATTAGATAAGCAGGACACAAAAGTAGATGACTGCCAAACAAGACAAGATAGGACAGTGCTATAAAAGTACATGCTTTCCAAAAGGTCTTTCAGATATACTAGGCACATATGATGAAGATTAATGCCCCAGGATTGCAAAGGAAGCTTGGGTGATTGTCCAGGCACCCAGCTATTCCTGTCATTTCTGTTGTTTTGGAGGATTTTGCTCTGCAGTTCCTGTTTAATCAGGTAATATTATATCCTTCTTGGGTCTCTGATTGGGTTGAAGAATAGTTATAATTTTACATTTTTCCTTGTTACCAAATTCAGAAAAGAAACTTACATCTAGATGTAAAGTTTATAATTTTGAAAAACATAAAAGCTTAAGCTGTTTATCTAAGAAAATATTTAAGGTAGAAATATACTAGTGATGATGGTTTAGGTATAAAACTTTTGAGTCATCAAAATAGAACAAATATATAATAATTTCTCTGAATTTGTCAAATGTAAATGGACTGGACATTGTGAATATAATTCTTTTGTGATAATTGCTCTTATTGCATATAATTTTACTGTGTTAGAGTTAAAACTTTCATTTTTGTTTAGACATATCTGATAATTGTTCTTACTGTATATAATTTTACTATGTTATATTTAAAACATTTCATTTTAAATTAGACAAAAGAGAGGAAAGGTTGCAGAATATTTGTTTACAATGTAAGTATGTGCCTCTGTCTAAGGAGTCTTCTGACTGGTTTAATAAAGAGCTAAGTGGTCAATAGCTAGGCAGTAGAAAATAGGTGGGACTTCTAGTGAGTTAAAGGACTCTGGGAAAAAGACAGGTGGAGGTATCAGCAAGATAAGAAACAAGTCAGACAAGTAATAAAGACGAGAGTTAACTGAGCCATGTGGCGAAAGTAGATTAATAGAAACAGGTTAATTAAGTTATATAAAAGCTAACTGGGAAAAAGTATAAGCTAAAGGCCAAGATTTCATAATTATTAATCACTCTCCATTTGATTATTTGCAGGCAGGCAGTCCAAAGGAAGTCTAATGAAAAATATTACTACAGAATAATACTTCAAATCCAGCATTAGTATTGATACATGATCTGAGTAATCTAACTTATATTATTAAGCCATATAATAAATATCTTTAATTATTTAAGCCCATAAGTCTATTATATAAGTGATTATTTCAGCATTTATCATTCTGCACTATTTTAGTGAATAGTTTTAGCTCTCATTTCATATTGTTTTGTAACACCTTCAAGTGTTGTTTTCAGTTTATAAACTCTTTAATTTCTTCAGATATTCCTAAGCAGTGCAATAATTATTTTGTGAGATAAATACTCAGTAATACATAAAGAAGAGAAATATGACATAAATGAAATGCTGTAAATGAACACTTTTTCTCAAGACACCTAAATGAACAAATGTCATTTAGTTGGGATGAGAGTGGTTTATTTCCAATTACATATGTAAGCTTACATTGATATTGAACAGATATCACTGCAGAGTTATCAACACCCAAATAACTTAAAGGGATTTGATTCAGTGTGCTATAAGACTCCCTACCTGATTCTCATATATATGCTTCTAATTGGATAGGAAAAAATAAAATGGGTTCTGATGTACTTTTTCTTTCATGGGCTAGAGATGATATTGATGTTTATAATTTTCAGGTTACAAGGTGATACTTTCTAATAATACTTTGTAAGTAAGGCAATTTTCTATAAATCCTTGTTGAAGACATATAAAAGGTAATGACATCAAATTTCTTTCTAGATGTTAAATAGTTTTTGTTTTTCAATCTATAATTAAAATATTATTGTGGGTATATGATGAGTAGGAAGGCATCTCTGCAACAGTGCAGAGGTAAATGTCAAAGAACAAACTTTGAAATGGGTTTCCTATTTTCACCTAGGTGCAGGTTCAAGAGAATGAACTGAGGTGTCTAAGGTGAGTGTTGACATTAATTCATCATTATATGCATTATACTTTGAACTGTTTCTGTATTTTTTAAATTTCATGTCAACTTTGATCACACAACTATAACATTGTGCATTGTGAAAGACATCAGAGGCTCTCTTTATTGACAGGGAAAGAGAGTGTATTTGTTAGCCAGTGGATTAAAGGTAAGTAGCACAAGGGAAAAACTATTCTTCAAAATTCTTGTGTTTATTCACAGAATACCAAAGCTAAGTGGCAGACATTTGATATCGTTATCATTAATCTTATTTTGAATTAGATCCCCGTAGTGGGTTTAGACTTTCATTTCACTATTTTCTGGAAGACCGGATGGCTCCTGTTTGTAAGGAATTTTTCAAACTACTGCAAATGATGCATGCAATAAGTTCATTTCATTGTATTCTGAAATGACTTATCTTACATTGTTCATGGAGAAACAGAATTCAATAATGTGAAAATATGAATGTGTTTCTCAAATCTTAGTTCAGAGAGAGGATATTATATTTCCTTTTTCTCACATTAACATTCTAAGAAGTAAAGCTCCTATTCCAAAGTACAGTTTATTTATTTTGATAAATGATAAATCCACAATCAAAATGGAGTATGAATATGTTCTCACACTTGTATGTTGACTTCTTTAGAAAAAATAGAAAACACTATTTTAGGTATTTAGTGACTATAATGGATTTGAAACAAAGTTAAAAGAGATAAAGTTAACATTTCATGGTGTATAAATAAACAGAAGGTTTATGTAAAATAGAAAATATGGATAGTTTTATATTATAAATAATATTAAAGAAGGTGGGGAGATATTTCACTTGGTAATGTGGTTGTGATGCAAACCTGGAGACCTGAGTTGGACTTCTAGGAGTAACATAAACTTCTGGGTGGGGTGGCACATGCTTGTATTCTCTGCACTGTGATGCAAAAACCAGGTGGATCCTTGGAATTTACTGGCCAGTGAGCTTCCTAAAGAGCAAACTTCTGATTCCACTAAGAGATTATGTCCCAGTAAATAAGCACACACAAATGTAACAACCTGGCATGGTCACAAACATTGGTAATTATAGTTCCCAAAGGTTGAGGCCTGAAGATCGTGAGTATTAGGCAATCCTGGTTGACACAGTAAGACAGTGTCTAATTAAGAATGGAAAAAAAATTCCAGGAAGTTTCCACTCCACTAGTTCTCCACACAACCCCATGAATGACACTGCCCCCCAGCCAATTGCAGATATATCTGACTGCACTCTCCTCCACACAATGCCTTCACACCGGATTCCCAGGCTCCCATTCCCACCCACTCCAGTTCACCTATTCCATTTCTCCATCCCAGGGAGATCCAGGCTCCACCCCCCGCCCCCCTCCCCCAACCCTCCTCTTTATTTAACCTCTCTGGGTCTATAGATTGTAGCTTGGTTATTATTTATTTAATGGTTAATATCTTCTTATAAATGAATACATATCCTATTTATCTTTCTGAGTCTGGGTTATCTCACTCAGGATGATTTTTCTAGTTCCTGCAAATTTTATAATGTCATTTTGTTAAACAGGAAAGTAATACTTCATTGTGTAAATATACCACATATTCTTTATCCACTCTTCTATGGAGAGACATCTAGATTTATTCCAGTTTCTCACTATTATGAATGGAGCCACTATGAACATGGTAGAACAAGTGTCCTTGTGGTAAGATGAAGGGCCCTGTGAGTATATGCTCAAGACTGGATTAGCTGTGTCTTTTTTTCATTAATATATATATTAATTATATATAATTATTATATAATTATAATATATATAATATATATATATAATTTAATTTTATATACCAATCCCAGTTCCTTCTCCTTCCCCAGAGGGGGTAAGGCCACCCTTGGGTAATCAACAAAGCCTGACATACCAAGTTGAGAAAGGACCTAGACCCTCCATGCTGCATCAAGGCTGAGCAAGGTATCCAACCATAAGGAAAGGGCTCCAGTTTTACTCTCCAGCTCATCTTAATGAAATGTACCTTCTCAATACTTTGGGGGATTTGGATCTATATCTATATTTATATCAGTGATTATTAAACATCCTAATGCTGTGAACCTTTAACAATGTTTCCCATGTTGTGGTGAGTTCAACCATGGAATTATTTTCTTTGCTACTTCATACATGTAATTTTGCTACTGTTTTCAATCATAATATAAATACCTGTGTTTTCTGATAGTCTTAGATGACCCTGGTAGAAGTGGTCATGACCCTCAGGTTGTGTGTGTGTGTGTGTGTGTGTGTGTGTGTGTGTGTGAAATTGAGAATGGGTATGGGGGGGTAAACTTCAGGGAGGATGGCTAGAAAGCACTGGAATGAGAAAAGAGAAGGGGAAATGTGCTGTATTTCTATCTCAATTTAAAAAACTAAACATGTCATTAACTGTTAGTACATTAAAGTATAGAATGTTACTGCATGGTGAAAAACATTTTCATAAGGAAAAAACTATGTCATTTATGTTAATTTAGATTTGAGCAAGGTATTTATTTCCATCACCATGTCTTCTTTTAAGATATCAAAATCATGTGTATGGATATCACTTAAGTAAGACATATTTTTTTTTTTTTTTGGCAAGGTCTCTATTCCTTGGTGTCCTCTCACTCACTATATAGACCAGGCTGGACTTGAACTCACAGAGATCTGTCTGCCTCTGCCTCTTAAGTACTGGATTTAAAATCATGTACCACTATGACTTGCCACTAAGATAGAATCTTAACTTGATAAAAATAAACTTTCAGCAGCTGTTTGTTTTATTAAATTTTTAAATTTTCCATTGTGCTTGTTTCTTGCTGATTTTGCAAAAATCATTTGCTTGACATATTTCCACATTTGTTAGACAATCTCTCTCACATTTGTTAATTTAACAGATATTTATCAGGGTGGAGGATGTTTCTGCTACAAAATTCCTTCCTCCAAGGCTTTATGATTCCTTCTCTGCTATGCTCCTCCCCAGATTCCATACCATTTCTTCTCTTCCTTCTTCCAATCCCTGTCAAAGATCATGTAATTCTGCAATGAGAGATGTTAATCTGTAAACATTTTATTTGTTGCTTAATAGTATTGCACTTTCTATGATAAACTATTTCAAGTGATCAGCCTAACAAAATCCTTAACTCCTTCATGCATTACATGGTTCCTTATTTCTAGTGAACATTGTTCGCTTCCTCCTGCCTAGAGGAAATGAGATGTTTCAGGAAACACAAGTCTGTTTCAAATTTTCTCTCTGAAAAAATCCAGAAGGAAGCTCTTGTTCTTACAATATTGCTTTGAGCTATTTTTTTTTCCTTGTGTGTCTTGCTTTGTGATGTCTATGTGACACTAGATCAGGGATAGAACAGGGAAGAAGGGGTACCAAGTGAAAAAAGAAATGTCTGCGTATTTTCTAGGACTCTTCATTTTTTTCAAAAATAATGCTTTTATGGGCAAGGCAGAAAACAAAAGAAAGTTGGTTCAATGTAATTTTTTTTTGTTTTTACTCTGTTATTGGACCCAGTAAAACATATGCTTTTTCATATGCAGAAGTATTAGTTTAGTTTCAAAATATCAACATTGTGAAATGCATAGGGAATAAGTAGAGTAGACTTCACAGTATTTCTGTCAGGGGTTTCAAGAGAGAAAATATTAGGTTATGAAGGCTCTTACCTAATCAATGAATTGATTGCTTGATTGTTTTGCAGTATTATAGCATTACCTTATGGAGGTGCAACTTAAGTGGTGGGACAATGAGGGGAAATTCGGTCACTGGGGAATGCCTTGGCATATATTAGCACTGATATTTTCCTCTTTAGTTTTCCATTTCTTCCTTGAAGTAAGGTGAAGAAAGTACTCCTGCCCCCATGTTGTTCTATATGATTATAAACAAACATGAAATACCCTCTCTGGAGCCATGGGGCAAAATAAATATTTTCTTCTTTATGTTGTATCTGTGAGTTATTTTGCCACAACTAGAAATGTATCTAACACAGAATATATGGCTACACAATATTCACTTCTAAAATAAGGATTAGCAAACATATTAAAAAATTACTTAGTAATTACTGAAAAAAATCTACCTAATTGTAGGGATATCATATTTGCCATTTATCCAAATAGCATTCACTTCTAGTAAGTATTTTTATGGAGACTGTTAGCAGTTCATGCTGTTTCTTTTCTCGGTTGACTTCTGTTGAATTCTTCAAAAATATCAATGCTATGCTATCAAGACTTCACTTTCTTAGGTACATATAGTTCCTAGAATTATAAACCCAGAGACCTTCTATATTTTGCAATATAAGCTGCTATGATCCTGAATTAAATTTATAAATCATCTAATGGTTTGCTTCTCTTAGATTTTCTATGTAAAGCCAGAGAAAGAAGGTAGTCATGTTATGACTCTTCCTCAATGCACATGACTGGGTCTATGGCTTGCTAAAATTTTATCCTTAAAATGAGTCACCATTATTGACCAAAAATATGACTCTTCCTCCAACTCTCATACAGATAGTGACCCAGAACATGCACCAATACTTTTTTCAAAATCTTATTTAGAAAATACAAAATTTTCCATTTGTTGCCATTATCTATACTCAACAATACTCCCACTGGAAATAGGACATAAATCATAAGGACATTTTATTGAAAAGAAGTATTGATGTTCACTTGGAGCAGGAGATGTACAGAATGAAAGGAGAATCCAAAGGGTGATGTATCTGGACTTTTCAACATCATCTTATTCTTTCTCAAGGGAATCCTTTTGGGGTAAAATAAAGTCAGTGGTACTATTTTTTCCTTTCCTGTCTAGAGCAAGATTTAAAGGATAAATATCATTCTACTTATCATACTAACTTCTTGGGTATGTCCTTCATTCCTGGCAAAGTTTGACACTGGAAATTTTAAGAGAAGGCATATATTTTAAAGGAGTGCTGCCTACACTCAATGCTAACTGAGGGATGAGGAAATATGGCACCCAACTGGTATTCTCAACTACAATCATTCCTCAATTATATACTTCAAAAGACAAGGAAATTGGTATGGAATATATCATGGCACTCTGCCAAGAGAACATGCTCAGTCACAGAGAGGAAGGCATAACAATAGAAGATATCTTACATGACACCCTACTCCAAATCCCTCCATTTTCTTAGGTATTTAATAATTCTGTTGATGTCTGGCACTTCCAAATGCCTCTGACCATCAAGAACCAGAACTCAAATATCCACTTCTGAGTCTCTAGCACAACTGTGATGCCATCCTATTCTTTGATGCAAGACAAGTGCTCCTCCCTCTAAAAGAGGAATCTGGAACACAGGGGAATGTTATACAAGTAAAATCCTCAGTGGTAGACAAATTGTGCAAGGAAAAACTAGGTAGTTATTCCAAACGTCGAGATAAATTTGTTACTGGATTCCAAATGTTAGCTGAAGCCTTTGACCTATCTTGATTAATTATTCATTTAATTTTCATTGCCTACTTTACAACTATAGTGAATAGGTTAATCTTTATGGTCACTAGGAGAGGTCAACTAGACATTGTCTAGAAACACAAACAAAAACCTTCTGTGATATGAAACAATCCCTTTCTCATTACCCAATTATGATTAAAATACTAAACAGAAAATGGTTAGGAGGCAAGTTACCTACCTGTCTTTATTAGGGGAATGAAAAGGGGAGCTACTAATCCAGGCAACTATAACAAAATCAAACAAAGCACCTAAGGAAATGATGAAGATCATACATGTTTCATAGCAGGCTTCAAAAGCCCTTCCATAAATTTATTAATATTTCCTGTACAACTCCTGAGGGAAGAGCCCTTATTGGACCACACTTCATAGCTTCGCCATCCACCAATTCAGGGAAGATGCTACTATAGGTACAACCTTAATGTGATCTAGACAAATTTATGGATTCAGCCTTCTTTGTTTTTAAAATTAGGAACTTAAGGATAGAAAAGGGCATCAATGCTCAGAAAAGAAACGGGGGCATTTATGGCATTCACACTACAGAGTGCCATCATTAATCCATGGGAAGTCTAAACAGAGCCTCAGGAGGTGGCTTGTTTTAATTTTAATAAAATCACATATCAGATAAGTGACTTATAAGACTGATAGCAATAGATAAATATGATTAACTACAGAGGACTAAGGAGAGCCTCACTGAAAAATATTTTAGTAACTTTGAGGAAACCTCAGTAACTGTGGACAATACAGACAAGTATACACAAATTCAAATTCTTACAGATATGAAGGAAACTTATTCTGCTTTAACTGCATTAACATATAAACTATACCTTAGGTTCACAATTATTATTAAAGCAAGTGTTTTACATAACCTTTAGCTTTTACTTCCATAGAACTCCCTTCCCTGTGCATTTCTCATAGTGATCAGATTTTCAATTCATCTCCTAGCAAAAGTCCAGTGACAAAGATTTCTACTACCCAGATGTTTGAAACTCCACCCTGAAAAGATATGACAATCTTTGGGATTCAAATAGAAAATCATATGACTCTTTCTGTTTGGGCAGAAAATCTCAAGCCACACCATCTAGGTGTCTCTTAGTACTAACAGAGGTTTACATCTTTGGGGCATGTTTAGGAGAATGGTATAAAATTTAGATGATCTTTCTGCTGATATCCAGAAGTTCCCCCATGGTTTCTAAGATTACCATTATTTGACTGAGTGTTTGACCCTCCAGATGCTGACTTGGTATAATTTTATTAGCTTCTTTCAGAGGCAGGATTGTTGTTATTGTTGCTACTTTTAAACATCAGGGCCACCCCTTAGCTGTCCTATCTACTTTTGGGGACATGTGTACTTTTATTCTTGGCTCTGGACTTAACCACTGAGAATATACATCTGTGGTGATTCCCTCTGTTCCTTCTATACACAGAGAAGATTTGTTATTTCTTGTATATCAAGTGTTAGGCTAGCCTTAGAGCCAATTTTTGAGACTTGAGTGATCCCTTTAAAATTAGCTGTCTATTCCAAAGTTCGTCTTGAGAACTTCATTAACTGAATAGTGGTGTTTAAATAATATTCTGAAATTTACAATTCAGATCTAGCATAACCCTGACATTCCAGAAACACACCTATGGATTGTTCAATGTTTTCAAGACGTTAAGTTGCAGACAGCCCATCTATGGCTGGGAGTCACTTATTTTGTTACTGAGCAGAAGAGGTGTCCCAAATAGGTTACGTTTGGGAGAGGGATTGTGGGATTCCTTTAACATTTTGTATCTCGTTGAGGACAGGCAATTTAAACTTTGATAGTTATTTCTGAATTATGTCATAATGTAGATATTTTCCTTTTCATTAAACCATTATTCACCTGCTACTGAGTCATCAAATTTCCTTTCTGCCTGCACAGTGAGCAGACTTAACTTCCTATATGAGAAACTTGTCTAGAGACTTGTTCCAGTTCTTATTACTTACAGAACACCAACACTAGTTACTGATTCAACTGTGATTTAATTTCAACATCACTCATGAAAATTTTAGAAAATGCTATCTTCTTCCCCTGTTCCCTATTCCTTGACATAATTCCTGACATACCCAAAAGTCAGCCCAACCCAAACTTACACTAGGACAAGCCCACCTAAGTGGCAACCCTAACTTCCCACATTAGTGTGGCCATTGCTCTTCTGGACTCATGTGAGATGCTAAGAGATATCTTGTGTTACAATGACAAGACAATAAGACTCAATTGAAATAATCAAGAACCTCTCCTTTGATCAGAAAGGGCTTGACAGCAAAGAATTAACTATGTAGAGAAACAACCTTGGAACTATGAAGGCTAATCATTTTGCCTGTGTCCCCAGTATAGTTTTTAACAATTACCAAAACAGTTTTCTTTAAACTATGTATAGAAAAATATAAAAATATCTCAATTATTATTAAAGCCTCCAACCTTGGATCTATGAAGGCTAATCATCTTGCCTGAATCCCCAATGTAGTTCTTAACAATTACCAAAACAGTTTGCTTTAAATTGATGTATGCAAAAATACAAAAATGTCTCAATTATTATCAAAGCCTACAATTCACAAAGACTCAAGTGATTTAGCAGACAAAAGGCTTACTTTACACCACCTGTTGACCCTTTAGAACAGGTAACAGTTCTCTAGATTATATAACACCAGATGTTTCAATGGCTCAGAAAAATGTTTCCCTAAAACAGTCATTCTTATAAAACAAGAAGGTTTTTTGTTTGTTTGTTTGTTTGTTTGTTTGTTTGTTGTTTGTTTTGTGTGTGTGTGCATTGACCCTTTGAGAATAGCTCTAAATAGACTGCTTGGGGCAGGTGAGTTGGCAGTCTAGGGAAGTTTGTTAAGTAACTAACAACTATTGTCAAGGGAGACTGCCAAGCATCTCAGAACAACAGCGTAGGGTCTGGCGCAGACTCACAATAAATAAGATTCCCTTGCAAGATAAGTTACTTAAAATAGGAGTCCTAATATCTGCAATCTGGAGATAGTTGCAGGACTGAAAGTATCCATGCTTATACTTTAAAGAAGACAGTGATTTATATACTAACAAATTTGGCTTTCCAACAAAATGTCAAACATGCTCTCCAATAAATAAATTTATCCCAAAATTGAGTGAAAGCATATATTTTAGCCTTTGCCTGTAAAATTAGACACTATTAGTTTTCCATGATTACTACTGACACCATTTCTAATCAAAATTCTCACACAATTTATATCTTCCAGGGTCAAGCATGTCCAATTAAGCATGGTTCTTCAGGAATACTGAATAATGACTACAAAATCAATGAAGCAGAATACTGTGGATGCAAACCACATTCAACTAAGGAAAAGAAAAAATAACAACAACAACACCAAAACAACTCATTCCATTACTTCTCTATAGTTATGCATAGGCATTAATGGTTATTTTATGCTGAGAAATGGTCAAATTTTCAAGCAATAAAAAGCACAAACTTTACCTAGTATACTCTCTGATCACTGTCCTTGCCTACATCATCAGACTCTTTGAGTTGAATCAAAAGCATCTTTCATTTTCTTCCTGATTCCATTTTTTTCTCCTTGCTTTATTAACACAGCCCATGGTGATTCTGCCATAATGCAAATCTTATTTTGTTCAATGAATATTTGTGGCTGTACATTGCTAACTTTATGATATTAGATCCTTTAATTTTACATGTATGGCTTCTCAAATCATTGACCACCACATATCAATTTTTCTTTCTCATAAAATATTAAAAATGTCATTTAAATGCTTTATTGTTTAAGTTAGGAAATGTCACAGATTTCTATTGAATGGAATATTATGTTTATTAGATGAATAGGTTTGCAGTACTGATAATAATGAACAGTAATATCATTCATATATTCTGATTATCTCATCCATGACAGATAGATTGAATGTTTATCTCATGTAAGAAATTATGAACATGAATTATAGGAGAAAAATGATATCTCTTTAGACTACTGAAAAAAATAAAATTATCCTTCAACTTAGAATATTTTAATCATTGAATCTATTATATATTATATTTTTTAACTTGTGATTGTTGCATTTTGAAGTAATATCTTTACTTCAAAATGGCAAAAAGTGACACAGACCCATGTTCACAAATTTTAGCATCTTATACACACAAAGGTATTTTTAAAATTTTTATTGCAGGTATACTTTAACTGTATCGAACAAAAAGAAATGACAGAAAGTTTACTCCAGATTGCAATTTATAATCATAACACACTTTGTAAGAATTATCAAAAAAAAGTTGTCAATAGTAGAGATGTAACACACATGGATATTGCTTCAGGGTATTTTTTTTTCTCTCAGTGACATCCAATATGGTGAATTTATTTCTAACATCATTGTTGCAATTCATTAAAATGGCTGAAAAATTTAGATTTAACCATAAAACACCCAACATTTATGTGCTTTGATAGCCAGTAAGAACTCCATAAAATTAAAAAGTGTAATGCATGGGGCAGTGGGTGGGAGCACTGTCCTGTTTTCAGAAAGACTTTGAAATTCTCATAGATTTACTACATTGTAGCTTTAATTTGCTTCATGTACCTAACACAAATGAATAGGAATTAATTAATTTAAAAGTTTTAAGTAATGACTAAAAGATGAGATGGAGTTTTACTTATAGCTGATATATGAGGACAGGGAAATAGTAAGAAATTTTTTGATTTTTACCAAAAGAAATACGTGTCAAAATTGAATGATTTAGGGACAAACAATAACTATAATAAACTTAAAAAAAATCTCAGAAATTTATGTCATCATGATTCTCAATTACAATTGGAGAACAGGGTCATAATGTACAATACATGCTATAGGAATCAGTTAAAATGTCAGATAGGTATATAAATGGCATACTGGTATATACTATTGCATAGAATTAATACATGCCAATAAAAAGAAAGAAGAGATATATTGAACATATGTTTTTTAAGAGCCTGCAATAAACCATGACCAGGAACCAATAGGGAGATCTGTAGCTAAGGCAGTAAGTTGGTTAGTGTAATTATAATGGCACCTGATTAAGCTCCTGGAATTCATGGCATTGAGGAGGGCGACTTTCTCTATTTTCTCCTCCCACCAGTTGACCTTATTAGTTCTCTTTGAAAATAGTCATTAGGAGAGGCAAAAATGGTTACTTCTCCAAAGGCATTATTCACAATGTTTTCTCCCAACACAGCTACTTGATAACAGAACAATTTCGAAAAAAGTTTGCATTTATGCTGATGCATAATAGGAAGATGAAAATGACTTAAAAGAGTTTTTCTACAATTTAAAAAATGTAAAACATAGGGAGAGATTATAATAGATGTTAATGGAGGTCCTTGCATGATGCAGAGTCTGTTAGTTCCTACCAAATATGGCAAATAGGCATTTGACTTATACAAACAAAGTCATACTTTTTTTTATTATGTCATTCACATAAAAATTTAAAATATTTCCTGGTTTCTATCATAGCATTATGGTTTAGTTTTTCCTTAGTGAATAAACAAATTCATTTGAAATATGCCTTATCCTGATTTCTTGGTTTTTGAACGTCAACTCCAGTGACAGTTTTAGTCTGAAGTAGCTGAAATTTTTCACTAAAATTTTCTGATAGAATTTTATGCATAGTGAAAAGTAAGCATTTATCACCCTTCCTCATTGCATTAGAGCATCCCAAATACCATCCTACTTTATCTTTCGTGATATGTACTCTTCAACTGGCTCTAAGCTTTAAGTATCATTACACCCGTTGGATAGTCTCAAAGTAGAGGGTTGAAAGGTCACTATTTCTCATTGTGGCTGTCATCCTGTTCTAAATAACATCAACTCACAATGTTTGTGATATTAGAATTTAGAGAATGAATTTTCCTTTTTGGGAGTGGGGCTTTAGGAATGAGATCATTAAATGCTTTCCATACTATTTTTCTGAAATTATATGTTCTTCTTTCTAGACATACTGAATTTTGTTTCAAAGGTGGTATGTATTATGTCATGCAAACATGCCTCATATGTTTTGTTCCAGCAAGTTTCTATAAAGACCCAATGTCTGTGGAACTACTTTCTGAGGTAAGGGGATAGAATTTCAAGTTATAAATTATGGACTGACAGAATTTGGACCATAACTCCTAATATACATATCATTTCTATTGCTAAATTGTAGCTGCCTTTTTAATGTACAGGATATCTTCATTGTAAATGAAAATATGTGATTCTTTTTGCTTATATCACAATTATTTACATTCCTGTATTGAAAAAATCCTGTTTATAATTTTGTAATATTTTTGCAATCTTCTGACAAGATATTTAGGCAATCATACTAACCATGAGTTTGTGCATATTTAAAATAACACTTCATCCATGCACAGTTAATAGCTATGTGTATCCAACTTCTGCTTGTTGCTAGTAATTCTAATATACATCTAAGTTAGAAAACTATGGACAAATATAATGCAGCTTCCGTGTGTTGATTTCTACTCAGCTTCATGCATAGTCTTGGAGGCACATTTTAAGACATTAGTATTCTGTTATTATGAAACTCTTCTGTATTTTCCATTTTATTCTTAATACCTTTGGCTTTAGAGAAAGTGGTACTCTTGTTTACAATGTAGCCGATGTGTTTGCAGTGCAATTTTCTATTTTGAATTCTACTCAAAACTGGTATATTTGATGTCTTTAGTTATATGGATTTGAGGAGTATCCTTGTGTAAGGCATTTGCTGTTTCTAGAACTAAATTTCCTATCAAATATTGTGTTTATTTTACTATAGTGGACATTTAAAGATATAATATATATGTACAATTTTATATGTCTGAAATGGATCATTGGGATAAAAAAATCACCATGGTTTGAGTAGATGATCCATAATTCATCATTTTCAGATAACATTGATTAGAATGTTGTATAAGGTCAGACATGGTTTCCATTTACATGTTTTAAGTAGAAGGCATGGTGCTTTTTTTTATATTCCATATATAGTTTTTAACTCTAAACTTGTATTCATATGAAATGAAAATGATCATATTTTAACTGAGCTTTGATATACAAGCATCCACAAATGATCCTAAGATCATTAGGAAATATCCTATGATGGGCATCATTACTGTGGGAAAAAAAAATGTTTTTATTTCATCCTAGCATCTACATTATATATCTATGCACCAAATGTTCATTTTTAATGAACATTTAAACCTCTCTGCCTCAATATGATGGGTTCAGTAGGAGAGAAATTTTTTAGATGCTTAATTTGGTTATGTCCTGGATTTGGGGGGCCTATAACTGTGATTAATGCTCTTAAGAAAAAGGATTGAATTGTTTTGCTCTCATGGTATGTGTGAACTTAAGTGAAATGCAATGAAAAAGCACACATTTGCAAGTAAAGTAAATGACTTCACTAAACTTGACAGTGATGGTGCCTTGAGTTTCTAATTCTCAGCTTTCAAAACATGAGATGTGATTTTCTACTGTTTAAGTCATTGAATGTATGGGATTCTTTCTTAGCTGAACCAGCTATCACTGGCCTATGACTCTGAACTTTATGTCAATCAAGCAAGAATTTTGGATTTTTGGTAGTACTGCTATCTCATTTGCTTAGTCATTAATTCTTAGGTATTAGAATATATTCCTAAATACAAATTGAATAATGCAATCATTGGGTGCACAAATATTTTGTTCCTATGGTATCTATACAAAAGTAAACATTCTTGTAACCCTAAAGAAAACGGCACATTGACTACTTTGGTTTTTTGCCACTAACTTTTTGCACTCTTTAGTGACAATTGAATACTGGCTCCTTTACACTATGTTCTTCCTTCTCTATGCATTTTGCAATTTTCGAAGTTATAAGAGTGTGCTGTTCCATTCATCTGAATTGGGCAGAAATGCTACTGACACACTTCTTAGTGATAAGTATGCCTACATCAGCACCTCTCTCAAAGCCATGACAATATTGTGTGGAGCATGGTTTTCTGTTGTCTGAATTTATAATCTTAGCATTTTGATTTTAAACATATTTGAACCTCTAATTCTCCTAAATCTTTTAATCTTTTCCCAAAATATCTGGGAGAGGATACGTGGCATTTTAAATTCATTTCACACTGAACATCGCCTATTCAATGTATTCATACTATGCTTTAGTGATTTTCAACATTGGCATTATTATTTTCAGTGTTTGGGTGTAGGGAAGTATATACTGACGCAAGATGTGTGTATTGATAGCTCAGTGTGGTGAGTAATCTGTCAGATAATATCAATTATTAGCCATCTCCATAAATAAGCATTCAGGTAATTCTAAATCCAAACTCTTACAATGACATGACTCATAAATTTCAGGTCAGGGTCAATTTAATCCCACAAAAATGTTGAAAGTGAAGATTTATGCATAGAATGAATGTCATATTAATCTGAACCTAGCTATAATGTGGCAAATGTTTTGTGCCTTCATAATAGATGGAAGGTACTTCTATTCAATAAGTACTCACTTATAAAACACAGTGTCTTTCTTTGTTGATAAAGTATTCCCAGAGGTTCAAGGACTATGTGTTTCTTCCATTATATGGTTGATCTTTGTACTTGTTGAAGCTTCTTTGGAACTTACCAACTCCAATCTGTTCTCAGGATTCCAGAACTAGCTAATGTTTATAAGTAATACATTTCTGATCTCACATCAATAAAGTGCTGAGAGCGGCCCAACATGCCTTAAGCGAGAACAACTTGTCTTCAGTCCAAAAGAAGCAGTGTTTAACTCTCATCAGGGGACATTCCAAAAGTTCATCACATGTAAATGCTGTGAGGCATCAATAATGAGGGATAGAGGCTGTAAATCCATAATATAACACTTGCTTGCAATGTCTACATATTTTATATGTCTTACAAGGTTCAGTTTTATCCCAGACAAAGTTAGGATATTGAAATTTAAAACAGTATTTCTTTACTTTTTTTAAAGATTATGATCTAACATCATATCTCTCTTTCCTTTCCTCTTTCCAAAACCTCCCATTAACCCTCTTACCACTTTTTCAAATTTGTGGCCTCTTTTTTTTCATTAATTGATGTTACACACATATATTTATATGCATATACATTCCTAAACACATAAAAACAACCTGTTCAATCTATGCGATATTTGTAAATATGTTTTCAAGTTTGAAGATTTGATATTAAATAGACAATCGCTGTACCTATAATATTATAGTTGTGTCTCAAGATGCATGCCAAATGGTTCTAGGACATTGTACAAATACCAGAATCTGAAATACCTCTTATAAAATGATATATTATTTGAAGAAAATGATTGTGCAGAATTTTATGTATTTTAATTGACCTCGAATTTACTTGTAAAACAAATAAAATGCAAATGCAATGTCATTGTTGTGATACTATGTTTTTTAGAGACTGATAATTTTTCAATATTTCCACATGGTCAGGAGAGATGAAATGCTGAAACATTCGAATATTAATTCTAAGAGATACATAAAGCAAAGCTCTCAAAAGCATCTGTTCTGAAGCTTTAAAGCTTCAACTAGTTATTCAACTAATCTGTATTATATCTTTTCTCATATATTTCTAGATAAGAAATATGTAACTATATATGTGAGCTACCAATAAAAATGTGCTGGCATACATATACACATTTATTTAGATAAAGTAATTTGGTGTCATTAACATTTATTAAATTCATAGAGCTCTTTTGAATGTCCGACAAAAAGGTTTTTTAAAAATATGTTGTACGATAATTTGGAATAAAAGATGGTTTATAATAGTTAAGCCATTCCAAAATGACAGTGAATACAGCAAGGAAGAGAAGAATATTTCCCAGACCCATGATCAACACAAATAAGCCAACTGTATCTAACATAGATTTTTCTAGTAACTATCTGCTATAAGTATATATTTACTGTGTACTTACTGTCCTCTGGAAATACATCAGAGGCAGCCAAAATGAGTCAGCTTAGAAATCAATTACATCACATTTTCTGGTACCAGAAGGAGCAAATGTGCTCAGCTCCTAAGATATTGATGTTTGTATCAGCAATAGCGTAAATGCATTTTACTTGAAATGTAGAAGCTGCCAATAGGTGTTATTAAAGTACATCAGTTATCGTGGTGGCACAAACTTGCAATTCTGGAATTTGAGAAATTAATGAAGGAGTACTTCAGGACATTTAAGGCTAGACTGGACTACCTAATGAGACCATGTCTTAAAGATACAAACAAAACCCAACAGACTTCCTCAGGTAGATATAATGGAAACTTTCTTCTCTCTTTCCTTACCAAATATAACATCATATAGGTCAGGAGCACAACCAGGGAGATGAGATTTCATTGGCTTCTCCTGTGCTACCAATGACTTGTATCACTTCCAATGAAACCTGTGAAAGTATATAATGTCTGCCACATGTCGCTACATTTTTCATTTGTTGTAAGGATTCTATTATGAATTTCATCAACATTCACTCCAATCTAAAAAGTCCATGTATTCTCCCATTATGCATCCCTACAATTAAAATTCATGATACATACATTTTTGATAAATATTAATATTGAACTTTTTTTATTTTAAAAAGTAGGAACTTCAGGGCATTGCTTTGTCCCCTCCTCTTCAGTCCTTATTTTCATGCCACATCTAGCAGTCTGTCTTTATTTGACTTACTTCTTACACTGTTGAAAGCCGATGTTCTTGATGATTCCCTGATAACACACACACATACATACACACACACACACACACACACACACACACACACACACACACACACACCAGTGTTTTATGTGAGGTGGAGTAGAGAATTTACAGATGGATTAATTAAGTAGATGATGGAACCATTACTGTTATGCAGAATCATAGAGACAGGTACATATTAGAGGAAGCCAGGAAAAACAACTACATTTTGGATACATTAATGTGACTTTATTAAATAGCCATCATACAAAAGAGCTTGAAGACTGAATGGGAAGAAAATGATGGAACTACAAATTGATAATTATTTTCAGGAAAAACATTGTTAATTGTATCATGGAAAAATTATCCACATTAGTGCAGTACAAACCCTACCTCTCTATATAGTCTCTGATTCACAGAAGAGTTTTACTTGAAGAAGAAAGGGCTTAAGAGCCAAAACAAACCCCCACAAATTTAAAGGTCAGAAGCTTCTGAAAAGAAGCAAATGCAGTATTCACTCAAGATGAGATTTAGCTTAGAGTGCACTGAATTGTTTAAGTGAAAAGTAGCACAAAAATGTCAGATTCTTCTTAAAAATATCACCAGGGTCAGGAAATAAGTGCATAGAAAGCCGGGGTAGCACTTAGATATATAACCCAGGAATTTGAAATACCACTTCCAGCCAGGCAGCTACTTACTTTTAGAAGCTACATAAATTATATTTTGGCTGTTTTTAATGACTGGTATCATTTCATACTGTTATGTTTTCAGGTATACTATCAATAGTTGTCCACAGAACCCTAGTGAATCTTCCATTTTATACTGCTAAAGGTTTTTTGTTTGTTTGTTTTTAAACTTTCTTTTCACTTATGGGTAAGTGCATACATGCATGCACCTTCAACTTCAGATGCTGGGAACTGAACCTAGGATTTCTGAAAAAAAAAAATACTCTTAACTACTGAGCCATCTAACACAACATATATCACCGCTGGCTTTCTCTGGAGCTATTATATAAGTAGCTAATAAGAAAAAAAAAACTTGATTTTAGCATCCTAATGTTTGAAATGGCACTAAGCCACAATATTTGTTTAAAGAGAGAATACACAAGAATGATAGCAGTGACATTTGGGAGGGTGACAGAAACCATGAGGATAAAATTATTTTTATCACAGCTTTTTATCTATGGCTGATCCTGTGACTATTGAGGCACCTAAGTTTTGCAATCTCATCTGTTTGAGTGGATTAAATCACACTGCCAGCACTGTCTGCCTTGAATAAAGACAGCTACAATGCTACTTAAAGCTGCTGGCATAAATCATAACCTACTAATAGGCTTCCTCACATTCACCTACCTGCCTCTGAAATTCAAATTATCCAATTTTGTTGTTATTCTACAGAGGATCGCTGGACTAGTAAACCTTCAGTTGGTATTAATTGCATCCCTAATGTGTCAGAAACTACAGTTTCAGGAGCAACTTGCAATCTTGTCAGAATGCCTGCTTTACAAAGTTGAGTTTTTTCCCTTCAGATTGTTAGTTATTGATCAAATGCCATAGACAACTGGAGTTTAAATTTACTACTCATTTATCTTATGCGGTTTCTCTTTACTGTACAGGAGAGATAAAACACCAATAGCATTCAGAATAACAGCTCTTGGCAGAGCTAACGGTGTTGGGATACAAATAGCCCGAAGTTCCATGCACTAGCGCCCTGGTACAGGCACTCTTTAAATGTCTCATTACTGCTTATTCCATTTACTAAACAGATTCATTTGTACCCAATCATTCACTGTTTATGAAGGCATGTCTGTTTTTCTGTAAGGCCAGTTTATGTCAGAACAGACACACATGCAGGGGAGAACATCTTCTCGGCACATGGGAAGAAAAAGTCAAGAAGCATTCAGTACTTAGACCATTGTTAGATGTAGACTAAGGCTATGAGTACTTGGACGTTTTCAATATCGTAGACTATCACATCTTTGCTGCTGCTGTCATTTCTCTATTGTTTTGAGATAGGATCTCTCTCAATTGCTCCAATTGCTCACAAGGCCTGGTTGTTCCTGCTCCACCAGACCCCCAGTGCTGGGAATGCAGGTGTATAACTCCACACTCAGATCATTTATTTCCCAAACATTTTGCTGTTATATAAAAATGTATTTAATTAACTTGTCTATAAACCTTCAGCAACAAACAAAATGAAAAGCTTCTCTCTCCTTATCTCTCTGGACACAGATAGCTCTCCATCCTAACAGAAAGAGCACATCTTTTCTTTTTCCCTCTTTCTGCTATACAGATATTTGTCTGAATTTTAAGCGACCAATACCATCATGGCTCTAGATGTGCTGTGAGTCCCATGCTCTGTCTCCTCTGCTTGTGTGCTCTGCATTCCATATGTCATCTTCCAGTATGAGGTGGTCTCCAATTTACTAATTATAAATGCTCGTGAGCTTTCAAAGTTCCTAAAGCCCTGCTGCTATGCCAGGCATAATAGTGAGTGTTTGCAAGCTGATGCAATTGAGTAGTCTGATGTTAATTTCTTTGTTTTGGGAATCAGGAGCTATGGAACAATCTAGACACAGGAATTATGTACTAAGGAAAATGATGGAGAAGAGGGATAGATAGAGAGTGTAAGGGAAAACTTCAACTATGAAGACTGACCAAATAACAGAAAAAGCACACTACTGTCATGCTAGTTTTCCTGTGTAGCCCTCCTGAACGAATCGCAGGCTTATCTTGATAGGGTTTCATTGGGGTGCTTACAGCCCCAAAATCTTTGTCCTTTAAAGTAACCAGGAAAGAGAGCACAAGGAGCTCGTGGAAATTCTAAATTGTAAAATTATAATATAAAAGTTTCACCAGAGAATCTCAACAGTAAATATAACTGAAAAGAGAAAGAGCTTTCGAGCTTTAAGAGAAAGAGGGACATTTAGGTAAGTTAATGAAACTTAAGTGAATAAAATTTGACATTCGATAACAAATGAGTTGAGGTGCAAAAAGAAAAATGCTTATACTTTGCAGGGTCCATTGGGGGATGTTGGTGGGAAGTCCTGGCACAGGGGTCATCCTTGTTGTCCTGCAAATAAGGCAGCAATGCTCTGTGCATACACAAAAAGAAAAAAGCCTAAGGAACTAAAGGAAATTGACTTCCAGGTGGCATGAATATAATTGTACCTATTTAAAAGAAATAACCAGTAAGATTAATAAGGTAAAACCTGAACTTCGTTTTAAGTTAAAGAAAAAGGAAAATGAATTGAAGTAGCAAAGTTACAAAATCCTCATCTTACTTTTTTACTCCTATATATCAGTGGAGGGTGTTTATAGATTTTTGAATACCAAGTGTACATGTAAATGCTCCCGGTTAATCAAGAGTTTCTGTAGTATTATCTATGCTTTTAGCTTTGTCTGATCTTCTGTGAAATTCTACATGAATTTTGGTATACATCTATTATGGAAGACAATTTTGTACACAGAATTAGATACGGTCAATACAAATGACTTTAAACTTCTTATCCCTTGCCCTATCAAGTGACATGGCACATTTTAGGAAACATGTTATCTGTTTACCAGTTAATCTGTACAAATAATGGTTTCATCTTGTGTATTAGGTCTCTTTGAGAAGAAATACAACTAGAAAAGGCACACATATCATCTGCTTTTCCATCTTACATGTAGGAGGAACCGGTCCTACAATTGTGGCTGCTCAACAAAGCTTTGATTGTCAACTACTTGAACATATAAGATTACCTTGGACATAATATCTGTTGCATTATCAAACTGTTATTTTAGAACTTTCAGTTTTCATTATGTTCTATTAGGAAAGTACTGTTAATCTTTTAGTCTTAGCAAAACACTCCCATCTGTGGTATTCAAATGTCTGTGAGAGTCCCAGGAATTTTTGGACAATTTTGATCAGCATTTACTGATCTTTCTGAGAGAGAGAGAGAGAGAGAGAGAGAGAGAGAGAGAGAGAGAGAGAGAGAGAGAGAGAGAGAGAGAGAGAGACAGAGAGAGAGAGAGACAGAGAGAGAGACAGAGAGATTCAAAAACATGAAATAAATGAAGAAGCATAGTGCATTGGCTAGCCCATTGTGTCTACTATCACTTTAAACTCTCAGCAACCTGTCCCAGAGTGCTTATAGTTAAAAATTATCAATGTGGTCACCAGCATTGAAAACATATGTACAAATAACACTACACAGACTGAGCAAGTTTTATTTACATATTTAAGAATATATATGTGTAACAAAAATTAATGGGAAAAAAGGACATACATTTGAAAGTGAGTAAGTTTCGGAAATGGAAAAGTTTGGAAAGACAATGATAAAATTATAAAAATAACAAAAGCTTCAATGCAAGAACCAGGCACTTGTAGTGAGTAGATTTAAGGATATATAAGGCAGGTTCATCCTATACAATCATACTACTATGATCGAGTCAGGTAATACATAATCACAGAAGCTGGTGTAGAAATGGAAGTGGCTGGCATTGGGAAAAGATGAGCCAGTCCAAGGAAGATAGCATTCACAAGGAGAATTACTGGCCACAACTGGTTTGAGCCATAACGATGTGTAGGGTTTGGCACCTGAATATGTGAAGAGGATAATATGGGTTTAGGAATTTGGGAAGGCTTTAATTTGAAGCAAATAGATAATCAGTATGGGGATATATATACACTATTGTTCTACAGCACAGAATAGAGAAGCATTTACATCATTTGAGGAAATTGAAAATGTAACATGATGGTTATGGTGAAATTTGTTGTTATGGAGACAAGTTATTGCTATGCAGCCCTGGCTGGTCTAGCATTTGCTGTGTAGACCAGACTGCCCTCCTGCCCCTGCATTCAGAGAGAGTAAATGTTCGCCACCACATCTAGCTATTTTTTTTTAAATGACCAACAAGGCAAGTGCTCAATAAAATCAAATTTCCTAACAATTCCTCTAATAACATGTTTCCATTAGTTTACTTTATTTCCTCAGATAAAAGCCAAAACAATGTCCTCTATAAAGATAATATTTTATTCTCTTTATGTGATCATGAAGCACCTCCTGCAACAAGCGTGCCTCTCAAGTACTCTTAATGGCACTTGGCACTTAACAGAATTCGTGTTTCCATGTTGGCCGAAAGTCATGCTCCATTTTCACAACCTCTTTATTAATAATCACTGTGTATCTCAAGAGACAACTCCTCATACCTGTGTTTTTAAAAAGCTAATGGCTTTTTCATCTACTGCACAAGCAACTCATTTAGAAGGAAAAAGCTATCTGATTGTTTCAGCCACTTTAAATTAAATTGAAATGCCTTTATATGAACCCCAGAGTGAATGTGCTATAAAAGATTAAGAAACCCAGCCACTAAGTATGGGGATAATTTGAAGAAATGGAGTTTTACCCTTTGATGTCCATTCATCAGATTTTTTAATCTACTTTTTTGCCTTTGAATCTGATGATTGCATGATTCTTCATTTTATATAATTCATTTTATTTTCTTTATGTTTCCAAAGCAATTTTTCATTAGGTAATACTGGTAAGTGAAAATATGTAACCAGTTGTGTGATTAGTACAAAATTAATTCATTATTTGATAAAATTGGAGATGTTTTACAATATAGCTCCATGGGTCAGTCATTTAGCACCTGTATTTGTTAAACTAAAACTGAAAAAAGAATATTAAAATCTCCACAACTTTCCCTGGAATTTATTCACTGTATTTTGTAGAATCATTAATTATTTTGGAGTGTTCTAAAAACTGAGAAACACATAAATTTTACATGTGAAGAGGAGGAAAAATTGTAATTTTTAAAAAGTTGTTTTTATGTCTTATAAAATAATCATTAACATCCTGAACCATGACAGTAACATTTGCAGCTACAACACTAATAACACTGACACATAGGCCTGTATATTCTGAGTATTTCATAAGCATTACTAGGAAACAGTGACTCACAGTCTTTAATCTCCTTAGGAAGCTTCTACCATTTGCAAATCATAGAGATATGTCCACGATCACAGATATGTAACCAACAACCCACACTCAACTATCAATTACCCACATACCTTTTCTGTTGTACTACTTTCAAGGTGAATCATATTCCTGTTTCATGCAGAGATAGTGAAATGTATATAGCCATGAAAATTCCAATTTAAGTTTCTAATATTTCCATGCTAATATTTTATTAGTGTACATTTTAATACTCAATTTGAGATTACAGACAGTTTTCCCATATAATTTGTGCTTATTGGCATACCTGTTGGCACAATAATGCTAAAACAAATAACTTCCGAAGCCTGAATTGATTAATTGTTTGAAATATCTTTCAAAACATAGGTTTTATTTATTCATTAAACAAAATCAGGCAAATAAGCACACCAATCTTTTAATTAGCATATATTGTACATATTGCCATAGAATATTATCAAGGTGTAATTATTTATAAAGTAGTATTAAAGAACATGTACAAAATGTTTGTTTTTATCCACATGGGTTATTTCTTAAAGAGTCCTACATTTACCATATATAAAACTGTTTTTAGTTAATGTCTAGCATTATTTTTATTTGTTTGTTTGTTTTATATTTTTAAGCAAAGCATTTGAGGTTTTTTTTTTCTTGTTATTTTGTTGGATAAATATAAAAATGACAATTTATTCTGTGGGTTTTTTAAAATTATTTTCCATGTATCACTGTTAAGGCCTTTACAAATTCTCAGAATTCTTCTGTTTTTTTTTTTCTTTTCATTTTGTTATTGTTAATGATTCATAACATAGAAATTCACACAGTGTTTTGATCAGATTTCCTACCAGGGATCTCTCCCAGATCCCCACTTTCCTACTTGCCCCAGCTTTGTGTTTTATTAATTTTCTATTTGCTTATTTTCAACTGATCAAATCCAGTTGTGCAGCAAACCATATAGTCTGTGATGTGTGGCCTTCGACGGGATCCTGGTTGACTACATGGGCACTACACTCTAACAACAAACTGTCTCTTCTTCTAGTAACAGAATCTGGCTGCAATACTGGCCAGAAAGAGTATATTCTCACCTGAAGGCTCTCATGAGAACTACTCCACCTCCAAGTTAACTTACATGTTTGAAACAATTTAGTACTTTCAGCAATATTACCAAGGATCTGAGCTTTCTATGCATAGAGACGTACTTCATCTCCAAGAGACTGTGTGGTGTTCCTGCCATGTTACTTTCCCAAAAAAAGATGGTCATTTCAAAGTTTCCAGGAAGAACCTACTCTGTTTGTCACTTTAGCCCTATTGTAGCTGTGTGAGTCACGGGTGTGTGGGTTCATGAGAATCCGTGGAATGAAGACACAGAGGCATCTTAAGAATGAATCTAGCATCTCATGGCTGCAGGGGGGTCCAGCCTCGAAGGACTGAACCATGAGCCCTTTCCCTAGGGCAGTTTTATTTCTCTCCAATACAATTTAGCCAGTTATTTTCCATATGCTCAAAACAACCTGAAAGGGGCTCCCAACAATACAATGCCAAGTGCAAATCCCTAGATTTCTCAGGTACCATGGTTTCCGGGTTCCTGAATCAAGTTTTGCGTAGGTGTATCCTTGGGAAACTCCAAGACAGGATTCACATAGAGGGCAACAAGGGAAACAAAAGGTGTCTGCTAAACAAAAGATGGATTAGAGCTAGGAGCTACTCTCTGGAGCCAGGATAGGTGCAGCTCAGTGGGAATGCACCACACCCTGTTCTGTTTGTAAGAGTTAAATCAGAAGTGGATCAGTGGTTGGAATATAAAATGAATAAAAATGTTAAAACAAAACAAAACAAGTTAAATCAGAGATCTGAAGAGCTACACTTCAGTATCTCTATCACTGTTTTTAAGGACTTTCTTCAATAGCTTCCCGTCAGGACACTACCTTCCTTCCTTCCTTCCTTCTTTCCTTTCTTCCTTCCTTCCTTCCTTTCTTCCTTTCTTCCTTTCTTCCTTCCTTCCTTCCTTTCTTCCTTCCTTCCTTTCCCTTCTGGAGGAGGGGTATCACAAAGCTTTCAATGGTTCATTCTCAGTTACGAATCTGCAGTCATCGATAGCACTGCAAAAACAGCAGCCTTGGCCATAGCAGCCAGTGGAAGCATGGATCATGGACTTCCATGGGGTTTCTGGTGGCACCATTGATCATGGTCATCAACATGGTTTCTGGTGGCAGCTGGGATGACGTCTGTTGGGGTTGTGGGTGGGAAGAACTCAATACTCTTTAAGGTGCTGGACACTGATCATTTGTCCATGCTCCAATGAGTATATGAGCAACACAAATTGGACATTTTTCTGAAAGGGGGCATGGTAGCGTGGAAGGGTGAACTTAGGAGGAATGGGAAGTGACTGTGACTAAAGTGCATTGTACAAAATTCCCAAATAATTAATAAAAATATTATGCTGGGGGGATTTTAAATCACAGGTCTAATCCCTGTAATGGTGTGAACAATGAAAGACATAGATCACGTGTTGCTGCCTTACTGTTGTAGTTCGTTTTGATAAGCATAAATAAATAGTCCTTACAAAGCAACCTGCTCCCCTAAGCTTTCTTTCCCTCAAACCCAGAAATCCACAATGATACATCCTCTGTAGACTGCTGGCAGTGGTCGAGAGAAAGCCTGATCTGACCTAGTCTGGTGATCAGATGGCCAAACACCCTAACTGTTGAGCTGGAACTCTCATCCAATCACTAATGGAAGTGGATGCAGAGATCTTTGGCCAAGCCGCAGGTGGAGCTCCAGGAGTCCAATAGTTGAGAAAGAGGAGGGGCTGTAAGAGCATGAATTGTTGAGCCCAAGATTGGAAAAGCACGGGGACAAATAGCCAAACGAATGGAAGCACATGAATTATGAACCAAAGGCTGTGGAGCCCCCAGCTGGATCAGGCCCTTCTGGATAAGTGAGACAATTGAATAGCTTGAACTGTTTGGGAGGCATCCAAACTGTGGGACCAGGACCTGACCTTAGTGCATGAGCTGGCTGTTTGGAACCTTGGGCTTACACAGGGACACTTTGCTCAGCCTGGAAGGAGGGGACAGGACCTGCCTGTACTGAATCCACCAGGTTTAAATGAATCCCCAGGGGAGTCTTGACCCTGGAGGAGATGGGAGTGGAGGGGAGGGGCTGGAGGGAAGGTAGGGGTGGGGACGGGAGGGGGGGAGGACAGAGGAACCCATGGCTGATGTGTAAAATTAAAACACAAATATAATAAATTACAAAAAAAATTAAACCATTAAAAATAGGAAAAGAGGACAGTGTGTGTGTGTGGGGGGGGGGGGGAATCCTGCACTGAGGGACTCTATACATATCCCAGTGCTTAAGAGCTTTCAGTGTCCTTTCAGAGGACCCTAGTTCAAATACCAGTACCACCAAAAGGTTGCTCACAATTGCCTGTAATTCTAGATCCAGGGTGATCCAAATTTCAGGACTCAAAGAACAACACTTATGTCTGTTCACACATGCATGTGTGCGTGCGCGCACACACACACACACATACACACACACCACACATACACGTGTGTGTGTATATAAATGAATCTTTAAAACAATAAAATCTTACATTGAAATATGACAAGAAAAAATAATAAAAATAATCTTTTTAAAATTTTATTTCCAAACAAGTTTCCCCTCTCTCGCCTACTCCCAGTTCCCTGCTTTCTCCCCTCTACCCTTCAACTACATTCACTCCCCATCTACTGTTTTTGTTTTTGTTTTTCAGATACAGGTGGACCTCCAATAGATATCAGCCAGCCAAGGTGTATTAAGTTACACTGAGACTATGCTCCTCCTCTTCTATGAAGGTTGGATAAGGCAATCCAGTAGGAGGAATTCGTCCCAAAAATAACTCTTTAAAAACAATAAAAAATAACCTTAACTGTATGGAAAATAAATATTTCTTGAATATCTATAATGATGAAAAAATAAAATAACCAATATCCTTTTTATGTTGTTCTCTGATAAAAGGATTAAGATGTTAAGGTGATTCTTTAAAAATCAAAATAATAAAAATACACCAATGAAATGGACTCAGGACTACAAAAGATAACTTGTAAAATGTACTCCTTATTTTAATTCAAGATTAATTATTTCTTACTGGATTATAAAATCTTTTAATTTTGTACTTAAGGAATATTTTTAAATTAATTTTCTATTATGGTCATTACAATAACTAAAGTTTTATTTTATTTAATACAAGTATGTATCATTATTTATTAAAATGTTTGTATAAATGAATCATTTCTACATATTTATTTAAGTTAAGAATTATGAATTTTGAAGTATGCTGTTTCCTTGGATAGATAATCTCAAGTAAAGTTTTCATTGTGTCTTCCCCAATACCATAATACACTACATAGCTTTATATTTAAATAAAATATTGTGCATAAAGTTTTTGTATGCTGTATAATATTAACTTTAGAGTAATTGCTATGCATGAAAAAATTTAGGGTATGTCAACATATATGATCTTGAATCATGTCAAACATATTAATAATAATCATGATTTTTTATATGAAATGTATAATATGCAGGTGTCTCAAACACTAATGTAATTAAACTGAATTGTGGTTCCCAGGGAAACAATAGATAATGTTTCAGTGAGCCTCAAGTTATAATATTTTGATAACTGAAGGCATATAAAGCTCTGTTTACTTTTTGTATGTGTTTCTGCTCAATGAGATTTCTATTTAAAATGTATATGTTCTCTATAGCATGTTTTGTTTCTGTTTTCTTTAGCTTAGGGGCACAATGCTGCCCTTCAACACTCTTCACCAAGGCTGCTTTAAATGGCAGGATTACTACTATAAAAGAAAAGGTGAAATGCATGACACCAGCATGCTCAAGGAGAACATTGTTGACAGAATTAGAAATAAGCAAGAAGGTAGATTCAACCCTTGTTTCACCTGCCTTGTTACATAAGCATGGGTAAAGTGTTTTCAATCCTGAAAACATTTGGCAATGAACTTGATAATGACATGAAAACTAAATTCAAAGATAAAAAGAAAGTTTAGTGAGTGTTTAGATTAACAAAGAAGAAACTAAGTAATAAATGATGGTTAACTGTATTTCAGGCCCAATTTTTCATTTATCCCTTCTACTTCTATAATGAATATTATAGAAGAGTCATATTTAAAGATTTATTTAATTGTAAATATTGCATTTAAAATATAAATGGGATAAAATAAATATAATTGATTTTGAACCATAAAACAACATAAAATGTTTTCTTATTTCAAATATATAAGTGTTTTGAAATATCATTGTAAACTAGAACCCCAAATGATATGTAAATACCCTAACATATAACCAACAGACCAATTCTTATGCCTCCCATAACCCAGTTCATCACATGATTGTTTTCTACATGGACTATTTCGTGAATATGTCATTCCCTACGTCTATTGGTTTCCTCATAATTTATAAAATCTGCCATGGTTAGTGGACACTTTAACAAGTAAACGCAGATATCTTTTCTTTCAAAGAACAATTCTGTAGAAGGTGAGTTTACTCTCACCCTGTCTTCTACTTCACTACCAATTTTCTCCAGAACCTTTGACAATCAAGTCACTGTCCTTTGCCCTTCAGTTTAACTAATCTTTCAAAAGTCTGCTGAAAAAAGAACACTTGCTCATCTTCCAGGGAATCATCTCTGCATGGAAGAGAACAAAGATCAGACCAGTCGAAGCAGCACAGGTGAAGGTCACACTTCTATATTAACTGTGTCAGGATCACCACAAATGATAAGACCCGTTCAGGCATTAGATGGAAAAGTGGTTTATCTCATAAAAGAGCAAGAAAGATCACCATCACCATGAGTAAGAGTTCCTTGTCCAGAGAGTCTGTGCCAGTGTGTCACTTTTATTCACTTATGCTGCGGAAAAATGATCAGATTACATACCCACTGGAGACACCATTGTTTTGAATCCTGCCCTGCCTCCAAGACAATCTTACTCTCTGAAGCAAGGGTCTGTTGTTAAAGACAGTTCTTGGTTCCAAATTAGAAAATAAGCTATAGTGAATCTATGTCTTAAGACCACAAGAACATCAAAAGCCTCTGGGGAGCAGAGTTTGTGGAGATGTGATGGGACACATGTGTCCGACCCAATAGAGTACACATCTCTAGGCTGGTGCCAGGACTACTACAATCAGTCTAAAAACTATGTCTGCTGATGCTTGAGTATATCTTACCAGTGTGAGATTTGCTATTGTCAAGACCCATCTAAACATACTGGCTGCATACTCTAGCCTCAATTTAATGTAAGAGTCTTTGTTTTCTACATAACTTTCAGTGAAGACCCAACAGAGGCTACAAGCAAACATCCTCAGATTGGTGCCTTTCTTCTTAGAAAGTGTAATCTTGCTTCTTCTGTTTTCCAGATATGGAGGAGGAAGTGTGACTGAGTCACCCATTTGACTATCAGCAGAAGGAAGTCACTATAACCCAGTGCACAGTTCTGCTGAACACTAGATTTCACTGTGGTGCACTTGGTGGTGACTTTCACATCTAAGGTCTGGTGTTTATTTATTTATCTCCATCAAAATGACAAGCTGATTTTTGCAGACTAGGGTGGGAGTATAGTCATTTCTGTTCTTCTCAAGATCTTCAAATTCTCCTGCGGTAATATTGGTGTACCCCAATAAAGCTTGCCTGAGCATCAGAGGACAGAGCCAGCCACTATATTAAACATAGAGGTCAGACAGTGCTTTGTCTTAGTGAGTAATTCAGCTTATTGAAGAAGAGAATATAGATATAATCTTATAAACTAATTGAGTCTCATCATTAGGAAGAATCAATGAAGTCCAATTCACTGTGGAAAAGATATATTTACACTAAAAAAATAAAAAGACATCTGCATTATGAATATACAAACGATACATGGTACATTTTTTATTTTTATTTCTCTAAGTAATTACATATAAAAACTTAAACTATATCATGTTTTAACTAACCTAATTCACATATTCAAGCTGTTTCATTTTGTGTTATATATAAAAATGGTATTATTTTATTAAAATAGTTCTTGAAAAATTGCTAAAATTACAGGTGTTTGTGTGTATCTGTTTATGATGTGTGTATGTGTGTGTATGTGTATGTGTGTGTGCTATTACAACCACACCACATCACTAATGTGGAGGGCTCTGGACAAAATTTGGAATCAATTCTCTCCTTCTACCTTGTTGAGTCAAGGTCTGTGATACCTCTCTTCACACTGTATATTCCAGGCTATCTTACCCACAACAACTCTGGAAAATTCTCATGTTCTTGCCTCTGGTGAAAGGGTAAAAATATTAGGATTACAGATGTGATCCAGGAACCTGGTTCTTTATTGTTTTACTTGTGTCTGGGTATCAAACTCAAAGTCAGGTCCTAAGACTTGAATGATATCTATGGACTACCATTAAGATCTGTCTTTCTATATATACATACATACACAATACACACATATTCATACATATATATATATATATATATATATATATATATATATATATATAATCTATTTGTCATAGCATAGTTAGATAGCTAAGATTCATATGCTGACAAGTCACCCTAAACATGTATTGAATATTGGTTGACAGCATTACTGACATGAAGTAATAAAGGCTAAACTTTTATACTTCTATTTTGAATGATTGCTTTTTTTGCAATAATTTAAATGTATGGAATGGAGAAAGAATGATGCCTTAGTGGTTAAATCAAATGTTTATCCAACAAGTTTAGTGCCCTGCAAATACCACTTCCTTCAGCTCCAAATGATCCAACACCATATTCTCACCACTACTCATATTCATACACACAGACATACACACACACACACACACACACACACACACACACACATGCACATACACACACATATGTATGCACACAGGTAAGCAATTTAAAATATGTCATTTTTATTGTAAAATATGTAATTTATGTATAATCTTATAGTTATTTTATTCTGACAAGATAAAATAACTTCATATACTTCAGTAACACATTTCAGTATCTCAATCCTATATACTAGTATCTCATTATTAAATAAGTAGCATAACTAGGTTATCAGCAACAGTGTTAAAATACTGGGAGTTAGTCACTTCTTTTACCACAAAGCAAACAATGAAGGGTAAGAGAGCAGTGAGGCAAAATAGAGGCTAGAAAAGAGCAAAGGTGTCGGGACACTGCTGTCCCCGTCCTGAGTTCTCCAAGTGAGATGTCTCCCTTCACTCTGCTGTTCCCATCCTGTGTTCTCCAAGTGAGATGTCTCTTCACTCTGCTGTTCCCGTCCTGTGTTCTCCAAGTGAGATGTCTCTCTTCACTCTGCTGAACACCGATGGACCAAAAAATGTATTTATGGCCAAACAAATGTGTGTCACTCACAGATATGTGTGCTTGAACATTGGCAGTAGTTAACACAAACTGCCTTTGGTATGTGATCATGTAACCACAAGACAAAATGACACCTGGACTACAGAGTAAACAGTGAATGCAGTTGTTCTAGATGGTCACCAGGAATGCCTGTAGCTGAATGTGGGGAAACAAGAGGAAGATTCACATTATTTGAATATCTCAGGAAACTTAAAGTTGTTTTGAATTATATATATGTGAAATACATTATTATAACCATATCATTTTCTTTAAAAATGTATAAAAATGGTGGTGCACGCCTTTAATACCAGTACTCAGGAGGCAGAGCCAGGCAATTTCTCTGAGTTCCAGGCCAGCCTGAGCTACCAAGTGAGTTCCAGGAAAGGCACAAAGCTACACAGAGAAACCCTATCTCAACAAACCAAAAAAACAAAAAACAAAAAGCAAAAAAAAAAAACAAAACAAAAAAACAAAACAAAAACAACAACAACAAAAAAAAAAACAAAAACACAAACAAACAAACAAAAAAAACCACTTCAAATTCAAATTAAACATTATGGTTACAAAAGATCTAATAGAGCATTATCAATTGATTTTGCTTTCATAATGCTTTATTTATTTGAGACAGGTTCTTGATGCCCAGTCCAAGATGACTCTAAGTCACACATATCCTTTTGCTTCAGCCTCCTGAGTGCAAGGTTTAGAAACATGCACCAGTATGTCCAGCTAAAAAAGCTGATTATTAATTTAACAAAGTAACATTAAACAAATTCTTTTTCTGAGTTGTGACGTTAAATATTCACATTTCACTGCTAACAAAATATAATTCAAATATGGGATGATAACACGCTACCAATACATCAATTGTTAATATATTTGTAGGAAACACTATATGTGATAAACCTCTCTAAGGACTCAAGTGATCATGTTACTGTATTATCATTTTCTTTTGTTGCAGGAATATATAATTCTTAAGAAGTTTCCTCATCAGACATATTAGCATTACAATGAGATTTAGATACACATCACATTTATAATGTAAGGTATTATATTAATATTCATAAAATAAGATGTAGGCCTATAATACATTAATTCAAGTGTAGCTCTTACAGAATCATGCATAAGTCACACTAAGAATACACTGATTGGGCTGAAGAGATGGTTCAGTGGTTAAGAGCACTGTCTGTTCTTCCACAGTACCTGTGTTCAATCCCCAGCACCCACATGACAGCTCACAACTCTCTGTAACTCCAGTTCCAGGGAAACTGATAACCCTTACACAGGCAAAACTCTAATGCACATTTTTTTTTTTAAAGTGGATCTTCCCACTTGAAAAAGAAATACACAGATTATTGATTTTTTTGTTTCTACACTCTAACAATACTGTCAACATATTGTAGTTATTTAAATAGACCACAAGCAAGAGGACCTTATATAGTAGTTTCAGACTCCTTAGTAAATTGATTAGTAAAGTATTTTACTGTTTCTTTTGAAACCTATTGGTTTAACCAGAATCCTCTATGGAACAATGAGTTTGGAACCATCCATTGGAGCATGAATGGCTTATTCATGAGTATGAATCTTCAAAAGTTCATTCCACCTTTTTTTGGAATCAATCAGTAGCCACCAACTATGAAAGTAGGAATGAGGCACTCTATGGTTCTTCCCCATTTGTGACTGTTGAAATGGGCACTGTTCTGCAAGATTGGCATAGGTACTACAACTGACATGATTTCTAGCTTCCTATGTTTATGTCATGTCCAGAAAATGACATTTGACAGTTCTTTTCTTGTTTGAGTTTTATATTCTTTCAGTCATCACTTCAATGGTGTTCCCTCAGCCTTGGAGTGGGAATTACAAATGCTTTGTTTACAGTTGAGCAGTCAATATGTCACTTATTTTCAACTTCTTGGCAGCCATGAATCTCTTCAATCACTGAAACTGATGAAAAAAAAAAAAAAGCTAGAAGCAACATTTATCTTTGGGAATAAGCATGAATATTTACATGTTAATTTGGTACAGTGTCAATTTAGCTAAACGACGATAGTAAGTGCCTTCCTAGGAGCCATAATTTCCCTGGCCTTGTTTATTTTTACTGAACTTTTAACACCAGACATAGATGACTTCCTTCAGAGCAGTTCTCAATTCCCATCAGAGAGCACCTGGTTACATGTCTGCCTTCATGCCACTAATACATAAGTGGACGTATTTTGCCTGGTCAGTTGGTACTATACTTTGTAGGATTCCTATCTGGTTAAGACTATTGACCATAAGAAGTTTGAATTTTGGTCCTATGAGTGCTAGCAAGCAGGGAGGAATTTTCAGTTAGGTTCCAACTAGATAATTTCTGTATTTTGCAATTAAAATAAGTCATGACTTCGGCAATAGGATATTTTCCTCTTTTGAGTGGAAACATAAGAAAAATAATAAAGGGTACTCTCATTTTAAGAGTCTCAGCCATTCCCTGACAAACAGCTCTGACACAGCTATCACATAACTGGCAATGAGATTTTTCTTTACTGACTGCCAACAGTCCTATCCGGACATGCAGGATCTATCCATTCTAACTCCTTTTGCAAATTATTTGTTTAGTTAGATTACTAGGTGTTGGATTTCCATGTGACATTTTCTTAAATCTTTTTTTTTTTTTTCGTAACACTACCCAACACCTCATCCACTCCTTTTTTCCCTGCTTAAACCATTGACAACCAGCACCCCCAGTCATTATTTTCATTTGGCTGATGTTCCTACATCTCCCCACCATTAAAGCATTCTTCTCCAAAATGTCCTTTTTTTCTGGCTTCCCTTCCAAGTACTCACAGTTGAAGAAATAACAGTAAAGATTCTAATATATGTGGATATATGGGCCATTTGTTCTTCTTGGCCTCAGAGTAGAATTTTTTCTAGTTCTGTCCTTTGTTCTTGCATGCTTTAGTAGTACTTGATATTTTAGTTTCTAGTGGGCAGCATGTTTTGAAGAGACCAAGCAAGTAATTTTCTCTTTCTGAAAATCTGCTACTGGGATACTACAAGCTATTTGTCATGAAAATTTATGTCCCACAAGCTTTAGTTGGTGTATAATTATGGGAAATATTTGGCATTCTTTTTTAGTTTCAAGAGACTATTATATTCATTCAACAAGGTAATTTTAAAGTCCCTAAGCCCAAAATAACTTCTATGATTTTTTTCACTTTTAATTATAAAGAATATTATAAATATTTTGGTAGAACAAAATTTAACTCACCCAACTATATAAACTATATATGAGCATCAATAAATGCCATCTCACTCTCATTTTATGAGTGGATAGTAGTTTTCTTAGATTCTTTCACTAGTTAGATTTTCTTGCATAATCTGGCGGGGAGAAAGTCTCTGAATTACATCATTACTATGAAAAGACACAAGTAATCATGAGATTTTATCTTGATAGTTTTTTTTCAAGTATTTTGACATTAACAGATAATCTCTTTAGCAAAAAAAAATGTGAATTTGTCAAACATGTAAAAAAATTATTTTCACTTTATCTCCTCTCATTGGCTGATCTGAAAGATATCCTCAATCCTTCCATGTACAAAGCTTCTGACCATTTCACTTTAAGTATTTCATTAGTGTTAAAGATCTTTAGATGACATTTGTTATAGCAGCAACTCTTCCTGTGCTTGCAAAACTCACAATTGAAGACCCAATCAAGCATTCAAACTCTTAAAATACCTGGGAGTAAGTTAGATTCTCAGGATTTACCTTCTTTAGAATTGATATATTTATTATAAATGCACATGAATTTTAACTATTGACTTACTATATTTTATCTCTTCCCTTCTCAGCATAGTGTATGAGATATATAGTTTTTTGTTTTTTGTTTGTTTGTTTGTTTTAATTGGGACCGGAGGGATCAGCATGCAAAATCTGTGTGACAGGAGGACTTTTATTTCTTCCCACATGATACAACTTTAGAGTGCAAAAATTGAAATATGGTTGCAAAATAGTCCCCTGTATCAAGGGTCAGAACCTGGAGTCTGCATCCAGAGTCTTTCACCCAGCCCTCATCAGTGGAATGCAGTGTGCGAAAAGTTGTCATGATGTATGCTGAAATATACAGTTTTAAAACTAATAAATTAGCATGTGCCTCCACTGCATTTCTGTAAACTTCTGTGTTTTGACAACATTCTGTGTCACATTTAAACTGGATTTCAATGTATATGATGCTTTGCTTACCCAGACTCAGAAGGACAAACATGGTATTTATTCACTCATAAATGTATACTAGATGTAAAGCAAAGGATAACCAAACCACAATTCACAGCTCCAGACAAGCTAGCTAACAAGGAGGACCCTAAGATGGATGCATTGATTGTCATGGGAAGGTAAAATAGAGGAAATATCCATGAGTAAACTGAGGATGAGAAGGGGCATTGGAGGGTGGGGGTGGGGGTGAGAACATGAGGGAAAGGGATGATCCAGCTGGAGAAGGAACAGAGTCGGGGAGCAGGGATGGAGATAGCATGATGGAGGGAGACATCATGGGCTTGGGAAGAGGCTGGGTCCTGGGGATGTTCCCAGGAATCCACAAGGAAGACCCCAGCTTAGACTACCAGCAATAGTAGAGAGGGTGACTAAACTGGCTTACTCCAGTAATCAGATCAGTGAATATGCTAACTGTCATCATAGAGCCTTCATCCAGTAACTGATGGAAGTAGATGCAGAGATCCTCAGTCAAGCACCAGGCCAAGCTCCAGGAGACCAGTCAAAAAGAGAGAAGAGGGATTCTATGAGCAAGGGACTCAAGATCATGATGGGGAACCCTACAGAGACAACCAAACCAAACTAGTGGGAAATCATGAACTTTATAACAACAGCTGTGGAAACCTCCATGAGACTGGACTAGGCCTCGACGTAAGGAGACAGATGTGTAGCTTGATCTATTTAAGGGGCCCCCTAGTAGTAGGATCAGGATCCATCCCTGGTGCATGAACTGGCTTTTTGGAGCCCACTGCCTATGATGGACACCTTGCACAGTCTTAATGCAAGGGGAGGGGCTTGGACCTGCCTCAACTGAGTATACTGGCTCTGCTGACTCCTATGTTAGACCTTGCCTTGTTGGAGGAAATAATGAGGTGTGGGTTGTGAGGGTTATGCTGGAGGGGCAGGAGGAGGGAGGAGAGGGGGAACTGTGATTGGTACATAAAATGAATTAAAAAATCCTTAATATAAAAAAAGATTTGCTAATCATAGAAAATTACAAAAATTAGGTATCTTTTTTTTTTAAATTATCCTCTTTCTCAAACTGCATCCAATAACTTATGTAAGTAATAGATTAGATTATTGGGTTGAGGCACACACACAATCATTTAAACAATTAGTAAAAAGACCACATTAGTGTCTTTACAATTTTTTAATTTTATGATTATATATAACAAACAAATGAGATAATTTGACATGTTTAACCTTCATTAATTGAAAATATGACTATTTAAAAACAGTTATGTATGTTCTCTGTAGAGCACATTTTGAGGAGGCATTCAGATACTTATAGTACTAATAGCTTTATTCTTACAGAATAATTATGTTTCAATTCAACTCACCTAAAAATATCTTAATTAAAGTATTTCCTGATTATTTACCAGAATTTATTACTGTATTAAATTTAAAGTTCTTATACCTGGCATCATATATTCTCTGTTCATTTTCAAGACGCACTTTCCAAGATATGAATAAAAAGCAAGCTGACTCAATTTTCTTTATTTTATGTGCTGGCTCTGAGTTTATAGCTTTTGGTTGTTTTTGTCACAAAACAAGACAATTGAATTTGTTATTATTTTTCATGTGCTTATATATCTAAAGGTATTTTTATAAGCATTCTAACATGGTTCATATGAATTTATATTTTTTATTTGTTATGTACTTGTAATAGGATATACAACTGAATGCATTACAAAGTAATTTATTTTTTGTTTTTAAATTTTAGAATCATGGGTCACTATACCATTATTATGATATATATTCAAAACTTACAAACTTGTTTTATGAGTAATTTGACCACCATTAATGAAATGACTGTTATTTATTCTATTTATGCTATACTTGATATTAAATTTACTATTACATATATAAATAAATTGATAGATAACTATGAGAGAATTGTGCTACCTTAAAATCATGGTTTAATGACATAGAACTTTCATATTTAATGTTTGTTCACTGTTATCTTTCATTGAAGCTAGGATCTTAACTCAGACAGAAAATATTGTTATTGCAAATTTGGTGTCAAAAAACATGTCAGGTGTAAGAAGTTTTTCCTGATAAATTGGACTCTCTCTTTCTATAACACCTATGTATCATGCCATTTTTCTCCCCACTGACACAGTTTGTGATAGATATTCTATTTTTTATTGTACTTTTGGTTCTCTTTTCCTCTCCTTCCTTAATGCCCTTAAGATAGTTTTCCAAGTCAATGACTCATGAAACTAAAGTGTCTACTTCTGATCTAACATACGATTTGCCTGTGTAGTCTGGCCAATTTAGTATTCATCTCCTACAAAATCCTCAGAAGAAGTCATTTTGCACACTTGAATAATATACATCTCAGTTGTCTGTTGGCATACCTGGTCATCTTACTTTCACTGTGGAGTGTAATTTGTTCCCAAGCATTAGTTCTTGGATTTTATTTTCAATATATTGGCATGGTTTCAATACCCAAGCTAAACTTCACTCACCCACCCACACAGTCAAGGACATAAATAAATGACATTCAAAATAAAAAGAGAAATCTTGTTCACAGATTCTACACTTTCTATTTTTCTTTATTTTAAAATTGATGCAGCATGTGTTTCTGACAAAGCTATTAGTGAACAGTTGGTATAAGAAAATATTATGTTCCTGATATAATATCATAGTAAAAATTTTAAAGCATATTCGAATCTGTTGACTTTTAGGTAATTTCATATGGTTCATCCAACAGTAATGAATAGAACTAAGCAATTAAATATATACAGCAATTTTTAGTTCAATAAATTTGTATATAATGTGTTCTCTGTATTTGTGAATGTCATAAACATCTCTTATTTTCAAAGCACAAACCAAATTCATAATTGTTCATTTTTGCATTTTATAGTTATTCTATGGGTTAGTATAGTATCATCTTAGTTATAGAAATCAATGATCATATTGGCCTGATTACTAAAATTAGATATCACCTAGGAAAAACTGAAAATGGAAGGCTGGAACCATGGGGCTCCACCTCTAATGAGGGCTTTCAATAACATGTATGGTTGGTTACAGGGCTAAAGAATTATAAAGGTCATAAAGAATTGACTGATTTAGAATTTGAGATGCAGAAACACATTTTACTCATTCAATTGATTTTGATATTTCACAAAATGGGTTCTGGGTGTGCAGATGACATATTCAGTAAACTAACAACCAACAATACCATGAAGAAATCTGTAGGGAAACCATATGTCATGGTCCACGCTTCCTCCACAATGCTGTGTAAAAACAAAAATCCAGACAACTGTCTTCATTGGTAAACTGTCTGCATGTCCTAAATATATGAGAATATGATTATTTAACCCTATGTATGTTATTAGGCCCAAGGGCCTTTTCTATCCCTGTCAAGAGGGGCACTAGCTTTCTCTGCTTTCACCAGGTAACGTGTGTGTATATTCTGTCTTCCAGTTTCGTGATTTTATGAGATTCTTGACATGCAAATGAGTGGGTCTCTGCTTCTTGTGCCTTCTGTTGTGTTATTTTCCTTTTGTTGTTTTGTCTTGTCCAGCAATAGCTTTTGTTTTATCTTACTGTATTTTATTTTGTTAAATTTTAAGAAACAAATGAATGAAAACCTAGATACTAGGAAAAAGTTAACAACTGAACTGTCATTTATGCATGATGAAAGAAAATATCAGGTTTTCTACAGTGGCGTGAGACTGGGTACATCAATCACTCCAGGAAAGGTCTCATGTTCAGGAGTAGTAGAACAACAAACAATGGACTCCATGATTTATTTGTGTGCTTTTATTCGGTGATAGTTTGCTGGATTCTTGTTTTCTTATCTTTTGGGTGGTAGTTTATTTGTTTGTATGTTTGTTTGGCTTTGGGGGTTTTGTTGTTATACTGAGTTTTTTCTTTATTTCTTGAGAAAGAGCTTAAAGTTGGGTGAGTATGAATGAAGAAAGGCTCTGAAAGGACCCGAGGAAGGGGGAATGTGATCAAAATATATTTAAAGTAAAAATTTGAGTTAGTAAAAACATTAGAAAGTAAATTTATTTTTAGTCTAGAGTAAAAAAAGAGAGGAAGATTCTGTGTTTTTTTGTTTGTTTGTTTGTTTTAACATATAAAGGATTATTTATAGGATTTATGTAAAATTATTGCATAAAGAGAGAAAAATTGAATTATTTCAAATTTAAGTATGTTCCAATAGCCAAAACTGTTTCATTCATACTAATAAGACTCAGAAAAGTGAAATAAATTGCTAAAACTTTCTAATGAGGGCCTATTCAAGACAAAAATAATAAATGTACCTACATGGCTGTTGGACTGACCAACAGGCAGGTTTCTCCCTGGGGCTGAGTGGGATGGTGAGTGTCCAGGGCCCAGACCTCCCCTGTCCACAGGAGGGAAGCACACTGTGCCAGGAGTCTTGTCAAAGCAGTAACTCATTTTATTGCATCAGGAGTGGACTTATATAGGTTGAGTTGACAAGTGATGTGATAAGGATAGTGGACCAATGAGATGATGCCACCTCAGCAGTTAGTAGGGGGAGGTGATTCTAGGTCAGGTTGAGCTGAGTCATTCATGAGGAAGTTATGTCCAAAGACAGGTCGCCAAACTCAAGCTCAACTCAGGAAGTTATACTGGGCCTCACACCCAGGCCTTATGATGCTTCAAGCCATTTTAGTTTCAAGGCTACTGTATACTATAGTTACTAGCTATGCATGTACCATATATGGATAGCACCACATCAAGGTCAGCATCAATGAATTATTTTCTTTTATATAGTTTTTGGTACACACGTAATTTTACCATCTATTAAAACATAGATATATTGAAGACTAATCAAATGATGATTTATTTTTACAGTAAGAAATCATGTCTGACTATTTGATACTGAAAGACAAGGCAAGAAAATCTTGGAGACTATCATCCACTCTAGCCAAAAGAGTGAGATGCAGGTTCAAGAAGAGACCCAGGACCCAGACTAAAAAATATAAGTGACAAACAGAAAATGAAGACATTGGATGTATGGTCAATGCTTTTATTCCTAAAAATAAAGTGCATGCCATATGGAGACTGAGTTACCAAAAGATGTACTAAAACTCTCCAGAGATGTAACAGAAAAATCTTAGTTGATGCATGTATAAGACTATTTATTGAAATACTATTTGTCATAGTAAAAAATAAAATAAAAGCATCACAAATAGTTTCAAAGTGGTACAATATAATACAGATAAATTAAATTACATGCACACAATGGCATACTAATTATAAAACTGTGAAAAAGAATGAGGCCTTCTGTATGCATATATATATGCTAATATATATATATATATATATACATAAAATACATGAAAATAGAAAATCTATTTTCAATAAAAGAAAAAGGAAAAGAATATATGTAAATATATATTATTTTCATTTCTTTCTTTTATTGAAAATAGATTTTTTTCTCATATAATATAGCTTGATTATAGTTTCCCCTCCATCTGCTCCTCCCAGTTCCTTCCCACATTCTGTCACCTCTGGATACCCTCCCTTTCTGTCTCCTAGTAAAAAATAACAGGCTCCTAAGAGATAACAACCAAACATGACAAAATAAAATACATGAAGCAAAAATAAACAAACTATCATTGGTGAAGGTGGACTCGGTAACTCCAGGGGAGGAAAAGAGTTCCAAAAGCAGACATAAGTTAAAAACCACTTATTCTCATGGTCAGGAGTCCTGCATAAATACTAAGCTAATGGATTTAATGTATATGCAGAGGAAGTAAGGCAGACCCATGTGGACCCCATGCTTGCTCCTTGAGTCTCTGTGAGCCCATTGTGCCTGCTTAGTTAATTTAGAGGAACTTGTTCTCCTGCTGTCTTCTGACTCCTCTTACGCTCTTTCTGCTTCCTATTTCATGGGATTCTTTGAGCTCTGAGGGGAGGCATTTGATGCATACCACCAATTTAGATTTTTCTCTCCACGTAATGTCTGCTTGTTGGTTTCTGAACCTGCTCCTATCAGATGCTGGAAGAAGTCTCACTTTTGATGACTGGATAAGGTACTCATCAATTAGTATAGGAGAATCTCATTAGGAATTATATTTAAATTTTATTTTACATCCATCTTGTAATGTTTCATTTTGCCCTAGATCTCTGGTCCACCTAGTTTCTGGTCCTTTAGTTATCCCAGCAGTTTGGGGTATGGGTTCCACCTTGTGGAATTGTCCTTAGGTCAAATCAAACATTGGGTGGCTACTCCCCCACATTCTGTACCACCATTGCTCTGCTCGAGCATAGTTTGCAGGCAGGACACGTTGTAGGTTCAAGGTTTTGTGCCTGAGTTTTGTTGCTTTTCAGTTGCCTGAAGAGTACCTTTCCAACCAAAGACCTTAAAATATAGGGGTGAGGACTCCATGTAGGCATCAGCTCAACTTCTCATGTTCAAAGAACTGCATGTATTTTGTCCCCCACAATTGGGCTGTGACTTCAAATCAATCACTATGATCAACATGTCTGTTTTTGTGCCTGCAGCCTGTGTTTTCTATTACTAAATCTCTATATTACAACTTGAAATTAGAGATGGTGATATCTCCCATGCTTCTTTTATTTTCAGGGTTCTTTTAGCTTTCCTGCTTGTTTGATTTTGTTCTGTCTTTTAGGTTTTATTTTGTTTTTGTTATTGAGAAACATCCATTCAAGGTTAGTAGAGAGTATTTGTGGGATTTTTATAAAGATTGCATTGAATCTGTGTAGATTTGCTTTTGGTGAGATAGTTATTTTTTTTCTGTTAATACTACTGATCAACAAGCATGGGAGATCTTTTCATCTTCTGATATCGCTTCAATTTCTTTCTTGAAATTGTTGGCATACAACTATTTCACTTGCCTTATTAGAGTCACCCCAAGATATTTTAAGTTATTTTGGGCTACTATGAAAAGTGTTCTTTCCCTGTTACCTTTCTCAGACTGTCATTTGCACATAGGAGGACTATCAATTTCTTTTAAGTTAATCTTATATCTAGTCATTTTGCTCAAAAAATTTATCAGCTGTGGAGGTTCCTGGTGGAATTTTTAGGGTAACTTATCTTATACATACTATCATATCATCTCTAAATAATAATACTTTGTCTATCTTGTTTTCTTAATGAACCAAGTCATTGTTTCATTGATTCTTTGTATTGTTCTCTCTCTCTCTCTCTCTCTCTCTCTCTCTCTCTCTCTCTCTCTCTCTCTGTTTCATTGTTTCAGTTGTCAGTTTATTTCATCTGCTCCTTTGGGGTATGATTGCTTCCTTTTGTTCTGAAACTTTCAGGTGATTTTCTTTTCTTTTCTTTTCTTTTTTTTTTTTTTAATGTAGGCACTTGGGTCTTGTAGATTGCAAGGTTCAATGAGGGGTGTTGGTGGGGAAATCTGGCCACAGGAGTTTCCCTGCTAGCTGGCAACTGGGGTAGCAATGAGAAAAGGGTTCCTGGGTACAAGTTGTGTCCCAGGGCCCAGGTTCCAGAGGCAGAACTCCCTTGGTGGGCAAAGTCTGGTTGCTTCTTAGGTCCCTTTGCTTGGAATGTATTTTTCCATGCTTTAATTCTGAGGTAATGACTATCTTGATATTGAATTATGTTTCTTTGATGTAGCAGGACAGACCTATTTATGCACCCATTCTGCTAATCTGAGTCTTTTTATTGAGCATTGAGACCATTTATTTTGAGAGAAATAAATGAACAATGATTGGTGATTCCTATTATTTTATTGTTAGTGGCAGTGCTATATGTATGGGGTTCCCTTCTTTTGATTTTCCTAGTGTGAGGTTATTTATTCACTGAATTTTCATGGGTGTAGTCAACCTCCTTATGTTGGAAATTTCCTTTAGCACATTCTGTTAGGCTGGACTTATAGACAGATATTGTTTACCTTGGACTTTATCATTAAATATCGTAATTTCTACATATATGGTTATTTTTTTTTCTGGGTAGACTAGCCTGGCGTGGCCTCTGTGTGTTTTAGAGTCTTCAGCAATCTTTCCAGGTCCTTCTGGCTTTTAAGTCTCCAGTCAGAAATATAATTCTAATATGTTTGTCTGTATGTGTTATTTGGTCTTTGTCCCTTGCAGGGCACAATATTCTTTCTTTGTTCTGCATGGTTTTTGTTTTTATTACTATGCACTGCTGGGAATCTTTTCCCTCTTCTGTACCTATCATTCTTAGTGTTGGCCTTTCCATAGTGTCCCAGTTTTTCTGGGTACTTTGTGTCAGGAGTCATTTAGATTTAATGTTTTCTTTCACCTATGTATTCATTTCTTCTATGGCATTTTCAACACCTTAGATTCTTATCCATCTTTTGTACTCTGTTTCTTAAACTTGTCTCTTTAGTTCCTGTGAATTCTCTACTTTGCTTGCTTTACTGCTTCTATTTCTGTCCATTTTCAGGTGTTGAACAACTTTGTTTCCTTGAACTGTTTGTTTGTGTGGTCGGTCTTGTCTTTCTTAAAGGGGTTCACTCATTTCATGAAATTGTTCGTGTTTTCCTGGATTTCTTATTTGTTTCCTCTTCAAGGTCTTGGGTTTTCTCTACATAGTTGGTTTTAAGGTCTGTTACTTGTGCTTCATATATGTTGCAATATTAGGAAACTGGTATAGTAGTATAGATGGGCTCCAGTAGAGACATATTGCCTTGGCTGTTGTTAATTGTATTTTTGTGTTTGCATCTAGGTATCTGGGTTTTACTTGGTTACAGGGCTAGGTATTATTTTCTAGATGTGTCCTTTTTTTTTTTTTTTTTGCATGGGTGCTTTTATTCCCGTGTTTCTGTTTCCTTTTTGGAGTTTTGGAGAGTGTGATATATGAGTGTCAAATGTTTTACTGGCTGGTTCAGTTGGTGTTTTCACAAGAAATGCCTGCTGTTATTGGAGGCTGGGTAGCTGGGATGAGTTGAGGGAAGGAAAGTTGGAGGAGGTCTTTGTAATTCATTGTGTTTGGGATCAGAGAGGAATAGGAGACCGGGGTAGGTTTCTAGCTACAGAACTGTTGATGAAATTTGGGAGTTTGTATCTCGGGAGTGGTATGAGAGGTGTGTGTCTGCCTTCAGACTACTTGTTGCCTTAGGAACAGCTGCCCTTGGATTGGCAAAGAATACTCTCTGGAGTTTTAGTCTGGAACAAAGTAACAAGTCAGAGAAAGGAGATTAGGAGGAGATGGTTTGTGGTATCCACAGGAGATGTGAGGAGGGGTGATGGAAGGCTGTAGCTGGTGTTCTGTTGCAATGCTAGTAATGAAACCTGATATGTGTCTGAGGGACTGGAGAGGAGAATGTCTGTGTGCAGACCACCTGGATTTCCGGCAAGTGTGGTCTATGACGTAGCAGGGGTTTTTGCTGGAGTTGGGGGCTGGATACAGTGATGTGTGAGGTAAGGTAGGTTAGGAGATAATGATGTAGGGAATCCACAGGAGATGTGGGGAGGGGAGAGGTAACACTGCAGCTGGTATGCTGTGGCAGTACTGGGGCCAAGTCTTGGAAATAGGGTCTGGGGGAACAGAAATGAGAAGGTCTCTAGCAGTATACCTGGATTTCTGGCAGGCATGGCCTGCCTATTTAACTTAAAATCAATGCCGGCCCCAACATCCATTTTATGACCCATTTGAGGACCGCTTCCCTTATACATTAATGATAATGTTAAAACAATACTCTAATTCTCAAAGAGTTGCACTACCTAAAGTTCTTCTGTGGCATACCTATCAGTCTTCTTTTTGCCCATAGTTAAATACTCTGTCAACGTCAGGCATTATTCATGGAGTGTCTTTAAAAATACTGATACTGCACTTGAAACTGAAACTTTGAAGGATGTTTAAGTTACCAAGTTTTCTTAAATGTTTTTTTAACAATATTATAACTGTATTTAACTATATTATTAACTCTATTACAAAAGTCAAATAATTAATATTAATATTGAAAGGGTTAAGGGTGAAAAAGAGGAACGAATATCAGTCCCAGCTGTAACATTCTGTAGCTCCAGCGAAACATCCCCTGGCTAGTCTGGGAAGAAAAACAGCCCCCCCCCCCCACTGCTGATCTTCAGACTAGCCTAGCCAATCATGTATCCCCACCTCCCCCATGAGCTGATCTTCAAACTAGCCAATCCTGTATGTTATGCTAATCTTGTGGGTTTTGCCTTTAAAAGACACTTGTAACTGCTGTTCTGGGCCCCGTCCCCTGCTCAGTGCAGGGAGCCCATTTTCAGAAAAGATCATTAAAAATCCTCTTTCTAATTGCATTGACTGGTCTAGAATCTGAGTTTCTGTGGCACCCACCAGAGAGGATAGTACGCTGAGTCTGGGGTCTATCAATATAAATATTAACGGCTTTGAAGATAAGCAAATGATAATTATATATCACATTTGCAGCCACATGAAGGAATATGCTTATTATTAGTACACTTGTTATTGAAAGGAAAGGCAGTCCTCAAATAACTGTCAATGACTTTGTTGTTCATGGAAACAATACTTTAAGGCATGCAATAAAGTGATGTAACCCAACACAACTTAAATTTTCCCAATTTTAAATCAAGCTGTAGCTATGCATTCTAAGTTGACCATAAATACAAAGCAGTCTTCTTGCCTCTGTCTCCTCTGTGGGGGGTTACAAGCATACAAGGCAGTACCTGGCTTAAATTGACTCTGAAAATAGGTTTCCTTTTAGGTACTGAATATGCATTATGGATTTAGAATGATGCATGTCTCTCAGACTTGTGACGCTTCATTATTGATTCATGTAATGCATAGTTAGAGCCATTTATGCCTTGATGATCTTCAATATGATTGCTTAGAAATGGACAAGTACTACTTCCATATTTATTCTATTTTTCTTGACTCTTTCTTATGCCATGAATTACCCCCCCCCCTTTTTTTTCCTGCTCACATACTATTCAGGAAGTTAAAGATGTTGTATGGTTGAACTGGGAACTGTAGTTCAGCACCCAATTATCAGCTACATTGAGCTTCTCATTTCTCTTCCTGCTCCCATTCCTGTGAGACAAGCAAGATTACAACGCCTGGAAAACAACTCATAACATTAAGATTATTCCTTGGGCTGAGGATAACAGAAAGTGACAGTTTGCTGCTGGAGACCTCTGGGACATGCCTGCAGGGTTAGGAGAAAGATAACAATCAATGTATAAAATCTACAATACTCACAAAGAGCACAGTATAGTGTCAGCAATAAGATTTTTAAATGATACATGCTTGGAAAATTAAAATGCACTATTTTATAAAACTTGTATTTATTAAGTTTTACATATCTGGACGTTTCCCTTCAGCTATGTTTGTGCCCACAAGGGCCTGAAAAATTTGCTGAACCCCAAGAATGGAAGCTACAAAGTTTATGAGCCACCATGCCCGTGTAGGAATGAATCTGGGTTCCTCTGGAGGAGCAGCCATCTCTTCAGCTCCTAAAATCACTATTCAGTTTTTTTTTTTTTTTTTTTTTTTGGTTTGTCGAGACAGGGTTTCTCTGTGCAGCTTTGCGGCTTTCCTACATCTCGCTCTGGAGACCAGGCTGGCCTTGAATTCACAAAGATCCACCGGCCTCTGCCTCTTCAGTGCTGGGATTAAAGGCATGCGCCACCACCGCCCAACATCACTATTCAGTCTGATGATTTACTTTAATTTATAAAAGCTGATCGCAGATACTTGGGCAGAACTAAGAAATCAGCAATCATTTTTAACAGTGAGTCAAATTATTCAGTTTTTATTGTATTTAATTAAATATAAATAAAAATTTATACAGTGTACTATTCATTAATTTAGTAATGTTTATTAAGATTAAAACTAAAAGCAACAAGAATAATACTATAATACTGAAGAAAAACAGTAGATTTTAACAAAAATATTTAGAATTTTAATCAGCATGTCCTTTAATACTTATATTAGTTTCATTCATCAAAAATACAAAGAATCAGTAAATATTACTTTATTAAGTAATTTCAATATTTTTGTCAAATCAAGAAGTATTATTATTTATACATATTACTCTTATTAGATAGAAATTAATGTTTTATAAAAATTTTATAGTTTTCTTTATTACATATTTAAAGTAATATTTTTAAATTATTTTAAATATTAAAAGTAACAATATTTCTCTGAACCAACTTTTCCATATCTAATTGGGAAATACCAAAAGCCAAAAAAAATTCAAATTAATACATGGATATAATAACCAAATAATCAATTGTATGTATAGTGTTACTTTTTAATTTATTTTATAAAACTGGTTCCTTATTCATAAATTTAGATATCTGAAATGATTATGAAGTTTATTTCCTTTAAACTGCATGTATCATGTCAGAGTAACCATTTCTGTGACTATATTTACATGTGTGTTTTAGGTATAATTAAGATTCATTCTCTTATCAGAATTCAAGTACACAATACATTATTATAGTTATGGTTAACCATGCATCACCTTTGAGAACTCAAGTTTCAAACATTAAGGATGTTTAGAGGAATAAATTAGTGATTAGTTAGCAATGATTCATTTTCCTCTCAATGCATTGTTGAGTACATGTTCCAAGTTAAAAATACATTAGGGAATGTAGGAAGGAAGAAAATGTTAAACCAGTGAAACTGATCATAAGTTTCAAAGCCACCTATGATAAAAAGGTGTATTTGTGCTTGATAAATAATGGTTATTTTCAATTGTGCATAGAATCATTGTAACTACTTCAAAGAGAAGGCTTGCTGTTTAGCTCTAGAAACTAGCACATGGTGGTACATAGTGTGGCCCTTGAAGCTGTCATCCAAATAAGCTACATATCTTTACATATATTTAATCAAATGAGAATAACTACCTTTTAAATTTTTCTTTGTTACATAAAGTAAGAATTCTGTGACAAAGTAAATAGTTGAATTACCATCTTTACTAAACTTTATATTTTTATTCTCTGATGTATTTCATAATTTTTATTGTGATCCAAAACAAAGTAATATTTTTATATGAAGTATCATAAAATATAAAACTCAAGATGCTCTACTGCATGCAATGATTCAGCTGCTCTAACCTCTTAACAACCAAGGATATTCCTAACCTAACATCAACCCTCATCAAATAAATTTTCCTTTAAAGCAATGGAAACTGTGGTAGTTTAAATGTAATTGGCCCCCATAATCCCATAATCTTATAATCTCATAGACAGTGGTGCTGTTAGGAGGTGTAGCTTTATTAGAGTGGGCCTGGCCTTGTTGGAAGAAATGTGTCATTGTGGGTGCAGACTTTTAGGTTTCATACACTAGGATACTGCCCAGTATGCCAGTTGATTTTCTTTTGCCTACAAGATGTAGCAATCTCAGCCTAGGCACCATCTCTGCCTGCACATACCCATGCTCCTTACCATGATGATAATTGACTGAACCTCCAAAACACTAAACAAGCTCCCTCAATTAAATGTTTTCTTGATAAGTGTTGCCATGGTAATGGTGTCTATTCATAGCAATAGTAAACTCTAAGACAGAGACTATTACCAAAACCTACACAAAAGGGAGATCAGTTGTACTTTTTGGTAAATAGTTGTTACTAGGTAACCAGTGCAATGACTTCTAGTCAGTACCTATCACTAGCAAGTTCTCCCTGTTACAAGGGATTCTATATTTCAGATTAAAGTGAAATCTGAATTTGAGTGAGTACATACCATGTTTGTCCTTCTGAGTCTGGGTTACCTCACTCAGGATACTTTTTTCTAGATCCATTCATTTGCCTACAAATCTCATGATGGCATTGTTTTTCTCTGCTTAGTAGTACACCATTGTGTGTATGTACCACATTTTCTTTATCCATTCTTCAGTTGAAGGGCATCTAAGTTGTTTCCAGGTTCTGGCTATTACAAACAATGCTGATATGAACATAAGTGAGCATGTCCCCTTGTAGTAAGATTGAGCATTCCTTGGGTATATGCCCAAGAGTGGTTTAGCTGGGTCTTGGGGGAAACTGATTCCCAATTTTCTAAGAAAGTGCCATATTGATTTCCAAAGTGGCTGTACAAGTTTGCATTCCCACCAACAGTGTAGGAGTGTTCCCCTTGCTCCACATCCTCTCCAGCATAAGCTGTACTTCAGTATTTTTGATCTTAGCTATTCTGACAGGTGTAAGGAGATCCCAGCTGGATCAAGAACATAGAGGGAGAACAAGGAAAGAGATATCATGATAATTGAAGACCCCATGGGAAAAGGAAGAAGCAAAGTGCTAGAGAGGTCCCCAGAAATCCACAAAGATACTTCCACAATAGACTACTGGCAGTGTTCGAGAGAAAACCTGAATTGACCTACACTGGTGATCAGATGGCCAAACACCTTAACTGTCATGATAGAACTCTCATCCAGTGACTGATGGAAGCAGATGCAGAGATCCATGGCCAAGGCCCTGGTGGAGCTCTAGGAGTCCAATCACCAAAAGAGTGGCTGTACAAGTTTGCATTCCCACCAACAGTATAGGAGTGTTCCCCTTGCTCCACATCCTCTCTAACATAAGCTGAGAGAGGAGGGACTGTATGAGCAAAGACTGTATGGTCTTTGGTGCACAGGCTGGCTTTTTGCAGCCTGGGGCCTATGCTGGGACTCTTTGCTCAGCTTTGGTGTAGGGAGGAGGAGACTGGACCTGCCTCAAATGAATCTACCACACTTGACTGAATCCCCAATGGAGACCTTGCCTTGGAGGAGGTGGGAATAGGGGTTACATTGAGGGAGAAAGCTGGGGGGGGGAGGATGGGGAAATCCATTGCCGTTATGTAAAATTAAGTTAATTATAAAGTTTAAATAAATAAATAAATAAATAAATAAATAAATAAAAAGTAAAAAGAAATGAAATGGAGACTAGACCTCTTCAATTGCATAGTACTTAACTCAGAACTTAGTCTGATGAAATGGGAATAGATTCCCACATTTACTAGTAATTATTCCATCATTGTTGATACTTCCTGGGAATCAGGATACTCACCCAAGCCTACTTGGATTGTGACTATAAGTATGATTATCATAGATGATTATTAATCTGTATTTCTTAATTATATTTTATATTTTAAATGAATTTCATAAACATCATGCCTTAAACAAGAGTAAAAATATACATATAATATTACAAAATTAACTTCAAATTTGTATCAATAAATTAAAATCTATAGCAATGTATTATATTTCAAATGAGTGGTTGCTTTTAAAAAGTAGATTCAATAATCTACTCTTTTATCCTAACATATCTATATCCTACATTTCTATATCATGTATTTGTATGTGTGTGTTCACCACTGTCATTACCAGATTTCAAAAGAATATCTTTTCCCAGATTTGCTTCAGCATTCCCACAAGACACCGTTCAGTACAGCCATGCAGTGCTCCAGGTCCATTTCCTGGAATGCATGGTGGTGATTGTGTGCTGTGCTTTCACCACAGGCTTCATGCCCAGAAAGCTGTTTCACACAATTCAGTCCAAATCAAATTACACTCTCTTCTAAGACTGCTAAAATGTTCCTTGTTCTCTACTGAGGAAGTACCTCCACGCTTTCATTCAGTTTTTTTATAACCGAGGTCTGTCAGCCTAATCAAACTGTACTCAGAAATTCTTAAACTATTTTATGGTAGTAGAGTTGCCTTTCAAGTATCTCAGATCATTACGTGCAGATGTAACCAGGCCTAGAATTAGCTCCATGCACAAAAGGAAAGCATGAATCTGAGATGAGGAAGCTAATTGATAAAATGTTTTATGGGACAAATGATAAAAGGTAAATATTATTTGTTCTACTTAGAATTTTAATGTTTCTTTGTAACAATAAAACAATTCTCCAGTACAGTTTTTTTTTTTTTTTAATTACTGGTAGTTGGTAGTCATTACAAGTAAAACAAGGGTGTAATGAAAAATCATTTAAACCAAAAGAGATTGTTCCAAAATCATCAATTTATAATTTTTCTATTAGCAGAATAATGTTTTTATCGAGAAAAGTTATTTATTCTCCAAATAAATAAATAGTGTATGCTTTAATTTTTATCTTTTTTTCTCAGTAGTAATATAGATATTCTCCCCCTTGATTCTTTTCCTTACTTCCTCCCCAAAATTTATTTACTATTATTGAAAGCAGACTCTTCTATTAGGTTCTGTGTGATTGGATTAATGTTGAGGTCTTTGATCGACTTGGACTTGAATTTTGTGCAGGGCGATAAAAAGGATCTATTTGCGTTCTTCTACATGCCAACAGCCAGTTATGCCAGCACCATTTGTTGAGGATACTTTTTTTCTCCATTGAAAAAAATAAAACTTCAGCCTCTCATGGGAAGCATACAATTTTGAAAATTTAAAACAAATTTTCCCTGCATAGGCTCAGTCACTAAATTGCTGGCTTTTAGAAATGAAAATGTGTGTTCAGATTATGAGAACTCATGAAAAATCTAGCCATGATAATGCATCCTGTAATTGTCAAACATGAACAATAACAGGAGATACAGGAGGCATCTTAACATTGGTACCCAGCCAGACTAGCCAACCCGTGAGCTCCAGGCTCTTTGAGAAACCCTATCTCAACAAAGGAGGTGAAAATATTTGAGAAGGAGGCACAATTTTAACTTGTGGTCTCCACATGCATATGCTACATGAATATATACATGTACACACATACAAATATGTAATCACAATACAATCACATGTATAATAGTAAAATTTAAGCAAATACAAATTACCTCAATTTAAGAGGGAGTGATGATGAGCTTATATATTGGAGATGCCTCAGAATTTTTGTCACTCATACAATAAGATTCAACTGAAAGTATTTGAGTATTCAACATAGCCAATATAGCTCTAATTGATTCTGGACTATACAAAAAATAGTTATATATATATGCTTGTAAGATCAATAATAAGATACCAATTTAGTTCCATTTAAACTAATATCAACAAGAATTTCAGTGAGTTAAAAGAAATGATTTATTTTCTAAGGACCTTCACTTAATACCACAAGCTGTACTGTTTGCATGTTGTTTCCCTAGCATCTTTTAACTCCTAGTCACTTAACATTGATTCTTTAGAAAAAAATGAATATTATACTTTCATAAAACATTTAAAAATAGAGCAAAATATAAAAATGCAAATGTCATATATTTTGTAATCCTATTTTACATATATCATTGTTTCAGTCATAGACAATATAAATCAGAAAAATACAGATGCCTTATTTCTTTGTTTTCAAAAAGAATTAGCCGGGCAGTGGTGGTCCATGCCTTTAATCCCAGCACTCGGGAGGCAGAGCCAGGCAGATCTCTGTGAGTTTGAGGCTAGCATGGTCTACAGAGTGAGATCCTGGAAAGGTGCAAAGCTACCCAGAGAAACCCTGTCTCAAAAACAAACAAACAAAAAAGAATAATTAACATTTATTTCAAAAGATTTTAGAAAATATGATTTATAGGCTTTGATATAAAAATAAAAAAAGAATAAGTTTATAGACCTCCAAAGCACTGAGAGTATTGGAGAACATGTTCACAATGGGTAATATAAAATAATGCACTTAAGAACATTATTTTATGTGCACACTCTATTTACTGACATTTGCAAAATTGACTGTACTTTTCCTGAAGAAAATATCAATACCCTTTAAAAATTGGAAAGCAAACAAATAAATAAACATATCCACTAGCTATACAATTTGCTTATAATGCATTAAAAAAATATGGACCGAAGACAAGAGACTAAAATATGAACATTTGGATGTTTGTATCTCCCTTGTATTCTTTCATTCAGAGGGAGGTTTTGGTAAAACAGTAAACTATTATTGGATGGTAGTTCTGTAGTCTGAGACAACAAACTCCATAAAAAAAAAGGTAGAGAGGAGGTAAAGGGATCCAGTATTTAGCATAAACCATGCAAGAAAATATGAAGTCAAAGCCATCTGAACTTGGATAAAAAGGATAATTTATGTGAATGGGAAAAAATATTTAGAATTTAGAATTCCATATATGTGCCCTTTGACCTTTGTTCCATTGCCATGCATTATCAAAGAAGTGTACACCTTGGGTAAAGTGTGCTGCCTCCCCATATGATTCTGGCACATTGTAGAAAATTTGTAATCACTATAGTGCCCAAAACTGTAATCATTACAGCGTAGCACATCATCACACTGTATACCTACTTTACTTTAAGAAGCAAAATTCAGTAACTGACTGATACATCTTCCCAGAAATAGCCACCATCTTCCAAAGGTTCAGACACACTTGAATCCATCATTTACATTGGAGCACACATGTGCACTGTAACTATGTAACATGTTGAACCATGTGTAGTCAATTGCATAAGTTTTCTGTTACTTGATGGGAGAGACACTCTTTTTAGCAGTCTTTAGCTTGCTTTTCTGCCTCTTCACAAATCCTATCACATGAACACATTTAGCTACATCAGTATTAGATAATTGTAGTTCTTAATTACAATTTAAGTCTCAGGATAATTTTTCTGTAAACCCTCTTAAGTGCCCTCCTTTAAATTATTCTTCAAATCACATATTCTCTACACAGGAAGAACTGAGTGTTGGAGCCTACTCTTTCTGTATCAACTTGTTTAAACTGCTGTTCTAATATCTGCTAATTGTGTATAGAGCTAGAGCTCAATGTGTTAGTGGAAGTATGCTGGTGTCTTCAGCCGCAGGATAACAAATCACGGATAGATGCTATTTAACATTTTCATAGAAACTAATATATATGTCTGAAATATGTATATAAATGTTTGGTGTCTCTATTTTTGTTTCTCTCCTCTAGCCATAATTTTGCTTTCAATTGTTATATTAAGTCTAATACCCCATTATTTACCTACATGAAAACATCACAAGTATTGTTCTGGATAAATTTGCATGTTTTTGTCTTAAGTAACATTATTCTTTATTCATCCTGGGAATTCCAGTATCTTTGTGTTTCATTTAGTCTCAGAAAATACTTTCACTTTTACTTTTGAGTCAAGACTTTGAACTGTGAGGTTAAGACAAATGAGTTTGCATCAGGAGATGAGCATGGATCATTAGGATTAGGGATGAGACATTGTAATTTAGATATGTAATGTCCCTGAAAGTTCCATGTATTTAAGACATGTTTTAAGAAAAAGAGACACAACTGAGAGATGGCCAATACTTCCTTAGGTAAACCTAATTGTAAGTGTCAGCTCAATGGGCATCTGTTCTTGAAGTGGATTATGTGATCACAGTCTTTCCTCTTGCTTTGCTCTAAACATCCCTGGACTGGAATTGTGTGCGTCTTTCCATCCACATAGTTCTTACATGATATGCCATCTTATGAAGGATCCAAATGCATTAGGGATAACCATTCATGGACTGAAATTCCAAATCTTTGAAGCAAAATTAATCCTTTCTCTAAAATTTTTATCTCAGGTGTCTCTACCATAACAGAAAGCTGAAAGAAACACATGTATTTTAAATAGCACTGATATTAACTAGTCTCACATAGAGAAAAAAAGTAGAAATTCTGCCTGACTCTGTGAATAAGCTACTGATAAATGTTAAATTGTAGTAGAATTTAAAACATTATTATAACTTCACTCCTGGCCTAAGAATATTTTGTAAACTATTTTAATAAAAATTGTTTATGGCCTCAATATTCATACAAAGGCAATATAAAACTATTTAAACAAATGAATGGCTTATGATGCAGATATTATAATGGAAGAAGTATTGGTTTTCTATTCAGTTCACAGAGCCTTATAGAATATCCACATTTTTGAAAGATTTTTGTTATGTCTTACAAAAGTAATTCCTTGAAGTTCCATGTTATATATATCATATATATCATATATATCATAACTTTCATATCCATGCTAATGTTTTTAATATTTTTAATGTTTTCAAAGGTTGATGAAAGCACTATAATTCAACAATAATTTCCAATAAATTACTGGTGAATGCATATTCATGCTCCTCTTTATCAGTATCGACTTTTATAAGCCTTCTATTTTAAAGATTTTTGAATATTACTTGATAATGCACAATACTAATTGTAGATCTCTTTCTCACATGATGTTTGGTGTTGATGTCTTTGTTCTCAACTATAGTGACTAAACTAGCCCAACTTTAATTACCTATGAAATACACTTAATTAAAACTGTCTCATATTATGGAGAATCCTCCCACCCAATAAGATGCCATGGGCAGAGTTATTAACACTTGGTAAGACAGCCCCAACCCTGTTCACACTTGTCATGCATAACCCCAACTAGCCCTTCTCTCCTTGTGATCACATCCTAGCCCACACCCATGGTGGAAGCTTTCTACCCCAACAGAGACCAAGCCAGCATCTTTAACCCCAGAGAACCTCCAGCCAGAACAGAGGCGATGCACATCACCAGAACTCCAACCCCCGACTTGGGCAACAAGCCACTGCTGGACCAGAGGCCATTAAAACCATCAGAAGTAGAGCCCCTAACTTAATTGGAGACTATCTCGTCAACTATAGGCTACTCTATCCAGAAGACCAGAGAGAAAACAAAAAACAAGGAAGAAAACACCCACACAACAAAAACAAACCCAGATATTGGCACCTTGATCTATAATCATTCCAAATCCAGATACATAAACTTCAATGTAAGGACACAACTGACTACAGCCAGGGCAATATGTCACCACCAGAGCTCAGCCATTGCATTACAGCAATCCCTAAATATCCCAACCTGAAGCACAAGAAATTACTTTCAAACCAATTTTATGAATATGATAGAAATCCTAAAAGAGTATATGGATAAATAACTTAAAGAAACCAAGGAAAAACTATGAAAAAAATGGAAGAAATCCATACATCCCATACAGAATATTAACAAAGTCAAGGAAAAACAAGTGACCAGCTGAAGGAAACAAATTAAACTGTTCAGTACCTGAAAATGGAAATAGAAGCAATAAAGAAAACACAAACTGAGGGAATTCTGGAAATGAAAAATCTGGGTATGTAAACAGGAACTACAGATGCAAGCATCACCAACAGAAAACAATAAGTAGAAGAATCTCAGGTGTTGGAGAAATTATGGAGTAAATAGATACATCTGTCAATGAAATTGTTAATTCTAAAATACCACTTTTTTTTTTTTTTTACATTGGGACACAATGAAAAGACAAAACCTAAGAATAAGAGGAATAGAAGAAAAATATTTCCAATTCAAAGGCCCAGAAGATTTTTAAACATGATATTCCTATACATTACATCTAAGTACCTTGTTACAGAGTAATAGAACATGAGCAAGCAGAATGTATTTTTTCTCAGCCAACTCTTTTGTTGGCAGGCTACATATTGTGGTTACAAGGAAAGAATCAATCATTTTATTACATATCTTGAAAAGTAATCTTATAAGGAATCTTCAAGGAACCACAAGCCTAAACTTTTATACATAAAACAATCAGTCAGCTGTACTTTAGATCTTTAGGGTACATGTGTACTTACCCATTCAACAATAGTATTTTTGTTTTTTTGTTTGATTTTTAGAACATGAGATCGAGGGCAGGAATGGGTACAAGGAATCATCACCTTTGACCATCTACCAAACCTACCAAGAAAAGTATGTCAGCTAACAACAACTGGACTGCTTTGTATTGTTGACACTAAAGTAATGAATCTATAACTCTGCTATGGTCTTTGTGAACTTTAAATTGTTTTCTAGGGTTTTTCATCTCAAGACTATTACCAAAACCTCTTATTTAATTTGCAGTTATTTTGAAGCTTTGCTTCAGCTAATGGTGCACACTGAAACCTGTGAATAAACTTGTGACTGCATCTTTTAGCATCAAGATTAAAGGAAATGGAATCACCCTGGCTCTTGGGACTCAGTTGTTTTTCTTTATCATTACCTTCAGACATGATCTAATGCAGCTCCTTAAGAGGAGCTCAAAGGCACTCACTGTTTAACATGTCCTTGTATTTATTTATTTTTTCATCAAAGCTCTGAATAAGCTATCATTATTATTATCAATTAGGCAGTACAGCTTAGGAAAGAATCAGCTTCATGACAATTCAGAGATAAAAATGTCCAGTAGAACAAGATGTTTCCATGACATAAATAAACACACTACATTACAGGTACAGGCAGTGGGGATCTCCCCACACAAACTAACAGCATTCTAGATACAAGAGAAAGATAACAACAGTAAACATGTAAAGGCACAGAAGAAGTAAAAGACATTCCAGGGTCTGTAGTCTTTGGTCTTTGCTTAACCAAAATTGATCCATCAGAGAGTTTCCTCCTGGTGGGCTGACACCTTGAACTTCAGTTGCAACCTGCTGCTCCTCTGACACAGCCATAAGCCTATTAGCAACATAATAGAATGCCTGGAAGCTCTAGAACCAAAAGAAGCAAATGCATCCAAGAAGAGTAGACATCAGAAATAATCAAACTCAGGCTAAAAATGCATAAAAATAGAAACAAAGAGAATGATACAAAAAAGAAAATCAATGAAACAAAGAGTTGGTTCTTTGAAAAAATCAACAAGATAGACAAATACTTGTACAAACTTAAAAAAAGCAGATAGGGATTATCCAAGTTAAGAAAATGCCAAACAAAAAGGGGTTTATAACAACAGGAACTCAGAAAATTCAAAGAATCATTACATCATATTTCAAAAACCTGTACTCCACAAAATTGGCAAATCTAAAAAAAAAAAAAATGGACACAATTTTTGACAGATAGCACTTATCCCCAGGATCAGATGATTTTTTTACAGAATTCTACTTGAAGAATGGATAAGAAAAATGTGGTACATTTATACAATGGTTATTAATCAGTTGTTGAAAGCAATGACATCATGAAATTTGCAGGCAAATAAATGGAACTAGAAAAAAAAATCATTCTGAGTGAGGAAATGCAGATTCATAAAGAAAAACATATTATGTACTCGCATAAGCGGATATTAGCTGTAAAGAAAAGGATAACTGTGCTACAATCCAGACCCCAAGAAGCTAAGTAACAAGAAGGGCACAAGAGAAAACACATGAATCTCTCTTGGAATAACAAATGGAATAGATCTCATGGGTGGACTGAGAGTGGGTGGGCTTTGTAACAGAAGGGAACAGGTGGGAGGAGGAAGCAGAGGGTACTGGAAGAGACAAGTAGTAAAGGGGGATACTGTGGAGTAAGGCAGAATCCTACTGCAATATAAACTCCCAGGAATCTATGAAGGTGACCCTACCTAAGATTCCTAGCAGTGGGGATTACAGTGCCTGAACTGGCCATCTCCTATAACCACTGGAGAGATTGGGACTCCAACCCAGCCACATAACTTTGACCTTCAATTTTCCCTATGTTGGAGTAAAGGTGGCTCATAAATTGTGGAAGTTGCCAACCTATGACTGGTCAAACCTGAGACCTCATTACAGGAGAGTGAGCCCATTCATGACACTCCCTCAAGGGCCAGGACCAGAAGCTGGATATTCCAGAGACCTAGCATAGAACTGAATACAACTTGCAAAAACATGTCAATGCAATGATCGCTATACTCATAGATTGATGCCTACCTCAATTGTCATCAAAGAAGCTTCATCCAATGACTGAGAGAAACAGAGGCAGACCCAGAGACAAACATCAGGCAGAGCTATGGTAATACTGTGGAAGAGGGGGAAGAAAGGACTGTAGGATCCACAGGGTTCCTGGAAAAAAAGAAAACCCATGGAATCAACTAACCTGAGCTCTTATGGGCTCACAAAGGCTTAATCTACAGCCAGGAAGACTTCATGGAACTAACCTAGACCCTGTGCATAAATGTTATTGTTTTATAGTCTGGTCTTCTTCTGGGACTCTTAAGAGTGGGAGCAAAGGCTGTCGCAGACAGTTTTGCCTGTTTTGGGACCCTACTCCTCATACTTGGTTGCATTGTCCAGCTTTAATTCACATGGAGGTGCTCAGTCTTAACTGCAACTTGATACACCATGTTTTGGCGATATCCATGGGAGTGCTCCCCTTTTCTTACTAGAAAAGTAGTTTGTAGGACATATAGGAGGAGGAAAGGAGGGGAAACTTTGATTTGGATGTAAAAATAATAATAAAAACATTTAAAAGTATAGAAAAAAAGAGTTTTCACAGAGTAGGGGAATGAATGGAGATAAGTAATAACTACCTCCCCTCCTCATAAGGACTCAAATGGAAAACTGAGGTAGATTTCAAGTAACTCTGGGAAACCAGTAAGTTTAACTATAGAGCAATGAATGAGTATTACAGACTTTCATGGAAGTCATCACCTTGTCATTGGTGATTCAGAGCAGCCACCGGGCCCGAGCTTCTTCATTTGCCCAATTAAGTCCATTGTATTTAATTCATCCAACTGAGCTGCAGGATCTCCAACACTAAGGGCTGGCCCAATTCAAAGGGTGAAGACAAAGGTCTTCAAGTGTCTTGTTTCCCCTCTTAATATTTGTGCTTTCTAGGGTTAGTGTAGGACATGTCTTCTTGGCCTTTCTATTGTGAAGGATTAGATTTTATACAATTTACCCACTCTAACACTACAGTTTTCTTAAGCCCTAAAATCCCTTCCTCAAGATTAAGTAAAGGAATAGCAGGCATTTCAAATTCCTTTTCAATATGCCATCTTTTAACAAATGCTTCATCAAACCACTCAAACCAACTTTTACCACAATTTTGAATTGTGAAGGCTCCCATATTAAACCTAGAATTTGCACCTAGTGGCCCAAATCAATAATCTCAGCCTGATACACTTTTACATTCTTTTTATCTTATCCCATACACTTACATTTTGTTTCTCCATATAACCTCAAGACTTCTGCTTGCATGAATTAGCAAATGCACCAAGTTCTCTAGTAGTATAGTGTTCCTCTTCATAACTACACTTTCTATCTTCTCCCAGAAGTGTAGTTAGAGTTTTCCTGCCTGGCCCAGACAGGACAAATCTCTCTTACCCCCCAGTCCCACAGTTGCTCAGACCCAACCAAGAAAGCACACAGAAACTTACATTGTTTAGAAACTGTATGGCTGTGGCAGGCTTCTTGTTATCTACTTCTTCTATCTTAAATTAACCCATTTCTGTTAGTCTATACTTTGCCACATGGCTTGTGGCTTACCAGTGTCTTTACATGTTGCTTTTTATGGCGGCGCTGGCCGTGTCTCTCTCCAGTCTTCTACTTCCCAGAATTCTCTACTCTCTTGTCCCGCCTCTACTTACTGCCTGGCCACTCAGAACTTTATTTACACAGAGCGATATCCACAGCACAGAAGCCTGGTTAGACGTTAGTATACTTATATGTCTAGAGGCAACTATTGGTGGGTCCTGAGGGAAATCAGCATTATATTGCCTGTTGTTTTCTTCAGAGAAAGTTACTGTTGGCTTAGTAGATACACAGTGAAGGATTAAATCCCTCAACTAAATGTAGGAAAGGTAACATTTCAGGGTATGTGGTGCATGTATATCTTCTGCTGAGGATTGGAGTCTACTTTGGGTGAGATAAACCATTAGGAATATGAGATTTCAAAGTTCTCAGTCTCAACAGGTTCCTCCTCCATATCTTCATCCCAATTACACGATTCCATTCTTTACCAAGTAAAGCCCCAACTATAAACACCAACACTTTCCATGACAGGGATGTATATATAAATATATATATATTTGTAATTCAGTAAGTCACATAAAAAGGGTATCAAATTGATTTTCTGCAATGTGAGTTCTCTGGACTACTTCCTGTTGATTGAGGGCACTAGTAATCTTTGAACCCTAAGAAAATTTAGAATAATGATTCAGTCTTGGCTGGAGTAGTCTGTGGGCCTGGATCACCTCAGCCTGCAGGCTTGAAGCTGTTTTGGATGCTGTATTGCTTGGACCATCAATTTTCAATAGCATCCAGTCCCCTTTCTCTGAAAATATAAAAACTTCTAAAGGTAACATACATATCAGCAAGTATGGACTGTGCATTGCAAATAAATCAGATATAGATGACTTTTTGTAATGGGTTTGAGCAAGTAAAATATTCATCATATGTCTCATAGTTTTTTTAGATTTATTTATGTTTGTAGCAAGGGTTTTCAGAGAGAGAGTGTTCCTCAAAGAAACCCTATTTTACTTAATCTGGAATGAACCCATAGCCTCTCATTTCCTATCGAAATGAAAGCATAACCTCTCCTCCAATGTAACATTTCTTTTGACTTAAATTTTGAAGTCAAGATATTTTTAAAATATATAGGCTGATTGATTCTAGCAGTTTTTATAATCCAGTGTCTTGTAGTAGTCAAAAAATTCAAAGTCAACACAATAACATACAGGATCCAGACTCTGTGTGTATTTCCCATCTTTAAATGGCTTATTAAATTTTTCTTATTCTATTAATTTTAAGGAATTTTTCTACTCTTTCTCTTTTATCTCCCAAGCCTATGCATATTTTTAAATACATTGTAACCAATTTAGAGTGTTTTATTATTTGTTTTTTGTTGTCTTTACTATATATCTGTAACCTTTTCTGTCTGTTTAAGCAAAAGCCCTATGCCTGTCATGCAGCATGTTGATGGAGCTCTTAATCCTATAGACAATCGGTGGGAGAAGCCTCTCTGTATTATGGAGTCTCATGTGAGAGACTTTGGGAATCTGTCACACAGCTTAGCTTATGGTGGTTGGCAGCTAGTTCCACTGGGCAGGCAGCTGTTGGTTAGGTGTCCCTGCATTGTGGCTAGCATGAGACTGTGAGAATAGGGAGCTGCATCTGGCTCCATTTTTGTGTATTTAGAACCATTTTAAAGCATTTTTAGGTCTTATGTGGATCTGTGTCAGATGGTGGGTACCATTTGTAGGCAGGGTTTTCCTATCCCAACCACCTGTTCCAAAATAACTGGCAGCTACTTCCAAAATAACTGACTCAGAGACTTAATATGCATATTAAATGCTTGGCCAATAGCTCAGACTTGTTATTAACTAACTCTTACATCTAAATATACTCATATTTTTTTTATCTTTGCCATGCAGCTTATGGATTATTACTTTATATTTTACATGCCTTGCTTCCTCAGCAACTAGCTGGCATCTTCTCTGACTCTGCCCTCTGTAGCACAAATCTTAAAAGGTCTTATTAATAAACAAAACAGAACAAAACCAAAGTATTGGGTTGAACACTGAATGATCAGAGAAACAGAACAAGCCCCATACAACCTCACCTCAGCTGATCTTGTTTCCTCAGACTGAAAGCCTCTGAGTCCTCATCCAAATGGATCTCAACTGAACTGCTGAGAAAAATCTAAAAGCTTAAAAAAGCCTCTAGTGTCTCATCCTCATGCCTTCTATACCATTCTACTTCCTGCCATCACTTCCTGGGATTAAAGGTGTGTGTCACCATACCTAGCTGTTTACAGTGTGGCTTTGAACTCACAGAGATCTGGATGGATCTCTGCCCCTGGAATTCTAGGATTAAAGGTTTGTGTGCCACCATTTTCTGGCCTCTATGTCTTTCTAGTGGCTGTTCTGTTCTCTGACCACAGATAAGTTCATTAGTGTGCATAATATATTGAGAGACACAATATCTCCACAGCCCTCCTTCCTCCCATCATCCTCAGTTTGTCTATCCTGACTATACTTCCTGCCTGGCTACTGGGAAATCAGTTTTTATTAACCAATGAGAGTAATACATATTCACAATCTACAGAAGGATTATTTCAAAGCAGCATGTAACTCTGATTTTTAAACTAAATCATAAGATCTTTGAGCCACTTAACTTACTTTTCCTGACTTATATCTTGCCTTTCCCGATTTATATGAATCAGTATAGAATATAGAGGCTCCAGAAATTGGTGTTCCTCTTACTATGTAAGGAAGAATCCAATTGGTTCTTGTTATAAACTAGAGTTTCTTGCTTTGGAGATATTTGTTGCTAATTTCTCTCAAGAAATTACAGCAATCTTTTTGTCAATGTTAATTTTTGGTCCATAATGAGGTAGTTTTAGCATAGATAAAGATATGAAAATTTCTTCAGTTCTACTTCCGCTAATTGATGAGATCCAAAATTTCCTTTCAGAAAACTTTTCTACATAGGCTTTTTATTTTTACTCTGTTTTTGGTTAAAATATCTATTCTAAGATAATATCTTCTCTCTGCATTAGAATTCTTGTAGGAGAATTAGTAGAAGGTAGCATACCTAGGATATAATCAATTATGGATCCACGTGACCCACATGTGCATTCTGTAATTTCTTTTCTACCAGAGCCAAGTCTTTCTCATTCCCAGCTAATAATTTTCTTGGTACTATTTAAGTCCTTGTTACCTTATAAGGACTAAAATAAATTACTTAGCTTTTGAGAAGTTAATACAATTGAGGGCCATACTAAGTTAATATCTCATGGCAATTTGAAATTAATTAAGATTCCATAATACATCTTTCTTGATTTTCACTTTCTGTGGTTGTTATCTATAAACTTATCATATATCTCCAGTAATTAATATAATCTCCTCTTCATATTTTTCAGGAGCAATTTCTAATCCCCAACAAGGCAAAATTCTCTTTATGTCATGGAATATTTTTTTTTTAAGATTCTGCACCTGAATCAATCAGCTAGTAATTTATCTGCCATATAATGGTAAATTATTGATTGAGGAAACTTTATGAAATATTCCTAAAGGCTGTTGTACAAAATACTGACAGAATGTCAAGATGTACAACATTCCTTGTTGAAGAACTTTCCAGTGGTACTTCTTAACAGGCTGAGAATTACTGAAAGTCACTGTGAAGGAACTTTTCTTCCTATCATATTCTTGTAATGGTATAGTGAAAAAATAGTCTTTTAAATCAATAATTATAATAGAACCCTCTTTTGGTAATAAAGAAGGCAAGGTAATTCCAGATTGTAAAGAGCACATTGGCTGGATCACAGTATTAATGGCTCTAAGATTTATTACCATTCTCCATTTTCCAGATTTCTTTTGAATAACAAATAGAAGAGAATTCCAAGAACTGGTCAATTCTTCAATATATTAAGCATTTAGCTGCTTTTTTACCAGCTGTTTCAATGCCTGTAGTTTTTCTGATGTCAAAGGACATTGTTCTACACACACAGGTTTGTCAGTTAACCACTATTAAGCCATGACTGTTGGTACCACTGAAATATGAAAAACTGCTGTGCCCTGCTTATACACAACCTTGATGATCCATGACTGTTTTGGATAATAATTTTTAATGTTGATCTCAGAAGCATTCTTTATTTCATGGCTTTTTTTTTCTGAGATTAGAGGATTGCTAATTTCGGTTTTCCATTGCTATAACAAATCATGGCCCCATAAATTCATTGTTATGTTAGACACATATGGTTTAATTATTCTATTTGTCCTTCTGTCTCTATACATTCAACATACTTTGTACTTTGTTTCACTTGAGATAAAGTACTAATCCCTAAAAGCTAAATATTTACACCCTGAAGTATCAATGCCAAGGTTTTTGTAAAATTATTATTATCTTTATACCTGTGTTCTATAATCCTTTAATTACAATATCATTCTTTCATATTTATAGCTTGGGCCTTTGAGCAGTTATAGACATTTTCTAAAATACTTGTTTTATGGTCTGTCCTGAATTTTCTGTTGTATCTCTTGAAGCTGTTCTGTCCTTGACCATATCCAGAGCAGTTTGTTTGTTTGTTTTTTTAACAATAGGTATTTAGTCTTATAATTACTCTGTGGATAAGTTTCTCCAATTCATACAGGGAATGATTAAACAAAATTTGATATTGGGGCCTTTAAGTGACACCTCAAGGCATTTCCCCATGGCAAAGTGGTACCTTGCCTGTACCTTGTTGATCTGCATTCATTAGTCCAAAGCAAGCCTTTGGCACATTTGCATACTCCAGAAGTCTAAGTCCCTCTATTTGGATTATCTCTAGAAAAAGTTTTGTTTCTAGGAATGCCTTGCCTATAATTCCTTTTCAGATGACATTGCTTAACAACACAATTAAAATATCTGATATTTTTATTTTACTTAAATCATTTAGAAATCACTTCTCCTACAATCAATGAGAACAATATCAAGCAAGAAACACATACTAAAATCCAGAGAAGTCTAGAGTGTGGGTAAATGGCATGTTACAAAGATCACTCCAAAAGGTATCCTATCCTAAAGAACCTGAATCTAATACTTAATATGTTCTATCTAAGATATATATATATATATATATATATATATATATATATATTTAACTAAATTATAACTATAACTGCTAGTCTTCAATCTCATCAAAGACCTGAGAAGGAATATAATGGTACCTAAGAAATGGAAGGTGGATGCAAACAACATTTGGGAATCTTACAAGAGTACACAGAGACAACTGGCAGCCTGGACAGTCAAATAATTTTTCTCAGCATTGTTGATGCATTCAAATAGGCTACAGACATAGAGTATCTGATAGACCATTTTTAGAAGCAGGAATTCTGAAAGACCATCTTATCCTGTCTTGGCAGAGAGAAGTCACTTTTCTTTTTACGTCCCACTTGTCCAGAAGGACAGCATTCGTACTGTCAGCAGTTGAGGCAAAGGCAGATTTTTGCCCAATCAGCCATTTGGTGCCAAGAAGACAAACTTCCAAATGGAAATGTCTTAGAAGCCAAACGTTCTCTCAGGATCAAATTGGTGCTGCCATGAGCAATTGTGTCTCATGTGAACAGAATTCTAAGTTATTTAAATGCCATATTCTCTAGGTCTATGAAGTGTTTGAAGATTACCTGTAATCTGACCTATGTATTTATAAATCTGGATAACCTAACTAACATAACTATAGAGACGACAGACATAGGTGACTATAAATCTATAAGTCTTATCTATCTAAATAACCTAAGGACTAAGGCTTTATGTAAGCAAGGTAAACAGTCTATAAGCAAATACAGTAAAGGACAATGACTTGAAAATTGTGACAATACAAAAGATATGTATAACAGAGGCAGGAATGTATAGTGCAATATGCAATATGACAATAATCTTAAATATATATCAGTATACAGAATATCTTAAACAGAAGTAGACATATATATAGAGAGAGATAGATAGATAGATATAGTATGACTGATATAAATTTACATTTGTATCAATATACAAATATTTCAAATAAGAGTAAAAATATTTGTACATTATAACAACTGTCAGTAGAGCATGAGACTCTTAATCTCAGGGTCATGGGTTCATGCCCCATGTTGGGTGCCAAATATTGGTGAAAATATTAAGGCCACTCCACATAGTTAAAAGGGAGGTTTATTTTGTGGGGTAACTTACAAGTGAAGGGATAGGTAACAGGGTCTGGGGAAGGTGCGGCATAGTCTGGTGATGTTCTCTGGAGAACTCTGCTCAGTCTAGCACCAGTGTCCAGGGTCTAGGAACCAAGCAAACTCATGCATCCAGATCTCGTATCTTCTGCATCCTCTCACAGCCCTGCCTTGTAGGCATATCTTTTACAGAAGCCTCAATGGGGATTGGAACTTCCAGGTCAAAGCAGGAATGGCTACCCACTACAGGAGTACCCATCATCAGTTGGTCATTCTTGTGTAGTAACTGGATATACTAAGGTTGGTCATCTAATAACCTTTAGATGCCCTTCTTCAATTCAATTTCATCATGCAGTGTTACAGTAGGTTCCTGTTTAAGTTCCTCTGTGTTTAAGTATTTTTCTTACTTTCATTAGTAGCTATTTCTAACTTTTGTATCTTAACAGTCAAATTTTCAAATTTGGCACAATTACCAAACCACTTTTTAATGTTAAAATATGGATTACAAAACTTATATTAATTGATAATCAGCATTATGTCAATCCCAGCTAAGTTGCTTACCCCTTCATTTCCTTTTCCCATTTATAACCCATCCATTATGGCACTATACAAAGCCCTAAATACCTGCATTGTGATATTCCCCATTGTTAACATGGGAAAGAATTTTGTTTGGACTTCTTAGGTGTCTTACCAAATTTGCTACCATGTCTGTGATGGGGCAGGTATGTGAAGCACTTGGGAATGGGGTACAGACAAGGGAATGGCTGCAGGAAAAGCTAACCAGGGAGCAGTGGCAATAAGAAGTGGTGGCTTGAGAAGTGGCTGTGTTACCTCATGCCAATTGCTGGATGCCAAATACTGTTTTTAATCTAAGTTTTTATATTTACCAGTAAATACTCAGGAGTTAGATATTGTGGGGGGTGGAGGACTACTAGAGAAGCCAACAGCTGAACTTCCTTTACATCCAGAGACCAAGCAAGAAAATGTCTCTCCTTCTGTCCGAAAACAAACATGCCAACAAAACCCTAAGTCTCTCCTTCCTTCTTGCTGTACATCTACGTGACATCAAAAGATCCTCTGCACTCTCTATAGATAATTCGTCTAAGGAGGTCACTTACCTTACACCCTGATCCAAGGTTAATTTCATTAACACAGTCTTGGTGTTTCACAGTGCAATCAAATACCCTTCAACAATGGGTTGATCAGATTAATGTATATTCCCTTACCTCAAACATCCAGATTAAAAGTGGGTCTTGTCACTTCAAATGATTTAATTAAGAAAAAAACATACCTCATAGGTGCGCTCAAACACTTAGGTTTTAGTTCATTTCAAATATGGTCAAATTGACAACTAAGAATAACCACCACATGCATCAGCAATTATAACCTCTAATGAAGAAGAACTTGAATGTTTATGGGAGTGGGGGTCATCTCTTTTATTTATTAAATTTGATATTTGAAAATTTCTAATATGTCTGTAAGAAATTTTGATTGCTTGTATCCTGTGATTACTAGTTTTGTAACAATTTGACATAAGATAATTATCAAAGAGGATGAAATAACAACTGAGGAATTGCCTCCATAAGATTATTCTATTAGACAGTAAGTGGGGTATTGTCTTGATAGTGATTAATATAAGAGGTCACATGCCACAGGATTTAGAGCCACCCATAAACAGAAGGTCCTTAGTTGTACAAGGAGGCAGGCTAAGAAACACATGAGGAATGAAAAAGGAATGTATTCCTCCATGACTCAGAGTCAGTTTCTACTCCAAAATTCCTGTCATGAAATCCTCCATTGTCTTCCTTGGATGATGGACTCAAGCATTAAAGAAAAATAACTAACTCTCTCTCTCTCTGTCTCTCTGTCTCTGTCTGTCTGTCTGTCTCTCTCTCTCTCTCTCTCTCTCTCTCTCTCTCTCTCTCTCACACACTCACACACACACACACACACACACACACACAAGTATATGGATATAAGTAGTAATTACTCTGATAGGTCTTTTGTCCTCACAAGCAATCATTTCTGACCAAATGTACCACACTGGAACTGAGATCCATTCTGTGGAATATATCTCATTTCCAAATAGAGACTAATTTATTCCAATAATAATCATACTACTATGGCACTTGTGGTCACACCTAACTTAGCAAATTTGTATTATAGTTAACAGCATTCATTGCTTGGTAAAAGTTTTGATACATTTTCTCCCTTGTAGACTGTGTATTGCCTTGTAGAAGAGTGTTTCTAGCTCCAATATTTTCTAGATGTGTTGAGAAGGGAGAGAGAACATGTAAATCTTTAACAATCTAGATGTTCGTTAAATAATAAAAACATCCATGCTGAAAAAATTGATTCCAGGCTTCATTTGAAATTAATTAGTCTTTATTTTTAAATGCATTGATTTAACATATTTTTAATGAAACTCATTTCTACCAACAATAATGATGTTGTCATAAAACATAACCATAAAGTAGTAACTATGTGCCATAGGAGATATAGAAATAAAATATGTGACAATAACAAGAAATTGTGGTATAAACTGGAAATGTTTTACATTTTCAGAATTGTGTCTTTTTTATTTGAAAGTATTTTGCCATTTGTTCAAGTTTACATTTATGACACAGAATAATAGCTAAAATTATTCTAAATGTAGCACAGACATAAACACTCTAATAAGGTGTTTCATTAGAAGGATTTCATTAAAAATAACGTAACGTTCCTGAGCAAAAACTAACAAAACAGACTAGATATTATTTCTACAAAACAGTAGAATGTCTGACAAATATCTAATCATTTAAATAACTAAATATAATGATTATAATTAGATTCCAGAACAAGCATGTCAGATTATATTCAAAACAAGATGTAATGGATCAAATGTATGAATTAAAAGAAAAATGCTTTACATTGAAAAGAATAATAAAATGATTTACTATGAAAACCATAATCATTGAATGCTATTTTAATATCAGAATAGATAAACTTCAGTATTTTTTCAAGTACATATACAGAATCCTCCATCGTGCAGAGGTCTTTAATATTTCTAAATTTACATGTGATAAATATTAAATTGCTTGTAAAAAAGAAAAATTAACCCATGCACTTTGAGATATATAAATGAATCCTTGTTGTTTATTATGAGCTGACAGAGTATTCAGAAATTCTAAATAGTTTGCTCAATGTTGTAGCAATAAAAATCATCTAAAGATTTCAATGTTAGATTTAAATTTTAAAAATGTGTGTCCCCCATTGACATAAAAACTTTCAATGTAATTCAGCTTCCAAGATTCTTTCATTATGTAGGATTAATTATGTCCACAATATTGCAAATAATGCTTATTTTTCTTTCCTCAAAATAGCAAAATTGAAATTTATAATTTTTATACCAATATTTTAATTTGAAATTCCAAATGTTGCCGATATTTGCTTGCATAACCTGATTTCTCCATGAAATCACATAAAAGCAGAAACAAACACAAAATTTTGGCTTAATTCCACAGTGTTAATTTGGAAGTGTAAATAATGTTTAATTATCAGTGGTTCAAATACACGCACACGTGCATGCGTGTGCGCACACACACACACACACACACACAACCTTAATCTTTGCTAGAAAGAGAAAATACAAACATTAATTTGTTCTGAATTTTGTCTTTGATAGCACTTTGCAAGGTGTTATTATGGATTCTATATTAAAAAAAATATGTTTCAGAAAAAGGCAAATTTTGCATAAGATAAAATATTTACTCCTATTTTAAGCCATAGACTAAAGAGTCCCTAAATTATTCTATGATCTATGAGCATAGTTTCAAACCTTCTGCCATTAATTTTTTAATAATATCTATGTAAATCAAATAGTAGGAATATGTGGAAACCCCTCAGATGTGTAAAATAGTAAGTCCACATGCTTTAAATTTAAGTTTCCCGGGGGCTGGAGAGATGATTCAGTGGTTAAGAGCACTGGCTGCTCCTCTAAAGGACCTGAGTTCAATTCCTAGCACCCAAATGGCAGCTCCCATCTACCTGTAACTCTAGTTCCAGGGTACCTGAAACCAATGGCAAAAACCACCACCAACAAAAACAAAAACACAAACACAAACAAAAAATGCATACAAAAGATAAAGAAATTAAAAATAAAGAAAAATGGTTTCCTGAAAGCCCTCAACTTATTGTATAATAGAAAATATGTAGACATATTCACCTACATCCCTGTCATTTCATTTAGGAGTTTGCATATCTTATTTATACATCAAGATGATCTCACAGAGTAATTACTGAGAACCACAACAACATTTTCAATTAATAGACATTACCCTTGTCTTAGAGTCTCTATTGCTGTGACTAAACACTGCGACCAATGGGCAAATTGGGAAGGGGAGAGTTTAGTTGGCTTACACTTCAACATTGCTGTTCATCCACTGATGTCAGGACAGAAACTAAAACAGTGCAGGGTCCCAGAGGCAGGAGCTGATACACTGGATTGCTTCCCATGGCTTCTTCAGCCCACCTTCTTACAAAATCCAGGGCCAGCAGTCCAGGGATGGCCACCCACCATGGGGAAGGCACTCCTGCATTGATCACTAAATGAGAAAATGCCTTACAGATGGATCTCATGGAGGCATTTCCTCAACTGAGGCTCCTTCCTCTCTGATGACTCCAGCTTGTGTCAACTAGACACACAAAACCACCTAGTGCAAACCTATTACACTATAATGACAAAAGATTTGATTCACCAACCATGACTGATTATCTACACATTTTATTCTGTCAATGAGTTATATCAATTGAAATACAACAAAATTAGTGAAGGAAATACAAGAAAATTTTGAGAGATTGTCACTCTAATAGTGATGCAGATGTCTACTGATACATTTTGTCCAGAGAGAGATTAAAAAAAGAAGTCTAAATAGAAACTGTTTGGGAAAATATAGGAAATTGTGGTGATATTTTAACTGTGCTGAAATGTAATTTTATTTGTATGTTAATAAATAAAGTTTGCCTAGAGAACAGAGGTGATAGTAAGCCAGGAAGAGAAGTCAAGAGGGTGTAGCCCATGCCCTTAATCTGATCACATGGCAAGCAAAGTTTCTGTGCGGTCATGGACACAGCCAATCATGGTGACACAAGCCTTTAATTCCAGTACCAACCATGGAGACCTGGAGGTCTGTATAGACAGGCAGTGACTAGGAAGTCACGTGACTGGGCTTAGAGCCAATGAGAAGGCAGAACAGGAAAGCAATAAAAGCACAGTTGAAGCAGGAAGAAGGTCTCATTTGGGAAACTGCGGCTTGGTGGTAAGCTAAAGGGTAGTCAGTGGCTCTTCGTTATTGCTCTGATCTCTTCGGCTATTACCTCTGTGTTTGGCTCTGTGTTTCTTATTTTCTAAGACTATTTAGAATTTCATCTACAGGAAATAGCAGAATTTTGTTATCAATTTAAAGGACAGTAACTGAATGAGAAAATAACGTTCAATAAAAAGGTGTATTTACGTAGAGATCTAAAGCATGCAATGTAAAATTTTGCTCACATTTGGATTTAGTGTGGCTTCTGCACACACCATTTCTTTTCAGTAAATCTGCTCCTGCGCTCTTTTTCTCCATCCTCCATCCCAATCCCTGATTCTGAATTTCCACCCCTGATAGTCCTCTCTCCTCTCATCTTACGTGTAGTCTATGTCTATTTCTCTCTTAATGAACCTCTCTCCATCAAATGATCATTCTAGTTTTCTGGCTCCCACCTGTCACCAGGTTAAACACACAAAAGTAAAGATTTGAGAGTTAATATGAGTCATTTGTCTTTCTGGTTCTGGTGATCTATCTAAATACATTATTTTCCAGTTTTACCCATTTACTTGCAAATTTCCTGTTTTATTTTTCTGCACAATTGAGTAAAATTACATTTTGCATATGCACTATATTTGTATTATCCCATAACCAATGGAGGAACATCTAAGCTCATTACATTTCCTTGTCTTTGTGCATAGACACAATTAGTGTAGTTGTGTGACTATCTCAGAAGCAAGATAAGGGCACTTTGGGTATGCCCAGGAATAGAACAGCTGGGTCCTATGGCATTAAAATTTTTAGGTTTCTGAAAACCCTTCAGACTTACTTCGAGTGTAGATCCAACAGCTAATCCTCCCACAAAAATTGTCTAAAGGAACCCTCTTTGTCTGTGTCCACACTGGCAACTGCTGTTATTTACAGTCTGACGATGGTCAATCTGACTAGAAAAATTGAATAGTGAAGTTGTTTAAGTCTACTTCACTAAAAAAGATTTGTCATAAAACCATATTATTTTCTAAAAATGTAATGTGAGGTACAGTTTCCAGAATATTAAGTGAAGAACTTTAGCCAAAGTTCTAATACCTGTTTGCATGATTGCTGACATCTCCATGGATAAATTATACAGCCACAAAGCTTTGCATTAATTTGATCATACATATAAAATCATATACTGCATGTGGAAGACTATCACTAAAGATTACCATAAGCAGATACATCATACCTAGTGAGTCACAGTGATGTTTTACATTAATAAAGACCATAGTCATGAGATTGACACATTGTGGATACAGGTCTTTTTTTTAAGAAAAATAATGTTGCATTCATTGATATTTTTCAAAATGACATGTATTTCCTTCTCATTTTAAACATTAACCTACTAGGAATTATTGTCTACCTGACCTGAAGTATTTATTGAACGAAGTGTTGAGAAATATTTTAACAAAAATTTCCTTTGTACATGAAAAAAAAGTTACTTTAAGTTTAAAACACCTTAATATTTTACTAAAAATTATTTTAATTTAATATATTTTAATTGAACAATTTTTAATTCAATTCCACCTTTCTTTCCTATCCAAACTACCATTAACCCACCATTCTCAAATTGATAGACTCTCTTTTATTTATTTATTATTATTATTATTATTATTACTAATTAGATATATATTTATGTGTATGTATGTATGTATATATGTATGTGTGTGCATGTATAAATACACACTGCTGACTCTGTATTGTTTCATGAATGACCACTCTTCAATAGACCAATTATGAGACTTATCCATGGAATAGACTATTTGTTTTTAAAAGAGCACACCTTTAATCAAATTCTATTCCTAGGTTTATATGACTAGTTAGAATTTTATCATCATGGACTCTCAGAAAAGAACTTTACATTATATTCAGCACAATAAATTTTTACTGAATTTTATATGTTTTACTTTTTTCAAACTCAACTTACTTTGCCTAGTAAGATGTTTCAACTTTTCTTCTTCAATTTTCTTTGAGAAAAAAATTGCTATTTTTTTCCTACTCTGAAAAGTGTCCCCCTTGCAAATTCCCTTGAGTTTATATATTACATTTTCTATGGTGGAAAAAAAAATCAGCCATCCAAACTACCTTTGTGATAATAGACAATGTGGATTTTAAAGTATATTCTACCTATCCATTGTTAAAATGTAAATGCCCATTGACACATATCTAAGAATAAAGAAAAATGGGCCTGAATTTACTTCAAGATCCAGCTCTACTGCTCTTGGTCATATCCACAAAGGATGCTTCATGCTACCACAAGGACACTTCAGCCATGTACACTGTCACTCGATTGTAACAGCCTTAACTCAGAAACAACCTAGATATCCCTCAACAGAAGAATGGATAACATGGTACATTTCACAACAGATTATCACTTAGATATGATCCTGAGTGACACAACCCTGAACCAGGAAGCAAATATGGTATGTATTCACTTATATGTGGATATTATCTGTTAAGTCTTTGGTAAGCAGGCTGCAATCCATATAACCCTATGGGATATGTACAGAGAAATGGACATTGAATCAGATTGAATCACCCTAGGAAGGGGAATAGATTTGATACATATGGATGAATGGGACCAATGGAAAGGAAGGATCAAATAGGAAGGGGAAGGGAAGTAATTGGGTTAGGTATTGGGTACACTGAGGCACATCAAAAACTAATGACCACTTAAGACTTTGAATAGTAACCTAATACAGTAGGAGCTTCATAAAACATGCACATGAATGAAGGTTATCTAAATGGAATAGTTTAATAATGGGGAAGATAGAGCCCCAACTGGACATCTGTCTTCACCAAACAAAGACTTGTTTTAAGGAATTAGTTACACTGAATAAAGTTGTGGGCTAAATAGACCCAGTGGTAACCCTCAAACATCCCAGGCAATTTCAGACTACACAGAGTAGATTATCAATAATATGCTAATAGCATGTGCAGGATTATAATATAAATGCTTCTATGGAACCCTGAAATAAAATAGTAATGATATCTCTGGTCATACAATTCATGTGTCAAACTCTTTCTGTTTGTCTGTCTGTCTCTCTCTCACTCTCTCCCCCCTTTCCCTCCCTCCATCTCTGTTAAACATATGTATGTGAATGCTTTTTCGTGTGTGTTTAGCTTCAAGTTTTTCAACAATTTTTAAGACAGACTCAAATTTTTGAGATTAATTTAATATTTACACACTTAATAAACTTTCATGTATCTGTTTTGACATTATTTTTCTTTTATTTTCAGAATGTGCCCCTTTTTCTCAATAAGCTAAATAGGAATTTCTTTACTGTTTAAATTCAGATAAATACTATTGCCCAGACTCTGTGAAGGTTCTTTGAGCCACTTTACTGTGTTTTAACTTGATATCTTCTGGCCTGAGAAAGCATTAATGTAGTGTCTGGTGTTCATTCCTACTATGAACTCAGCCTTGTTAATGTGCCTATCTGAGCAAACTCTGGATTGCTAAAGATAACTGCTTCTTCTATTCAGCACATTAAGACAGGGACCACTTTTCACATTACTGGAGGAAAAGTGGAAACACAGTTTTAATATTTACTACTTAGCATACACAGCTGAGTTTCACAACACTGAAGCTTTGGACTCACTCCCCCCACACCCAGTCTTTTAGCCTGTTCCAGCAGCTCAGCAACTTCTACACAAATTGAAGTGTGTGCAGCTCACACTGGACTCATTGCTCTGTTGAAGTGGTATATTTCCGATGGACATGTGCCCATGGAACATTAGCATACTGGTTCCTCTATAGTCTTTGATGAAAACTGTAGGATTGTGTCATGCTTTCAGAATTGAAAATACACATTTTTACATTCGGAGGAATTAATTTTATTGTTCTTCATATTTGTTTAACAAATTAGCAATGAACATGAATAGTTACAGAGACTCAAAACTTGTTTTGATTCTGATGAAAATATATCCCATATTCAATGTTCTTGTCACTGATGTAGATAATCATCAGATAAAAAAAGCATATAACTATTTCTTGGCTTAATTAAGTATGCATTTATGGGTTTATTTATTTTTTAAATGTGTTTCTACGTAATACAGGCTGATCTCATACTTGGGATAACCTAGTTTTGCATCTCATGTAATGAGATTACAGGTTTGTGTTACCATGACAAGCTCAGATGATGGTGTTAATGTCAAGGAAAATTCTTCCAGGTAACACTCTACTCTCTCCAGGCTAAATACTCATTTTATAATTAGTATGAAAGTGTGATATTATGTTGAGACATATTTAAATTCTGATATTGTATTTAGATTTTAAAATAGAAGCTAAAATCAGGAAATAACACTTACTACTACTGCATAAGTAGATAATCAATTTTTGGAGCCATGTCATTTTATTATAACAGATATATTCTATGCTTTTTCCATGTGGTTAATATTATGATGGTAATGTTTACTAAACTTTAATTAAACACATCAACTAAGTACCTATGTTTAATACAAATAATGCTTATTCATGAAGCAATAAATATTTTGGTTTTTTAAAGACACATTTAATATAAATTAATAATGATGTCATACTAAGAGAATACTTTGATTGCTTTATTTCTTCACATAATTATCTGTATTCTACCCCCTATTTAGCAGTTCTATACTTAATCTGCCTATTTAATTTTGCATTAGTACTTGGCCATACAAATGTTACAACACATAACTCTCTATATAAGGCAAACTTGCGCAGAATTAGCTATTTATGTTACTGTATAATTATGGTGAAATGTTATAAGAAACATTTGGCAATAAAGGTATAACTTCTGTTCTAATAACAAAAATTAGTTAGAAAAGTAACTATTACTGGAAAGTAGTAAGGTCTAACCAAAGGTAGATAATTTAAAGAGTAATAAATGGATATTTTATGATGTACTTTTTTCTTTCATTTATTTTTGAGATTATCATTCAATTACAATATTGATCACTTCCCTTTCCTCCCTTCAAACTTTCCTATAATCTACTCCTCACTTTCCTTCAAATTCATGGCCCAATTTTCTTATCTCAATGTTTCCTTTCATCTTAGAGGGATAAAATTAACAACATTCATCCTATATTATTTCAAAATGCTGGGCATATATCTTACAAATTGCTCATTATTGTACTTAAAGAAATAATACAGTACTTTAACATAAATGACTCCATTATCTGATAATACCAAATTTTGATTTTTCTAGTGAATAAATGTAATTGAATTTTAAAAGGAATCATAGATATGAATATTGGCTCTTCATGCCCAAACCTCTGCTTCCCATTTTTTTTTCCTGTTTGAGAACAATTAATCAAGTCAATCAATCTGAACATTAGCTATTGGTTGTAAACAGAATAAAACTATTTCTGGCTTTGTAAATCCTATATTGAAAGAAATCCTCTGAGATCAATATAATTAACATAATTATTATAACATCTAAAACATAGGAATCCAAAGGAAACATTCAATCTTTGGAAGTTGTTTTATGTTTTTTTTTTTTAAGTGAGAGCACATTGTTATAGATCATAGACTGATATTAAACTTACAATCTCCCTACTTCAGTCTACCAAATTTTGGGATTACAGGTCTGTACCATTAGCCAAGGCTAACAAAAACAGTAATGGAGTTATAGGTTCTACATAAATTTTATGAGATTAATTTTTTAAATTGAAATATAGATAGCATTCTAACAATATTTATGATTCTATATTCACCATATGAAATTAATAAACCTGAATTAATCTGTAGCCTACTGGTAAACAAAGGCAGGAGACATAATTTTCACTTAGGATAAAGAAAAAATCAATTTGCCTTGCACATATTAGATTTTTTTTTCTATTCTTTAAGTAGGACAGAATATTTGCACTAGACTCAAATGCTGAACCTCCTAGCCCTAACCTGAGGACATTAAGCAATAAGGATACACATGAGTGAAGATTAACTTGGGGAATTCACTTACCTTAATTAAAGGATATACAGATAACAGGTAAGCATTATATCTTAGTATGTCAACATGTTTCCCATGAACCTAGTATATAAAGTTCTAAACTATGTGAAAAAGAGTAATTCTCAATGTGAGCAGAACCATCCAGTGAGCTGGCGATCTGAGTGTAACAACAGGGTAGAGGGTGGCTAAAGAGTAGCTCCTCTCATCTACCCAAGAACCTTCCTGAATTTAAGATTTCCCCTCATGAATTTAGTACGTTACCAGCTTATATGATTTTCTAGTTTGCAAATGGATGCCACAGAATTACTGCTTCCATAAATGTTAGCTAAGAAGTCTCAATGCCCCCATAATGAATTCCCTTGTCAGCTGTCATCTATTTATCTACATCTGTCTGTCTGTCTGTCTGTCTGTCTCTCTCTCTCCATCCATCTATGTATCATATATAACTATCTACCTCATGGATTTGTATCTCTGGAGAATTCTAATACATGATATGTTTAAATAAATATGAGATCATGAGAGTAAAGATCTCATCTAATCCTATGGAGTTTGTACCTCTGTTACATACAGGCATTAAATGCAGAACTCTTGTCCTCTGTCTCTGTTATATTAGCATAATAAGGAAGTTTTTATCTGCAAGCTAGGATTGAACCCTTACCAGGAACCAGCTTACTCACTACCATTCTATGCTCAATAGCTACAGGAAATAAATTTCTGCTGTGTCAGCCATTCAATCTAGAGTGTGTGTGTGTGTGTGTGTGTGTGTGTGTGTGTGTGTGTGTAACAACTTGAGCTGATATAATTGATATAATTAATATTACTTTTTACATTGGTTATTAGTGTCCCATCTTGGCAAAACTGTAGGCAATAGGGATTTAATAATACTAAAAGAACAATGTTTCCATCTCCTTAATATTTAATTTAATGTATAAAACAATAATATCATTTTATGAAAATTTCTATATTCAGAACCAAAGACATAAATATAATATAATATAATTGTTAATGTTTAGCTGTCTCTGAATCATGTTTAATTTAACATGGATACCAGGTGGATATAAATTTGAAAACCCTGTGTGGAAACATTCCAATTGTGGAGAAAGAATTGTCTAATACTACTTTCTTTTTGCACAAGAAATATTTATTTAGGATATGTGACTCTAGATATCTTCATTGCCTGCAAAAAATGTCTCTTTACCATTTTCTTATATAAAACCTCCACCTTCATAAGCTGGCAGCTTCCCTTCGAATGCCTCCTGCATACACATGAGGGAATTACTCAGAACTGGTGAGATACTCATGAAGAAAGTTCACTGGGCATCCCACAACAGTCTTAAAAAGTAACAACAATGTTGTTATGAAAAGAACACAGGTACTTACTCACATTCCAGGTCAACTAATTTCCCTTTTGAGGGCAGTCCAACACACTTGAAAGGCTTTACAAGGAAAAGGAGGACCCAACTTTACCTTTAGGAAGAATGCTGCTTATATGATTAAAAAAAAAAAAAAGTAGTCAAGGGAAAACTCAAAAATATCCTCCAGGAAGTCAATAAAATTGAAAAGTCAGGTAACACCTCTTGTACTATAGGTTGGAAGACTTGGATATTGCTAGCACTCCTTCCTCTGTAAGTAACTGTTCTGGGGTTAATTGTATTCACCTTTGGCTGCTACAATGTCTTCTCAATAGCCTTATGGAGTTAATTTCTTCCAGGGTTCAGTAAACTCAATTTCAAATGGTTTTCTATCAAATATTCAGGCCAGTTCTAGAAAAAGAACAAAAATAAACGAACAATGGCAATAACAAATAAACAAACAACATCAGTAACCACCATCACCAACAACAAACAGCCCAAAGATATTTATGCCTGTACTGGATCAATGAGAACATCCTATTCACTATTGTGAAGAGAATGCTTCTTGTATTTACTTACTCTACTGCAAAGGAATTTCATAAACAATTGAGATGATGCCTTGGAAATTCTTTTCATTTAGAGACAGTAGTAAGAGAAACCATCTTTGTATTTGTACGTCATTAATAATTAAGTTCAAAGTAATTACAGAATATGGACCTTCACCCCTTTTGTCTTAAAGATATAGATAGAAAGGTCATTCTGGGGGATTGAAGGGTAAGAATGTGGAGATAGCTTCACGGATACCAGGCAGAACTTTTTAGAAGACTGTTTCTATTCCTTTCTGATAGGGCAACAACCAGATCCTGACTAATTGAATAATTTTTGGTCTAGGTCAACCTTATAAAATAAGAAATAAGAAAAAGACAGATCTTGTTGATGTAAGCTCAGTGACAATGGGTCTGTCTTTGAAATAATCTTTCAGGGTGTGTTATTTAGGCTCTTATTGCTATGAAAAGATACCATGACACTGGCAACTTTTATAAATGAAAACATTTAACTGAGGTACTTGCTTACAGTTTCAAAATTTCAGTCCCTTATCATCATGGAGGAAAGCATGGTGGCATGCTGGCAGAAGTGGAGCTGGCTGCATCTTGACCAGAAGGCAGAAGTAAATTGACTGACTGTCACACAGAATGAAGCTTGATAAAAGAAACTTCAAAGCCTGCCCCCACAGTGGCACATTTCCTCCAACAAGGCCACAACTCCTAAGGGTACCACTGCCTTTGGGGGCCATTTTCTATCAAACCTCCACACTGGGGAAAAAAAAAAATCAAAGTTCAATTTTATTACAGCACAAAGGGTAATGAGTTTAAGAATTCACTGCATTCTAGCCCCTGGATATAAGTTCCTTTGCCTGCCCAAACTCTCAGGCTAAAACATATAACAATAAAGAGGCGCCTTAGAGCTGCCTTTCTTGAGTCTGATGCTTCCTTGCAGTATACCTGCTCCTTTTTTCTCTCTAGAAAATAAGATCTTCATGGCTGCAAAGGTGGCTCAGCAGTTAATAGCATTCACTGCTATTCTAGAGGGTCCACAACGAGTTCACAAAATGCACACAATGCCTCACAATCATCTGTAGTTCCCTGAGCTATCAAGATGTGTTATATTTTTTTCTATTTGTAACATCAGTGAATATCATTCAGTGAGACATACCATTTCTAATATATACAACCGAGCTTATGCTCTGCTGTGCTGCTAAATCATCATAGTCCACAATCTATTTTACTTGCAATATTTTCATTTTACGGTGGTATTATTGTTGGATAAATCATTATTACCTAAAATCCATAATAATCTGCATGTTGAATAACCAAATGAATATAAGACAAGCCATATGTATGAGGCATGAAAACTACATGTATTGTCACATATATTATAGAAAATAAAAATTTCAAAGCTCTATGAAATTGAGCTAATCTATCATGTGATAACTTCATAATGACTATTAGAATACAAATGTTGAAAAAGTTATATCAGAATATAAATGTTAGGAATTAATTTTGTTTCTATGAATGTGTGTATGTGTGTGTACAAATGCGTATATATATATATATATATATATATATATATATATATATTCATGTAGCAGATACTTATGTCTTTATTTAATATTGAAATACCCATCCATAAGACTGAAGGCTACAAGACTGAGGAAGTGGTTTAGTCTAAAATCTACTTCAATAAATCATCATAAATATTTAAAAACAGAAAAAAAGGCAGGAAATTTCAGCCAAAAAAAAAAAAAAAAGAAGAAGAAAAGAAAAAAAGAAAAAGCTGAACAAATATCCAGTATGTAGCAGGAAAGAATGATTTGTAGGTCACAAGGAAGTTGAACAATTTAAAAATGCTGAAATAGAAACAATATCAACCACATAATGATTAAGAAAGAAATTATTATTTGGGTATAAAAATTACAAAAAAAAAAAAAAGTCAAGCCGGGCGGTGGTGGCGCAGGCCTTTAATCCCAGCCCTCAGGAGGCAGAGCCAGATGGATCTCTATGAGTTCGAGGCCAGCCTGGTCGACAGAGTGAGTTCCAGATGATCAATAGGGTAGGAAAAAACAAAACAAAACAAACAAAACTAATGAAAAGTAGCTAGAATGTACTCTTCATTCACTGAAAAGAAATACACAGCTAGTGATCCAGATGCAGATGGGATGAATAGAGAGTTAGAGGGAGGGCTCAGCAATTAGGAACATTTGGTCATTTTCTAGAGGACCTAAGTTTTTTTCTCAAGCCCAAGTCAAGTGGGTCACAACTGTATGTCTCTAGGTACATGGGATCCAACGTTTCAGTCCTCTGAAGGCATCTGAAATCGTAAACACATAACTACACATTTGGCACATGTATGTACAGATAATGGAAAAACAACAAAATTCATCTTTAAGTATGGTGACATTATAAAATAATGCTTAAATTATGAAAACTGAGGAGATGTATGGAAGCAAATTTCTACCTGTCATCCAAGTAAGTACTACTATTGATAGATGAGTAGCACATAGAACTTTGTTGCACTTGTTATGATATGAATTTACATAAAACTTACTTTCCCAATAAATATAAGCCATTCAATTACAAATGTTAACTTTGGACACTTTATGTCCATATATGAACAGTCACTTTAAAGTTAAATCCATAAATATACCAGTTACTGTGGGGTCCTGCCCCACAGGGAACTTAAGTCCCCTGAGAAGGGAGACCTGGAACTGAGGAAAGGTAAGTGTGGCTGCTAGCCCTGTCCTCTCTTTTTCCTGGAGACAATCAGATGCAGCAGGCAGCCAAATCAGGCAAGGACTCATTCATTTAAATACAACAAACTCCTTTTAAAGCATGAAGAAAAAGGGGGGATGGGGCAAATGCTCCATTGGTCTGATCAGCTTAAAGTTAATCCAATCACACACCTGGTCTACAGTATTTACAGTGTTGTCTATGAGGGAATCATGTGCCGACATCATCTTTCTTCACCTGAAGCTCCAATCATATTTTTTGTAAACAACTTGGGTGCCACCCTCTACACTTGCCCTGGGGCAGCTTTACTAGCACCTGCCTCCATAGGCCCTTCCCCCACAGTTACAAGGAAGAGATTGTCAAAATGAATTCAACAATAAGGTCAAGCTGTGTGTTAAGCTGAAGAAATCTAAACCAAAATCAATCACATGGGCAAATGAAGACAAACAAGGTAATGGATGATGTATCCTAGAAAAATAAATCTTTAAAAAGTGTATTTTAATCTACATTAAAATAAACAGTGTTAAATGGAGAAAAATAGCAGGCAAGTTGGCAGTTAAGTGATGTTAATGTACATAGTAACATCATAATTTGCACAAGAGAACCTCAAATTACATGAAGCCAAAACTAATACATGTAAAAAGCAAAATAAGATACATGCACACAATTTTAGCAGGCAAAATGTTGACCAACTTATTTTCTTAGTAATTAGTTTAAATTCACAAATAAATAGCAAGAAAATAAGCTGACAAAATAACACAGGCAGTCAACATGATGTAATTCACTTTTAAAGACAAAAATCCTACAAATGAGTCATGATGATATCAAAGAAGAAACCACGCTGATTTTGTTTGTACATGGAGTGATTCTTTATTTTTTCATATAAAATCACAAGGGTAAAATATAAACATTTGCTGAGTAAACATATAGAAAGCACAATTAATTTAATAACATTTCAAAGAAAAGTAAAGTTTTATATATTAACTCAAACTGTGAACAGAATATAGTGGTAAGTACAAATGCTGGAGAAAGAAACACAAGAAGCCATAGAAACGTATCAAGACAGGTAACAAAACTCTGCATCGTCAGGTGAAAGCACTTATTCATTAGCAGAGGAATTGGATTCAGATCTTAGGTCTCCCATGGTGATTTATAACCATCTGTAAGTCTGGTTAAAGGATATCCAGTACTCTCTCTGACTCTCTGTGGGAACCTCTGTGGGCAAGTTAGTGTTACACACACACACACACACACACACACTTTCAGAAAAAAACTCAAATGAAACAAAATAAATGCATAAAAATGTAAAGAAAAAATAGACTTGGTAAGACCCACTAATATATCAGCAACAAAGTTCCAGAATGTATGTCTTCCTAAAGTTGTACCAATGATCTTATTTCCTTTGGGTTCAAGGAAATTATTAAAATTTATATTGAATATCATGTACCTCTGAATTTCAAAAAAATGTTTATAAACTTAAATTATAGGGAAGAAATAGCCTATTATTCACCAGAAGTAGTCAAATGAACATAAGAATACAAGATCATAAATGAAAAAAAAAAATACATATAACTTCATTAGAAACCGAAGGAAAAGTTCATTTTTAATTTGCCCAAAATGTTTATGATAAAACTGAGGACATTGAGGTAAATCTTATCATTTCATAATATGTTTCTGAAGTAAATAAATTTCTGGACAAGAAGTTGGGGAACCTAGAACATAAACTCAATTTTTTTTTTTTTGTTTTGTTTTGTGTTTTTTTGAGACAAGGTTTCTCTGTGTAGTTTTGGTACCTGTCCTGGCTCTGCCTGGCTGTGCCACCTGAGTGCTGGGATTAAAGGTATGCACCACCACTGCCTGGCCTAACCTCAAAATTTTTATGAAATATAAGAATATGTCATGAATTAAGGTAAAACATACACAACTATTAGAAAATTTCCTTCAGAGATATTTGGAAATCTATAAAATGAAATAAAAATTCCCAGATTACACAAGGGCACGATTCATAAAATAAGAGATAAAAAATTATCTCATAGAGATTTAAAAATTTGGTTTTAAAGTAAAAATTACAAAGAAAAATACAATATTTATGAACCATATATTTGAGAATTTGCCTGTAAAACGCACACACACACATACAAAAAAAAACCAGATTTTTAAAAAGACACTAATAATGTATCAAAAGAAGATAACACAGTCTGGGCCAGGAAAGATGACTGCGCTTAAGAACACCTGCTTCTCTGGAGCTGTAGGTTGTAGTCTGGTTATCCTTTGCTTTATATCTACTGTGGACTTATGAGTGAGTACATACTATGTTTGTCTTTCTGAGTCTTGGTTATCTCACTTAGCATGATATTTTCTAATTCCATCCTTTTACCTCAGATTTCATGATGTCATTATTTTTTACTGGTGAGTAGTAAGTATTCCATTGTGTATATGTACCATATTTTCTTTATCCACTCTTCTGTTAAGGGGCATCTAGTCTCTATCCAGGTTGTGGTTATTATGAATAATGCTGCTATAAACATAGCTGAGCATGTGTCCTTGTGGTATGATTGAGTATTATTTGGGTATATGCCAAAGAGTAGTATCACTGGGTTCTGAGATAGATTGATTCCCAATTTTCTGAGAAGTCACCATACTAATTTCCAAAGTGGCTGTACAAGTTTTCACTCCCATCAACAGTGGAGGAGTGTTCCCCTTGCTCCACATCCTTTCCAACATAGGCTGTCCTTGGTGTTTTTGATCTTATCCATTCCAACAGGTCTAAGATATTATTTCAAAGTTGTTTTGATTTGCATTTTCCTAATGACTAAGGGATATTGAGCAATTCCTTAAATGTCTTTTGGCCATTTGAGGTTCTTCTGTTGAGAATTCTCTGTTTAGCCCTGTAGTCCATTTTTCAAATGGACTGTTTGGTATTTTGATGTCAAGTTTCTTGGGTTCTTTATATATTTTGGAGTTAAGGCCTTTGTCAGATGTAGGGTTAGTGAAGGTCTTTTCCCATCCTGTACACTGCCATTTTGTCTTATTTACCATGTCCTTTGCCTTACAGAAGAGTCTAAGTTTCAGCAGGCTTCATTTATTAGTTGTGTCTATGCTAATGGTGTTATATATAGGAAGCAGTCTCCTGTGCTAATGCATTCAGGCTACTTCTTAATTTCTCTTCCAACAGGTTCAGTATAACTAGATTTATGTTGACATATTTTATCCCCTTGGACTTGAGTTTTGTGCATAGTGATAGATATGGATCTATTTACAGTTTTCTACATGTTGACATCCAGTTATGCCAGCACCATTTGTTGAAGATGCTTTCCTTTTTCCATTGTACAGTTTTGGCTTCTTTGTCAAAAATGAAGTGTTATAGGTATGGATTTAATGGTAGAAACTTCAGTCAGGTTCCATTGGTCCACATGTCAGGTTTTTTCTGCCAGTACCAGGCTGTTTTTGTTACTACAGCTCTATAGTGGAGCTTGAGATCAGGGATAGTGATGCCTCCAGAGGTTGCTTTTTTGTACAGGATTGTTTTAGCTATCCATTTTGTTGTTTGTTTGTTTGTTTGTTTTGTTTTTTATTTTTTGTTTGGTTTTCATATGAAGTTGAGTATTGTTCTTTCCAGGTCTGTGAAGTATTGTGTTGGGATTTTGATGGAGATTGCATTGAATCTGTGGATTGCTTTTGGTAAGATTGCCATTTTTACTATGTTTATCCTATCTCTCCATGAACATGGGAGATCTTTCCATTTTCTGACATCTTCTTCAATTTCTTTCTTTAGAGACTTAAAGTTCTTGTCATACAGGACTTTCATTTGCTTAGTTAGAGTTACCCCAAGATATTTTATTATGTTTGTGGCTATTGTAAAGCATGATGTTTTTTTTTTTTTTATTACTTTCTTGGCCTATTTATCATTTGTATATAGGGGAGCTACTAATTTTTTTTTTGAGTTATTCTTCTATTCTGTCATTTTGCTGAAGGTGTTATCTGTAGAACTTCCCTGGTAGAATTTTTTGGGTCAGTTATATATGCTATCATATAGTCTGCACATAGTGAAAGTTTGGTTTCTTCCTTTCCAATTTGTATCCCCTTGATCTCCTTTTGTTGTCTTATTGCTCTAACTACAACTTCAAGTACTATATTGAATAGATATGAGGAGAGTGGACAGCCTTGTCTTGTTCCTGATTTTAGTGGAATTATTTTGAGTTTCCCTCCACTTAATTTGAGGTTGGCTGCCAGCTTGCTGTAAAGTGCCTTTATTATGCTTAGGTATATTCCATGTATTACTGATCTCTCCAAGATCTTTATCATGGAGGGCCCTAAGAGGGATGCATGAATCACCCTGGGAGGGGGAAATAGACGAGATCTCCAGGAGTAAACCTGAGGGAGGGAGGCAATAGAGGGTGGGGGATGAATGATGAGAACATGAAAGAACAGGCTTGTCCAGCTGGAACAGAGACAGTGTGGGAGAGCAGTCAAAGAGATACTCTGATAGAAGGAGACATCATGGGGATAGAAAGAATCCTGGTGCTAGAGAAATTCCCAGGAATGCATAAGGATGACCCCAGCTTAGACTACTAGAAATAGTGGAGAGGGTGCCTGAGCTGACTTACCAAGGTATTCAGATCAGTGAATATCTTGACTGTCATCATAGAGCTTCCATGCAGTAACTAATGGAATCTGATACAGGGATCCATAGCCAAGCACCCTGCTGAGTTCCAGGAGTTCAGGCAAAGAGAGGGAAAAGGAATTCTATGAGCAAGGGGCATCAAGATTATGATGGGGATGTAGCAGGAATCTTAACAGGTCTTATTAATAAGAACAAACCTGAGGCCAGTTATTGGGGTGAATGCTGGAAGATCAGAGAAGCAGAACAAGCCACAGCTACCTCACCTTGCCAATTCCTCAGATGGTCTTGTTTCCTCAGAGTCCTCATCCGGAATGGATCTCAGCTGAACTGTGCTGTTTAACCAGCCAAAATGCTTCTAGTTTCTGGCTTTCACGCCTTATATATCTTTCTCTTTCTGCTGTCACTCCCTGGGATTAAAGGCTGGATTTCTGGGATTAAAGGTGTGTGTCACCATGCCTGGCTGTTTCTAATGTGGCCTTGAACTCAGAGGTCCATTGGTATTTCTGTCTCTGGAATGCGAGGATTAAAGGCATGTGCTACCACTGCCTATCCCCATGTTTAATATTGTGGCTGTCCTGTTCTCTGACCCCAGATAAATTTATTTCAGGGAACACAATATATTTCAGGGAACACAATACCACCACATATGGAAACCTATAGTGACAACCATATCAAGCTACTAGAAACTCATGCACTTTAGATTAACAGCTGTGGAGCCCCCATGGGACTAAAGTAGGCCCTTTACATAAGGGAGACAGTCCATGTAGCTTGATATGCTTAAATAGTCCTGTGGCAGTAGGATCAGGATTCATCTCAGGTATATGAGCTGGCTTTTTAGAGCTCATTACCAATGTTGGGAGACCTTTCACAGCCTGATGCAGGAGAAGGGGCTTGGACCTGCCTCAACTTCATGTACCAGGTTCAGCTGACTCCTCATGAGAGACCTTACCTTTTAGGAGGAGGGAATGGGATGTGGTTGGGGGCAATGCTGAAAGGGTAGGAGAAGGAAAGAGAGGAGGAATCTGATTGGTAAGTAAAGTGCATAAAACATTTCTTAATAAAAAAAAAATCTCAAAAAAAGAACACTTGCTACTTCTGCAGAGGGACAGAAGTCAATTCCCATTACCTACAATGATGGTCTCACAACCTACTGTAACTTCAGTTCTATCAGACTCAGAGCCTCTTCTGACTTCCTGGGGCATCCATATGCATGTACTAATATGCACACACATATATACACTTAAATAAACATAATAGTAAATCTAATCATAACTAAAAAAAATTTAAAAAAAAAAAAAAAAAAAAAAACAAACAACCAGTTTCAATAGGAGGTCGTCAGAGGACAAACCCACCATATAGTGATTTGAAATTTCTCTAACTATTAGGCAAATATGGCTTATATTTTCAGTAACAGATCACAGTAAGCCTCTCAGTATAGTGGTTTTGGTGGTGACACTAAGGAAAGAGGAAAAGAAATGATTGCTTACATTTACATGTGTTAGTTTGTTTCTTATAATAATGTAGATCTACTGAGAGTCATACTGGTAAAGGGTAATTTGTAATATTATTATGAATGAAATAAAACCTTATATTAACAATAAATTCTTTATACTGGTAGGTTCATAGAACCTTTGCCACAACTAGCTAGGACCTAGAAACAATATAGATGAACATACCTCCAGGTATAGAAGTTAAACATATCACCAAGAGGTCTTAAAAGCCAATCTAGTCCAAAAGATTGGGCAAGGCACATGATTCCATTTGTATGTTATTTCCTTGTTTTTAAGTGGATAAAAAATTGCTGCATTGTTTCATAAGTGAGGGCCATATTCAAGCCAAGACCATAATATATTGAATAATGAACTAGATGAAAGTATAGTAATATATAGAAGAGGTGATTGGCCCCACGCATTTAAGTATGTAAAACCAGGGCTTGAAAATACATTTGGGTGCATGTGTAGAAAACAGTTGTATTAAAATTTCCTTGACTATTGATTCAAAGATCTGATTGGTTATATTCACATTAATTTTTCTGGAGCAGGGTAAATGATGGTTGGCAGATTTTTATATTAGAAAAATTATCTTTGGCCATGTAATATTTGTACTAAATATTGTATTATGTCAAATAAGATATAAATAAAACTCTAATTTACCTATTTTCAGACTTTTTACAACAGAAACAATTTTCCAAATATACTGAGCTATAATTACATGAATTATATTTATCAAATATAAGAAATAAATCAGTAAATTTTTTAATAGTTAGTATTTAATATCAAACAATATTTATTTAAATATATTAATATTAAGAATTTATTTTATATTTTAATATCTAGTAAATATTTTATTGTGATTTTTGTGTAGATTAAGACACATACTAATTTATGGAGTACAAATTAGAAAATTTTACAAAGATTTAAAATTATCAATACTCTTCAAATTTAAGAATATGCAGGGTTATTTCTATTCTAAATATTTTTTAAACACAGGATGGTATAGAAAGCCAGTGGTAAAATCTATATACATATATGCTTGAATGTCTAAACTGTAAAAAGACTCATGTACCAATTATGTGACAAGCTAATAAAGTATCACTGATTTAAAATTTAAATATAAAGCTCTTAATGAATGAAGATCAAAACCAGGTTGTAAAATCATATGTTATCAAAGTTTACAAATTATTTCAATAATTTAATTTTAGAACATTTTCTCATTATATTGTTATTTTACTGCTATACAAAATTAGAAATATTTCCAGATCCAAACACACTGAAAGATTGTTTGTTTACTTTTCAATTTGATGATTTATCTTTTGAAAAGTTGGTGATTTTAATTGTATTTGTTTTAATAAGCAAAACTACCAAACTGATTTTAGTTTATAAAGCATGCAGGAATAGTTAGCTGAATTTCATTGGACCTTCAGGCAAAACATATCACAGCCTTGTGCCTCAGTTCTCTCGTTTCAAATATTAGAATAATAACCCATGAAACGTAAATGCAATACCAGATTTAATTTTGAGCAGCTAAACAGCAATATGCCTTTAGGAGGTAATTTATTTTCTATGGCTAAATCTATATTATAATATGCCACAAAAGAAAATGTGTTACAATTTAGCTTCTGAATCAATCACTGGTCTCCAATCTTGAATGACTTTATTTATAATGTTAAAGGCGAAAAGCTTTCTGAATATTATCTATCCCATAAGATCTTCTGAATAGAAGTAAATCAGTGTGGTGTACAGTACTAAACTAAATGTAGTAACATTAAATCAGTAATAATACAATTTAAAATGATGAATAATAACACTATATTTTAATGTAAAATAAATTATTATTTTACAATATATACAATTATCATCTGTCCCTGTTTCTAAAGTAAATATTCACTTGATTCCAAACATAATTTTTCACATGTGACATGATTCAATATCATTTTATAGTAATAAAACTGTAATAGTCTTTATTCATTTAACTATGGAGCTAAGAAGGATTGATGCCATTCCTGGCATTTAATAACTGACCTATTTTTAAGCCAGATTTAACATTTTTCCCCTTTTTGAGAGTTTCAAGAATAATGTATGTATGAGAGGTCAATTTTTTGACCACAATAGATTGAGATGAAATAATAATTCTGTGATTATATCTAAAATTTTAAAATATAATGCAAATATTTCTAGGACAAAATAGCAAACAGCTTCTTTTAAGGATTAATAAATGAATTCCTCATCTATATTAATTACTTTTGCTTTTGTCTACTTCAAATTCTATCTGAAGTTCTTTTGAAGACCCTATATAAGGATGCTGATTAGTTATCATAAATTAAGCAAAATTGGAATCAAGGACTAGATATTCATTTTTGTAGAGTCAATACCTACATTAATTAATGACTAGATCAGTTTCTAATGTTAAAATCAAAGTACTTTGCCATATATCAGCATATTTTGTATACTACTTACTTACATGGACATATAAGCAGTGATTGATCTCTTTGTTTAATTACTCAAATGTGATAACTGATGTAATTATTTGTATAGTTCAATTATTATGATTAAATTATCCTTTAGTAAATTTGAAATTCTTTGAGTTCAGCAATCATAACCTATCTGTATATTTGGGAAGGTATAAAATTCTCTTTTCAGGAGAACAAGTCCCACAGAAGCAACTAAGCAGGGCTCATAGGGCTCAGAGACTGAAGAGACAATCAGAGGGCCTTCATACGTGTGCACTAGGTCCTTTAAATATATGTCATAGCAGATTAGCTTGGGGCTTTTGTGAGTCTCCCAACACTGGGTGCAGAAGTGACTCTGGCTCTGTTGCCTGCTCTTGGGACCTTTTTCCTTCTACTGGGTTGTGTTATCCAGCCTTGATATGAAGCTTTGAGCCTACTCTCATTGCTTCTCGGCAGTGCTTGGTTGATATCCGTGGGAGGCCTGCTCTTTTCTGAAGTGAAATGGAGTTGCAGTGGATCTGGTGGAGAAGGGAGGTAGAAACATGGGAAGAGTGGAGAGAAGAGAGGCTGTGGGAGTCCTGTATTCTGAGAGAAGTTTATAGAAAGGAAAAAAATAAGAAATTACTGTATATTTAAAAGGTAAAAGTGTATTTACGTATTAAATTAGATTTGTACATGTGAATATGTGGCTTCATACAGGGCATGAAGCACATAAGAAATTCAGTGAACAATTTCTGTCTGTCAGTTCTCTCTTTACTCAATATGAGTTCTGCACTTCAAAATCATCTAGTCAAACATGGCATTATACACTTGCAGCTGTTCAGGCATCTTGCCAGCCAGTAGAATTCTTGTCATTGTAGATTAAGTTCTAAGTTATTATTGAAGCTGTTCTATAAAGACTTACCAAGAACAAACAAACAACTTCCCCCCTAAAAAAACCAAAAAACAAAAAACAGGTTCTGGCTTGGGCATTCAAGCACACAGGAGTCGGGAAACCTGGCTCAGTTCTAAAAAAAGATGCTTCCATCAAATCCCTCCCCTCAGGGGCCTGGGAAACACAGAAGTGGAGGCAGAAGGAATGTAAGAAGCAGAGGGGATAAAGGGCACCAAGAAAACAAGTCCCTATAAATGAAAATAAACAAAGCTGATATGAACTCACAGACACTGAGGATGCATTCACATGGCCTGTGTGGCTCTGCACTAGATCCTCTGTGTCTATATTATAATTTCCAGTTTATTATTTTTGTTTTTTGTTTTTTACAATATTCTTAAGTGTGTGAACAAGTGGCTGATTCTAGTGAGTTCTATTGGGTTCTTTTCTGTTTGTCTGACTTGCCCAACTTCAATGAGTTAGCTTTTGTATTTTTTCTTTTCTTTTTTTTATTATTATATTTGTGTTTTAATTTTACACATCAGCCATGGGTTCCCCTGTCCTCCCCCCTCCCGCCTCCACCCCCACCTTCCCCCAATCCCTTCCCCTCCATTCCCATCTCCTCCAGGGCCAAGACTCCCCGGGATTCATTTAAACCTGGTGGATTCAGTACAGGCAGGTCTAGTCCCCTCCTTCCAGGCTGAGCAAAGTGTCCCTGTGTAAGCCCAAGGTTCCAAACAGCCAGCTCATCTTATTATATCTTATTTTGTTATAAAAAGAATATTTCAATCTTATTTGTATAGACTCTCTTCCATTTTAAATTCCAAACCCAGTTTCTAAATGAAATGAAACTGCATAAATGTTTCTCTAATCTGAAAAACAAAAGGTAAAAATGATCATAAAGAATATCTCTTGATTAGCATAAATAGTTTCTGTAAAAATGAAAGAAATTTTTTAAGATTAAATTAGCACTTCTTAGGGTCAACATATCAAGGGGATGTTTACAAATGCAAATGAGGGAGGTAAATATAATAATTTGCCAAAATGTAAAAAAGAAATAAATGCATATAATGTGATCACTTAAAACAATAAGCATGCCTACCTAAGTGAACCAGATGGTAGATCAATTTCCTTGTTCATGGAAGTTGATCAACCCTGTTAATCACTTGAAATGACTCACTGGACAATGTACAAAAATAATATTGAGTCATAAATATGAGCAAGATAATATTAACTAACAATGATATTTAGAACATTTCAAGTAGATGTCTGAGCATAAGAATTTCATGAGAAAAGTATAAAGACGGGTAGATGATTAGGAGTAATTGTAATACATATGCACTGAGCATTTACATTCAATTTCTTTCTTACATATATGAATGTAGATGAATAAAGCCAATGTGAAAATGAAAAGAAATTGAAACACATAATACGAATAAAAAAGTGATTTATTATCAGGGTTATAAAAGCCCATAGTTATAATGGTTTGTTTGTTTCATTTGTTTCTCATTTCCTGAACAGCCTATAGTTTTAGAAATAGCATCACATATTTTTAAACAACAGACTATTTACTACTGAAAATTGAATTGTAATGTTTGTACCCTGCCTTAGGCAGTCACTTATTGTGATTTTTATAACAAAATAATATTTCAAGCAACCACATATAACACAAGCGCACACATATTCAAACACATATACATAGGCACATCTGTTCATGGCTTTGGAATTAATATGTTTCTGTGGGCTTTAATTACAAAGCAAACCATGAGAAACTGGAGAGGGTTTTTCATTATGGAGAACTGTCAAACAAAATACATAATATATTCTCACTGTCTTTTGACTTGAACTTAAAAGTAATATATTTTTCTTGTCTAAAATATATATTGCAGTGTTCTATAAACTTCATTATACATAAATAATTTCAGTGTCTGCACCTGAAACATGTATATTTCTCCAGGAAAATGAATAATGAGCAAGCATAGGCTATGTTTGTTTTAAAATTACTCCTGTTTGAAAATTGCCACAAATGATACCCTGGCATTTATTAGATTATAATTAAGAAAGAAATTAAATATTAGAATGTAATAAATTATATGTATATTTGCTTGAGATAAATCCTGGAAATCGTTCCCAAGCTATGCTCAAACCTGAAGTTGTTCTTCATATCTTATCTTTCCAGGTTTCGGAATTAGGTGCTGTCACCCTCAGCTTCAATGTATTTTGAAAATGATGCTTTTGATCTTGAAAGAATTCATCTCTATAATTAATATTACATGTAAATATTGAGTCACTGCACTGATAAAGTTCAGACTCCCCCTATTATATGATTGCTTCTGCAGTACTTAGGAGATGCCTGTGTACGCCTAGATCCAGTGCTATTTACATTGGCAAGGTTTTATGTAAAGGGATTAAAGTCTTTGAAAACTGGAGGAGACTGTCATCAGCTGCAATCTCTGCCCTTTGAGCATATTCCAGGAGGACATAATTAATAGCTAAAGCCATACTATTATCTTTTTTATCTCAAAGACATTCTAGTATTGGCTGCAGGTGCCCCCACTTGTCAGTTTTCTTTATAATATAAACACAATTTATAGCTCGATTCTAACACAGGCAGACAACACTGAAAATTTCTCAACAGGGATCATGTAGAAGGGAAGGTCACTTATTCTTATTTTTCTTCAAATTTTAAAATTAAAATATGATTACATCGCTTTCCACTTAGCTGTCTTCCTCCAAGCCTTTCTTTGTACCCTTCTTACAACCCCTCACATGTTCCTTCCCTCCAAACCCTCCTCTCATGTCCCTCTCGCATTCCTTCTAAAATTTATAGCCTTTTTTATTATCATTGTTACATATAAATGTATAAATATGTAAATACATATTTTTGAGTTCAGTGATTGCTTATATGTAGATGATTTAAGGACTGACCATGTTGCATTGGATAATCAGTTAAGGAAATCATCCCTGGGACAGGCTAATTATTCTTTCAGCAGTCATTAGTTTCCTGCAGCTCTTCATCTGTGGTAGATCCTGCCAAGAGTTCCCTCTTCTGCATTATCATATCTGTTGATACTATCATTGTCCAGGTATTCTTCAGGCAATCATGTTGTTGAGGTGTCATGAGTGAAGCTTCCATTTCATTTCTAGGAAACACAATTTCTCACAACATATTTTCTCTTATTACCTTTGTGTACCTTTTTCTTCTATGATGGTCCTTGAGCCTAGGATGCAGTAGTTGTATTCTACATGTAATGGAGTTGTGCTTCACCTAATCCACTGATTCTTGAATTATGACATGTCATAGTTGTGTAATGGTCTCTATTTGATATAAATTATATTTTGTTTAATGAGGGTGAGATATATATTTACTGATATGTTTAGGAAAAGTTTTAGAATGTAATTAGGAATTATGGTGTTCTCATCTAAGATTCAGGACCACAGGTAGTTGCCTAGGATTGACTTCCTACTGTGAGTGCCTTAAGATCATTAGAAAACTGCTGATTACCATCAAGATGTGAGTACTACTATCGGACTTTCAATACCATGCTATTCATTGTTATAGTTCATCAACACCATGGGTATAAAGGAATATTGAATGCTTCCCTCCCTCATTTGGCTGTTTGCATAGTACTTTATAGAACTGTGAAAGGTAGACTACAGTAAAGATACTTTCAAGTCAGATCCAGCTTAGCTCTTCTGTGCCCTGTGTCCAAAGTGCATGATTTTCAGAAATAGAGACAGACTTTCAAATTTTGAGAATCTACTATGGGCAAACACAATAGATTATAGACTCACTTGGACTACTCTGCTCAACAAATTGATTGAACGATTCTCATACCTGACACTGGATTTTTTTAAAAAAATCTATGGCTTCTGTGGGGAATATTGGCAAACCAAGTATCGTAATTCCATATAAGATATATGAATCTCTCTCTGTCTCTCTGTCTCTCTGTCTCTCTCTCTCAGTGTCTTTGTGTGTGTATGTGTTGCACTTACTATGGAATATAAACCTATGATGACATAATTTATTGATAAATGTCTTTTGATATCCTAATAATTTTTAACTTTCTCAAGTGTGATTAACGACAATGTGACTTGGGCTAAAAGAGGGTGCTCTACAATTTTGGACAAACCATGAAACAAACTGTGTTAAAATGAGTTATGATAAATTCATCACAAGAAATAGTGCTTCGCTCATAGATGCTATTACATGAATCAGCCTTAATATTTCTAGATACTTAGCAATTGTGGGACTTTCAAAGTGCACAATCTAAAATGTTTAATGCATCATTTTCTTGTGATTATGAATTGTCAATATATGTACTTTCCCATGCTTTATCTTGTCCAAATTCTAACATTCTACTAATTCATCTATACCTTTTTTTCCTGTCTTTAAGTAAGAATACAGAAATTATCAGTATCAGTGCAAATTTTTCCTACTTTTTATATGGCATTCCGGTTACACATATCAGGAAATAAAATAAGGAAACACCTCATATTTTGTGTAGAGTAGAAATCACAGTGAGCTAGAACACAATAAAATACACACTTCATATTCTCACAAATAACTAGTCCTACTTTTATATACAGCTATGTAAAACATTACTATATTTATGTGAAGTATATGAACAATAATGTTAAATTATTAATAAATATTCCATAAGGCCTTGATGAACATACAAGAGTTTTCATGTAATCATGGTTTCAATATCATTGTTTTCAGATTTTAGCTGTAAATAAATGATTCCCTGTCACATCCCTTGTGAGTATGACTGCGGCATCCTCTATGGCCCCTAGCTCACAGGTCATTTTGTTGTATATTCTACACATCTTCAAGGAAGAAATCCTTGAAATGGATTCTGGGAATTGGGGAAGAGAGCTCTGAACTCTAATAAAATGGTAAAACTCTCCCTGCACCGGAGTTGGTATAGCTACTGCCTCAGGTAAATGTACAAACTGTCAGGAGCCACGTGTGTGAAATCAGATCCTCAGAGATCTCAAAATCGATTTTACTCATGTCTTCTCAAGTTTGCTTTTGGTGACATTGTGTTGCTAGCATGGTGGTGATAGGTATGACATGGAAGTCAATAAAACTATAAATCAAAGTTATTTTCCATTTCACAGAGCTTTATTACTAGGCACAAATTAAAATTTGACAAGATGATTTTATTTGATTATTTTATGGGAAAATCAGTTCCTGAGCTGGCAAAATGTCTCAGCAGGTAAAAGTTCTCCTTAAAAGCCACAAGTCCTGAGTTCAGTCATGGGGACAACATCATAAAAGAAAGTGCTGAAAATTACAAGTTATTTTCTGTCGTACCTAATACACATATACACAACAAAAACACAACACACACACCAACATACAAATACATGAACACACACTTAACTGCCTAAACAAATAAAATAAATAATTGGAAACTATAAAGCCCTTACCTGGATTTAAATAGATAGTCACATTGTTCCCAATTGAATTTGGTCTGCCTAGCGTACTAACAAAAATCTTCATTCTGAACTTAGACAGCATGTTCTCTACTACTGTGCTAATACACATGTTAGTGTATGATATTTTATAACAATATGACCAATGGACGCAGGAAAGTACAATCCATTCATTTCAAAAGAACTCCATTACCTAGAAGCAAGTAGCTTAATAAAAATGCTTTGGGTCAGCCAAGCGGTGGTGACGCACGCCTGTAAAACCAGCACTCAGGAGGCAGAGGCAGGTGTATCTCTGTGAGTTCGAGGCCAGCCTGGTCTACAAAGCAAGTTCCAGGACAGCCTCCAAAGCTACAGAGAAACCCTGTCTCAAAAAAACAAAAAACAAAAACAAAACAAAACAAAAAAAGAGCTTGGGCTCCTGATGAGAGCTCAATTTCATCCCTAGAATTTAGGCAACAATAAAAAATATTTACTATATTTGAAAACAGAAGAAAATATTTGATTAAAGGTATTTGTTATTTATTTATTATTCATCATTTATTTTTGAATAGTATACATGTGAACTCATCTAGATTGTAAAAACCAGTCTCAATAATTGAGCAAGTTAAAAAAAATTGTATGGAGAATGGGATATGGACACAAAGCCCTAGCCATATCCACGGAGTTATTTTCAATTCAAATAGGCTGGGGAAGGGAAAAATCACTTTTCTCAATGTGAAATCACTAGGAATAATCCAGGGCAGGTTCCATACTCAGAATAAGTTCACCAACTAAACAGAATTTCTATTCTCTCCTCTCTCTCTCTCTCTCTCTCTCTCTCTCTCTCTCTCTCTCTCTGTGTGTGTGTGTGTGTGTGTGTGTGTGTGTGTGTGTGTGTATGTGTGCATAGATGTTATGGTTGGGTAGCTTGGTCTTCTAATGGAAATAGTAGTGGGAGCAGGTTTTCTGTGACCCTTTTGCCTGCTTTGAGATTTCTTTCCCTTCTGGTAGGTTGCCTAGTCCATTCTTAATCTGAAAAGAAGTGTTTAGTCTTACTACAATTTGATATGCCATGTTAGCTCAATATCTCTGAGAGGTCTGCAATTTTCTGAAGGAAACAAATGGATGGATTAGGAGTAGAGGGGAGGTAGGGAGGGTAGACACTTGGAGAAGAGGAGTGAGGGGAAAATAGGAATGGAGAGACAGAAACTAACTCCATTCCTCTCAATACACACTGTCTTTCTTGCAATAATAGTTAACATTTCAAATGCAATTAAATACTTAATATACAGAAAAATTAAATCTTACATTGGTCAAACAATTTCATATCAACCACACAACTTATAGTTTGGTAGAGTTGCTATACAGTTTGTTTATGTTTGCTAACATTTTGTACAAATCAATGGAGAAAAAGTTGCTAATAAAATTTTGTTGAATTAAAAGAAACATTTTTACATTTTACTAATGTAATTCTCTTTAAGTTAATGACAAAAATATTTTAATGAAGGAACAAAATAGCATGTATTAATCAACTATAACTTTTGCATTTCTATCTTTTAGAGATGTTCCATTCATTAGACTAATTACATGTAACATTTGATGACATTTGTAGTCCTAAATACATTTAAGAAACATAATGGATAAAGCACTATCAAGTCAATGCTTCCATGTTCACACCTGTAAATTGCTCATAGTATTAGCATCAGAAACAAGATATATAACTTTGCTAAGTCTACAATGATTGATAATCTATGGAAAATGATGCAAAAAATTCCTTCAACCTCTAATCCTTGACAAATAAAAAAAATAACCAAAATAATCAAATGAGGTTTTTCTAACAGACCTCTTTGTTCATTTCATTCAAGCCAAGTACAAGTTTTCTCATACTTGTATGCTAGAATTCTCATCCTATAATCATTGTTTATTTTAATTCTGGAGGCTGTATACTCTGTGTGAGTTATTTCATTGAGACTTAAGAACCATTTTTCCTAGAGGAGGTTTCATGTCACTTTATGTCAAGGTATGTGTTGCTCTCATTGTTTAGAGTAGACAATATTTTTTATTTTTGTATTAAAAATCCATCCCCTGATCTGGACCAGAGGTGAGTGCCAGGGTTATAGTCAGAGAGGCAACTGCACCCAGGTCCCACGTCTGGACACAGGCCACCCCTGGAGGACCTGACCAACTTGGCCCCAGTTTCCTGCCAATGGGTGGGCCCTGTGGGAAGGCTCCCCTTTTCCAGGACTGCAGGCAGACACTGCAGTCTCCACACCCTGTCCCCACACCCATCTGCTGGAGACCCCAGCCACTTCCTGAGACTCAGACACCAGCCCCCAGCTTCAGTCCACCCCTGAACTCCCATCTGGAACAGAGGTGAGTTCCTGGGGTTATAGCCAGAGAGGCAATTGCCCTTGGGTCCCACCGCTGGACACAGGCCACTCCAGGAGGACCTGACCAACTTGGCCCCAGTCTCCTGCAAATCTGTGGGCCCTGCAGGAAGGCTCCCCTTTCCCAAGACTGCAGGCAGACACTGCAGTCTCCACACCCTGCCCCCACACCCATCTGCTGGAGACCCCAGACACTTCCTGAGAATCAGAGACCAGCCCCAAGCTTCCATTCTGCCCTGGAACTCCCATCTGGACCAGAGACCAGAGGATCTCCCATCTGGAAAAGAGGAGCTCACATCTGGACAAAATAAGGAGACCCCAGGGACTTCCCGAGACTCAGAGTCCAGCCCCCCACCCCCAGCTCCTATCTGGGCAGCACTCTCATCTGGACCAGCACTCCCATTTGGCACAGAACTTCCATCTGGACCAGAGAGAGGCTCCCTAAATCTGTCAACTCTCTCTGGACCAAGTACACTGATAAGACCAAGAACAAACACAAGAGGAGATGGGCAGACGTCAAGGCAGAACTACATACAACAAAATAAAGAGCAATACAGCATCACCAGAACCTAGTACTTCTCCAGCAGCTACACCTGAACATCACGGAATGGAAGAAGAAGAAGAAGAAGAAAACAACCTTATAAGTAACATCATGAAGAGGCTAGAGCCTTATATAGAAGAAATGAAAAATAAAGTAGAGGAACAGACAAACAAAAAATGGGAAGAACGCTATAAAAAACTAGAGGAAAGGACAATTAAAGCACAAGAAAACAATAAATCCTTGAATGAAAATCATGAAAAACAAGGGAGACAATCCAAGACCTGAAGAGGGAAATAGAAAAAATGAAGAAGACACTAGCAGAAGGAATGTTGGAAATAGAGAATCTGAGTAAACAAACAGGAACTTCAGAGGCAAGTATAAGCAACAGAATGCAAGAGATGGAAGAGAGGATCTCTGGTGTTGAAGATACAGTAGAAGAAATAGATTCATCAGACAAAGAAAACACTAAAACCAACAAAGTCATGACCCAAAATGTCCAAGAAATTTGGGACACCATGGAAAGACCAAACCTACGAATAATAGGGATAGAGGAAGGAGAAGAATACCAACTCAAAGGCACAGAAAATATATTTAACAAGATCATAGAAGAAAACTAGCAAAGGAAAAAGGCCAAGTGAATTATAAAGGTAAACCCATCAGAATAATGCCTGATTTCTCGATGAAGACTTTGAAAGCCAGATGGACCTGGACAGATATAATGCAGACACCAAGAGACCATGGGTGCCAGCCTAGACTAATATACCCAGCAAAACTTTCAATCATCATAGATGGAGTGAACAAGACCTTCCAAGAAAAAACAAGATTTAAACAATACTTATCCACAATCTGAGCCTTACACAAAGCACTAGAAGGAAAATTCCAACCTAAGGAAGGCAGATACACCCATGAAAACACAGGAAATAGATAACACCACAGCAGTAACCCCAAAGAAGAGAAGTACACACACACTACCACCAAAAAAAAAAAAAAAAAAAAACAGGAACGAACAATCACTGGTCATTAATATCTCTTAATATCAATGGACTTAATTCACCTATAAAAAGACACAGACTCACAGAAAGGATAAGAAAACAGGACCCATCTTTCTGCTGCATACAAGAAACACACCTCAAATTCAAAGACAAACACCTCCTAAGAATAAAAGGCTGGGAAAAGACTTTCCAATCAAATGGTCTTAAGAAGCAAGCTGGTGTAGCCATCCTAATATCCAGCAAAATAGACTTCAAACAAAAAGCAATCAAAAGAGATGATGAAGGACATTACATACTCATCGCAGGAAAGGTCCACCAAGATGAAGTCTCAATTCTGCACATTTATGCCCCAAACACAAGGGGACCCACATATGTAAAAGAAACATTACTAAAGCTTAAATCACATATAAAACCCCACACATTAATAGTGGGAGACTTCAACACCCCACTTTCACCCCTGGACATATCGGACAAATTGAAACTTAACAGAGACATAATGGACTTAACTGATGTTATGGCTCAAATGGACTTAATTGATATCTACAGAACATTCCACCCAAACAAAAAAGAATATACCTTCTTCTCAGCACCCCATGGAGACTTCTCTAAAATCGACCACATACTTGGCCACAAAGCAAATCTCAACAGATACAAAACAATTGGAATAACCTCCTGTGTTCTATCAGACCACCATGGTTTAAAGTTAGATTTCAACAACAGAAAAAAACTACAGAAATCCTACAATCTCATGGAAACTGAATAATGCTCAACTGAATCACCAATGGGTTAAGGAAGAAATAAAGAAAGAAATTAAAGATTTCCTAGAGAACAATGAAAATGAATACACCACATACCCCAACTTATGGGATACTATGAAAGCAGTGCTAAGAGGGAAATTCATAGCATTGAATGCCCACATAAAGAAGCTGGAGAAATCTCACACTAGTGACTTGACAGCACAACTGAAAGCCTTTGATCAGGAAGAAGCAAAGTCTCCCAGGAGGAACAGACGCCAGGAAATTATCAAATTGAGAGCTGAAATCAATAAAATAGAAATAAAGAGAACAATACAAAGGAATTAATGAAACAAAGAGTTGATTCTTTGAGAAGATCAACAAGATAGACAACCCCTTATCCAAACTAACCAAAAGACAGAGAGAGACCATCCAAATTAACAACATCAGAACTGAAAAGGGGGACATAACAACAGACAATGAGGAAATGCAGAGAATCATCAGGTCATACTTCAAAAACCACTACTCCACAAAACTGGAAAATCTAAAAGAAATGGATAATTTTCTGGATAGGTACCACATACCTAAGTTAAATCAAGACCAAATAAACCATTTAAATACTCCAATAACCCCCAAGGAAATAGAATCAGTCATTAAAAGTCTCCCAACCAAAAAAAGCCCTGTACCTGATGGTTTCATTGCAGAATTCTACCAGATCTTCAAAGAAGACTTAATACCAATACTCTTTAAATTGTTCCACACAATAGAAGCAGAAGGTATATTACTAAACTCCTTCTGTGAGGCTACAATTACCCTGATTCCTAAACCAAACAAAGACGCAACAAAGCAAGAGAACTACAGCCCGATCTCCCTCATGAACATTGATGCAAACATAGTCAATAAAATACAGGCAAAAAGACTCCAAGAACACATCAAAACAACTATCCACCATGATCAAGTAGGCTTCATCCCAGGGATGCAAGGGTGGTTCAACATATGAAAGTCTGTCAATGTAATATACCATATAAACAAACTCAAAGAAAAAAAAAAAAACTACATGATCATCTCACTAGATGCAGAAAAGGCATTTGACAAAATCCAACACCCCTTCATGATAAAGGTTTTGGAGCAATCAGGAATACAGGGAACATACCTAAACATAATAAAGGCAATCTACAGCAAGCCAACAGCCAACATCAAATTAAATGGAGAGAAACTCAAAGCAATACCACTAAAATCAGGAACAAGGCAAGGCTGTCCCCTCTCCCCATACTTACTCAATATAGTACTTGAAGTTCTAGCCAGAGCTATAAGACAACATAAAGAGATTAAGGGGATACAAATTGGAAAGGAAGAAGTCAAGATCTCCCTATTTGCAGCTGACATGATAGTATACATGACTGACCCCAAAAATTCAACCAAGGAACTGATACACCTAATAAAAACCTTCAGCAACATTGCAGGATACAAGATCAACTCAGAAAAATCAGTAGCCCTCCTATATACAATAGACAAACTGGCTGAGAAGGAAATCATAGATACATCACCCTTTACAATAGCCACATGATATAAAATACCTTGGGGTTACACTAACTAAGCATGTTTAGGACCTATATGACAATAACTTTAAATCCCTGAAAAAAGAAATTGAAGAAGATGTCAGAAAATGGAAAGATCTCCTATGCTCATGGATATGCAGGATTAACATAGTAAAAATGGCGATCTTACAAAAAGCAATCTACAGATTCAACGCAATTCCCATGAAATTACCAGCACAATTCTTCACAGATCTTGAAAGTATAATACTCAACTTCATATGGAAAAACAAAAAACCCAGGATAGCCAAAAGAATCCTGTACAATAAAACAACCCTGGAGGCATCACAATCCCAGACCTGAAGCTCTATTATAGAGCTACTGTAATAAAAACAGCTTGGTACTGGGATAAAAACCAACATGGGGACCAATGGAGTTGAATTAAAGACCCTGACATTAACCTGCACACCTATGAACATATAATTTTTGACAAAGAAGCCAAAAGTGTACAAAGGAAAAAAGAAAGCATCTTCAACAAATGGTGCTGGCATAACTGGATGTCAATGTGTAGAAGGCTGCAAATAGATCCATATCTGTCACCATGCACAAAACTTAAATTCAAGTGGATCAAAGACCTCAACATAAATCCAGTTACTCTGAACCTGATAGAAGAGAAAGTAGGAAGTAGTCTTGAACGCATTGGCACTGGAGATCACTTTCTAAATATAACACCATTAGCACAGACACTGAGAGAAACAATCAATCAATGGGACCTGTTGAAACTGAGAAGCTTTTGTAGAGCAAAGGCCATGGTCAACAAGACAAAGCGACAGCCTACAGAATGGGAAAGGGTCTTCACCAACCCCACATCTGACAGAGGGCTGATATCCAGAATATAGAAAGAACTCAAGAAATTAGACACCAAAATGCCCAACAGTCCAATTAAGAAATGGGCTATAGAAATAAACAGAGAATTCTCCACAGAGGAAGTTCAAATGGCTGAAAGACATTTAAGGAATTGCTCAACATCCCTAATTATCTGGGAAATGCAAATCAAAACGACTCTGAGATATCACCTTACACCTGTCAGAATGGCTAAGATCAAAAGCACAAAAGACAGCTTATGCTGCAGAGGATGTGGACCAAGGGGAACTCTCCTCCACTGCTGGTGGGAATGCAAGCTTGTACAGCCACTTTGGAAATCAATATGGTGCTTCCTTACAAAATTGGGAATCCATGTCCCCCAAGACCCAGCTATAGCACTCCTGGGCATATACCCAAGGAATGCTCAATCATACCACGAGGGCATTTGCTCAGCTATGCTCATATCAGCTTTGTTTGTAATAGCCAGAACCTGGAAACAACCTAGATGCCCTACAACTGAAGAATGGGTAAAGAAAATATGGTACTTATACACAATGGAGTACTACTCAGCAGAGAAAAACAATGACATCATGAGGTTTGCAGGCAAATGGATGGATCTAGAAAAAATTATCCTGAGTGATTTAACCCATACTCAGAAGGACAAACACGGTATGTACTCACTCATAGTCGGATACTAGATGTAAAACAAAGATGACTAGACTGCTACACAACTCCATGGAGGCTACCTAGAAAATGGGACCCTAGGAAAGACCCAAAGATCACCCAATGACAGAGAAATGGGTGAGATCTACATGAACAACCTGGATGACAGTGGGAGTAATGAAGGGCAATATTTGAGGGAGAGAAATCTTAGGGGAGCAGGTGATCCCAGCTGGATCAAGAAAAGAAAGGGAGAATGAGGAATAACAGACCATGATAAATGAAGACCACATGAGAACAGGAATAGGCAGAGTGCTGGAGAGGTCCTCAGAAATCCACAATGATATATCCTCTGTAGTCTGCTGGCAATGGTCGAGAGAAAGCCTGATCTGACCTAGTCTGGTGATCAGATGACTAAACACCCTAACAGTCGTCTTGGAACTCTCATCCAATAACTGATGGAAGTGGATGCAGAGATCCTCAGCCAGGCCCCAGATGGATCTCCAGGTGTCCAGCTGTTGAGAAAGAGGAGGATCTGCAAGAGCATGAATTGTTGAATCCAAGATTGCAAAAAGCACAGGGGCAAATAGCCAAACGAATGGAAGCACATCAATTATGAACCAAAGGCTGTGGAGCCCCCAGCTGGATCAGGCCCTCTGGATAAGTGAGACCATTGAATAGCTTGATCTGGTTGGGAGTCAGCCAGTCTGTGGGACCAGGATCTGTCCTTAGTGCATTAGCTGGCTGTTTGAATTCTTGAGCTTACACAGGGACATTTTGCTCAGTCTGGAAGGAGGTGACAGGACCTGCCTGTACTGAATCCACCAGGTTTAAATGAATCCCCAGGGGTGCCTTGATCCTGGAGGACATGGGAATGGAGGGAAGGGGCTGGGGGAAAGGCTGCGGGAGGGGGGAGGACAGGGGAACCCATGGCTGATGTATAAAATTTAAAACACATAATAATAAAGAAAAAAATTTAAAAAAAAAAACCATTCCCTGAATTAAATCCTCCTGTATCTTGGTACAAATTGTTAACAACATGCATATTATTTAATGTCTGGCTTTTTCATTTCTTCCTCTTTGGTTACAGAAGTGTTGGCTAGAGAGCTTAGTCGTAGTGTCAAGATAAACTAGATGTGATAGGAGTCTGTATTCATGCTTTTAGTAAATTATTTGATCTCTTTATGACATAATAATTAACCACAACTAAGTTTTCATACATATATTAGACTAGTTTAATCATTTACAACATTTAGATGAAATTGGCTTTGTTGTAAGGAACACATTGATCTCTTGTTTGTCGAAAGTAGTTACTGATTTGAAGTAATATTGTTTTCTTAGCTTTACATTTTCCACAATCCTTTCCAGTAGATTTGAAGATTGTCGCAGAAGATAATAGTAAAATCACATTTGATTTCGTTGTTTCTGGGTTAGGCTGAAAATGTTCAGGCATATGTAGTCAAATCAGAAGGAAGAACAAAAAATAAATTGCATGCAAATTAATTTGATGACATTAAAGCTTCTGGACGTGTATTAGCAGCAACATCCATTGGATTGGGTAGTCTAAAATAAATTTGAATGCATGGGCTTACTTAGTCTCCCTTGCCTATTATATTAATGTTATTGTATTATGTGACTACAACAAAAATCTTCAAAAGTAATAGTTATTAGTTTACTTGTGCAAGATCAAGTAATGATACAAATCTTTTTAAACCACTAGAGGACATTGAGGAGAAAGGAAACATAAGCTGTCAGACAGCATCATGCTGGCATAGCACCTCCTTCTTAGCTTTAGTAAACATTTACATGCAGAGGCACATTAAGTCTTATGGGCTCTGGCCTTTCCTTGCTTATACATTTCAGAGTAATAGCTTGAGGAATAAAACCCTCAAGAATTCAATAAAAGTTGCTGCAAATCTCTCTAACAGGCTGGATGAAGAGGTGGTTTACATGGTGATAAACATTTCCCCTACTGAAGCCTTAAGATTGGTTCCTTCGGACAGACGAGCTCTCTAAGAATTGAGGTCATGAAATTTCCACTCATCCTTCTCCAAGATGGGAGGGTGAGGAGGTAAACTTTATAACTGTTGCGTTATAAATTAGGTGATGGTGATACAAACTGTCCAAAGGGAACTGTGATGTTGCACTCATAGAAACTTTATATAACATCACAATTTTATGGAAGTTATGAAGCTTTCATTTTTAAAGGGACTTTTTTGTAATTTATTCTGAAAAATAAATATAAATCATTTTAATATGTATCTACCAAATATACAGCATTGAGGCTAAACTGAAGAAGTATCCTTTAAAATACATGTGTATGAATTTAAATATGTTTAGGACTTGCAATAGGAATGTATATTCTAAAATCTGAAAAAGGAGATCAATTTTAGGGAACTTAGAAAAAGAAAACACACAAAGACATGAAAATCTCAGAATCTTATCTTGTAAGAATCAGAATGTTATTCCAATCACTTTATATGTGATATATATTTTGATCACTTCACATTACATAATTTTCCTTATCTAGTGAATATTTATTCACACAATTTGGAATGTTACATAACTCTGCCTCTTTAGGGAAAGAAGGGCCAGGCAATGGCACACACTAATCTCAGTCTGTGGGCAACTGAAACAGGAGAATTGTTATGAGTTCAGGGCTAATATGCTTCCGGACTAGCCTATGTTACCAACAGAGACTTTGAAAAAAGAAATAAAATAATGATAGGGATTGTATAACTGGAAAAAGCATTCTTCTAATGTCTAAGAGAATCTAGTAATTTTCAGTTTTCATATATATTGAAAGTGATGATGCACAATGCATACAGATAACTTGTTTTTTATTATATTTAAATTTTTCATACAGATATTTGTGTTTTAATTTTACATATCAGCCATGGGTTCCCCTGTACTTTAGGAGTGCTTTGGCACACATTTTATCAAAGAACAGCTTTGAGGAGATTTCTTTGTTCATTCTTCCTTCATGTGGGTCCCATCATTGAATTCACATCATGCAGCTTGGTAAGAAATGCTTTAATACACTGAAATATCTCATATGCCTGAAATTCTTTTATTTTACAAGGAAATCTAAATTGTGGTATATTTTCATTGTTCCAATATTTACTGTACAGTGTCTAATTTTATGAAATGTGAGTCCCACTACAAAGGCCAAATAATATAATCACTGCTTTTAATATGACACTCATTTATTTTATTATCCAGCCATCATGTTTTGTACCATACCCATATCCTGGGATGAGCATACATCAACAAGCACAAAAAGACCATTATTACTAAATTAAGTATTAAATACCATCCATACCTCTCAACTTATACATAAACATTTTTTTATATTGAATTCCATGCATCTTAAACAATTCCTTACTATTTAAAATAAACTTTAAATACAGAAATCAAGCATATGTACAAGTGTAGTCTGCATATATATATTCTATACCCACAACCCTCAATAATATCAATTGTAATTAATTCAAAATAGTAGAGTCTTAATTGGTAAACTGTAGATATTTCATGATAGAGAAGTCATCAGTGACTTTTTTGACCTTATGATATAGGACTAAAGGATCTTGTTCATTTTTCCCCTGTGAAAACATGACCAGATATTTTTGTCTTTGAGGTAAAAAGTAAGTTGTCAGCAGGCACTGAGTGTACCTGTAACTTGTCTTAGGACTCCCACTAAACTAATGCAGATAAATTACCCTTTATGTGGCATTTTGTTACCAAAGTTTGAACAGACTGACACATATTTTACAAATCTACAGAGCTTATATTCCAATTGTATTATCACTGGCATATAAAAATAATAGAATTGTTTCTTAATTACTAACAGCAATTATTAGGAAAGCACAAGTAACTAAATTTCACAAACAGAACTATAGTATTAAAAACAGTTAAGTATAAGATACTTTATAGCCAGAAATTAAACTTGTATCATTATTTCCTATTAGAGATTTTTGCAGTACAATAAAGTCAATATATGTGTTATTGCATGATTTCCATTCCTGTCATATTGCTATGTGTTAAGATATGTAACTTCATCCAGGAAATATTGGTGCATGTCTTTAACACCAGCACTCAGGTGTCAGAGGCAGGCTGTTCTCTGTGTTTTTCATGCCAACCTTGTCTACAGACCTCATTTCAAGATAGGCAAGTCTACCCAGAGAAACTCTTTCTCAAAACAAAATAAATAAACAAAGAGATGTAACTTCAGTAATACCCTTCTCTCAAAGCCTTTATTCATAATACTACATTGTGCAATACTTGAATTTGTGAAACTTTAAAAATGAGCTGATTTCTATTAACAAGCGGTAAGTAAAATTTTCTTTAAAGATTAAACTGTGATTGTGTAGTCAATATGGATTTTATTTGGTTTAATCAAATCCAAGAGACCAGTTCAACTGTCTGCCTGCAGTGGAATTATTTTTAAAGATAGTCAGCTACCTACTGAGTTAACTACAGGGCTTTCTGAAGACTCTACTCTTCCAGTGTTTGTGAGCTATCACTCATACAGCAGTGTGGGTTGAGTGATGTATCTATAGTTGAACCATCTTTCCTTCTGTAAACAACCACTCACTTTGATTTCTGAAAGTGTATCATTAAAACTAGTTGGTTCACCATTCAGGGCTTTGTTGGTAACCACACTTTGCTCTAGCACTTGTTTCCCATATGAAGTGAGCAGACATTTGTCCATGTCTCCAGACATAGTGTCTTTAAACCTATACTAAAATGGATGATGATTCCCAAAATCTGAAGTTTGCTGGTCTCCATCAAACTTGAAGCTACTACAAATATTCTTTTCCCAAGAATCTTTAATCTCTGTTTGGTCTTCAGGAAAGGGTCACCTGAGCCTGAGGGTTTTCTATTTCTTGAGTCCCATAGTTTTTGTGGACTTTCTACCATTTCCTTAGCCTCCTGAATGTTAGGAGACTCCCTTTTTGTCCTATGGAAGAATATTTCAATTCAGAAAAACTAGAGAAAACATAGGTTAAATCCACAAGATTTTGTTCTCCATCAGTGTTGATTTTATTGAAACCAATAAATAGCTCAAATGGAGAAAGGGTCTGTGAAAATAACTCTTGCATCTTCAAGCAAAAGAAAATAAAATTATCTTTAATACTATTATTGTTACCTTTCCACTAATAAAATCTTTATTTTCTTTTGACAAGTGGTCATTCTTATAATAAATGGACATCAAGCAAATTGTTTTAGATCAAAATTATGAGAAAGATATGAGGCAGAATCTCCTCTCCTGGGTTCAGTTCCTCTGGATTCTGTTTCCCCAGGTCCCTCCCTTCTATCCATGCCTTCCTAACACATTGCTGGCACTGTTGCTAGCCCCTGCCATCAACCCAAGCAGACTCCTATCATTTAGGTGAAATCTATACCAGTCCAAAACAGGACACATCACACCAGCTAGAACCAGTGAATGACCAGCCTGCTAGTCTTTTCTAAAGGAATTCAGAAAGGGAGTGAGTCTGAAGGATAAAGGAGATGTGTGTGGAGGGGGTGCTATGAGTGGAGGGTAGGGAAACTGTGGTCAGGATGTATTCTTTGAGAGGAGAATCTGTTTTGATTTTTTTTAAATGGCCATAAGGATCACATACGTTTCTTTCATTATAAAAAAAAATGATGTTTTACCTTCCAATGGAATAATTAAATGTGCAAAATCCAAAGCAAACACACAAAATATAATTTCATATGACTATGTATTTTGTTAAGAATGGTGAGAGGATATATAATCTTTATGAAAAAATGCATTTACTATTCTATTTTAGTAAAAACTAAAATGACAATAGGAAAAATCTCCTTTAAAATATTTAACAGATAGAAGCACTGATGAATAATTAGATAGGTAAATAATCATATGGATGAATAATTAGACAGATGATTAGATAGACAGAAAGATATAGAGATGATAGATTTATAGATGATTGATCAATAAATGCAGATAATTTGTAGATTACAGACAGACCAGTATAGATCTATAAAGGTAACTATGTTTAAATCTTGAGTTTTTGTAAGGAAGAGAATAAAATGAATTACAATGAAATTTTGTATGGAATTTATGAGCTAGATAAATATTATTATTGCATAGATCATAGATTTGCCAAAAGCTCTAAAATTTTCTGCAAAGATGAAAATGACCGAAATTACTTGGATTTTATGATTTTAAAGTTTCTTCACAATAGTGATAAATTAAGAGATTTTTAAGTGAACTATGTCTTTTAATTGTGTTTACACACACACACACACACACACACACACACACACTCACAGAAACACACACACACACACACATACCTATACAAGTTACATTAATTGTAAATCAATAAGGAAGCTTAATCTGTTCAGTATCTGGTTATAGTAAGAAATTATTACATAATGTACAAATCATAAAGTTACATCAATTATACTTATCAAAAACACCAACCTACTATGAAATTAGAACATTTGTATTTATTGCAATTTTGGGGGTAGATCATTCAATCAAGAGATAGATAAGTAGAACTAAAAACATTCTTAATGTTAGAAATATATTATTTCATTTCCAATCTATTCATTTTGACTTATTAGTAAATCCATTATTTATCAGTAATAGCATTGGAGAAATTTGAGCATGGAGTTGGAGGTTAAAACTCTTAGATTGTCCAAAGGGATTAAAGTGAGATAGCAGTAGATAAGATTATTGCATATTCAACCATTTACGTAGATTTTAGGCTTTTTGCTGAGTTATTTCACTGTGCAGTGTTACTACAGAAACACAGTATGCATGTCACTGATGTTTCTCTAGTTCTATTAGCGTCAAAATTTCAAATACATGGTGCAGAGTTTTTTCAATATTTTATCTACCCTCTGTTTTGTACATCTCTACTTTTGTCAACAGTAAGTAAAATTCAAATGTGTAAAGCTTTTCAATTACATTTTAATTATGCATGATATTTAAAACCATAAAATCAGAAACAAATTGCGTGTATCCTTATCCAATTGAATCTACTTATAGTGTGACTATATATGCATTATTTATGATTTCTTCATGTTTCTCATGAATAAAATATAGATAAGAATGCTATCTACTAAATAAGATTGTTGGTATATTTTATAAAATAATAGATTTCTGATTACTAGGGAATAAGCTAGGCTATCAAGATCATCAGTAATATTTCCTATCATCAGTATTATGAATCAAAAGTACAAACATACCATTATTGCCACACATTATAATTTTCACAATGTACACTAATGATGTATTATGATAAAGTTTTCACATGTATTTTACTTGAAGTTATATATAATTATTACTATTTTATTGTTTTACAAGAATGAAATATGGCAAGATATATTCATACTAGATTTTATGAGGATATCTGCTATTTATTCAATAATCTAAAAGTCCATGAAGTTATTATTCTACCTAATTATTCCCTGATTAAATAATAGGAAGAAAGGGACACTAAATTATCTAACATTTGATGATTAAGATATTTTGAGTATCACTAGATAATTTACATGGTTTTGATATGATTTCTTATATGGATTATTAGTTTTCATGGTGCCGACTTTCCATTTCAGAAGTCTTTTTTTGAAAGAAATACATGCAGGCAGAACACCCACATACATTAAGTAAATGGATCTTTAAAAATTAAGAAATAGAATGAAGACATTTGGGCATGTCTTGCATAGAATCACCATTTTTTTTTTCATTTTATGTATATGGTGTTTTACCTGAATTCATGTCTTTTCAGGACAAATAGTGCCCAAATTTTCTTTGTAGTGCCCAAATAGTCATGAAGAAGTAATTGAATCCCTTAGGCCTGAAGTTACATAGGAGTGCCAAATACCATATGGTTGTTGGGAACTGAATCCAAGAGTATTCTGTGTTCCCAACCACAAAGACATCTCTCTAGCCAAAGAATCAGAAAGTTTTTACTGTATTTTGAATCCTGAATATTTTGCTTAATGAGGTTTTCTCCTCTGGGTGACACTTCAGAGTTAGTTGACTTCAATTTGGTCTCAAGGCAAGAATAAAAAAAGAAATGACAATTTTGTAAAATTGTACTTATTATCACACTGAAACAATTTTTCTTTTGCTAATTGCTCCTTATCATTTTATGCATTCTTATATCCGACTTTATCTTCCAAAAAACTAACATTTTGAATGTAGGTGAATCCATTTAAAGATATTCAATTTAAAGTATAATTACAAATTTTATTAAATAGTTTCAGTATTTTTGGCTTATGTCTTAGTTGCATCTTCTAGATGCTTCATATTTCACTGCACCCTCTCTTTAAAGACTATAAATAGAAGTTTTTAGTACCATCATCTTTCTTTGATATCTTACCTTTTTTTTCATAATTTTGTGACATTATCTATTGTCTGAACTCTACTTATCTATAAGCCCGTCTTATGGTACATGTAATTTGTTACTTGAAAATATTGCAATAACTGAATTTCTGTAAACATTCATATACATTTTTAAAAAAAGGAAATCAATTATGGCAATCAGGTCACTGTATGTAGATATGCAGGAAGAATAAAATCCATCTGCCCATTTTGTCTAGGAACAACTCATTGTTTTTTTTTTCCTCCAATATTGTGGAAAGTTGGGGATTTGGAAGAGCTTCTAATAGGGGACAGTTCTGCTCTTGGCCATCTTTCAGGTGACTCTAAGTTTTATTTTTTTTAAATAGGATACTAACGACATCTCCCATGAAACAAAGGCCTTCTGATCTCCGTTAGTCACATTTCTTAAAGAAGTCTATTTTTCATATGAAGTGCTGTGAATTTTTCCCAAGAGATGCACTAGAGCTCTTAAGTGAAGACTTTCTTTCTGTTGCTCCTCTATTCCCCCTCCTTTTCTTCTTCTTCTTCTTCTTCTTCTTCTTCTTCTTCTTCTTCTTCTTCTTCTTCTTCTTCTTCTTTTCCCGAGACAGGGTTTCCCTGTGTAGCTTTGTGCCTTTCCTGGAACTCACTTGGTAGCCAGGCTGGCCTTGAACTCACAGAGATCCACCTGCCTTTGCCTCCTGAGTGCTGCGATTAAAGGCGTGCACCACCACCGCCCGGCTCCCCAACTCCTTACTTTCTTCCATCTTCCCCTTCCTTCTTTCCCTCTTTTCTCCCTTCTCATCTTTCTTCTTTTTTACTTTCTGTTTCATTCTATATTTCTTCCTTCATATCGCTGTCTCCCCTTTTCCCATTTTCTATTATTTTTAATAAAGAAAACAACTAAGTTTGTGAGATATGAACAAGTGGAATGACCAGTTCTGAATTATTTTCAGCAGTGACTTGTAATTAGAAACCAAGAAAGTGAAAAGATCCATATTGTGAGGGAGGAAGAAAGAACTCCTGGATGGATGAGTAGGACATGGGAACTACAAAATGATACCAGCAATAAGTAAAATACAGAGAAGGAAGAGGGGATTGAGGGGGAGAAGAGATTAAAACAAAAAAGAACCAAACCAAAAACAAACAAACAAATAAAAACTAAGAATGACTCAAAAGGCCATAAGGAAGCTTATTTTAAGAGTTAACTGAAAATACATATATGTATACATATTTAATTGTATATATATGTAAAATAGAATTACCTTATATAGGATGGTGGTTCTTCTAACAAGAACCATGCACTATTTAACATAAACCTCAATCCCAAGCATAGAAATTGCCCTTTGAATTATTGGTCAGAGAAATTTAGTTTCCCAACTAAATTTCATGGAACCCTCACACACAAAAAAGAATTTCCTATTGCTAAATATAACTCACACACACTTTGGATACAGGACTGGGATGATTTGGGCTAGAAGTGACTTGGAAACCTCCTCTGTGAAGAATGTCTCTCATAGGATCAGAAACTTCAGGTCTACCTACAAAGGGGAAAGGCAGCAATCAATAGTCCTATTGAGCTATAAATCCTATGAGCCACACCAATAGCTATCATTATAAGATATTCCCAATGCTACAAAAGTGGCACTTTAACTTGAGGAGTAACTAACAGTTGCCTAAGGCTAACTCAATCATAGAATTCCTGGATGGTACTATAAACTTTGCTAAATGCCCATGGCTAGGTTGTCATAGATCCTAGATGAGAATCTACTACTGCTATGTTCTTAAAGTAATACAATTTCAAACTCCATTCTCAATGCTTGTCCCTGTACTCATAGATGAACAGCAGCTCTCACTCTCATTAATGAAACTTCTTTGTACAACAGGTGTTGGAGAAATACACAATTGGTTGAAATGTGGATAATACATTACTATGGAGTCCCCAAACCTAACTGATGTATCTGCAATTCAATTCTTACACCTAAGATTGAGGTAAAATTGCAGAAGAGAGGGAAAAGATTGTAAGAGTCAGATGACCAGGATAGTTTTCTCTAGATAGCATGCTCTATGTATGACTAGCAAGATGATATCTACAAAATATAGTTGCCTGAACAATAGGAACATAATGACACCAGTTGACAGTCCAATGTGGACAAGGGATACTCCACATGTTCAAAGTCATAGATGAAGAACTATGATCATTAATGCACAATGAGAAAAGAAGAATTATTTCCTTCCAGGGACAAGCACACACATAGATTGTCCATTTCCAAGTGGTTAAGTGTTAGACACAGGTACATGTGAGTAATATGAAATATAATTAGTGGGTTCTCTCTGTGTGTACATATAACAATAGTAGTTAAAGAAGATATCATGAATTTAGAAGGTGAGGGGGGGGCAGGGATGATTGAAGTGTAGTGTCCCTGTATAAAGTTCAAAAAGTCATTAAAATAACTTTCTGTTCAAAATATCTTTTAAATGGCCATTGATAAGGCTTGATATTATTTAGCCTATTCATTCTTGTTTTTATAATCTTTTATGATTAAAATGCTTATTGACCTATATATATTTTCCTTTAAGTCTGTATTTTTATAGCAATGTTATTCATATTATAAATTAAATTAATTGGAGTCATGCACCACAAAACACCTATTGGTCAGCAAGATACACATATTCAGTGGTAGTCTCAAAAGTTGAATATCTTGGAACTGAAAATTCTCATTGCCTGTTGTTATTGTTTGAATATTAAATAACTCCAAAAGGCTATGTGTTTAGGGTTTGATTACAAGTAGATGTGTTTTGGGATGTGATTGAGTTCTGACGGTATTTATTTAATTAAGAAATTAATTAGTTCCTCAATGTATTCTTAATACAATTGACAGTTAATGTAAACTAGGAGATTCAGGACTAATTGGGGAAAGCGGGTCATTGGAGATATATCTAGAAAGATATACCTTTTCTGTTGCTGTAGAGATGGCTTATCAGTGAAAATTATGTACTGCTCCACAAGAGAACCATGTTTAGTTCCCATTATACACAGCAGGCAGCTCACACTCACATGAAACTAGTACCAGGACATCTGGCTTCCTCTTCTGGACTCCACAGGTTCCTGCACTCAAGTGCATATAACTCTCCAATTATACATAATTTATAGTAAATGTATTTTAAAAGAAAGGTGTAACTTTAACCTTGTACCCTATTCCTAATCCTTTCTGGTTCCTGATCATGATAACAGTGCAGTTTTATTCTACTACCTCATTCTTCAGTGGAATCCTTTCTCAGCATTGGTTAGTCTTATGGGACAAGTGACTCTGAATTGAAACATCTGAAACAAAGCCAAAATAAACCTCTACTTCATTGTTGATTTTTCTGTGTATTTTTGCATCAGTGACAAAGCTAATTACTATTTCTAAAACACAATAAATATCAAAGATATTGTTGCCATCATGCAATGTATTGCTTATGTTTGTAGAGCACTGGTGTGAGTTATACCTTAATGCTGTCAGTCATAAAAAAATGTTACAAACAATTGTGTATATTTTCTTACCCAATACCTCCCCTATACATGGTACCTGGATATTTGCTGTAGTACTTGTTTTATTATTAAAACCTTCTACTTATAAGAAAATGTGGACTGTAAAACCACATTGTTGGGTATGATGAATCATACTTGTCTTCCCAGTACTCAAAAGGCTGAAATTAGAGGATCACAAAAAATCAAGGTCAGAAGATTCATACATGCATATGCATGTGTGTGTATTTGCTGAATTTAATATGCATTACATTTTTAAAGACAAAAATCACTTGATTGTATCAAACTCAGAAATTGTACTGAGCTAGATTACGTTAGACACCCAGTTCAGATCTCTATACATCTGAATGGACTTCTGGACAGTTAAAATCCATTTTGAGTTTTTGTTCATAACTATCCTTGAAGCAATGGATTGTGTTATATATATAGTGGCTTATCACATGATTGAAATATTGTGAGTAATGTGTCACTACATAATTTTGTCATTGTGTAAGTATCATAGAGAATAATTATCCAAAGGAATTGTATGGTATAAATATATTATGGTTATTTTTTAAAGAGTTCTTTATTTTATGTGTGTGAATATTTGTCTGCATGTATCCATATTCACCACATATATATCTGAAGAGGACACAGGATGTTGGATTCCCTGGAATTGGAATTATGGATAGTTTTGAGCAACCAAGTATGTTTGGGGATCCTCAGTAAGAGGATCAAGTGATGCTAACTACTAACTCAGCTTCCATCTCAGATGATAACTTTAAGAGAACAGTTTTAATGCTGGGTTCATTAGCAAACAAATTTCCATTATGTGATTCATGACTATGTACTGCATAACCTTAATCAATGCATAGTTGAATTTGTGTTGTTAAAATATAAAATAACTTTGAGTACATGTAACTAAACCCATTTGATACAGCTGTGCATATGACACAATTGAATGCCTGAACTTGTCATGAAAACATATCCTGTTTTACAGGAGTATACATTTATATGCAAGTATAGCTGGCTATTCAAATGTTAACTGATAGTTGGAATGTTATTCCATCTAATTTAAATTCAATTATCTTGAAATTTGGTTGGTATTTTGGTTTTAAATGTAATTGAATGCATTTTTGTATCTAATCATTGACTTAATGGTAATGTAGTCTTACGATTTTCAGGTAAAATTAACACTGTGAGAAACATATCTTGTATAAGGCCCTGCCAGTCTAAATGTCAGTTAGAATTATGTTAATTCAAATTGAATTTCAAAAAATAACCACACTGTAATGAGAAAGGCCATTTGAAATTATGTAGCAAGTAATTGTTTTTAAGCACAAAATTGTAAACAGGGTATGACTGTGAATGGCAAGTAGCATAGGATTTATCATCTTTCATATAGTGTAGATAAAGCTAAATAAAACATACAGTTTGCATCACTTTGAAGTATTTTGGAATCAATTTTTCCAAACACTAGTTGTACTATTAAAGCAATTATCTACTTCCTAAAAAGAAAATATTTGATACATTAACAATCTAATTAGATCTAGATATTTCAAAATGATTGATCCATTTGAGGCACAACCAATACTCTCTTTTATTATTGATTTCAAGATCATGATAAATTTATAGATACTGTAATGGGTAATCCTAGTAAACACTGAACACACAGGGATATCCAGTAAAATAGTAAGAAATGGCAACTGCTTCTCCTGTCCTGACACAGATCTACATCAGGACTTTCAATTCACTCATCTTAAAGGGGTTTTTTCATTTCCTCCTAGTATATGCCAGTGATTTCATTGTGTTTTCACCTCAAAACGATTCCTGGTTCCCATTACCAATTTAGTACCACTAATATTTACCAATTCATTTTTAAAATACTATTAGAATTTACATTGCTTTTCGCTTTTCTCTACTTCTTTTCAATTTTATTTTATTTTTTGGTTTTTCTAGACAGGATTTCCCTGTGTAGCTTTGTGCCTTTCCTGGAAATTACTTGGTAGCCCAGGCTGGCCTCGAACTCACAGAGATCCACCTGGCTCTGCCTCCCGACTGCTGCTTTTAAAGGTGTACGCCACCACTGCCCAGCTCATTTCAATTTTCGATTTACAAAATCCTATGGTAAAGTGGCTGTACAAGCTTGCATTCCCACCAGCAGTGGAGGAGAGTTCCCCTTGCTCCTCATCCTCTCCACCAGAAGCTGCTTTCTGTGCTTTTGATCTTAGCCATTCTGACAGGTGTAAGGTGGTATATCAGAGTTGATTTTATTTGCATTTCCTGGATAATTAGGGATGTTGAGCAATTCCTTAAATGTCTTTCAGCCATTTTAACTTCCTGTGTTGAGAATTCTCTGTTTAGTTCTATATCCCATTTCTTAATTGGACTTTTGGGCATTTTGATGTCTAATTTCTTGAGTTCTTTCTATATTCTGGATATCAGCCCTCTGTCAGATGTGGGGTTGGTGAAGACCTTTTCCCATTCAGTAGGCCGTCACTTTGTCTTATTGACCGTGTCCTTTGCTCTACAAAAGCTTCTCAGTTTCAACAGGTCCCATTGATTGATTGTTTCTCTCAGTGTCTGTGCTATTGGTGTTATATTTGGAAAGTGATCTCCAGTGCCAGTGCGTTCAAGAATACTTCTTACTTTTTCTACTATCAGGTTCAGAGTAGCTGGATTTATGTTGAGGTCTTTGATCCACTTGGATTTAACTTTGGAAATCAATATAGCACTTCCTTAGAAAATTGGGAATCCATCTCCCCCAAGACCCAGCTATAGCACTCTTGGGCATATACCCAAGGAATGCTCAATCTTACCACAAGGGCATTTGCTCAGCTATGTTTGCATCAGCTTTGTTTGTAATAGCCAGAACCTGGAAACAACCTAGATGCCCTTCAACTGAAGAATGGATAGAGAAAATATGGTACATATACACAATGGAGTACTACTCAGCAGAGAAAAACAATGACATCATGAGGTTTGCAGGCAAATGCATGGATCTAGAAAAAAATCATCCTGGGTGAGGTAACCCAGACTCAGAAGGATAAACATGGTATGTACTCACTCATAGGAGGATACTAGATGTAAAACAAAGATGACTAGACTGCTACACAACTTCAGGGAGGCTACCTAGAAAATGGGACCCTAGGAAAGACCCAAAGATCACCCAATGACAGAGAAATGGATAAGATCTACATGAACAACCTGGATGACAGTGGGAGTAATGAAGGGCAAGATTTGAGGGAAAGAAAGCTTAGGGGAGCAGGAGATCCCAGCTGGATCAAGAACAGAAAGGGAGAATGAGGAATAACAGACCATGATAAATGAAGACCACATGAGAACAGGAATAGGCAGAGTGCTGGAGAGGTCCCCAGAAGTCCACAATGATATATCCTCTGTAGTCTGCTGGCAATGGTCGAGAGAAAGCCTGATCTGACCTAGTCTGGTGATCAGATGACTAAACACCCTAACAGTCGTCTTGGAATTCTCATCCAATAACTGATGGAAGTGGATGCAGAGATCCTCAGCCAGGCCCCAGATGGATCTCCAGGTGTCCAACTGTTGAGAAAGAGGAGGGTCTGCAAGAGCGTGAATTGTTGAATCCAAGATTGCAAAAAGCACAGGGACAAAGAGCCAAACGAATTGAAGCACATGAATTATGAACCAAAGGCTGTGGAGCCCCCAGCTGGATCAGGCCCTCTGGATAAGTGAGACCATTGAATAGCTTGATCTGTTTGGGAGTCACCCAGTCTGTGGAACCAGGATCTGTCCTTAGTGCATGAGCTGGCTCTTTGAAACTTTGAGCTTACACAGGGACACTTTGCTCAGTCTGGAAGGAGGTGACAGGACCTGCCTGTACTGAATCCACCAGGTTTAAATGAACCCCAGGGGTGCCTTGATCCTGGAGGACATGGGAATGGAGGGGAGGGGCTAGGGGAAAGGTGTGGGTGCGGGAGGGGGGAGGACAGGGGAACCCATGGCTGATGTATAAAATTTAAAACACATAATAATAAAGAAAAAAATATTAATAACAACAACAACAAAAAATCCTATGGTAAATTTCATTCTGACTTAGTCCAGAGTCTCATCCTGTGCTTCAGCAATTTTTTCTCCAGTCTTCAGATAGCCTTCAGGCACTATATTTCCTCTTCATTCTCGAAGCCAATTAAAGAACATACCCAATTCCAACAGAAATCTATCACTGCTTTCCAATGTCTGTAATTCAAACTATTTAAATGGGGAACCTGCCACCAACTTAGATCTGTAAAGCAAACATCTTATCTATCATGGTGTAATTCCATTGGCAAACTGTCCTCTTGAAATTGTTTTGCAGTCTATAATGACAAGGTAAACTTTAAACAGAGCAACATGAGCATGTTTGGAATGAGAATGTTTGGGGCATTTAAGAAATCTGTGGATATTCTGTCCTAATCCCAATTCAAAATTCACTTTAATGAATAATCCTAGATAGCTCCTCTTTTTGTTACTATAAATGGAATATTGGTTACAAGTTCTTTAAGTTTATTCCATATCATCTAAGTAGAATTTGTTCACATGTGTATGAAAGGTGTTTATTTCATATTAACATACTAAACTATTAAATTATGACTATTTCTGGGAAAAAGAATTTAAGAATTTAAGAAATAATGCAACTACTCAAACAGCAATTTTTAAAATCAAACATTATAACAGAATCTAAACACAGAGTAATTTAATTCTTAGGTGCTGAAGAATGGTAACAGGAAATATTAAATGTTCATTTTCCATAATTTAAGATATTATGTTTTTGTAAGTGGATATTTATATGTTCAGTAAAATACTTAAATGACATGAAATAACCTCAAATCATACTTGATGCATTCTGGTGTTGATGTTGTGTGATGTGATAGAATGCCCAGTGCAAAGCACACCTGTTGTGAATTCAGAACCACCACTACCATGCCCTTGCAGCCAGCATGCATGATAAGAGCTGCTGCAAGCAATTAACATTCATTATGCATTTTATTATAAACTAAGTTTTGGTTATCATGGGCTCAGAACCTTTTTCATGTTGCTAATTTTTCAGGGTCCTCAGATTTTGCAGCATTGAGTTCCCCACAGTTTAAGAAGGTCAATGATACTAAGCTTGGGACTGAGCTCATAACTGAAAACCTTCATGTTGGTTGTAATGGAAATGCTCAAATTGAAGCAAATCAAATAGAAAGATAGTATCAAAGTGCTTCTCTCCCCTGAGTCACCATGATCCAAATTTTCCTGTGTCACATGTGTGTGATTCTACTGAGCATGATGATTAAAATAGCATGTAGACAAAATCAAACAAAACCCCTAAGTAAGGCAGCTGATAATATGGCAAGTCTAATGTGTGCAATATGCTGGGTAAGGGATTAAGAATGTCAGGTTTCTATTATCAAATGTCTACCATATGGTTAAAAAACATTTGAGTTGTCAGCATTTAAAGGGACACAATGAAAGTGGCATTTAAATTAGATTGAATTCATATAAGGCAAATTGTAATGAGAGCTTTTATCTTTGGAGAATATTTTTCCTGTATGTGACAAACAATAATTGCCATCACTAAAAACATTCAGTGGACTTCATCAGGTTTGAATAATCAGTCATTAATATTAGAATTTATGAAATTCTATGACTTCACAGACAGAATAAAGAAGTTAATGTGAATCAGTCTATCTAAAATGTTTTCCAAAGGAGATTTAAAGTTTTTCTCGGTCTAGGCATAAAATTCTCAGGTATCAGATCAGGTAATGAATCCCATGTTGTCACTATAGCATTTCACAGACTCCTGTTTTTATCCTAGGTTCTTACATGTTTGGTGAAAGGATTTTTGATTGACCAAATCCAATGCCAGTTTTCGCAGGTGTACAGGTAATGCACCCCCATTTCCACTTTCTCTAAGAAATCCTGTTCTACATATTCCCCAGGTTCTGTGTCAGATTGCACTGCACTACCTTGGATGTAACAGAGAGCCTCCAGTGCAACAGACGTCTGGTGGGAAACCCCACTGCCTCCTCCTTTTGTGAATGCTGCCACCAAAGAGTGGGAAAGTTCAAAATTAGACCAATCATTGCTTAATTTTTTGTCACATGATCTGCCTAACTGCTGGTAAGGGAAAAGTAGGCTTTTCGAATTGTAACTCTTCAGAGCTATAGAGATATCCCAGGAGTTAACAATGCTAGGTCCATACCCTACTTAGCTTTTATTGTCAATTTGAGACAACCAACTCACCTGGGAAGAGGGAAATTCACCTGAAGAATTGCCTCCATCATATTGGACTCTGGGAATGTCTGTCAAGCATGTCTTGATTGCTGGTTGCTGTAGCAGGCCCTACTGTATGTAGATGGTACCATCACTAGTCCAGGGGTGCTGGGCTGCAAAGAAAGATGACTGAGCACCAGCCTAGGAGTAAGTCAGAGAGTGAGACAACAAGGAACAAGTTTCCACTTCCTGCCTCCATGTGGGTAGCAGGAACCTTAGAAGGTCTTATTAATAAAATCAAACCCAGAGGCCAGGTATTGGGGTGAACACTGGAAGATCAGCGAAGCAGAACAAGCCACAGCTACCTCACCTCACCAGTTCCTCAGCTGATCCTGTTTCCTCAGACTGGAAGCCTCTGAGTCCTCACCTGAACGAACTCAGCTGAACTGTGCTGCTCAAAGGCTAAAATCTTAACCAGCCAAATGCTTCTAGTTTCTGGTCTTCACGCCTTATTTATCTTTCTGCTTTCTGCCATCACTGCCTGGGATTAAAGGCTCACTTCTTGGGATTAAAGGCCTATGTCACCATGACTGACTGTTTCCAGTGTGCCCTTGAACTCACAGAGATCCAGACCATTTCTGCTTCTGGAATGCTAGGGTTAAAGGCATGAGTGCCACCATTTTCTGGCCTCTGTATCTAGTGGCTGTTCTAGTCTCTGACAACAGATAAGTTTATTAGGGTGCACAATATTTTGGGGAACACAGGACCACCACACATGTTCTTACTTTAAGTTCCTCCTGTGACTTGCCTTAGCGATGGAGCTTAACCTGGAAGTACAAACCAAATAAATTCTTTCCTGCCCAGACTTCTTTTGGTCAGAATGCTACATAATATCTCAGCCACAGAGAAGCAAACTAGAATAACAGAAAACCTTAAGAAGCAGAGTTCAGTTCTCATCAGCCACTTCACAAGCCATGGTCTTTTGCGTTCCTGTGACACTGTTGCTTTAGGAGACACAGACAGTGATTTTTGATGGGGCTTGATGGCTGCCAGCCTAATTGAAGAAGGCTAGCCATAGTTTCTAGAAGAAACCCTGCCTGAACTGAAGAAGACAGAGAATGTTAGAGAGCACCCAGTCTGACAGTTGTCTCTGCTGTATTTTAGGGTGCTGCCATGTTATTTCTCCCACTTGCTCTGCATGTTTGTCTGTTTGGCCCCAGGGAGCCGAGAAAACAGGTGACTTTTCCTATGCCTCCCTGAGTAGATGGGGCCAATCTGAGTTGTAGCTGTGGTTTCATTTGTGAACATGCAGTTGAAAATAAAAATGTATTGGATTACACAGCCCCAGAGTTTAGCCAACTAGTAGTGTTTTGTCAAAATGTGGAGGCTGGAGGGGTGGGAATGGGTGTCATTCAGACTTCAGAGATACAATAACAACTTCCAAAGAGAGATGTGTTCTTTCCATCGGTGTGGAGTTGGGTGTGGGTTGTTCTAAATATGTCTGTTGGCTCTTTATAGGAGGAATTCAAACAGACTGGATTTTACTTTCTCTTGTATTTTAATTTTCCTTTACATGTATGGTAGAGTCACCAAATTCTTTTGTTTGTACAAGCAAATAAAAGACAAACTGGATAGAAAAAAAAAAGAATTTACAAAATTCTAACCAAAGAAAATATTGCCATATCACTTTCCATGAGCTATGCTATAGACTGGCTAGTTAACTAGTTAACTAGTTAAGGATCCCTTCTCATTGGAAAACAGTAAACATAAAACACTTTTTTTTTTTTTGGAAACCTATCTAAATCACAGCAGCTGAACTCTTAAGCATAAACTTCATTCTCAGCAGCTAAAGTCTTAAGTATAAACTTCATAGACTTTGGGATTATACATTAATGGTCAAGATCAGATAGGAAACCTGAATATAACTTTATTAAGAGTGGTTGCTAGCTTTAGAAACTCTTCACAGGTGAAATCCTAATCAAAGAAAATAAGCAAATATGTTATTTAAGTACACCCCTTGTCTGCTCTTCTTCTCCTTGTGGTAGGGCCGCCCTATGAGCCCAGGCTGGCCCTGAAATCACGTTTCTCTCAGTCTCACAAGTGTTGAGATTGCAGGTGTATGTCTCACGCCCAGCCACTGTAAGCGCACTTGTGAGAAACTGATTTTCGGCGCTGGGGATTTAGCTCAGAGGTAGAGCGCTAAAAAAAAAAAGAAAAAAAAAAGAGAGAGAGAGAGAGAGAGAGAGAGAGAGAGAGAAATTTATTTTCAAGCTTTTGAGAGGAGACTAATTGATTTGAGTCAAAATCACTTGTTTCAGCATTTTTAAGATTAATTTTCTAGGATTTTAAGAGAGTTATATATTTACAAATGCTGTATAGGATCATTACATTCCAAATTACAGAAATGCCAATTCGAATCCAAATATCTACTGAAACAGTCAACTTGCTTCTCAATTTGGAACAACATGATGAAGTTAAAATTTTTTTCCATGAGTAAAAGTAAAAGTAAGACCGATAATTATGAACAGAAACCATAGAGTATTCTTATTTTAATATCTACGACAGCAGAATTCTACTAAAGTAACTAAATAAACCAACAGAGGGAATCTGTGTTAGGATGTCTAATTGTTACTCTAATAACTGGATAAAATAGGTTTTCCTTCTCACTATCAACTCAGCAATAACTTGTTCATTCTAAGCCCCTGTAACTGTAGAGGCCAAAAATCCTAAACCATATTTCCAGATGTTGGACCCTTATATTTCTAACAGTAGTCATCATTGGTACAAAGAATTAAGAGAAACTTTCCTAGCTTTTGTTTTATTTTATTTTGTTGCTTGACAAGGTAGAAAAAGAGATAAACTTTTGTAATGGGATTAATCTATGGAGTATATTTAATGAGCAAAGGAATTTTTGGGGGGGGGGTTAACTCACAACCACAGGAGATTTACTGTAGGGTCTGGGAAAGTTGAGCTATGTCCCATTCTGATCTGCCTGGTCCAAGATCTCAGCATCCAAAACCACTTTGAGGTAGCAAAGAAAGAGGTCTTAAGAGTTCCCTGTGGGCCACGTCCCAGGAGCATGTACCTCAAGGTCTTTGGCAGATGTAACAGTTACCTGCTACCTCACCACGGGCAGTGCTTCAGGGCATGGCTCAAACAGCCACCCACTACACTTTTGCTTGATTGTTTGTTTATTGTTGTTTATACACTATTATTCATAGAAACTTCCTTATACTGTCTTTTATCTTATACTTCTTCAACAGGTACCTGCTGACCCCCAAAAAATATGATCCTCATTGTATTTACAAGTATATAATTTTGTTTTCTCAGTCTTTCTATAAATTTAGGTAGCTGGGTTCCAGGTATCATTACAAAATTACATGTTATGTGGTTAATACTTCCTGGAATATTTATTTAATTTATACCTCATAAGTCAGATTATTAATTTTTAACAATTTATTATATAAAGATAGATATACTAGACAGAGAATATATCAAGTCTTTTTTCTTTCCACTTAGTTGTTGATCATTTAAAATTCTTTTGACTTTGGTTGTGGATAAGTGAATTAAATATGATATATACTGAGCATGTCTTCTACTCTGAATGCCCATTTTAATGCATATAAATTTATTAAGTTGCATAGACTTTGGGTCTGAATAATTTTGATGTGCGGTTTTCCTTATTTGTAAGTTTTGTTTCTAAAGGTTTACAAAAAATCATTATAGCATGTAATGGGAAGAGAGCAAGAAAACTTGTTTTCTGTCAGATTTGATTTTAAGTTTCCAAAAAAAAAAAAAAATGATTTTTCAGACAGTAAGGAGTCAAGTATTTAAATACATCATGTGACTTTAAAAGATAATTAAAAAGTAATGTTCTTGTCTCTCAAGCATGAAGATCTAAATTTAATCTCATGAAACCAGATAAAAAAGCCAAATGAAGTGGTGTGTGCTTTGGGTCCCAGCATCACAAAAGACACAGAAAGAGGATCCTTGAAGTTCACTGGCCAGACAGCCTGATCTAGTTGGTTAGGTCCAGGCCAATGAGACATCCTTTCTGAAAAATCATTATGAGGCCCTCTCAAGGACCAGTGTGTAAAAGAACTTGTCAGTAAGCCTGATGATCTAAGTTTGATTCCCTGGAAATACATGATGAAGTAGAGTATTGATTCCTCAATGGACCATAGTGCAGGGATGCACATGAGTACACACACACATACACACACACACACACACACACACACACACACACACACACACACACACACACACACACATACACATACACACACACAGGCATACACATGCACATACATACAAAGACACACATGCACATACAAAAACTAAGTAAAAGTATGCAAAATTTAAATTATAATAAATAGATTTAGAAATATGGAGAGCATCTAGGAAGGAATATACAGGTTTAACATTTGGCCACTCCACACAGACACCAATATACACATCCATAACTGGGCTCACACAAAATTGCACACATACACAGGTACATATAAAAAGGAGATATACAAGCTAAAGAAGATGCTTTGAGTCTGAGTTTAGTAACTAAAAAAGAAGCTACAATGCTAGATTTAAGATAAGTATTAAATCCCAAAAATGTGTTAACCAGTTGTTAGCAATACAAGAACGAAGATTACGTTCTACTAAACCCATGAACAAACATTTCAGAAACTGCATCAATCCTAAGGAAGCATTTGGAACTGGATGAGTGGGAGCTTGGAGAAAAGGGTATGTGAGGCCAAGACTGGACTCAGGGAGCAGAAATTATGATAAACACTGTTGATTCAAGACTGGAGGAGACTGCAGAGTTTGAACTGTTCTGGAGACACTCACAATACAGTTCAATGCTCTACACATAGAGGAGACTATTAGTGCTGAAGACTAGAAAATAGGACTGGATCTGGGATCTAAATGTCTCTGCCAACAAATAGAGCCATTTAACTTTTAATGACAAAATTGTATTAACCTAATAATGACAAGTTTTCTCCCTTCAAATTTTCTAGAATATTTTCTGGAGGGCCTTATCAGGCACTAAGCTTACTGGCAGAGGCTTGCACAGTTGGTATCTCAATTCCGAGACCTTGGAGTGCATAAGTACTAGACTTGGGAAATGGTACTATTAGCACATAGTCATTTGTTTCTGTTAAGTTAAGTACATTTAAGTATTTTCTAATATTTTAAATCACAGGTGAGCAAAAGAAATGAATTATTTGCATGGAAAATTCCCAAGCAATTGAGTTCATTTGAAGGACACTCTAACAAATTTACTGCAAAACAAAAGTGTCAAATGTCATGCTTCTCTTGTCTACAAACTATAAATATCACATGGAAATAGTACTTTATTGTAAAACACACATCACTTGATTGCTATAATAATGCAATATTATAAGAAAATAATATTAATTAAATAAGACAATCACTTAACTATTCTATGGATTTTTGAAAATGAAATATATTTGACTTGAAAGAAAATGTCAATAGCAAAATATATCAAAACACACTAAATTAAGAGTATCTAATCTTAAAAATATGAACATTTTTCTGAAATATTTATTTTAATCAATATTTTAAAATGTTTGAGGATAGATGACTTATAACAAATGATATTATAATATTTTGTAAACAAACATGTTTAAAAGTTGTTCCTGGCATAAGAGACCCTCAGTTAATTTACTGAGTGACATAGTTTGGAAAATGGTAACAAAGAAGTAATAATAATTCAGTCTTTGAGAGCACATTTGTCATAGTTTTCTTCACAATAAATTATTTAATAGGAAGCCAGCATTTTACATTCATTAAGGACAAAGAATAGTTTAAAAATAAATATGCCCAAAATAAGTAAGCCTATATTACAGAGTTTAAAGAAAGGGATTATATGGACAGTTTCAATCTTACTGGATCATAGTTTGTTTTGTAGACATTTGCTCACTCACATGAGTTATAGAAATCCATGTAAAACTAGTAGAAGCAGCTCCCAATATAACAACTGACTGGTAGATAATGTTGATGCTTTTTGATGATCTCCATGGACTAGGTAGCATTCTTGAAATATCCTAGAACATTGCTCCACTAGCCACAAGATTCATCACTGAATGAATCTGTGCTCTGTAGCTGAAGTTGTCCAGGTCCTGCCGAGCTCCTGTGGCCCTCACAGCTGCTCAGACAAAATAAACACAAAAGGCTTATATTATTTTTAAATTATGGCCATTGCAGGCTTCTTGCCAGCTAGCTCTTATATCTTAAATTAACCCATTTCTATACATCTATGCCTCGTGGCTTGTGGCTTACCAGTATCTTTACATCTTGCTTCTCATGGCGGTGTCTCCTGACTGGCCTTCCTCTTCCCAGAATTTTCCTTTTCTGCCTATCCCACCTATACTTCAGCCTGGCTCCTGGCCATCAGCGTTTTATTTATCAACCAATCAGAGCAACACGTTCACTGCATACGGAACAATATTGCCCACCAGTGCTCCACAACAATCTTCATTCAAATGCTCAAGTTTTTGCTTTTAGTGTTGGAAATTATTAATGTCAACAAACTCCTATCACAAAATGCATTGCCCATTTACTTTAGAGAATGATCACAAGCAGTATTTCAATGAGTATTGCCGGAACAACATTACATTTTTAGCTGAAAGTGAACAGTGAACATGAAACAGCTAGGGAAGTGTTTATTCTGAGCTGCAGTGCAAACCCTGGTAGTTGCTTGATTTCTCTGTGCACCTGTGGGTTTGTGTCTACTGACTTCTGACAAATGATACTTTCCTGTTTTGTTTTACTACATCCCTCCACTTTGACATCCAATTTTCACAGCTTTAGTGGCTTTTAACCTGTTTCTGCCACAGGATGAAATCAACAATGTACACTCAAATATGAAAATAATACTATTTAAACACAGTGGAATAAATATCAGTCTCATTTCTAACTCAAAACTAATGAATCAAGTGAATAGTTTTGTAATTATGAAATTGAGGGTTGACAGTAACACAGGAACATACAATAACAACAGAGCCATTTGCATGGACCTAAAGAGTTTGCTGTAACAAATCAACTAATAAATATTTTAGGCTTTCCAAAAATTATGAATCTTTGCTGCTGCCAGTATTTTTGTTCTCTTTAACCTATTCCACATTTTCTCTCCTCTATTTCTTCCTCTGAACAGCTTTGGGTTAAAGGAAGATCCCTGCGAGTGGCTGGGAGGAGGAAAAGGAGTGGGGAGTGATATATTTCAATTAAAATCACATTAAAATATCCTATTTTTAAAATTCTTCTCTCAGATAACACATCCTGACTGCAACCTGCCCACGCTCCACTCCTCACAACTTCCCCCCTCCTCTGCTCTCCTCCAGATACATTTCTCCTCCTTTTCCCTTCAGAAAGAACATGTCTCCCAGCGATGTCAATTGAATACGGCATAACAAGAAACAATCAGATTAGGGATAAACCCTCATATCAAGGCTAGGTGATGCAACCCGAAAGGAGAAAAACTGCTACATCAGTAGGCAAAAGAGTCAGAGACAACAAATTTCCATTGTTGGGAGTCCAACAAAAACACCAAGCTAAATAACCACAGCATATACGCAGGCTCTGTGGTTGCCACTCCAGTCTCTATATGCCCCCCATGATCCCTGCTTAGTTGATTCTGGAGGCCATGTTCTCCTGGTGTCCTTAACATCACCAGCTCCCACAATCCTATCCCCTCCTCTTCTAAGGGGTTTACCACTTCTGAAGTTTGGGCTAGACACTGATTTATGAGTATAGCAGGATATCATCAGCAATCATTTCTTTGATTTTTTTCTTTCTTCCTTTTTATTTATTTTTCTGTCTGTCACGTTTGGTTGTGCCCTAGTGACCTAGGTCTCTGAGCCACCCAGCTTCTGGATCCTGACCATTTAGGCAGTGTCAAGCATGGGCTCCCTCTCATGGCTTGAGCCTCAAGTTACACTAGTGATTGGTTGGCCACTCAGAGAAGTTCTTAGCTACCATTGCCCCATCTCATTTTGCAGGCAGGCCAGGTTGTGGGTTTTGGGTTTTATGGCTGGATTAGTGTGACTCTCAGTGAGATCATACGAGATCATATCTGGCATCTAAGCGGTATAAGCAGCCCCACATCTCCAGTTCTGCCAGGAGTATCATGGGCAGCTTCCCCTTTATACTAGCCATTCTCAAATCTGTAGATCTTAATGAAAACCTGTAAGTCCTAGCGTTTCCAACACCTTGGTGCTTCCACTCTAGCTGGAATTTCACCTCCCCCAATGATCTTTCTGGTTCTATCTGCAGGGATTCTGACCCTGTGAAAAGCTTTCAAGCCTATGTTGCTCTACATGGTCCTTTCAGGCCTTCAAGCTCTACCCCATTTAGGCAATACTTATGTTGCCATATTCTGTTAAGATATATCCTAGCTCTTTGAACCATAGCTCTCTGTACAAACCCCAAGGAAAAATGTTCCTATCACCTCAAGACAGCCCAGTCGCTTTAGTGATGCTGATCTCCTTTTCTATCATTCCTGCTTCCTCAGCTCATCTGATCAGCACACACAGATTCATAGCCTTAATACCACAAAATGGTCACTGGAGCACTGTTAAAATGGTCATTCCCTTATGAAACCTCATGAGGTGAGCTTCCAGAGTACGCATTTTTTCATAAGATTGTCTTCCCTGCTTTTTGAAGAACATTCATCCCTGCTGACAACAGTCAATGACATTCCCTGGTCCATAATACTAACTTTCCACATTCCTCCTATAATAAACAGTCAAATTAATCATAGAAACAACCTAAATTCTTGATACCAATTTCTATTATAGTTTCATTTCTGTTGCTATGATAAAGTACTCTGACCAAAATCAAATTAGGAAAGGGAAAACTTTCTTTTAGCACACAATTAAAGGGATCATTCTGTCATTTGAGCAAAGTCAAAACAGAAAACCAACCAGCTAATCATATCACATCCATAGTAAAGAGCAAAGAGAAAATAACAGTATCCTCACTTGTTTGATGACTATTCTCAGCTAGCTGTCTTTACTCTTATACAGTTTAAGGACTATTCCATAAATGATGAAGTCTGCAGTAGGTTGTTTCTTCCAAAAATAATTAGCAATCAGAACAATTCCTCATAGATGTATCTATTGTTCAACTTGACCCAGATTAGCCCATAAGACTCTCTTCTTAGGTAATTCTAGGTTGTGTCAATTTGACAATTCAAACTAACCAACACAGCCAGATATAATTATTCTAAACTTGTTATAATTGGTATCTAAAACTATGCATAATTTGAGTGTATGGAAGAAAGATGTTTTGATAGAAACATTTCCTAGCATGTTTAAATTAAGCTATTTAGCATGTACATTGCACCAATTATCATTTTTATGGTGAGATCACTTACAGTTTTTATTGTTGTTGTTTTGATTTTTGAGACAGGGTTTCTCTGTGTAGCTTTGTGCCTTTCCTGGAACTCACTCTATAGCCCAGGCTGGCCTCAAACTCACAGAAATCCACCTGCCTCTGCCTCCCGAGTGCTGGGACCAAAGGTGTGCACCACCACTGCCTGGCCACTTATAGTTTTTTTAGCAATACTTTTTGTTATGCAGCTTTCTGCACTTTGGATTCCATACTGTGCAGTAGATGTCTTGTATCAATTCCTTCTTACTACAATCCTCTTTTTGTCCTTTGACACATACATCTCTGGAGTCTTCTCATAACCTAACCTCTTATAGTTATCATTTACTTCTAGTTTTGAATATTGACTCTTCTGATGAAAAACAAATGATATCATTCAGAATTTATTGATGTTTGGCTTTGATTCAGTTTATTTTTGTTCGTTCAGTATTATAGAAAAGTTAAAGCCTTTCTTCTGTTTTTCAAGGAGAAAATTAATAATTTGATTATGTATATAATTTTATTTAACTGATCATATTGTTAATACATTTATATTGAGAACATTACATGGCTATTGTGAGTGAAGCTGTAGTTACAGAGCACAGAAAAGTTCTCTTAGTCATAGGTGTACTCATTTACATATTTTTCAAACTGCTAACGAAGGTATCATTTTCTTTGCATTCTTGCATAGTTATGTTAGACATTTTCTTGCTATTTTGTAAAGTCTGAAAATATATCAGGGTGTACTCTCACTTGTGCTCATCCTCCTGATTTTATCTATATATATGTACATATACATATATATGTGTGTGTGCATGATTCTAATTTTGTAATGATAAAATATATGATTCCTATTTCTTCTCTTCATTTATATTTAATATATTATTATATAGGTGCATTGTATTCATATTATACACAAACAAATATACATATATATCTACATATATACATATACATATATATATCTACATATATACATATATATATATATATAACTTAAAAAACAAAACAGGGGAGTTGTGCTTAAAAATGAAAATATTGCTTAAAACTAAATCATGGCATATCAGCAAGGAGATGATTCTTTACATAATGTGGAATAATTGTAGAGACTTACTATAGTTAGAGCATATGAATTTATATTTTCCACCCCCATTCTAGCATGAACGACCTTTAAATAAATATTTCATGTCAACATAGCTCAGTGTTTTTTGCTGAGCACACTCCTAGGAAAATAGCAGTTTATTAAGAGTGGTTAAGGCCCTTTTCTCTTTCTTCTCTCTTCCCTCCCCATGGCCTCTCTCTCTCTCTCTCTCTTTCTCTCTCTCTCTCTCTCGCTCACTCGCTCACTCTTTCTTTCCCAATAAAACTCTAAAAATTTAAAAAAGAAAAAGAATGGTTGAGACCAGTACCTCCAGTACCTCCAACTATCTTCTTTGGTGCTCCCTGTTTTTTGTTATTTCAGATACATAAATTCAACATCAGTATTTGCTCTGATATAGATATTCATTTCTCATCATTGTAGGGGAATAAAGCTGGTATTTCTTATAAAGAATTTTTATAAAGAATAGCTTTAGATAAATTTGAACACTTTATTTAATACCAGCAACTTCAAATATCTAAGGTAAATTTCAGTGAATTACACTATATAAAATGATTTCTTTCTCCTGCTCCTGATTTCTGCATGCTTCAGTATAGGCAGGGTGAGTTTCCTGAGGGAGTTAAAGTCTCTTCATATTGACTATGAAGTTAATTTTGAGTCCTTTATACGCTGTTTAATATTTTATGACAGTAATACAATGTTGTTTCTCAATTCACAAAATTCAAGGTACTTGTAAAAACATAATTGATTGTAATAAGGGCTTTCTTTTTGAAAACACAATAAATTTCTTATCTGTCAAATTACTTCTTTTTCCTCAGGCAATTTAGTCATTAACTTCTCATTTTCAATCATGAATTTTTTATGTTTGTACTTTCTCATCAGGCTAGGTAAAAGACAGTATTCATTTTCTTCCAGGATTTCATGTCTCATATTATGCATTTGACTTTTAAGAAAATATCTTATTTGGATCACAAATATACATGAGCAGCCATGGTTTTAAAAGTGATGATAAAATGATGCAAGTGGAAAGAGAAAGGTTCACATGTGTTGTATAAAAATGGATTAGAGAGTGGAGCTGCTTGTACTGAATCCACCAGGTTTAAATGAATCCTCAGGGGAGTCTTAGCCCTGGAGGACATGGGAATGGAGGAGAGGTGCTGGGGGGAAGGTGGGGGTGGGTGCAGGAGGGGGGAGGACAGGGGAACCCATGGCTGATGTGTAAAATTAAAACACAAATATAATAAAAAACAAATTAGAGGAAGAAATTATGGCAAAGGGTAGTAGGATTAATAAGTATAAGCTCCTTCCTACTCCAGTGTTAAGATTATGAACTACATGATGCCTCACAATCTCCAATATTCATTCTGTAAGTTCAGACAATTTACCATGCACACCATTTTTTCACACCTTTGGAAATATCATATTCTTTATCCTTGCTTCTGTCATTTGAGAAACATTTCTTTTACCTCTCTTTTCTGGTACCTCATATAAGTTGGAATAATGAACAATATCTCTATCCAAGACTTCCTTCTATCAACTATCCATTTAAGCTATTTGTATAATCTATTCATGGCATGGAGGCTCATTTTTGTACCTCTAAATAATGTTCCGTTGTCAAGGTTTATTATGGCTTATTGAGTTATTAGACTCCAGAAAAGAGTCTTGATGTCTTCCAAGTTTTAGAAGAAAAAAAAAAAAGTCTACAAATAGCCATGCTCAGGTTTTTGTGAAGAAATGAGTATTCAACTCATTTGACTCTAACTACTTGGTTGCATAATGGGTGTTTTAAACGTTATTTACAATCACAAATGGTTAGGACAATTCTATGTTTGATTTCTCTCTTGAGTAATTTTCTGTTCTTTGCAAACAACCATTGATATTCATGACAATATTATATTACTGAGAACCATGTTATATTGCAATAACTCTATCTATCAACCTCAACTATCCTACTCATGTAAAGCATGCTCATAGCCAATAAGATTATTAAACTCTGCAGTATTTTGACATACTTATCTTTATTTTTCTCTCTAATTTATGATTTAGAAAATAAAACATTTTGTAGCATTTGCATAAGTAAAATTATAATAAATAGATGAACTATGCCTAACAAAACAGATTTGGGAAATGGGTTAGTTAGCTTTTTATCTACAAGTAAAGATAGTTTTATAGACTAATGTACATATCTAGTGAGCATACTAATCTGTTATGCATTATTACAACAAACTACCCATGGCTGAGTACCTTCAAAAATGTACTTTGATCTAATTTTCAGAACATCAAGATTCTCATATGCAGCAAAAGATACCTTTTTTTTTTTCAGATTCTTTAGGTGGCATCAAATATTCCATTTGAAAAGATAGAGTGTATTGTGTGTATATACATATATGCATGAAATAACAATAAACAATCTTTTTTACATTAGTCCTCTCTAAACACCATAGTTTTATTTAATTTCTATCCCCTGAGAACATTCTATAATTCATAATTGAATAAACATAGGGAATTTGTGTATATATTACAACATATATGCCTTAATACACTGTAAAAGATGATAGTCCTCACTATATCATGTAGATCCATTGGTAATCAGTTTGTTTGGATATTGTATTTTGTTATATTGGCATCAAAAATTAGCATGGCTTATTTTCATGAGTGACTGCAAGTTGAGCCACTTGTAGTCTATGAGGACATTTCATACATGAAATTGTCTTTCACACATGTATTTATGGCCTCACATGAGAAAACACTTACAAACTCCCATAATTCTCTACTTCACTGGATGTGGAGTCTCATTTGAATTATAGTAAATTGAGTGAAGAAGACATACGGCGATATGTAGCTGTGTATCACCTAATCCATGGAACTCTAGACTAGAACAAGAATGTAGAAATAAGTGCAGAGTTAGGCTGCATGCTCTGCTTGCTCTAAGACATCATCTTCTAGTATTGGTCATCCAGCATTGAAACTTCTGTTGAGGTTTGAACTAAGATCAGGAGGTATGCCCCCATGCAAGCCTTGCTTCCTGCGACTGAATTTGTATGGTATCTATACAACCAGCCCTCTGAGATCTCTAGTTTTTAGGGGTCAGACTTCTGGACTCCCCTACATCCAGACATTATAATCATATTAGGCAATGTTGAAAATTTCCAGAAAACTTCCAAAACATTACAACTGTGAAGCTATGCACTATAGTTGGGTTTATTCTCCAAATGTTTTAAAATCAGCCCTTAGTTCATTGCCAATGCTGATGTTGCTTGCCCAATGGAAGTGATGGAGCCTTACTAAGGATGGGACACTTGGAAGACTTTCAGTCTTACAGGTGCCACGGAGCTGTCAGTGAGACAGTGCTCTCTGGATTCCACAACATAAACAGTTTCTTAAGCCACATATTTCTGCTGTGATATTCGTAGCTTTGAAAGCAATGGGGTTATCTAGTCATGGAAGGAGACTTAAAAATCTGTGGTCAAAAATAAGCTTTCATAAATTAATTAATTATCTTAGCACCTGGCAGATATAATTAATCTGCTCAAACATTGTCTTATACCTCTAATATATCACAGAATGATTTATCATTTAAAGACCTTCCATCTACACCCATTCTGTTTTCTTTTTTAGATTTTAATTTAATTACTACAACATTTCTCCATTTTCTTACCTTTGGCCAAACCTTCCATGTATTCCTCTCCACTTTCCTTCAAAATTATGGCTTCTGTTTTCTTTCATTGTTATTGCCTGCAGATATGGATATAAATATATCTATCTAAAATATAGCTATTTAAATATATCTATCTATAAATATATCTACCTAAATGTAACTTCTTGAAATGAACCCTTCATCTATACAAAACTATCCCAAAACAAGTAGTGAAAGTGTAAATAAATTCTGAATATCAATGAAATGTTAAAATAATATTATATACTCATTAATTTTCAGTACTCTAATGGAGTATCCTCAACTCCTGATACTTCATTTCCACATCCTAAGATTAGAGGCTTCAAAGTGCAAATTCACAGGTATACATGTCCTTGGCACTTTGCCCATGCTACCATGATGCTTTACATACGTCTTTCCCAGCTGCTCTCCACAATGCATTCTGGGGTTACTTGTCAGAATGTTAGCAATCACTTCTGTAGGAGTCCTTCTTGCTCTCTGATAGGTCAATATTTGTAACTGTCTTCTAATGATGACCTAGGCTTCTATGTTTCATTACCCTATTATGAAAACTTTGAAATCTGGTGATGATTCTAAAGTTCTCATGGTGGGACCATGATGCAATATTTTATTTGTACTAGACTCTGGATGAATATTTTGTAAATAATTCCTCTTCCTCAACCATATTTGACAGTCTTACCTAGTCTGGCAAAAGGTACAATATTAATGTTCATAGAGATTTATTTACTAGGCCGGGTGATGGTGGTTCACACCCTTAATCCCAGCATTCAGGAGGCAATGACAGGCAGATCTCTGTGAGTTCAAGGCCAGCCTGGTCTACATAGCAAGATCCAGGACAGGCACCAGAACTACACAGAGAAACCCTGTCTCAAAAAAAAAAAAAAAAAAAAGATTATTTACTTATTAGATGATACTTTCAAAATGTCTTCTTTGATTTCTGACTTTTTATTTTGTAAACTCAGTATCTGAATATTTAACCTCTTCTCTAAGTGGCCGATAATCATTACTTGTACGCAATGTTTGCTTCCTTACGTCTGATTCTGAAATAAGTGGATGCATTTTGAATGAAAGGGCAGAGGATATAGAGAGATTGACTAGCTATGTGAAACTCCAGATTTAATCTCCTGCATCTGAAAAAAAAAAAAATACAAGTTGTTGTCATGGTGTCTTGAGGAAATTGTTTTCAACTTACTTCATTTAATTACATTTGGAAATAAGCATCTCACAAAGTCAAATTGTCTTTGCTTGTGATTTTACATAAAATGGCACTTAATTTTCACAACTCTCGGGAGTTTTCTTCCAATATAACTGTCACCTTTGAAATGAGAAAAATCAGCCTGAAGGGCTGAAAGAATTTATTCAAAATCATATAGTTATGGCTCAGTGAGAGAGCATCCTTCTTGATGCTTACAGTTTTACCTTATGGTATTTCATACAATACAGATTTGGTGGGGATATAATATATGAGGTTATATATTTAGATTTATACTACTAATATTTTTTAACAGGATAATATATTGGTTTACAATAGTTGAATTTGTGAGTTAAATCTAGATTACTAGATTTATAGACTATGAGATATTTTGTAATGAAAACTGTTTTCTTGTATTTGAAAAATAAAAATTAAGGTATATTGTACATCTTATCCAAAAACCTGAAAATGAATGTTAATCAACAGACACTCTTCTCCCTTTCTTAATAATATCTATGTTCACAATTTAGAATATAATATTCAAATTGAAATGTTTGTGAATGAAAATAGAGAAAAGAATACAAAATCCATGACATACATGATCAATGCATGTAAAGGTATTATTGAGAGCAAAATTTAAAATCCTTTTACTATTTGCACTTAGGAAAAATATTGTTAATTTCTGCATCCTTCAAATTATCTAAGAGTGGTAAACCAAAAAAGACTTGGTGCATTCCTACACTTAATCTACTACTTCATTCTTATTTTACTTTCATTTTTGAAGTTCCAGGGTGATGAAGTCTCATACTTCCAGGCTTTGCCACACTTTATATGAGAATCTATATGCAACATACTACTGCCTCAGAAGCCACCAAGTTACTCTCTTGGTCATTGCATCAAATGTCACTGGGCTACAGTGAATATGTCCAAACGACACTTCCTTAATGATGGCCCCAAGCAAAGGAATAGGATCACCAAAGCTTTAACTATGAAATGACAGGTCAGCTCACGTTCTGTATGACATTTCAGACTTTCAAATGCATGCTCTATAAATAAGGAGACATGTCTGAATACAAGCTCATCCTTCCCTTGTTTTCCCACACAGTTTCCATTATTGCTCATCTTGATGTATTTCCTGTTTGTTGCATAACACTTACATCAAATGTCACTTTATGGATCATTCTAATTTTCCTCCTCATTAACAGCTTAGTGGATTGCTTTTATATATTTTTGGATGCTTGTATTTCAAATAGAGGTTTCAACAAACATTTCAGTGTTTTTCCAGGTACCCTAAGATTTTTTTTTCAGGAAGCATAAGATAGGACAAACACAGGAAAATTATGTTTTCTATAGCTTTAAAAGTTGCTAGTATTTTTATTACCTCCATTAAAAATGAGAACTATCTCATTCCAAAATTAATTACCTCCTAAGTTAAAGCAAACTTTTAAATAATAATGTCATGATAGACAACAATTTTAAAGTTAATGCTAAAATGTGTCAATAAATTTCTTACCTGCTAACAGTTTTTTAATTAATAAAATATGAATTGATAGATCTAGTGAGAATTAGAGTACACATTATCCTTTTAAAATTTTGAAATGGCTCTGGAATTTTTCAATATTGTTTTATTTTTACTGTTTTATTTTTATGCAATACATAATGGTCATATTCTTTCCCCTCCCCTAACTTCTCACAGGTCTTTCCCAGCTCCCTAACTACTCAAATTTATGTTCTTGCTCTCTAGGAAAAAATACCATGAAATTAAAAACAAATGATCAGTCAACCAACCAAAGAAACAACAGCAGCAACTGTTGTAGAATATTATTTAAAGCTGTGTTACTTTTGTTTATGTTGCATTTGTTTAATTCTGTGAAGCTGTGTAACTGTGCCTCTTTAAAACACATGATGGTCTAATAAAGAGCTGAACATCCAATAGCAAGACAGGAAAAAAGATAGGTGGGTCTGGCAGGCAGAGAGGAGGTATAAAATGAGATCTAGGAGCAAGAAAAGGAGGAGGACACCAGGAGCCAACCACCCAGCTACACAACCAGCCATGGAATAAGGAATAATGAAAGATACACAGAACTAGAGGAAGGCAAATGCCCAGAGGCAAATACAGGTGGGTATAATTTAAAGTTAAGAAAAGCTGGCTGGAAAACAAACCAAGGTAAAGCCAGGCATTCATAATTAAGAATAAGCCTCCATTTATTATGTGTGATTTATTTGGGAGCTGGCTGGTTGGTGCTCCCAAAAGAGCAAAACTAAACCACAAGTAACACCATTTTTTTTTTTATTTTAGACAAAACTTTGGTTTATATACCCAGTGTCACTCCATTGTGCTAAACTGATTTCCCTCTCCCAGCAGGTCTCAATTGCAGCTAGTTTCTTGGTTATGTGTAGGTCTTTGTGCCCACTTTACATTTTCAGACTCTTTATTGGTGTTTCCTCTGTCTTGAACTTGCACAAGTCCTATGCATGCTGTCAGCCCTTCAGAGTTCATATGCACATTTTTCTAGAAGCTGTTTCTCCAGAGTCACCCACAACCTCTGGCTCTTATAATCTTGCTCCTTCCTCTTTGGCATAGTTCCCTCCACCCCAAATTTCATACTTCTCTAATGAAGTTCTAAACTAATTCTATGTTTTTATTTTATACTTATGTATTTAAATATGAAAATTGAATTATAAAAGGCAGAAATTTATGGAATTATATCATGGTGTCCAATTATACTACAAAAGGAAGATGTTATTCTCTATTTAATAATTGATAGATCAACAGATATTTGATATATCAACTGCAGCTTAAGATACCTACTGTTCTGATTTTACATCTAACAGGTTACAGTAGAGTGAAATTGGGTATATATGCCTAACAACACATGTACACACACACACACACACACACACACACACACACACACACACACAAATAAATACATTTAATGGAGAATAAGATACTTTGAAGAATCTCCTGTCAATAAGTTGTAGCTGGAGACCTCTCCATCCCCGCCAAGTCCACTTATAAAATAAACATACAGACGCTTATATTATTTAAACTGCTTGGCCATTAGCTCAGCCCTGCCATTGTCTAGCTCTTACTCTTATATTCAGCCCATTTCCATTAATCTATACTTTGCCACATGGCTCGTGGCTTACCAGTATCTTACATCTTTCTTGTCATGGGGGCGACTGGCAGTGTCTCCCTCCACCTTCCTGTTCCCAGAATTCTCTTCTCTGCTGGCCACTGGCCAATCAAAATTTTATTTACACAGAGCGATATCCACAGCACTTCTCCTTTTCTTTTCTTTTTTTTTTTTTTTAGGAAGGTTTTAACTTTTACATAGTAAAATTACATATAACAATTATCAAGCAAGAATTATAGTTACAATACTAAAGAAGATATCCTATTTATCTTATATTTGTGAGTCTAAGGTTTTATATCTAACTTATCTTTTATCATAACTGAGAAAATTATAACTATCTAGTCTTCAACCACATCAAAGACCTCAGAAAGATATAATATTACCTGAGAACCAGGAGAAGGATGTAAGTAACTTTTGGGAGTGTTGCAAGAGTAGACAGAGACAGCTGGCAGCCTGGAGAGTCACCTAATGTTTCTTTGTAAAGTTGGGGCATTTGTCTTCAGCCCACAGGACTAGAGTCTCTCAGTCACTTTTTTCAGTGTCCTGTAGAATGTCTGGCATTTTCCTCTGTGAAGCAGGAACCTGAAGGACCATTTTGTCAAGTAAAGTTCAATGGTCACCTTTTTATGCGTCATGCATGTCCAGTCGATCAAGCAGTTTAGGCAAGAACAGTTTCTTGCCCAAATGTCTATTTTTGCCAAGGTAAAGATAAACTCCATATGAAGTGTCTTCGATGCCCATCTTCCTCTCTGAAGTAAATTGGTGTTTCCAGGAGCAGATGTCTCATTGTCACGAGAGTCTAAATTTTTAAAAATATTGCAAATGCCATATTCTGTAGATCTTTGAAGTATTTGAAGGTTACCTACCTATCTGAAATATTTTGTGTATACCTAGAAGACTTAACTAACATGGCTATGAGTATGATTATCATAGATGACTAATTATTAATCTATTTTTTAATTTTCCATTACAATTTCAAATGAGCTATACAAACATAATACCTTAAACAAGAGTAGAAATATACACACAGTATAACAAAATTAACTTTAAGTTTGTATCAGTAGACTAAAATCTATACCAATGTAAAACATTTTAAGTAAGTTGTTGCTCTTTAGAATTAAGTTCATTAATCTACCCTTTCATCATATCCCCCTTTCTTCTTTAGGAAGAAATCACATTTATTATCAACCCTATTTTAAAAAAAAATATATTGTTTTTTCTCTGTCCCACATTAGAAGGCTCTTCTGACTTGGGACACAAGAATCTCTTAACCTTTTATTTTAGCAATATGGCTGGATTTAGAGAAGGAGTGAGCCAATTCCATCTCCAAAAGCCAGCTTGATATATTTGGGAATTTGGGTGTAGTTTGTCTTACTCCTTCCTGCTGGAGGGGGGCGCTGTATGATATGGGGACATAAAGAAAATTTTAGGATTATGGAGTTGTACGTGAGGGTATATCTTTTGAGCAAGTTGCATTGAAACCATTTTGCATGTTGGATCATTTAGGCCATGGTGTCATCAGAGACTTTTCAGGGGGTCTTGGCTGGTCAAACCTGATGTATCTTAGAGGAATCCTTTTTTATCAAGTAGCTTTGGTTGTGTTAGACAGACCAGGCTTACAAAGTATCACCTAGAGACCAATTTAAAGTGAAAATAATGTCTAGTTGCCTATTTGCCACTTATTTTGTGATGTGTAGACAATGTCATTAAAGAAAATACTGGCATGAGAGCAGAGATCCACACAGAGGTAACACAGGCAACCTCAGTTTGAAGAAATGACACTTTAAACAGTGAATTATAATAAGCATTACATGTATAAAATGACTATAGTCAGTAATGCCAAGAATATGAGAAAAACTCAATTTAGATATTGTAAACTGGATGCTGCAGCATTCACACACTGGCCAAAGAATAATCATTAAATAGTATCACAAAACTCCTTGTAATCCATAAAATACTATTATGTTATTTCTACAAACTTATTTTTTACTATATGTTTGATGACATGAGATTCTTTCATGATACCATATATATGTGTGTGTGTATGTGTGTGTGTGTGTGTGTGTATGTGTGTATGTGTGTGTGTGTATGTATATATGTGTATATATATATATATATATATATATATATATAAATCTAATGTCCATAAAGACTTACTTTTTCTGCTCCTTTGCAAACATTGCTTCTCACATTTGAATATCCAGTGTTACTAAAACAAAATATCCTTTGATATAAATGAGAAATAATTCAGAACAAAAGAAACAGGGTTTTCTTACTTAGCATAAATCTTCATGGTTTGTAACATAATTATGAGGTAGACTTTTAATATTTATTAAACAATATACATTGTTTTCTTTCCACTATATTTTTCTTACTGTTTCTGAAATTGTATGCACAATGACCCATTTGAACTATAGAAAATCATATAAATATTTTGATAAATAGTTGTTTGCCGTCAGGTATTTTGCACTATCTTTCACACATTTCTCCTAATTATTAACTGAATAATATTATATCTTTCTAACTGTAAGTAGTTGTTACACAGTAAATCTACAAACAGGGTTTATCTCACAGACTATATACTCTGACATCAGCTTTTGTACTAAATACTGAAAGATCAGAAATCATTAATTATACTGAGTTTTATCTTTTTAGATAGGGATAAAATTTTAATATCATCAATAAATAATCTCACTAATACATACTAATATATTCAGAGAAAGCCACTACCATTTTTGTCAAACATATCCTTCACAAGTACTAATCACAACTGCATCACCTTGAATTTTCTTAGACAATGATCCTATGGTATTTGTTATAAAAAGCCTCTAAGCTTTGGAATTAAATTTATTCCTCTATTAAGGTAAACCATTTACTCCATGTTCAGATCTGGTAATGGGTGAGAACATTTCACCTCAGCTCTGACTAGATTGCAACTTTCTCTTTTCTAAGTTTTGCATGTGGCTAGCATGTGATATGATAGAGAACAAATTTGCATATTCTGACTCATTTACCCTATTCTATTCCTTTAATTGCAAGAAAGGTGTTTAATAAACTTGGGAATAAAACTGATAGTTTAGATTAATTTTGCATGTATTTTCTGTTTTTCAGGGGATAATAATAATATATTCCATCTTAGCTTCTCAGCAAGTCCATCATCAGCACTTTCTCTCATAAAGCCAAATTGTTAATTCAACATGCCTTCATTTCTTCTGTCTGTCATCCATGTAAATGTCCACTCTTAGCTTTGAAACCTTAAGCCAATATAAATTACATATGACTTATTCAGTGGACTCAAGTTTTCATGGCAGCAAAGCTAAATCTTAGAAATAATATTCAGATGACTATATTCCATAATAATATCTAGGTGTCTAATTAGTAATACTGTTATTGATAAACAAATAAATTAAATGAGTAAATTCCATTACCTACAAAGTCTTCATAAATAACTAATTGTCAGAGCTAGTAAGATGGCTCAGCAGGTGAAGGCATTTGCTTCGAAGCCAGAACATATGGTTTCTATCCCTGAACTCACAAGAAAGAATGAAAAAAAATTAGCTTCTGCACATTGTCCTCTAATGTCCACATGCACATGTGTCCACAAACATACCTACATAATACATAAAAACTTTGAAACATTAGACTGTTTTCATTGTTGATTGATTTGATTTGAATGCTGGGACACTTTATATTCCCAGTCCTCTTGGGTAAAGATACAGGAGCACCAAGAACTTGTGGAACAACAAAAAAAATCTAACCAAATCCACAAATTCCAGATTCTCTGATTGACTCTAAAGTCTAACAACAGTAAAGAACAATAGAAATTTGAGGCGTGTGGGTTTTCTCCTCTCCACATTAGAATCTCTTGTCATTCTTCAGCTCGAGTTTTGGCAGTCATGTTGGTGAAAATTTACAGCTTCTGACAACACTAGGAGTCACAATCTCATACTAAGCCCTGCTCCCTGGGCTCTTACAGTCGTCCTCTGTCCTCTCTTCCTTAGTGATCCGTAAGCCTTAGTTAGGAGTAGGAGATTTTGGAGATGTATCCATTGAAACTATGCTCTGCCATTGCCATTATAATTGGTTGTGCTCTTCAGAAATGGTTTCTGTCTGCTGCCAGAGAAACGGGAGGCAACTACAGAATGCTGACACCAAAGAAGTTTCCCTGAGGAACAGCACAGCATTAGGTTATGCAATACCAGTGGTGAGCCCAGAAAACATACATACATATAACATTACCCAGATTGAATGGATTGTATCCATGTATTTAGGAAGATATGTACACACACACACACACACACACACACACACACACACACACATATATATATATGTATTTGTATGTATGTATGTATACATGTAACAACAATTAACAAATACGAAGCTGTGAATTTAAAAGAGAGCAATAAGGCATATAGGAAGGCTTTAGACAAGAAAAGGAGAGGGGTGAATGAGGGAAATGATTTTATTGTATCATAATCTCAAGAAATAAAAGAGATAATTAAAAAATAATAAAGATATTATGGACTTATGGACTGCTTGTCAACATTGACCTATGGCTTTTACCAACTCACATACAAATGCATCTACACAAACACATGCACTTATCCACATGAACAGTACATAGACCACATATACAGACAAGTGAGCATACACACACACACACACACACACACACACACACAGGGGGAATGGGAGAAAAACTCACTAAAATTGGCCTCAATGTTGTTTTACTTTGTACAAGCAACAAATATAAAATAAATCTGTATGATTGTTTTAATCTTTAAAGCTCTCAGAGTAAAGGAAATAATGAACTAAATATATATGTGATAATTACTATAAATGCTCAACTTGTGGTGTACTAGCATCACATGGGAGATGACCTCCAGACATCACTGTTAAATAAGATAGTGATTACATAAGAAGATGAGGGAAGATTCCCTCAGTGTGTGTACTGCAATCCAGGGCTAGGACCTGTTCTTTATAAAAAGAGGAAGAGAACTAAGTGAAAGCACTTGTTGCTTTCTACTTTCTAATCATGAAATGAAATGTGATGGATTATAAAATAGAACTCTGGGACAAAATAAGCCCCTTCTCCAATAAGTGGTCTTGTTAGAATATTTATTACAAGGGAAGAAAAGAAGCGTAAGGCAGTGCACACCTCTCAGTGTGTATATTGGGAGAATTAATTGAAAATCACATAACTAAAAGGGGGTAATATCTCAGAAATAAAAGGAATGTTTGCAAATGATTACCAAGGTTTGAAAAAAAACTGATAAGAAAATAGACCAAGAACCTGAGTAGACATTTTGAAAGACATAAAAATGACTAAAAGTGGGTAGTTGTAAAAGAAATATAAATCAAAACACAATGAGAAACTATAGTGATATTTTATTTGTACTGAAATGTGATTTTATTTGTATATTAATAAAGTTGCCTTTGGGTCAGAGTAAGCCATAGCAGAAGCTGGGCGGTGGTGGCACATGCCTTTAATCCCAGCACTTGGGAGGTAGAGCTAGGCAGGATCTCTGTGTGTTCAAGGATACAGCCAGCATGGCGACACACACCTTTAATCTCAGTACAAACCATAGAAGACCTGGATGTCTGTACAGACAGGCAGTGACGAGGAGGTCATGTGGCTGGGTTTACAACCAATGAGAAGGCAGAACAGAAAGTCTATATAAAAGACAGGACACACGAAGTAGCTCTCTTGTGGAGAAGAAAGACAGAACAGTAGTGGAGGGTAAGGTTTTCAGCTCTCAGCTATTTCTCTGACCTCTTGGCTTTTAACTCTGCAATTGCTCTGTGTTTCTTATTTAACAAGACAATTACATCTACAAGAAACCACCTCAAACTTGTTCTGATACCAAATATAATATATATGTATATGTTGATATGCAATAAATATGCATGTGAATGAATTGGTTTACATGAAAAAAGGTGAAGACACACAATGTTAAGAATATAAATTGATTGTAAACTTAGCCTTTAATGGATGAGTCACTTTTTTGTGCATATTTAAATCAACATAATATTATTGAAGTTTTAATATCTACTTCAGTTATTCATTACCACCTTCTTGTTTTAACAAAAATTTCATGGGTTACTTGTTATAAATTTAGTATTTAAATAATGTTTAAAACTTAGACCAATTTTCTTGATATTTATATTTTCAATATGCTTGAACCTAAAATGTAATTATTTCATGAGTTGCATTGTGACAGAACAATTAGAAAAATTAGAAAGATTAACTACCTGAGAATATAATCATGTCAAATATTACTCATAAACACTTTTGCCCCCCAAAAGCTGTTGTATTATGCTGGCTGATTAAGAAAGCTTTCTATTAAGATTATTTAGAGAACAGCCCTGAGAAGTATGATTTAAAACAATTTCTAGTACAGACAAATCACTTGGGCTTTGTAGAGTATGATTCTGAAACTGTGTATTTTCTTCAGCTTATTGTTTAACTTACAGTCATTTAGCCATCCATCTAGAATATTTTACAAATTCTGTGACCCTTTTCGGGCTGGAGACAAATGAATCTAAAAGAGTAGACTTTCCCAAGCAGCAGGAGATGTAAATTGTAAATTTGTCTATAGTTGGAAAACAGTTTTCATACTATTCCATTATATCATAGTGGGCTTACTCAGCAGCAAGCTTCTAGAAAAATTGATTGTGTGATGCAGCTGGTTATGAATTATAGAAAAGATAAACAGGTGTTCCTTCATAACCAAAACGAAAAGCTTGTTCAAATATTACTCCATGGATATTTTGAGATGTGTAGCAGGGTAAAAATGCACAAACAGCAGCACAACAGACATTTTTGCCAATTCTATAGATATGCATCTCTTCATACTCAAACTGGGTTTGCATTCTATATTTTGTTGAACAAAAACATTGCAACCAGTGTTTTTTTTTTTTTTATTGCAACCTTTCCTGTTCATATCAGTGCTAAAGACAGTGCATTTTATTATTCTGTGCTTTTGGATAAAGCATAATTAATTTAAGTACATTTGAATGAGTCAACCAAATCACTTGATTTCATGATAATTACTATTCTGATATAAAATGTAATGAGTTTCAGTGTTAAGTAATGATATTTTAGATGAATGATCAAATATATTGTCTATTTGAAATGGAGTAATTAGGCATGTGGTTCGATGGATAACAGGAGCTGTTTAAGATGTAATGTGATTTCAAGACCAGTTTAAGTTACACAGAAAGATCCTGTCACAAAGCAAGAACAAAATGAATAAAGAATAACAAAATCCCAAGCAAAAAGAAAAGTTCCAAACAATTAAGGGAGTGATAATTGTTGAAATGAATTATATGTGTTTGTATTTATAATCATATATAATTATAAATATGTATTATTTATTAACAAGGACACACTCACACTCACACTCACACACACACATATATATATATATATATATATATATATATATATATATAGAGAGAGAGAGAGAGAGAGAGAGATAACTTTACTCCTCTGTGCCTGTTTTGTGTGTGTGTGTGTGTGTGTGTGTGTGTGTGTGTGTGCGTGTGTGTTTGCATGTGAGAGTGTGTGTATGTCTGTGTGCACATGTTTGCTTTTGTATGTTCGTGAATTAAATGAACTACTGTTATAGTTCAAGAAAAGTATACTCTTCAAAGAAAAGTAGTTAGAAAGACAAAGCAGAAAATTAAACAGCATGTATAATAGATATTTTATGTACATTTAATATTATTGGTTACAGGAAAATACAAATGAAACAGGAAACGCAATGCTATTTAACACTAAATACAAATATTTTATATATATAGCAAAAAATCCCTCAGAACCCTAGGAGGGGGTCAAGGAACCAACCAATCATTTTAAAGGTCACCCTATACTTATTTCCTAGTTTACAAGCTGTTTATGCACTGACATCATCTCCTGATCTTTGTATCTTATCTCAGCATAAGCAAGATGAGCTAACTTCCTCTCAGCACCATTTGTATCTAGTCTTAGTGTAAACAACTTGGTCTAACTTCTTCTCGGCACCATCTTTGTAGCTCATGTATACCCCACATGGCCCCATACCAAAGAGAATATGAGCAGCACAAATGGGACTTTATGGTTGAGAAGAGAAGAAAGAAAGTTGGGTGAATGTAACATGAATCTTAAAAGGTTTTATTATATAAAAAACTCAGGGCCAATTATTGGGGTAAATTCTGAAAGATCAGAGAGATAGAACAAACCATAGCTAACCTCACCTCAACAACTCCTCAAAAAATCCTGTTTCCTCAGACTGAAAGTTTCTGAGTCCACACCCAAATGGATCTCAGTTGAACTGCTGCTAAATGGCCTAAATGCTTAAAAGCCTCTAGTTCCTGGTCCTCATACCTTATATACCTATCTGCTTCCTGCCATCACTTCCTGGGATTAAAGACATGGGTCTTTCCCAAGCAAGACTTGAGACCTCAAGTGTTGGGATTAAAGGTGTATGACACCATGCCTGGCTGTTTCCAATGTGGCCTTGAACTCACAGTGATCTGGATAGATCTCTGTTCCCAGAATGCTAAGATTAAAGGCATGTGCTACCACTGCCTAACACCTATTTTTAATATGGTGGCTGTTCTGTTCTCTGACCCCCAGTTAAATTTATTGCGGTGCACAATATATCAACAACAAGTAAGGAGTGAATGCAGAGTAGTTCTGTCAGGAGATGGGAATGAACATACTTAAAGAACAATGTTGCAAATAGAATTGAGTTCATTTTTCATTTAGAAAATATTTGAGGTATGATTGAGCATTCCTTGGGTATATGCCGAAGAGTGCTACAGCTGGATCTTGGGGGAGATGGATTCCCAATTTTCTAAGGAAGCACCATATTGATTTCCAAAGTGGCTGTACAAGCTTTCATTCCCACAAGCAGTGGAAATGAGTTCACCTTGCTCCACATCCTCTCCAGCATAAGCTGTCTTCTGAGTTTTTGATCTTAGCCACTCTGACAGGTGTAAGGTGGTATCTCAGTGTTGTTTTGATTTGCATTTCCTGGATAATTAGGGATGTTGAGCAATTCCTTAAATGTCTTTCAGCCATTTGAACTTCCTCTGTTGAGAAATCTCTGTTTAGTTCTATAGCCCATTTCTTAATTGGAATGTTGGGCATTTTGATGTCTAATTTCTTGAGTTCTTTCTATATTCTGGATATCAGCCCTCTGTCAGATGTGGGGTTGGTGAAGACCTTTTCCCATTCTGTAGGCTGTTGCTTTGTCTTGTTGACCGTGTCCTTTGCTCTACAGAAGCTTCTCAGTTTCAACAGGTCCCATTGATTGATTGTTTCTCTCAGTGTCTGTGCTACTGGTGTTATATTTAGAAAGTGCTTTCCAGTGCCAATGCATTCAAGAGTACTTCCTACTTTCTCTACCATCAGGTTTAGAGTAACTGGATTTATGTTGAGGTCTTTGATCCACTTGGACTTAAGTTTTGTGCATGGTGACAGATATGGATCTATTTGCAGCCTTCTACACATTGACATCCAGTTATGCCAACACCATTTGTTGAAGATGCTTTCTTTTTTCCATTGTACATTTTTGGCTTCTTTGTCAAAAATTACATGTTCGTAGGTGTGCAGGTTAATGTCAGGGTCTTCAATTCGATTCCATTGGTCCACATGTTGGTTTTTATGCCAATACCAAGCTGTTTTTAATATGGCAGCTCCATAGTAGAGACAAACAAATGGAAACACATGAATTATGAACCAAAGACTGTAGAGACCCAGCTGGATCAGGCCCTCTGCATAAGTGAGACAATTGAATAGCTTGAACTGTTTGGGAGTCACCCAGGCCGTGGGACCCGGACCTGTCTTTTAGTGCATGAGCTGGCTGTTTGGAACCTTGGGCTTACACAGGGACACTTTGGTCATCCTGGAAGGAGGGGATTGGACCTGCCTGTGCTGAATCTACCAGGTTTAAAATGAATCCCCAGGGAAGTCTTGGCCCTGGAGGAGATGGGAATTGAGGGGGAGAGGCTTGGGGGAAAGGTGGGAGTGGGGTGGGAGTGGGGAGGACAGGGGAACCCATGGCTGATGTGTAAAATTAAAACACAAATATAATAAATAAAAGAAGAAAATATTTGAGGAAGAAAATTTTATTGAAATGCAATTTTGACACAGAATCCAATAAAGGAAATGTTTGTTGATATTTTTCCATTTGCTAGCCCAGCTCTTAAATGAGTAATCTTCATATGTCAAAACTGTGCTATAATAGAAACTGTAATTTAAACAATCTTCATATATTTGTGTCATTTGCTAGGTGCAAGATCATCATAAAAGTTAGTGCACAAAATGCAAGAGTTCTATCCGGAGTATATAATTTTCATGCAGAAAATTCATTGAAAACAAATATACATCATTATACTCAGTACCAAGTTTTGTTACTGACAATGCTCTCTATTTTCTACCTTCCGTTTGTACCCCCTTCCTTCTCTCACCAACCCCTCTGCACATAAAAGCCTTTTAAACCAGTGTATGAGAGCCCTCATTTAGAAATCAGAAATGAAATACTCTTGCCTTTTGTTAGAGGATTTTCAGTTATTCATAGGGAATCAACTTACAGAGCCATGTTTTAGTGAGAATTTGTATAGAATTTCATGATAACACATAATTTAAAATGTAACAAAATAAACACATAATATAGCTACTCAAATATGAAATCTCATTCCTCCTGAGTGTATGTATCAAGGCCAGCTTTTGCTACACATCAAAATCTTATTCCATAAAAACTGTAATAAAATTAATTATAGTGAAATAAATATATAAGATCTTCATGATTATACAAGGGAATTATTATAAGATATTATTTAAGAATTTTAATTTGAAGATCATAGAAGTGAATTATGAAACTTAAGTGTATTTTATACCTAGGTTAGTATCAGTTTGCCTTTTTTTTGTTGTTTTTGTTTATATTTTCACGACAGGATTTTTCTGTGTAGTTTGGGTGCCTGTCCTGGGTCTCACTCCATAGACCAGGACTGCAACAAACTCACAGAGATCTGCCTGGCTCTCTCTGCCTCTCAAGTGCTGGGATTAAAGGCGTTCGCCACCACTGCCCGGCATCATCAGGTTTATTTTAAAGAGTGAATGAAACTACATTTTTCAGTATAGAAAGACACTTATAGAAACAAGTCATTTTGTATAGTTTCCTACTTCAGTATTGATGGATTTTTTTAATAAAATAAGCAACTTGGAATTGCAGTCTTCAGTTTTAAAGTAATTATGAAGTTAAGAGAACTATTTAGTAGAGAATAATTCTGTAAGCTAGCGGGATTTTTAATGCAACCTCTGTGGTTTGTCACTGCAAAAAAAGCAATGATTGTGATTCTTTACTGGAATCTCGCCTTTTATCTAAAGACGGAGCCAAAGGCCCTCCATTTCTCCTACATCAACCCTTCCTCTTCCTCCTCCCCTTCCCTTTTCCCCTCTTCTCCTCACCCTTCCTCTTCCTTCCTATTCTTCCTCTCCTCTTCTTTCTTGTCTTTATAGTACATGCTTTTAAGATTTTAGCCAACCAAGTTTTGTGAGATTTAAATATTCATATAAAATTTCAGAACTACAGTCAATAATATTATTAAGCTTAAAAGATTCCAAGCTTTTTTTTCTTTCAGGTTTCAACGTTTTATAATATTGCATATCTAGATATAAACTAAATATTAGTACACCATTGCAGAATTTATTTATAAATTTTCTTTGAAACATTTTTATTTCATTCAGAGTCTTACAAATTCACATTTACATAGGCATAAAATGAAGAGGTTCATATTTTTCAGAATTCAACTATATATGTTGGGAAAACTTTTTGAGAGTATCATTATATGAAATTTGTGTTATATTTTGATGTATATTTTCTTAGTGTTTTCTCTCTTGCCAAATTAAACACTTTTGAAGATAGATTTTGTAACTTTTAATGAGAAATTTATTGCTTATGAATATATCAGTTGATTTCAGTGTTACTCATGTATCAGAATATTTGGTTTAATCTAGACAACTTATTTTTTATTTTACTCATAAGAGGTTTTTTCCATAGACACAAATATAAATAGTTTTTATTATTTATCTTGCCATTGATTTTGAAGTGGAAGATTGATAGTACTTGATAATTATCCAAAAAATACATATGATACCAGACTTCCATGTACTTAACTTTACCTTAAAGCTAAACATGAAAAGTCTCTTATAAGATCCAGGCATCACATTTTACAATCTTGCATTTTCCTTAGCTAGTAATAGCTAGTACAATAAAGTGCTTCAGAGAGTATACTATAACACAGTGCTTAGAAAGGGCAGAAAGCTCATACTTATCGGCCATATCAAAATAAAAATAAATAATCAACATTATACTTTGCATTGCTCGGCCATGATTGCTAGAAGATGAGGTAGACAAAAAGCACATTTTAAAAAATGTAGTAGATATTCTGTTTTATAAAATATCTTATTATAACATTTCATTTTATTAGAATATATCCTTTCTATTAAATTTATTTATTTATTTACCCCCCAACCACAGTTTCTCCTGCTTCCTCTCTTTCCATCCCCTCTCCACCCCTCCCTCTGTCCTCTATCCACTCCTCATCTATTTCTGTTCAGAAAAGGGCAGGCATCCCATGGATATCAACAAAACATGGCATATCAAGTTACAGCAGGACTGAGAACCTCTTTAGGCAACATAGTATAAGGGATAAGTTTCCAAAAGCCAGACAAAGCTCCTACTTTTAGGAGTCCCACAAGGAGACTAAGATACACAACTGTCACATATGTGTAGAGGGCTTACCCATTAGTCCCATGAGCCCACGTTAGTGGGTTCTGTTTTTTTTTTTTTTTTCCTTTGTGATGTTACTGACACCTCTGATTTCTACAACCCTCCCTCCATCTCTTGAGCAAGATTTTCCAAGCTCTGCCTAATGTGTGGCTGTGAGTCTCTGCATCAGTTTCTATCAGTTACTGGATGAAGCCTCTCTGATCTCAAATAAGGTAGGCACAAATTAATAATTATAGAAGAATATTACTAGGTATCATTACACTGATGTTATTTTTTTCTCTGATAGTGTTTGGTTCTATTCTATGTCTCTGGACCATCCAGCTTCTAAGTACTGGCCTTGCACTCCGTTTCAGAGATGGGCTCACTCTCCCGGCATAGGTCTCAAGCTGGACCAGTTGTTGGTTGGCCACTCAAACAGTCTTGGTGCCACCCTTATCCCAGCACATCCCATAAACAGGATGGATTGTAGGTTAAAGGATATTTGGCTGGGGTGGTCCAATCCATCCACTAGAAGTTTTGCCTGGTCACAGGAGATGGCCAGTGCAGGCTACACTTTTGCTAGGAGATTTAGCTGGGATCATTCTTGTAGGTTCTTGGGAATTTCCCTTGCACCAAGTTTCTTTCTGACCACTGAATGCCCACACCCTTTCTAGTCATGTCTTTTAATACTGTCTCATTCCACCATGCTAACTCGATCCCCCATTTTCTCATTCTTACCTGTTTCCAGTCCACACATGATGTATCTTATATTTCTCTTTCCAGACAGATCCACGCATCCCTACTGGAGTTCTCATTGTTACCTAACTTCTCTGGGTCTGTGGATTCTAACATGCTTCTCTTTTATATCCACTTATAAGTGGACACATATCATGTTTGTCTTTCTGGGTCTGAGTTACTTCACTCAGAATGATCTTTTCTAGTTCCATACATCTACCTTCAAATATAATGATGTTTTGTCATTGATTTTAACAGTGGTGCAATACTCCATTGTGTATATGTACCACATTTTCTTTATCCATTATTCATTTGAGGGACATGTAGTTTGTTCCTGAGTTCTGGCTGATACAAATTAATCTGTTATGAACATAGTTGAGAAAATGTCCTTGTGGTGTGATTGAGCATCTTTTGGGTATGTATGCAAAATTGGTACATCTATGCCTTGAGTTTGCCACACCTATACTTCCTGTCTGGCCCAATCACCATTTTATCAACCAATGAGAGCAACACATATTCAGTATATAGAAAGACATCCCACAGCAGAGTAGTTTATATAGAATATACCATTACTATAATTTTCACTGTCACTATTTTCCTAATTGGCTTTTCCAGGAAGTAAAGAAAAAGCTTGAGGGTGGGTAGTTCTTATTTGAAGACACTCAGAATTAATGCAATAGAAATGAAGGAATGGGCTGTGGAGTCGATGCAGGGAAGGGAGCTGTTATGGTCACTTACCAAAAGTGCTGCCTAAAATGTTCCTGCAAAAATATTCTCCATCACACTTACGTGTTCAGACTGCTTACATCTTTCTTATCAGTCAGTCAGTTGTCTGAGTCTCTAAAGAAGTGTAAATTATTGCACAAAACACCCTGTCACCGAAAGCAATATGTGCATTTTTTTTTCTTAATGACAGTTTCTCTTTGTAGTTTTCATGCCTGTCCTGGATCTCAATGAGTAGACCAAGCTGGCCTCTAACTTACAGAGATTCCCCCTGGCTCTGCCTCCCAAGTGTTGGAATTAAAGGCAACCACAACCGCCACCTGGCTCACAAAATGTGAATTTAAAGGCTTAGTTTTTACAGACCCTTAGGGTAACTACTCATTGGAATGGAAGTTAAGTGGCACATAACAGCTGATACCATTAGTTTTTGAATAGCACTAAAAGTGTGAACTAATTTTTATCACTAACCCTTATGTTTAAATTATTTATTTGCCACATTTATCTCTTAATTTGTTTTTAATTTAAATAGAATTAAGAAAAATAGACTATTAAGTCTTTCATTTTGTTACTTTTTATTTTTTGAGACAGGGTTTATCTGTGTAGCTTTGTGCATTTTCTGGAATTCACTCTGTAGACCAGGCTGGTCTTGAACTCACAGAGATCTGCCTCTGCCTCCTGAGAGTTGTGTTTAAAGGCGTGTACCACCACCGCCCGGATGAGACTGTTAAGTCTTATTTTTACTTCAACATTATTGATAGAAACACATTTAAAATTAGTTGTAATGATGCTATTTTTAAAAGAAAAATCTTAATTTGTATCAAATGTTCACCTTATAGTTATACTTTAATGAACAGCAATATATATTTTTCATAATAAAAAGTAACAAAAAACTTGAAGGTAGATTTTTCTGTTGGCCTTGGAAAAGATAAAACGGTGAAATACAATTGATGAATTTTTAAGAAATTATTGAATTCTTTGTTTCTTGACCGAATTTCCTTAATCAGGGAAGGGTAGAATACACCTGTGATCGCAGTATGTGCAATAGGAGGCAAGGATACTGGGATTTCAATTTGTGCTTGGCTTCATAGTGAGCTGAAGTTTGGCTGAGACTATATTTGATGAGACTGCATTTTAAACAATATGAATTTAAAGCATAGGAAGTAAGAATAAAAGATGTCTCTTTGCTAGCTGTTGACTCATCTTATTCTTTCTGCTGTATACCATGGTTGCATTTCATTCTTCACTGAGCCAGCATGAAGTATCAGACTTTAAATGTGAAATGATGCTTATTCGGTGCTAAATATGTCCCCAGAAATGGTTAAGCACTTTATATGAATTGTTTTAATTATACTTTATATGCAGAGAATAAAGAGAATGGTTAAAGTTTAAAAAAAAAAATTGCCAAGATCATGTAACTGTTGGAAAGGACTGAACTCAGATGCCCAGAATCCTAAATTTATACTCTATGGTGGGATCTTTTTACTGCCTTGCTTCCAAGATTTATGAAACTAAAGACATGGAAGTCTCCATATTTAATGTCTATATTGTTAGTGTGATTATTTGAATGCACAGAAAATGTGAATTGCAGAAAGGCATGTTTAAAATTACTCTTATTATCCATATTTTAAAATAACTTCTCAAAAACTGATCTGAAATATTCCCACAATCCTTCATTTTAAAAAGAGTCAGATTTGCACTAAGTGCCTTTTATGCTATCTGCTTTCTTTCTTGTCCTGCATTCCTTGTTCACATGAACTTAAATTCAAATACATATCAATGTTAAAAAATAACCTTAATAAGAAACCTGCTTAGTTTTTTAAAATATGACTGTAGTGGATATCCATCCCAGCATTGGCCTGTTAGTTCCAACCCCCATTGAGGCTTCGGTAATGGTCACGCCCACAAGGCAGGGCGGAGGAGGAAGCAGAAGACCAAGGATTGTGAAGAGGTCTTGCGCTTAGTTCCCGGACCCTGGACTCTGGAGGTAGACCGAGGAGAGTTCTCCAGAGAACACCGCCGGACTATGCGATACCTTTGCCAGACAACCTACCCCTTCATTTGTAAGTTAGCCCACAAAATAAACCTCCCTTTTAACTACGTGGAGTGGCCTTAATAATTTCACCAATATCTGGCGCCCAATGTGGGGCACGAACCCATGACCCTGGGATTAAGAGTCCCATGCTCTACTACGTGGAGTGGCCTTAATAATTTCATCAATATATGACAGAGAAAAACTAAGCACCAAATAATTTTAAATAGACTTTTATCATAGAGGCTGTCTTGAGAAAAGAACGTAATGCCAGCTGTTATAGGCATATTTAACAATTTCCTACATATTACCACAAACAAAGCTAATAATATTTTAAGATCTAATTTAAAAGACAAATTCATTCGTAATTTTCTTCTTTATGTAAGTGGCTAACACCTCCCCCATTCCTTCTTTTTCCCTCTCCCTCTCCTCTGGCTGATGTGAGGAAATTTTTTTCATTTTGCCAAAATTTCACATATTATAGTTTTGATATGATGACTCAGAGCACTGAATTTAATATTTAACACCTTTGAACTGTACTATGTAACTTTCCACTTTAGTACATGAAGATAAACCTTCCAAAGTTCATGCTACCTAAGTAATCAATGAAATTTTGTATTTCAAGGCATTGTTTCTTATTGTGTACAGTATGAAAGGAAATAACATTAAAGAAAATAAGTGCATATATTATAAATCTGAATTCATTACACCTCCACATTTTAGGTTTTGATTCAAAAGATCCATTTTGGAATACTGTGAATTTTTTAGTGGTTTAGCATAAAAAAAGAAAGCCACATTTGCCTCATGGATAGTTGCACATTAATTTGGGTTTCTTTTAAAATAAAAAAAAATTCAACTGAGCCATCCTTCTGTTATCCTTGTTTCTGGAAAGGCAAACGTCAATTCCATATTATTAAATAATTCAGGTTAAAGCAGGAGCTTGGAGATGGAGAGCTGGCTCAGCAGGGAAGAGCACATGGTGGTATGCAAGAGGACCTGGTTTCAGTTCCCACTAACCACGTGGCAGTTCACAATCATCTGTTACTCCAGCCCAAGTGATTCAGGCCCTTCTTCTGGCTTTTGTGTGCACTAGGCACACACACAAATCACACTTACATACATGTAGGTTAATCTCTCATAAATTTAAAAATATACAGATCTTCTAAAAAATTGAATGTAGCCACGTAATGGCTGAAAGTGTAGCTGAGTGATTGAATGATTAATTCATAGTAATTAAATTAAATTCATAGTATTGGCTTCAATTCCAGCAGCACTAAGGAAAAAATAGTTTATGGTAGTTTGCAAACATGCACTCTAGAGTCTATTTAAAGGAAACTTGTAAAAATATAAAGAAAAACCACACTACTGTCTGTAGTACAAACACCCCAAAAGTAGACATTTTTGGGGTCCTATGGAAAGAATAAGGAACTCCTCTGATTTCATTCCCTTTTGATTTTAAGTAAAGGAAAAGTGCATGCAAATGAGACAAGACAGCTTCTCTGTCTTCAATGTCAATTTCACTTTGTCATCATGTGAGGAAAAACTCTGGCTGGAACCTTAGGGGGAAGATGAGCTGAGCTTAGGTATTCAAAAGCATATGTAATGATCGATCACAAGGTATTTTACTGCAGGCTCATGTTTAATAAAACATGAAAAGAAAATGCACTAAAAGGAATAGTAACGAAAAGGAAGGTATTCTTATACAAGCTAATCTTCAATGATGTCTACTTCCTATTCAAGTTAACGAAACTCAACCTTAAAAAGAAAAATTGTTTCCCATACCCCAGGTGCCAGTTTAAAGCATTACAGAGATAAGCCTGGTGTAATTTTAGAAGAGTCTTCCAATGAATTAGATGAACAATTGTTCTGTAAGCCTGTGTGTGTGCCTGATGAGACTTTTACTATGCAATCTATGGTGCATCCTCATTTCAGGAGTCTATCTAGACTCCGTCAGAAGGCATCAGGAAGCTCCTGATTCCTTTCTCAGGTGAGGAATCTTGTTTGTCACACCTAAAGGCATCCAGGTGTCTCCTTGATACTATGATTGAGTTTAGGGCTTATTTATCTTCAGTCCTTTAATTAAAGAAGAGGAAATCTAAATTAAATTTCTTACTCTTAAAAGTCCAGAAACTTTTAAAATGAACCATCCCACAGGCTTCCTCTCAGAAAGTCTTTAAGTTTAAAAAAGGGGCAAGTTAGCTTGTATCCTTTTGCTTCCTGGCAGACGCCCCTTTGTGTCAGGCTTTAGCCTGTGGCCCTCCCATTGTGTTTTGACAAATGGTAAGTCTCTTTTGCTCCTCTGTCAAGCACCTCTTTAAACTTTAAACCTTCTAAATTTTGAAACTTCTGTTTATGCAGAACAGAATCACAATTAACACCATGCACTTCACTGCCATCAGGCATTCTTGAATCCATGTTCTGCTTCAAAGCTGGGAACATGCATGAGAATTCCAGTATTTCTAACTGCCAGGTCTGCTCATTTCTTGTTCTTAGATGTACAGTTAAGGTCAAACTCTCCAGACCTTTGTACATTTTACAGCTACTTAATATAATCAACATTTCGTGCATGTGCATTACAGCGTCTGAATACTGTGTTCACAAAAATAATGCAATGATAACATACATTTCATTCAATTGGCTCATAAGATGAAACAACATATGCTGGGCAAAGTAGGAAGGCACATCTCACTGAAAGAATGTCTGACACAGGAATTTAATAGGGTCAAGATAAAAAAAATTATCCAATATAGTACATTTCAGAGTTTTATTTAATAACATAAGTTAATGCAAACTCAAAGAAATGGATTCTTAGTGTTTTCTTCAGTACCTTAACCTACTTAAAATGGAACTTATTAAAAAGAATGGGGAGGTAAAATGACTTACTATTTTACAAATTTCAATACACACCACTGGTTATTGTGGACATATTTATCACCATTGCCACTTTTATCAAAGACCATTTATTAAAAGAAATAGTGAAATATAATTAAAACATAGAAAATTTAAAAACTATTCCATGGAAAATAATAATGCTTTACTTGTATATACTATTATTAATTTGTTTTTTAAAAAATTGAATTTGAATTTTGAAAGATATGCAAGTTTTAAAACACATAGGAGCACATGTAATAGTAAACAAGTGTTCACAGTAATTTTAGATATTGTTCTATCTCTGCAAATACATTTTTGGGGATTTTGATTGAGATGGCATTTAATCCATATATGGCCTTTAGTAAAATGATGGTTTCCACATTCATAGCTCTACCAATCTGAGATCATGGGGGAATCTTCCCATTTTCTACTAGCTTCCTCAATATCTTTCCTCAAAGACTTAGTTTTCAAAAAAGAGATCTTTCACATTCTTAGTTAGGTTTATTCTTAAATATTTTATTTTCAGGGGGATTAGAATTCCAGATATTAAAATATACTATAGAGCTGTGCTAATAAAAACAGTTTGGTGCTTGCACAGAAATAAGCTTGTAGACTAATTGGACACAATAAAAGACAACAACATGAGCGCATGTAGCTATTATCATCTAATACTTGACACAGATAACAAACTTGTCTCCTACATCTAAAGACTCTTGGGCTATTATAGGAGATTGAACAGAAAGATAACAGCCTGCAGAGGATCTGGAAGTATACTGCTTGTTTGCCTTCTAGATATAAGAGAGAAACAACATTCATGAAATCTAAACAATATGAATGCCTAAACAAGATCTGAACAATGGCTACACCAGTTGACAAGCAGAGAAGAATGGGGGAAATGTAAAGCCTCCCCACTCTTCATAGATAAAGAAGTATGAGTGATTAATGACTGCTGAGAGAGAAAAATTAGTCTTGCCTAGGGATGAGACCTCTAACTAGTTATCCAATATAAAGTGTCTACCTCTCAAAAAAGTGGATGTACAAATAATACTAAATGGACTCAATATATATATATATATAAAAGCTCACTCAGTGTCACTATAAAGTTAATATTAAATTACCTTGTCCTAGTTACACATTTATTTGCCTGGTAACTTGTTTGCAGTTAGGAGGGCCTGAAATAAACTTTATGGGAAATTTTCAAAAGATCTGCTGTCAATATTGCTCTGTGTAAATAAAGTTCTGATTGGCCAGTGGCCAGGCAGGAAGTATAGGTGGGACAAGAGAGTAGAGAATTCTGGGAAGTAGAAGACTGGAGAGAGACACTGCCAGCTGCTGCCATGGAAAGCAACATGTAAAGACACTGGTAAGCCACAAGCCATGTGGCAAAGTATAGACTAACAGAAATGGGTTAATTATAGGAAAGGTAGATAACAAGCAGCCTGCCATGGCCATACAGTTTGTAAACAATGTAAGTTTCTGTGTGCTTTCTTAGTTGGGTCTGAGCAACTATGGGACTGGCAGGTAAGAGAGATTTGTCCTGACTGGGCCAGGCAGGAAAATCTAACTACAAAGATCATGTTGAGCGTTTCTATGATTATTAACCTGGGAATTCCTTAAAAAAAAAAAAAAACAACAACAACACTTAAAGTTGAAGTTTCTAGCTAGCGTATGGCAATATTCTGAGATATAAAACCTTTACCCTCAATTAAATTCTGTTAATACCCTTAAGAATGCCTCTTGAAAGTTTTCTAACGAGCTTAAAATAGAGATAGGAGAGCCATGCACACCATGTAGTGAAATATCAATGAATGAATGTGAAAATGCCATTTAAGTATCTGCTCACAAATCTAAAATCCACCAGAGTTCCTCTCCCCATAGTTCAGTATGAGTATTGCTCCCCTTCAGAGAGAGCTCCAACACAGATTAACTAAACCTGTCTCCATGATCCCACTGTGCACCATAAGCCTTGTCTCCTTGATCTCTGTATGCAATCCCTTCCCCCCTTTTCAACTTCATAAACTAAACACACTGAGATTTCAGAGTACCATTTGATTGCCTAGACCATGAGATCCTAGATTTTCTCTGTTGTCTATCACTTCCTCATTCTCTCACAGACCCAATCAAGTAATTTCCTGGAGCTATACTGGATGTGACACTGAACTCTGAAATTTGCCATTTTCTTTAGAGAAACAGGACAATAAATCAAGGGTTCTGCAATGCTATGTGGTAACAATGCTTGTAGGGTGTGGTTTGAATGTGAAATATCTGCATGGACTCTTGAGTTTGGATCCTTGTCTCCGGATGGTGGCATTGATTGCTATTGTGGAATGTTCAGGAGGTGGAGCCTTATTGAAAGAAGTAGGTCACTGAGAGAGGGCTTGGAGGGTTCATAGCTTGGTGTCTCTTCCTGTTCACTCTCTGCTTTGTTTTTGCAGATGAAATTTCTTTCACAGCTTCCTCTATAGCCAGGAGATTTCTCTGGTCCTACCCAGCCATGCAGTCCTGTAGCCATTTATAAAATAGTTACTCAGAGGCTTAATATTAATTATCAATTGTATGGCCTATGACAGGCCTCTTACTAGGTAGCTCTTATTGTTTAACTCAACCCATAACTATTAATCTATATATTGCCACGTTTTCTTGGGTTTCCCACCTGCCTCTAAGAGGCCTTGCCATAGGCTGAAGCAGTTTATTTATTAATCAATGGGTACAACATATATCACAGTGGACAGAAAGACATCCCCCAGGATTCCTCTTTTCCTAAAGTGCTTCCTCATCATGGTAGATGGAAGACAAAGTCTTTCATTGTAAGCTGAAATAATTCCTTTCTTCCTTAAGATTATTGTTTTCAGGTATTTTTGTCAAAACAATGAGAAAGAAAACTAAGATAGCCTGAGAGTGGATACTTTATAAACATAAGATTTTAATTTCCCACCATCATAAAGAGTAGAATTTCAAGGTTGAAGAACTGATGGAGATCCAGCCCAGTGCAGGTTAAGTATCTTCAGGATAGAGCCTTGTTACTGAGCCTTCACTGGATAAAGTTATAGGAGCAAAGGGACTGATTTCATCTTGCTCTTTGTAAAGCTGGAAGTCTAACACTGGCTGCCTAATCATATCTTGAAAACCTCGCATTTTAATACTGTAGCACCAGGGATTATATTCCAAACTTATTACACTTCAGACATCAAATCAGATTTATACAAATACACGCACATGTAATGTCTGAAGAGCTTTTAATTCATTCTCAGGATATTTTAACTTTTTTCATTTTTCAATTTTTTTTTAACAAAAGAAAGTTTTAATGTGAGACAAGTGCAATATATTCTAGCAAGAGAACTGGCAACTTAATGATCAGGTGACATAGTCCTTCAGGGGCGGAAAGGATGACCGATTCAGAAATAGAATTGAAGTTTTCCCTTCCAATCATTCATGTGCAGAAGCATGGAAGGAAACTAACTTGCATTTGTTGCACATCCTAAGAACCACTAGTCAATCAAGTGAAAAATTATTCTTAACCTACAAGTAAGAAAAGTCCTCTGAGCAAAAATTTAGATAACAGAGTTAGTTGTGTTAATAAACTCACAAGAGACTTGTGATGATAACCATTCTAGGATTAATAACTGCTAAATGGAATTTAAGATTAATTTATAGACACAAAATTATGCATGTGTCACTAGGATAGCATACATTCCAATGTTCATTTTTGTGGAAAAGAAAGAGAAGAAAAATTAGAAATGAAGAAGTAGGGAGAATATTGCAATTACTCAGGTAAAAATAAGTAATAACTGGGGGCAAAGTTTTTATCTGAGAGTTTCCTAAAGTATACAGACTCAAGAAAGTGACGTGTAAACAAATGCATAAGATGTGACAGGAAATGTTATCTGAATAAATTTTGAAATGTAAGTCTATTTATTTACTTATTTCATCTTTATTTCTTTTTATCTCTTCTTGTCTGAAACATCTCAAGTGTAGACTCCTCTTTCTTCACTCCCCTGAGTTCCCCACACACCCCTCCCATCTCCCCAGATCCACTCCTTCTTTGTTTCTCTTCATAAAAGATCAGACCTCCCAGGGTTATCATGAACATGGCATAAAAAGATGCAATAAAAATTAAGACCCTATAACTTACATGTTATTTACTGCTCTCATTGATTTGTATCATTTAGTCTACAATATATGTATACTATTCAAAATAATACCTGCAAATGAGTCTTTTTTTAATAGTATTCCCACTTTCTTCCACAGTAACACACATTTTTTCTGAAGTGTTAGGCACTTGCTCTCAGTCTTAAAACAACTATTATATTCAAATTAAAAACAAAATTTAACACAACATTTAACATTTCTTATCTTAGCATACAGATTATATAATTCTAATAATTTCAAATGTTAGGAAGAAATTTTTGTCAAATAATAAACCTCTGATTGTGACAGATACAATTCATATATATGCACATCAACAATAACACTTTCATTGTCTGAAAAAAATATTTGTACATGGATGGAGGAAGACTTGTTTAAGGATATGATGGATTCAGAAGAAATTTAAAAAATACTTGGCCATAGAAAAGTGGATAATAATTTTTTGTTGTTTTGTTTTCTCTTTTTATTTTTTTGCTATAAATCCAATCCACCATGCAAAATATACACATTGATGTAATAGTGGTATGAAAGTTTATAAACATAGTTAACTCCTTTATTATTGGATTTAAACCTAGACACATAAGAGAGAATTTATACCTCATACTGTAAATATGATCAAAATCCATGGATAGTCATAGGCTCTATTTTGTTACACGGTCATGTTGTCAAAATATATTATGGATATTTTATGTTTTCATACACTAATTTGTATAAAGTGAATTATTTGCATAAAATGAATTTGTATAAAGTGATTTTTGTGTAAAGAAAAAAAATAAACTGTTCTTTATTTTTCCATTTGTTGTATAAGGAATCACAAATGCCAATTTGGGGTTAATGCTTCTTGGGCTTTCCCCTGCCCACTTTATCATGACTGTTGTTACTGTTCATCTCATGTTTACACAGTCAGTCATATTGGTGAAACTTTTTGGGTCTAACCTCTGACATTACTAGAAGATAAAAATCTTACATCAAACTCTTAGATTCTCTGGCTCTTATAATCTTTTTGCCCACTCATCTTCAATGTTCCCTAATTCTCTATGAGGTAAATGAATAATTTTGTAAATAAATCCCTAGGACTGTGCTCCACAATTCTATTTTCATTGGTTGTAATTTTCTGTATGTTCTCCTTCTGTTGCAAAGAGGAGTTTCCTTGTTGAGGGGTGGGGAATATTTGAATCGATGGGTTTAAGGTAGTTAGGGACTATGCTGATTTAGTAAAATGGAGATTGTGGCTTCCCCTCTAAGATCCATGACTTCACTAACCCTTGGACAAATAAGTAATGCTGAGAGTGTGAGGACTCATCTTCTTTAGAGAAGACCACACCAATTTGTTATCTAACAACAAATGGTCAGCCCTGACACCACACAAATAAGTACCATTATAATGACTGAGCAGGTTGTATTTCAGGATATATATATATATCTCCAGTTAATCAGTTAATTAGAAAGAAGACATGACTTTAAGTGAGAGCAATAAGTGCTATATAGGAGGTTTTGGATGGAGGAAAGAGATAAGGAAATGATTAAGCTTCTCAGGAATTCAGAAGAAAGCAAGCTTAAAACTTTTGACTAAGTGCAATTTCACTGTTTATTATTTTAGGTATTGCATTTTTTTTTCTTGTATCATCACCACATCTTGATTTAGTACGTATTTTTAAGGTGCAAAGTATAATTTTAGGGTATATAGTCCAGGTTTACTTATAGATACATTCTTATATTTATTGAGAGAAAGCTTAGTTAATTCTCAGAAACTTGTTTACACTGTTGAACAATCTTTACAATTTTAAAACAAAATCATTTAGATCAGTTTATCTAGGGACAAATTCATAAGTAGGGTTTTACCTGTTGGCAGAAATGATACTCAGAATTTTCTATGCAAGAATTGTCTAAGACCCTGAACTTCACTAATTTAATATGAAAATGTATTTTTCTACTACCATACAGTAGTTAAATCTACACACTCACAAAATAAAGCAAATAAAGAAAAACACAAGGTGGAATAGCTCACAATACATGTACGACTCCAAATTATAAAGAATGTCTGTAAATTTTAAGCTCAGAATCAGCAGTCTTTAAAATATCCTTTTGCTGACAGTTGTGTTTATTCTTATACTTGAAGGACATTTGGGGAATTTTGAAAGTAGAAAATGAATGTAAGGAAAAGTAAACTTTTGAGGATTGGGATTTGGAGTTTTCTATTTTATTTGAATGAAAGAGCAATAAGAAGCATGCATAGTGTAGTATTTCTGTGATATAAATATTTCCTTTTGGGGAAGGAAGCTTTTCTGTATCATGTTTGTAAATTCACCCTTGACAACCTGAGAAAACAAAGCATCATATTCTTTAAAAGCCACTCAGAAGACTGTCAGAAAACATTTCACCATTTTAGGTTATTCACTTTATAAATCTATAACTATAAAACACAGAAGGGTAAATTAAATTTTGACAGCCTTATTGAGTTACAATTTACATAATATAAAATTCACCAAATGCTAACAAATAATTCAAATAACATCTATCACCATGCCTCAATTTTTCAGTAGTCTATTAATTCCCAACATATTTGGCATCATTTTAGAATTAATACTGTTTCCATATTTACTCCCAAGAAACAAGTAAATTTTTTTCAGAGATTTCTTTTGTGGATATCCATCCCAATACAAAATCATTACCTTTCAAAAATGTACATTCTTTAACATCTTGTATTATCTTTGTTACTGGCAGTGGTTTTGTTAATATATACCACACATTATTTATCCATCTCTAAAATAATAACAAATTTGTTTCTAAGTGCTTCCCTTATAAACAATGATGTTATGAACAACAAAAACATATCCTGATGGACACATATTGTTTTTCTGATTTTTCTCAAATATTCAGTAGTATAATCATTCATTAGGTTTAGCCTTCGGCCTTTAATTTTGCTCTCCAACTTTTTCTATAAAGTCCCTATTCTTATCCAGATACTTATATACAATGTTTTACAGTTTGTTTGTCCCACAAAGTAGTACAAATCTTTTTTTATACTCATTCTAGTGAGTGTAAAGTGATATCTAGTGGATTTAGTTTACAGTTTCAATGATCTTATGCATATTAAATGATTATTGTTAATGTATTTTCATTAATAAAATATTCACAGAATTTTACATTTTGTGTCTTTTTAGAGTTTCACTGTAGCCTGGCAGTAGTGGCATATGCCATTAATCCCAGTCCTTGGGATGCAGAAGCAGGTGGATCTTTGTGAGTTCGAAGCCAGCCTTGTCTACAGACAGCCAATACTGCACAGAGAACCCCTGTCTTGGAAAGAAAAAAAGTCTTTAGAGTTTCATTTTAAATAATTCTATCTATATCACTTTAACTTTAAAAAAAAAAATAGAATCACACTTTCCTTTTGATTTTTCTATCCTGCACTCTTAGCTACTCTTCCCCATAACTATTACATATCCTCCCCTCATGTTGGTAGTCTTTTTGTCTTTGATTATTAGTGTTACACATATGTGTGTATGTATGTATGTGTATGCACAACTCTATGAAAATGCAACTTGATAAGTGTATTTTGTTGGTGGTGTGTATATGTTTTTAAGGCTGAACAGTATGTGTTGGACAACCCAGCACTGACTTACAGGTAATGCCAGTAGCAATTTTCAAATAGACAAACTACACAAAAGCAACTCCTACAGCTGGATGAAGCACACAGCAACAATTCTTACAGAAGGATGAAGAATAGACAGAATAAGCATCTGTAGAAGGCCTTTTTTGGTTAGGCATTTAAAACATTAAATGTTAATATCTGTGCACTAAAGCTGAGGTTTTGTACATGTATGTCTAAGAACTCTATTATCAAGCCACATCTCATTCTCAAGACTTTGATTATTTTCTGAATAAATATCAAACTTTCCACTGAAAGATAAGATTGACATGAGTGTAGATGTTTTCCTGAATCTCACAGGATATTACCTAGACACCTTAATGAAAAACTGGGACCTAGTCATCTTCACTGAAATATTAGCAAAGCTTCAATTGACTTAATCGTGTTACTGAAAATCAGTTTTTAGAAAAAAAAAGTAACATTGTGTATTTCTATTTCATAATAAAATTTGTGCCATTTTCAAATTTCTTTATTGAATATGTAAAGCAAGAGAATTTTTTTATCCATAATACTGTCTGGTAACCATTGACCCAGTTTACTTGACATACCTATTCTACATCTTTTTGATGGTGTTTTTCTGTGTTTGTTTGTTTTGGGGGAACAAACCTCCCAAGGCAAGGTCTCTATCACTGAAATAGTAGTAAACATACCTCTTCTTTCCTGCTTTTGTTGTATTAGAATTCTTCCTTTTTATGACTTTTGAATTGTGGGAGCCTTGTACTTACTTGACACCCGGAAATCCTGAATCATTTAATTATATTACAAACATAAATTGATAAAAGAGTACTATATATGCATTTACTAAATTCAGTTTTTCTGCGATTTCCTTTGGTCATAGCAAAATCCATTCCTGACACCATTTATTTTTAGCCATGGTGATTGGCAGTTACTACTTTTTGGTGCTCTTTAAACCTTGGATAAAGTTTGGTCTTTGGGGATTTTATTATCACATGTGCTTTCAGTATGGTATCTTTACTCTGATCTCTATTGCTTTGAATTCCAGAAAACACATTAAATTCAGAAAAACATTATCACTCATAGAAGGGTTCCTCTGCTCATATGATCTTCTTTTTTATAAACAGAAAAAAAAATGTTCTATGAAATATTTCCATAATTGCTTTATCAGAAGTTTAGTTTTAAAAAGAATTTTCCTAGTGGAAAGAATTGCCATTGCAGATTTTCACTGTTTTGTTGTATTGTACTCTGTTTTGTTTTTTTTTAATGTCTTCAAACTAGGAATATGATATTTTTCACTAATTCCAAATTACTCACCACCATGTTTGGAGAAACAATGAGGAACAGGGATTCTCCCATTTCCTGTTGTTGTTTTCATAATCTTTAAACACACCTGACATTTTTATGAGTTTCCCTTCCCCTTGGTTAAAAATATCTAAAAAAAAAAAAAAAAAAAAAAATCTGTTCAAATTCACTTCATCAACCTGGATAAAGACTTCTAAAGAAACTGATGTCAGGCAGTTTATTCCCAATGTATCTAAGCTCAGCATCATTTATAGAAAAAAATAGTTTCTTGGTATAATACAACCCTTGGTAGGAACCATAATTACATCAAAACTCAACTCAGGATATATAAAATTTCTTTCAAGAAACTGGATTCAATAGATGCTACCCTACCTGTGCTAGCCTAAGGAGCTAGGGAAGATTCTGCCCTTGTCTCGGTCATACAATAAAAGGTCATTTGGGCTATAAGCTATCTCTCATCCTGGTTGCACAAGATTCTGGAGGCCTGGGCAGTAAAGGTCATTTAGATTAGTAGACACTTCCAGTCCTGGTTTTAGGAGACTGATATGACCAGGCCAAACAGATAATATAGACCATCAGACTATTAATCACTTCCAAGTAACAGAATTCTGGATGGAAGAACACTTGTTTTGTTTTGATTATGTTTTTTGTTTTTGTTTGTTTGATTGATTGATTGATTTTTTTTCTTGTTTGGTTTTGTTTTGCTTTGTTTTTACATCTTTTACATCCTATGTGCTTAACCTTGCTGGTTTCTATGGATATCTGTGGGTGTAGGAACCTTAGGTTCAGGAGTTTTGTTGAAGATGTAACAGTTGTGGTTGGGCACCACTCTATCACTTTTTATCTGCACTTTTGATCAGTTATAATTTTCTGTAATGTTCTTCATCTGTTGCAAAGGGAAGTTTCTGTTTTGAGGGATGGCAGCTATACTTATCTGTGGGTATAAAGATAAATATTTAAGAAATAGTTAGAAATTTTTCTGGTTTTGTCAAAAGGCAGACATAGGTTCTTCAACAAGATCCATGATTTCTCCAACACTGGGTATCTGGCTAGGTTTCTAGTACCATGCATGATTTCCTTCCTGCTAAGAGGTTTGGGGTTTAAGTATAATTAGAGAACTAACTGTGGGTTACTACCAAGGGATGTATACCACAACTGAGTGAAGCCTTAAGGTTACTGTTCCATGGCGAGAGTTGTAGTTCACAGGCATTTTAGCTGTGGAGGGCTATTGGTTGTTCCCCTCCCTTAAGTTTGACTGGATTTTCTAACATCATAAAGCTCATGCTCAAGGAGAAGCACTCAGGTCAGATCTACCTTCAATTCTCTGGGTCCCAGTGTCAAATGTAGACAATGTCTTCAGCAATAGGGGCTTATCTTCTACCTCTAGAATGCAAAAAAGAATAATAACTACAATCTATAAATTTTGGTTCATCTTGAACTTCCCCGTCTTATAGGAGGACTGCTCATGCCTCGTTCTTGAGTATTTTTTAGATATTCTATGACTCTTGGGGTCAGAGGATGCATTACTAGTCATGGTGGAAATGCTCATTTAAATATGTATGATGTGTTAACATATAGTCTTATATGTATTTTATGTAATTTTAGGTAAGTAGATAACAGGATGTTTATATGACTCTTTCAGACCAAGATATTGTTACTTTCTGCTCCTTCCTCTCTTTCCTTTTCTTTTCACCTCTTTCATCTCTCCCAGTTACCCCCCAATATTCCAGTGCCTCACTGAAAATTTCTTTCATCCTGTTATCTTCTTCTCTTTTACATCCACCTAATCCCTTAGTAACTTTTTAGTGTCCTGACTTCTGAAGTTATTCAATGGTTATTATTAAAGGTAAACAGTATGTTTCTTTGTTATGCATCATTGTTCTCCAAACTGTGTTTCAATATCTCATCATTTTAATTTCTTTGTTTATAAAATTATTTATAGAAGATATGATTATCTGCTCTGATAGCTGGAAGAATTTTTACATGAATTTTCTTGTATATTTTTCTTGTCCTTTGAATACTCACACTGAAAGAAGACTTTGAATTCCTTGTCCCTGTTCCTTTCCTGTGCCCTCCTCTGAAATGTTAGAAGAGAAACTCCTTTGATGCTGAAGTTTTCCTGAAGGCATGCTTTTAGATGTTTTCTACTGACTCACATTGCAGAGAGACTGCTCTTGCTATTATTTTAACTTGGTTTGGAACACTGTGGCATTAAGAGTATCATGGAGTTGGCCTGGTCTAACTGCATTAAGAGGCATGCATCATAGATATTTCAGGTTAGAGTCCATGGCTCCTAGGGCACTGTGTGCCTCTCATTTCCTAAGAAACCAAGGCACTCCCTCCAGTATTGTACTTATTCAGACCACCTGTGTATCTCTGCATTCCCTAGAGGTCAGTGAAACAGAGAGATTTGACAGGACAATTAGTCTTAGACATTAATCTGATGTACCCTGTATACCTTGCAAAAAGCATTGTATCCTGGCAACTACTATTGTACTTATCCTGGCAACCCCCATTGTATTGTGTTTTTGATAAAGGTATAAAAAGTCTAATTGCTTTCAATGAACTTGGCAGAGCCTCAGTCTTGCTTGATCCCTCCAACATGACCAGGTCAAAATTCCTTTCTCTTTAAGCCATATCAGGTAAACTTCACCTAGTAACTAAGCACTGGTGTTTATAGTGGTAAATGTGTACCCAGGGTTCTTACATTGAAATACTGTATTGTTTCTCCATGCAGTTTTTATTAATTTATTCTAATAGCAGAATGAAGACTTTAATGGTCTATTTTCTGCCTGTTGTATTTTGAAGTTGAAGGCAAGCACACGGCAGCCTGTGTGCTCTCAGACAGGGTCTTTCAATTAACTTGTGGTCTCTTGCTACAGACCTCAAAACAGTGAAAATGCTCCTAAAACCAAACTAGCAGAAAAAAAAAAAAGTTACCTATTCTAATGACAGATGATTCTGATTTTCTGCTGAGGGTAGAATCCAGGGCATTATAGTGGTAGCCAAACACTCCAGCCACTGAACTATATCTCCAGTCACACAGAGGGCTTTGGAGATAAGCTGTCCTAAGGTTTCGTTGGCAAGAGAATAATAAACATAATTTTCAGTGAAACTTTTGATAGTAGAGAATTAGTGTCTGATTAATTACATATGTCTTATTACCTTTTGTAGTCCAGATCAGATTTCGGCTTTTGAAATCCTGGCTCTGAGTCATTGTTTTAGATAACTGGGGGAAGGGATGGTGACAAAAGGAGAGAGAGAGTTCCATCTTAATAATTAGAATCACTGTTGGCTACATGCTGGGAAAGTTCAGATAAGGAACAAGGAAATTCAATTAGAAGGGAAAAACGTTTTATGACATTAAAACCTAGAGAAACAAAATATGATGTCTAATAACTTCTCAGAAATTAGGCTCTCTGATATTTACATATTTATATATGCCAGAACACTTTGGAAAAATTTGTTCCTATTTTCCTAATTATATTTTATTATGCACTCTTCTTTGCAATAAGATTTTGAAGAATTTATAAAAAATAATCTATGTCTGCTCATCTCCATGTTGGTGATATGTAAGATTATTGTTATTGTTGGTCCACTTGTAACTTTTGTATGGTTTAAATGAATCTGCAAAATCTGGCACTTATTTTCAAAACTTTTTCATCAAAAATAACATATTTAAAAATAAAATTTGATAAATATTCCTGGCATATAAAACATAAATTTTAGTTCTGATGTTTACTGATTTTATAGAATTTATTTTATAGCATCCATAAAAATTAAAGCATGTCTAAAGAGTGCAATGAAATGAACATAGGAATTTTACCTGGTCAAACAACATGGAAATACATTACTTTCATTAGGGCTATTATTTGTGTGATGAAACACATGACCAAAAATAATTTGAGAAGGAAAAGGTTTATTTGTCTTACATATCCTAAATCATAATCCACTAAGGGAAGCCAATGCAAGAATTCAAGAAGACCAGAAATCTGGAGGCAGGAGCTGATGTAGAGGCATAGAGGTTTGTTCCTTATTGACTGACTCTTCATAGCTTACTTAGCCTGAATACTTATTAACTCAAGACTAGGTGTACAGAATTAGCCCTACCCAGAATGGTCTGAGGCCTCCCACTAGTTAAGAAATTGCCCAATAGTCTTGTCTGCTTCCAGCAGAATTTTCTGGAGGTATTTTCTCAGTGAAGGTTCCTCCATCAGATAACTAAAACTTGTGTCAATTTGACACAAACTTGGCCAGCACACATCTCCATCATTTTCTCACTGTCACTGTCTCTCAATCCCCAACCCTGACCTTAAAGGACATGTAGCCAACCCTGTCTTTCATAATATTTCTAGAAAATTGAAATCAGTTTTGCAAGCTTATAAAAAATTATGTAATATTGGATTTATCTCCCTAGCCCCTTGAATTACTTTTAATGAACACATTTTAAAGTAGGTGGGTAACAATATTTTTCAAGCAAAATAATTTTAAAAACATGTGATACAAAATACATTAAAGTATGAATTTCTTTAATTTAATAAAGACTATTACAAATGTTACTTAAATGATGTTATTACAGCTAAATGTTTTCACAAATTTTTTTTGAAAAAAAATGTACTGATTCTAAGATTATTATATGAAGCTAATATCCTGAAAAATTCAAGGTTGTCCTTGTAGTAAATATGGCTATGGGGTATGAAACTCCTTAGGATAATTTACATGGTCTTTGTGCTCTAGAATTAAAGAAACTTTGGGGAATGCCCTTTGTTCAGCAGATGCATATGGATAAAGTTGCTGCTTAATGGTAAAAGCATAACAGAAACATTCTCTTAACATGAAAATCTTTTAGAGAAATTTGATAAAAGAGAGGGGGTGAAGGACTTCCAATTACAGGAAGACTAGCTGTGATCTAACATGAAGTACAACTTTCACATTCCCATTTGAAAATTACCGTATTTATAAGCCTCTTTGTCTTTTGGCCTTTTTATTTTGGGAGCTTGGGGAGGGAAAGACAACCTATTTATTTTCATCCATTTGCAGTTGACAATTTATTTTAGAGAGCATTTCAGGGAAGATGATTGTAACTCTAATTAATAGCTTGTCAGGAAAGCATTTGCCTCAGCAGATCTGTTGTCATCATGGACCTGCCAGATGTAAAACTGACACATTGGTATGTGTATCAGCATTTGTATCACTCTTGCATTTGATTGTTTCTGCTTTATCTCCATCGAGTGTATGATTTTCAAAGTCCTCTACTATATATTATCATTACCTTTATATGGAAAATATAATTACCATTTTTAAAATACCAAAACCCAGAAAACAAGTATTGATATTTAAAGATAATTATAATCTCATCCAAGTCTGATTAAAAAGGCCAGGGTTTTTAGACGTGATGAACAATGGTTTCGCTAGTAATACTTCTAATTAAAGGATTATAATTTATCTCACATTGGCTCATTTTTACATCAACTGATGGGTAAGAGAAAGATTGCCTCTTATCTTCTAATAGGTTAATTTACTGTTTCTTCCCTTTAAGGTAAATTTTGAAAACACCAACATATGTATCTGAGTACTACCACTACAAGATATATATAATTTTTGTCTTTTCATTTACATCCCAAACACTGTAAACACTGAGCAAAACATATATCCATTTTGGTATCTCCCAAGTAGTTTTTAACTTTTAAAATCTTTTAGACTATATTATTACCTCACCCCCTTCCCTTCCCTTACTCCAAACCCTCTTACATGCTCCTCCTTGATCTTCTTAAAAATCATAGATTTTTCTTTTTTCTTGTTTTGTTTGGAGTTTTTTCATAGGTTGAGAGAATATATTCAGTGTCAAAATGCTCACAATACTGGAATAGTTCACAAATTGGGTAAGTAACATGAATATAAATTACTTTGCAGGCTTTGTACTTTAAATATTTATTCTTCTTTTCCTTGATGTTGTTTTCTTCCTCCTGCTTTTTTTATCCCACACTTTTTTTGTTCCTCTATCTCTTTTCTACTTTCCAGCCTTTCCACATTGCTTCTTTCAACCTATTTATCCCATTGCTAGTATTGTATAAAGAGCCTCACAACTCCTACCAAGTGTTCAGCTCAACCATGGGACAACCTTCCCATTGTGTGTGTGTGTGTGTGTGTGTGTGTGTGTGTGTGTGTGTGTGAGTGAGAGAGAGAGAGAGAGAGAGAGAGAGAGAGAGAGAGAGAGAGAGAGAGAAATGAGAAATTAAGGGCTTTCTACTTCTACACCCTATTCTTTGATGAATGCCCGATAGCCCTCAGCTGTAAAAACTTAATTAGGTTCATATGTCGTCACATATATTAAAGCAGTAGAATAATATGTGTGGTTATGGGATAACTGATTCTTCTCTCAGGTTCTTGCCTTCAACCCCATCCAAGAATGAAGTGGGAAAAAAGTGAAGGGTGACAAAAACTAGAAGACTTTCATTTACTGCTCTGGATTTACAACAGAACCAGAATGTAAGGCATCTTTCTCTGTCCCGTAAGCCAGCTTGCAAATAATGGCACAGAGCCTTATTATTGTTGACACAATCTTGGCTTTTTTGCTAAGGCTTGTTTTTAACTAGCTCTTATAACTGAAAATTAACCCATATTTTTATCAATCGATGTTCTACCACATCTGTCCCATTCTCTGTGTCAGGCTCATGTGTCTCTCTCATGAATTGATTTATTGCCTACTCCCTCTCTCCCTGCCTGGGAGTCCCACCTACACCTCTTGCCTGGCTCTTGTCTGTCCATCTCTTTATTACACCAATCAACAGCAATACAGCTCCATGCAGTGTGCAAGTGACCCACAAAGAAGAAAGGTTTGGTTTCTCTGTGACCAATTTTGGGAAATTCCAACTGAGAGGAGTTGTAAATGCTAAGAGTCACTGAGACAGGTTAGCAGTGGGCGTTCAAAACCTGCCCTGGCTCAACTTGATATGTCTGACTTTGTTGACTCCCCATTGGAGGCCTTACTGTCTCTGAGGAGTGGATGCAGAGTGGGGTGGGGGGAAGGTAGGAGATGAGCAGAGGGAAGGGAAGAAGGAGTAACTATGGTTGGTATTTAAAATGGAAAAGAAAATCTGACCCATCAGTGACAGCGGGATGCAATTTAAATTTTCTTCAAAAGTGAACAAATTAAAATATTTAGTGTCATTTATTAGTATCAGCAGCTGTCTTAACTTATGTTTATGTTCATGGACAATGATAAAAAATGAAGAAAATCAACATCTAACAGCATCAGCACTCTTTGGATCTTGCATTTTTGAATTTGAGAAATGTGTTATCTCTAGAATTCTGGCCAAATTTATCTGAGAGTTGTTATAGCTCTTTATAAAATATTCAAAGTGAGTACAGTAACTGCTGCCCAATTTCACTCCTGTGTTCTCAGTTCTCAACCTGGGGAATTCTGAGCATTGACCATGGAACTGACATGCATATTCAGTTTTGAGAGGCCAAGGCAGAAGGATACACACACATAGCCAAGCTGCAAAGTTAAGGATCATTTTACAGTTTGATTCCAAGTCCTTAGTCAGAAATAAGCTGACGCAAAATTAATACAACAGTTTACAAGCAACTGTAAATTTTAAAACTCTTGCATTTGACTCTCTTTTTTTTTGTTCTTTTATAGAAAATAGATTTTTTTTAATAACACATTCTGACTATGTTTCCCCTCGCCCAATTCCTCCTCAACTATGTTCATAGTAGCATTATTTGTAATGGCCAGAACCTGGGAACGGCCTAGATCCCTCTCATTAAAATAATTGATTTAAAAAAAAATGTGGTACATTTACACAATGGAATGTTATGTAGCAATGAAAAACTATGACATCATGAAATTGGTAGGTAATTGGATCAAATATGGTATATACTCATTCATAAGTGGATAGTAGATGTAAAGCAAAGGATAACCAAGCTGCAATCCACAACCCTAGAGAAACTAGGAAACTTAGAGGGACATGCATGGATTGCCCTAGGGAGGAAAAGGGTTAAGATCTCCTGGGTAAACTGGGAGTGGGGAGTAGATGAGAAGAGATGGGTGGTGGTACCTTGAGGAATCCAGATGGCTGAGTTTGGGGAGGGACAGAGAGGGAGAGCAATGAAAGAGATTTCTTGACAGACTGAACAATATGCGGTTAGGGAGAAACCTGGTGCTAGGGAAATCCCCAGGAACCCACAAGATTGTCCCCAGCTAAGAGAGGGTGCTTGAACTAGCTTTCCCTTGTACTAAGATTGGTGATTTCCCCAATTGTCATCATAGAACCTACCTTCAGTGACTGATGGAAGCAGATGCAGAGACCCATACATAGCCAAACAATTGGCTGAGCTCCTGGAGTTCAATTGAAAAGAGGAAGGAAGTACTATAGAAACAAATGGGGTCAAGATCATAATGTGAAAAACCACAGAGACAGCTCACCTGAGCTAGTGGGAGCTCATAGACTCTGGACTGACAGTTGGGGAGCCTGCATGAGACCGAAATAGGCCCTCTGAATGTGGGTGGGAGTTGTGTGGATTGATCTATTTGTGGGGTCCCTGGCAATGGGTTCAGGACCTATCCTGGGTACATCAACTGGCTTTTTAGAGCACATTCCCTATGGTGCAATGCCTTATTCAGCATTGATGCAGGGGTAGGGACAGTCCTGCCCCATGTTGGTATGCCAGCCTGTATTGACTACCCAAGGGAGGCCTTACCTCCCTATGAGGAGTGAATTGAGAATAGGATGGGGGAGGTGGAGAGGGATTGGAGAAGGGGAGGGAGGGGGAACAGTGGTTGGTTTGTAAAATAATAATAATAATAATAATAATAATAATAATAATAATAGAATGAAAGAAAGAGAGAGAGAGAAGGAGGGAGGGAGGGAGGGAGGGAGGAAGGGAGGGAGGAAGGGAGGAAGGAAGGAAGGAAGGAAGGCTAGAAACTGGAATAGACAATGATGATATCTTCTGTCCTAGAATATTCATATCTAAACTTAAATTCTATATTATCTATAGTGTAATGATTACTATCTTTCATTTTCTTTAAACACTTTTGAATAAGAAAGGAGACAGACATGTACAAAGAATAACTTCTGACATTAGAAAATATTTTTTGGTCATTCTTACAGCTCATGAGAATAACTACCTTTTACTGATTTATTTTATTTTTAGTTATATATATTCTTCTGTTAAGTATGTGCTAGTCAGTGAAGGCTCTCACAAAGATCAAGAGAGATAGCTTCATCTCCTGGAGCAGGACATAGTAGCAATTGTGAGGCAGACAATGTGGGTGCTGAGAATTGAACATGGGTCATCTGCAAGAGTGGCAAGTTGCTGTTTGTTTGTTTTCTTTTGAATTTCTGAGACATCTCTCCAGCCCTCTCGATAACTATTTCAATTATTTCAACATTGATAGGGAAGTTAAATGAGCTGTGAATGTCATCACAATTTAATAAATTGAGACATATTATTTTATGTGGAGTATCAATATATCAGAGAATGAAAGACTCCAACAATGGAAACCAGGATAGTTTCAAAGAGCTGATATTTGATGGATACCTATCAAAAGAAACAATGATTTAGGCTACTTTTTTTTTTTTTTTTTTTTTTTTTTTTTTTTTTTTTTTGTCAGAGCTGAGGATCGAACCCAGGGCCTTGTGCTTGCTAGGCAATCACTGTACCACTGAGCTAAATCCCCAAACCCAATTGGATTAAGGCTACTTTTAAAGATATAGTTCAGTCAATTTTTAAAAAATAATACTTCAATTCAACATAAATATAACTGCATACAAAGTTACATAAGTATGAAAATAAAAGTCATAGTTTTTGTTTTGTTTGTTTTCATTTTTGAAACATGACCCACACTGAGCCCAGACTGATATGAAATTCACTATGTAGCCAAGTCTAGACCCAAATTTGTGGTTTTCCTCCTGTCTGAGCTTCAGAAGAAATGAATTGCAGCATAATATTTTAAACTAACTTGTTTTAGGTTGGCCACATAATCTCTAAAAGATATAATATTGTATTCATATTAATAACACTAATTGACTGCAAGAGATTACTCAAAATATGAGTAGATCATTTTTCCCATCTGAAGTAAAGGTTACTTATGTTGAGGAAAAGTATTTTTCTTTACCCATTTCCATATTAGTTTCAATATTTGCAAGTTGTTAAAATGATTTATTAGAATAAATGTACTATGCACAGATTGATAATAGGAAAACTGTATTTTACTGTGAAGATTTTTGCCTGCATGTACAAAACACACAAATCAACAGTAAGCTTATAGAATTATGACAACTCCACAGTGTGTGATTAATTATTTTATGAAAATAAGGCAATACACTTTACTATGTGTTTAACTTGTGAGAACATATTTCCCCAAACCACATTTAAATATAAAACTTGCCTAGAAAGGGGGTTTAACTTATGGATTTTTAAGGTTATGCTAAGTATTGCAATATGGCACTAACCTTTTACACAGATGGAATGCAGTCTCCGTCTGCCATTTCAGCACCTGCCCTTCAGGGTGTTTATGGCTGATATTTTAAACATACAGTAAATGCAGAAAGAGAATTTCATACAGCATAACCAACAAGTATGCATAAAAATTCACCTCTGTAACTAAAATCCCGTTACATATCTACTTAATCTTGTTTTTAAGGAAATGCTATTTTTTCTTTCATAGTAATAAAATGCTACATTTAAAATCAATCTGTGCATAACTCACTATCATGGATTAAAAACTGCAGCTGGTGTGGCATTTTTAGCCAACTGTACAAAATGGAAATGTCACCTTTTCTTTTGGGTGAAAGTATTTTGCCTTTCTCTAGAATAAAATACTCTGAGTTTAACATTAGCTTTAAGAAGAAAAATTCCATGTTATACTAAAAGTTCACCCAAATGTTACGTCTCAAAAACTATTACTAAATAGCATAATGTCTAAGGACATATCAATAGCCAAAGGCATAAGCTTAAAGCCATTGTTCAAATTTCTTCCCTTTTTAGTGTATTTTGTGTTCTAACTAGGTTAGAAATACATGGACCATGAAAATATTAATGAGCTGTATCATAGATCCACTTATAGATTATAGAACACCACTTTTCTTTATGTGGTCACTGAGTTTACCAAACTAACTGAAATGACTAAAACAGGCTATCATATAAGGGGACAGATGCTGACACATACACACAGTTACTCTTATGTGTTAGTGAGGGGTTTCTTTGGTTTTATGATAAAGAGTATTGAATGATGATTATGTGGTAATAATATATACTACTATTATTTATTGTATAAATTCTCAAAGGAGAATGGAAACATATTTTGGTGAAAATAAAAAGAAATTTGAAGCAACTATTAACTTTATTTTTATCCTTCTATTGAAAACTACAAAGCTGCTTTACATTTCACCAGAAAGCTTTGCTTAATATTAGAAGGTAAGGACTTTAAATAGCTCTGTCTCATAGTTCTTTGTGGTAATATTTGTTGGTGACTCTTGTAGAAACAGGGAAGATAAATTCATCAGTGTTACCAAAGCATTATTTTCAAGGAAATCTAAGGCTTTATTTGGCTTTTTATATACTATAATTGTTAAGTTTAACATGAGCAATTGGTTCAGAGTATTGACTGATTATGAAATTCATGAATTCAAATATTTAGTAACTTATGCAATGTTAAACTTCATGTGGATAGCCTGTGATAATGACCAACAAATAAATAAAAGAAACCCTACTGTAGTATGAGGGATCTATTATTAATAACCATGTTTGTGATTGCTTGAGGTTTTTACGTATCTGGTCACTTGTTATACTAAAACTTATCTTACCATTTGAGCAAATGAAACTATTTGCTAAATATCTTCAAAATTACATATAGTAGCCTGGAAAGATTTAGTAAAAGATAAAACCTTCCATTTCAGGCTCATTAACTACAATAATAAAATATTTACTCATTTTTTGAAATACCATGGTGAATGACATCTCTACTACATAGTATTCACAGAGATGACAGGAAAATATCTATGATCATATCACAGACCAGACATTGTGTTCTAAATGGAAAGATCATGGAATGCACATGGCATTTATTAGATGATAAGAGTCTACATAACAAGAATTAGACTAAGTTCAAGGACAATTGAGCTTTCTATAATCTTTAAAAAAACAGGAGACAATATTGTAGAAATTATATATAAAATTATCAATAAATAATTGGAATTATTAGCTACAATCAAAATCAGCTTAATGTGTATAATATTATCTGATGATGTGTACATGAATAAATAGAGTTTGTGCAGATAAAAGGACATTTTAAGCAATGGACAAATTAATTTAGTGAGTAAATAATCTGCTTTTAAAAAATCTTCAATATAAAGTCAACAACTAAAAAATGTCTTTAAGAATAACAGGTTTATAATAGTATATTATACTCCTTTCTGATACTAATAATTAAAAAAGTCTAGTAATATAGTTTTCTGAGAAAGTTGTTATTAGCATTTTAAGATTCTAGATAATCTAAAAACATACAGAATTAACAAACTGAAAAGTGCCCTCACTCCTCCTCAGGAAACTTCTCTCTCAACAGATAAATACAGTTAAAGAAAACCACAATTAATCAAACTGCCATGTGGTGGAGTATCCGTTCCCAGTGGAACAATTACAGAACCTAAGGAGTATAGTGTACTCATGATCAAATAGGCTGCATCCAAGAGATGTAGGGATGGTTCAACAAACAAAAATCAGTATAAGTAATCCACCATATACATAAACCATAGAAACCACATGCTCATCTCTTTTTAGCCCTTGACTAAAACCAATACCTCTTCAAGATAAAAAAGTCTGAAAATATTAGGGATACAAGGGACATATTTAAATATAATAAAGACAATTTATAGCAAGCCTACAGTCAACATCAAATTAAACAGAAAGAAACTCAAAGCAATTGCACTAAACTAATGAAAAGGACAAAGCTGTCTACCCTTACAATGGCTATTCAATAGAGAAGTCTTAGCTAAAGCACTAAAACAACTCAGGGAGATTAAGGGACAGAAATTGGAAAGGAAGAGTTAAAGTATCTTTATTTGCACATGATATGACAGTATACATGAGTGACCCTAAAAATTCCACCAAGGATTTCCTACAGCTATAAAATACTTTCAGTAAAGTATCTGGAAACAAAATTAACTGAGAAAAAAATAGTTGCCCTCCTACATGCAAATGGCAAATGGACAGAGAAAACAATCAGGGAAACCAATTTCACAATAGTGTCAAAATATAAAATGCCTATGGTCAACTCTAATCAAGCCAGTGAAAGTTGCATGTGACAAAAACTCCAAGTCTTTGATTAAAGAAATTGAAGAAGATATCAGAAGATGGCAAGATCTCCCATGTTCATGGGATAAATTGGATTAACCTAGTACAAAATAACCTTGAAAACAGAGAAAACTAGCAAACTGGAGATTCAATGCAATCCCTACCAAATTTCAACAAAATTCTTTGCAGACCTTGAACTTCATATGGAAAAACAAGCAAACAAATAAAAAACAGGTTAGCTAAAACAGTCCTAAATAATAAAAAGACTTCAGGAGGTCTCATCATTTCTGATTTCAAGTCTTTTGTTTTGTTTTGTTTGTTTTTTTACAGATAAATAGTAATAAAACATATGATATTGGCATAAAAACATATGATATATTGATTAATGGAATTGAATTGAAGACTGATATAAAAATCCAAGTACATATAGAGATCTGATTTTTGATAAAGAAGTCAAAAACATACACTGAAAAAACAGACATTATCTTTACCAACAGAAGCTGCTCAAACTGGATATCTGCATGCAGATAAATGCAAATAGATCCATATTTATCTACGCAAACTTAAATTCAAAATCAATCAAAGACCTCAACATGAAAAGGTGTACACTGAACCTGATAGAAAAGAAGTGAGGAATAGCTTTGGACACATTAGCACAGGAGAAAATGTGATGAACAGAACACCAATAGTGCAGGCACTAAGATCAATGTTTAATAAATGGGACCTCATGAAACTGAAAAGCTTCTGTAAAGTGAAGGACACCATTAATTAGACAAAGCAGCAGCTTACAGAATTAGAAAATATTTTTAA